>NW_028261388.1:65492130-66172130 GCF_051295495.1 Thamnophis sirtalis
AATCCTATATTGGGTTGGGTTGGCAATATATAAATCATGTAACAATGCTATACCTGTTTCTTTAAATCATACTGTAAAATGTGATTGGCTGTTGTTTTCCTCAATCAGCCATAAGAGGGAGCCAGAATGACTGTTTCATTATGCTGGGCTGGGCTGATCTGATCTGATCTGATCTGTTTTGGAAGCTGGCTGTTAGAAAGTGCCATGAGCTATTGTAAGTTTTGCAACTGTTAGCAAACTTTGAGTACTGATTATATGATACTGGACTATGTTATTTGAATTATCCCTGAACTGAAAGACATTGATGACTGACTGTCTTATCCGTGTATGACTTGGACTGTTTGATGGACTCTGATACTTCTATTTCCACAAAAGTAAAAGCCTACTTAAACTGCAATGTCTCTGTATGCTGGTTTGTGTGTTCTCCAACAACACTCTCACAACGCTTCTCTGAATGTACTCACTCTCCCAACGGGGAGCTTACCTAACAGTTTCCTTAAGGGAGCATCCAACCTTAAGCCACCGGCGGTGCACAGATATCCCTCATGGGATTTACCCAGAGTTCTTGACGCTCTTACAACAGCCACATTTGAACCACTACGAGAGGTCTCACTTAGGTTCTTAACTTTGAAAGTATCCTTTCTGGTGGCCATCACCTCCGCCAGAAGGATCTCAGAACTGCAAGCGCTTTCGGTAAGAGAAGATCTGTGTGTTTTCCATCAGGACTGTGTAGTGCTATGGCTGGATCCCTCCTTCATCCCCAAGGTATGCTCCTGCTTCCACCACGCTCAGGAACTTGTGTTACCCAATTTCTGCCCATAGCCTTCTCTCCCTTTGGAACACAAGTGGCACACCTTGGACGTGAGGAGGGCTCTAAAGATTTATTTGAAAAGGACCTGGCTTTTTTGTACATCAAGAGTCTCTTTTTGTATCCTTCCAGCTGACATCCCTGGGTAGGAAGATTTCATCCACCACCATAGGCAGATGGTTGCGGGCCTGTATAGCTGCAGCTTATCACTCCCACTCTGTTCCAGTTCCAGGTAGGTTGACCGCACACTCTACAAGGAGCACTGCTACCTCAGCAGCCCGGGCGGCCCAAGCTTCCTTGGCAGAGATTTGTAGGGCGGCGACTTGGGCTACCCCATCTCCTTTCATCAAGATTTATAAGCTGCACGTCTTCGCATCTGCGGATGCAGCTTTTGGCCGAAGAGTGCTACAGTTGGGTCCATAGGACAAGCACTCTGCAGAACCAGTCATAAGCACTCCCGGGGCAACGAATGTTACTTTGGTACGTCCCAGACTGGATGCTACCTCCACTGCTATGGAGAAAGGGCGCTGGTCCTTACCTGAGATGCCGCTTCTCATAGGGTGAAGGTAGCATCCAGCCCCTCCCAAGACAGGACTGGTTTCTTTGTTCAAGACTTCTTGTTGGGCTTGTTCTCATTGCGGTTTTAGTAAATAAGGTTTTTGTGACTGACTTTTGCTTTAGACTTACTGGGCTTTGCCTAGTCACAGGGGCATGGTTTCAACAACTGTCAGGCTCAGTCCTTGCAATGAATGGATGAAGGTCAACCCAGCCTGGATGCTACCTCCACCCTATGAGAAGAGGTGTCTCAGGTAAGGACCAACACCCTTTCCAGATGTGCCTCTATACCTACTCTAATAAATGGGAGCTTTGAGAAATACCTGTCTCAGACTTTTCACTGGCGTTTGAGTTTTCTGGAATGCTGACATTAAGAAAAAAAATAGAGAACATCTGTCTGATCTTGATGAATACAAATCACTGGGATCTGACAGACTACACCCCAGAGTTCTACAGGAGTTGGCAGATGTCATCTCAGAACCACTGTACCTCATATTTCAAAAATCCTGGAGCACTGGAGAGCTACCAGAGGATCGGAAAAGAGCCGATGTGGTTCCCATGTTCAAAAAAGGGGGGAAAAACAGACCCAGGAAACTACAGACTAATCAGCCTAACATCAATATTTAAGAAGATACTGGAAATGATAATAAAAAATAGATCTACCAATGTCTAGAAATGAGTAAAGTAATAACTAGCAATCATCTCGGGTTTGTTAAAAACAGATCATGCCAAACCAATCTTATTTAATTCTTCAACCTAGTGACTAAATTAGTAGACCAGCGAAATACTGTGGACATAATATAGACTTCAGCAAAGCATTCAAAAAAGTAGATCACAACCTATTTCTTGGTAAACTAGAAAAAAAGTGGGATAGATAGCATCACCACCAGATGGATTCGTAACTGGTTGACAAACCATACTCAACTAGTAGTCCTTAATGGGTCTACATCTACATGGAAGGAAGCCAGCAATGGGATACGGTTCTGTTTTAGGCCCAGTACTCTTTAATATCTTCATAAACGCCTTCTATGAGGAAATAGAAGAGGAACTTACCAAATTTGTAGGTAATACTAAACTGGCAGAAATAGCTAACAGATTAAAAGATAGGCTCAAGATCCAGATGGATTGTGACAGACTTGTGACACTGGGTCCTATCTAACAAAATGAAATTCAATACACAGAAAAGTAAAGTCTTACACTTGGGCAAGAAAAAACAAAAGTACACATATAGATTGGGTGAAACCAGGCTTAATAGCAGTAACTGTGAAAGAGATCTTGGAGTCTTTAGTGGACAACCAGCTAAATATAAGTTAGCAGTATGCAGCGGCAGCCAGAAAAGCCAATGCAATCCTAAACTGCGTTAACAGAGGGATACAATCAAGATCAAGTGAGGTATTAATACCATTCTATAAAGTATAAGTATAATCTTTATTGTCATTGTACTTAAAAACAACAAAATTGGTTTTACCTCACTGGTGCAAAATTATAACAGAAATGAAAAAAGAAAGAAAAAGAAAAAGAACTAGCGTGTGCATGGAGTGATTGTGGTTGTATTTAAAAGTCTCACAGCCCAAGGATAGAAACTATCTTTAAACCTGTTTGTTCGGCTGGCTATACTTTGATGCCTTCTGCCTGATGGTAGAAGTGCAGAGACACTGACCAGGGTGTGAATCATCTCTGAGTATCTTCCTATAAAGCCTTAGTAAGGCCACACCCTAGAATATTTCATCCAGTTTTGGTCACCGCACTATAAAAAAGATGTTGAGAATCTAGAAAAAGTGCAAAGAAGAGCAATCAGGATGATTGGATGACTAAAACATATGAAGAATGGGCATGGCTAGTCTAGGACCACATGATAGCAGTGCTTCAATGTTTGAGGGGCTGCCACAGAGAGGAATGGGTCAAGCTGTTTTCCAAGGCACCTGAAGGCCATACAATGAATAATGGATGGAAGCTGATCGAGGAGAGATTCAACCTAAAAATGATAAATTTTCTGACAGTGAGAATAATCAACCAATGGAACAGCTTGCCTTTGGAAGTTGTGGGAACTTCATCACTGGAGGTTTTCAAGAAGAGATTGGACTGCCATTTGTCAGAAATGGTGTAGGGGCTCCTGTTTGGGCGGGGAATTGGACTAGATGACCTATAAGGTCCCTTCCAACTGTTAATTTGTAATCTGTAAATTTGACTTTTTCTTGAATAGATTTTAAGGATGTTAAAAATAAGCTGAGGAAGTATAGAAACCAAAGAAATTGTTTTATTTATTGTATACTGTATATTGATACATACCCATATTAACCATGAATCAACAGTACCAAAAAGAGCTCTCCCTTCAAGAACTGCTTGCCTGATCTCTTTCACATTGTCCAAAAGCCAGCGTAGCTTCACAGCACTGAAATATGTGCTAAGAGGGAGACCAGTCCTACTCTGCAAGGTTGAAAGTTAATCAGTCATAATGTGTAAACATCTACAGAATAACAAATCTACTAATCCACTTCATTTTTTCTTTAATTATTATTATTTTGGTAGCTTTGACTCAATCTGCATTCCGATCCAAGTCAGCCTTGGGAATGTTTTTGGAGTGGTTTGACATTCCTTCTTTCTGCAGCTGAAAGAAAGTGACTGACTCAAAGAAACCCAGTTAGCTTCACACATATCTTACAATCTCCTAGTTTCTTTAGTACCTTTAACACTACATTAAATCAATTCTCCTTTTTTCATTAGCATGAGCATAAGAAAAGAATCATTTGCACTGTGTAATTACCAAACATACTCTAATTATTCTAAGGTCAGCCTTTACCTTAAAAAAGGATTTATTCTTCCCTGGAATCCTTTTAAGAAGTCTTTCAACAGTAGATTGAGTTCTTAGGTCAAGCCATACTAGAATCCAAAGACAAGCATTAATATTAGTAAAAAAAATATTTAAGGAATGCATGGAATGAATAGAATAAGATTCTGAATTATTGAATAGGTCTCCACTGACAACCTTCTCAAAACCATCTAATATAGTTTATATAATTTGTATGTCTTCCTGAATGATAGGAATCTTATTCAACAAAGGAGAATTAAGATTAGTTTTTTTAAATTGGTACTTTATCATTGTAAACCATGCTTCTTCTGATTAAGCTAATGTAATTTCAGTTCTAAATAAATTATTTACCTAACAAAAATGTTTAAAGTACAATGAGTAAGTCTACATCACTTAGTAATTTATCTAACCAAATGCTTTTCAAATAAAAACTAAATTTCACAAACCAAATAAAATAAAAAATTGAGTAGACATTTTAAAACAGAGAAGAATAAAACCACAAGTTCTTTAGATATGAACAATTCAGACTTCTGAATTTAAATTACAAAGTTATACCAGAATATATTTCTTCATTTCATAAGTCTATTCTTAGCCCATATTCTTTTAGAGGGGCTTTATTCATTCGGAGAGCATCTCCTGGGATCTAACCCCCCAAAATTGGATGTGCCCACACCAATTCTATTATAGCAATTTATGCTTAGTTACCTATGCTTAATTAATTAATTAATCTACATGGGGCAGCCCTTGAAGAGCATTCGGAGACTTCAGCTTGTCCAGAATGCAGCCGCGTGAGCGATTGTGGGTGCACCTCGGTACACCCACATTACAACTATCCTCCGCGAGCTGCACTGGCTGCCTATCTGTCTCCGGATATGCTTCAAGGTGCTAGTCATCACTTATAAAGCCCTACATGGTATTGGACCTGGGTACTTGAGAGACCGCCTTCTGCCAATTACCTCCCAATTAGATCCCACAGATTAGGCCTCTTCCGAATTCCATCCGCCGGCCAATGCCGATTGTCGACCACCCGGAGGAGGGCCTTCTCTGTGGCTGTGGCTGCCCTCTGGAACGATCTCCCCATGGAGATTCGGACCCTCACCACCCTTCAGGCTTTCCGCAAAGCCGTCAAGACCTGGCTGTTCCGGCAGGCCTGGGGCTGATGAGTTCCCATCCCCACTCGAATTGTGTGGCTGTTGACTGTTTTTAAATTGTTTCCATATTTGTTTGCTTGCCTTTTGCTTTTTTCTGTATTATTCCCTTCCCTTTTGCTTTGTTAGCCACCCTGAGTCCCTCCAGGAATAGGGCGGCATACAAGTGTAATAAACCTTGAACCTAATGTATTTTCTTTGGATATTAGCATTTAGAAGAGTTCTGTCAATGCTTGCAGCTTGTTCAAAATGTGCAACTTAGCTATTTACTCATATAAAATTTATTTTGTATTACTATCAACACTTTGTACAGGCAACTGAATGATAGAAACCAAATTGAAGAATTATGCTGGAATGAAACAATAAAATGTTTTTTTTCCTGTCCTTATGATTGCTTCTCATATCTTGATTCAACAATTCATTAATGAAATCTGCTTTGTAATAAAAAAAATTCTTTGGGCATCTTTAAACATAAAGATAAAAAACAAAGATTAATATCTGGTGCAATATATTGTTACTGATGTTCACAGAACATATAAAATATATGTGGATACGAGAAGAACTATATTAATTAAAAAGTATTTGCAATAGTTACTTAATTACTTACCAATAGCATTATACAGAGGTTCTCCAGTTTCTTTGTCCCAAACTACAGTTGTCTCTCTCTGATTGCTAACTCCAACAGCTTTTAAGAACAAAACAAACATTCTATCATTTTCTAGATTATTACAGATTTTGGATCACCCAAAACCTGAGCAAAACTCTGCTTTTGGGTGAATTTCTTTCTGATTGCTCTTCTACCATAAGCCCTTTGTACTTATCACAAGCCACTTTTAAGAATAAAAAGGTTGTCCAGATTGAAGTACAATGTGGCAGAGAGGACAGCATTGAGAGATAGGTATTAACAGAATTCAGCACACCTACCATATTTTTGGAGTATAAGATGCACCGGAGTATAAGACACACCAAGGTTTTGAAGAGGCAATTTTTTTAAAAAAAAAGTAGGTAGGTAGATAAAAGGAGGGAGGGAGGGAGAGAGAGAGAGAAAGAGAAATAGAGATAGATAGAGAAATATAGTAGATAGGTAGTGAGAGAGAGTGTGTAGGTAGGGAGGTAGAGGGACAGAGAGAGAGAAATAGAAAGAGGGAGATATATATACATTAGATAGGCAGAGGGAGAGAGAGTAGGTAGGTAGGTAGTGAGAGAGAGAGAATAGGTATGTAGGTAGAAGGATAGAGAGAGAGAAATAGAAAGAGAGATATACAGTAGATAGGTAGGGAGAGAGAGGGGGTAGGTAGGTAGATAGATAGATTGAGAGAGGGAGAAATACAGTAGGTAGGTAGGGAGAGGGAGAGAGAGGGAGAGAGAAATACAGTAGGTAGGTAGGGAGAGAGAGAGAGAGAGAGAAAAGGTAGGTAGGTAGGTAGGTAGGTAGGTAGGTAGGTAGGTAGGTAGGTAGGTAGGTAGGTAGGTAGGTAGGTAGGTAGATGTTTCCAGGTGTACTTATCCATGTGCTGGAGAAAGAAATCGCTGACAATCTGCAGCACCTAACTTTGTTCCTGCTGGCATAGCATTTGATCCACATAATTCTCATCAATCAGTTAAAGAGCTTTCCAAAAGGAAAAAAAAAGTTTTTGCACTTTGCAAACCTCCCCAAAACGGCCTGTCCTCTTTTCTGATGAAAGCAACTTTTGCATCTCATTTGGAAACCAAGGACCCAGAGTATGGAGGAAGAATGGAGAGGCCAATCAAGCACATAATCCCACGGTCATTGAACTAATTTTTGGTGCTTTTGGCTAAAGTTGCTCTCATCAGAAAAGAGGACTTTGGACCACTGTGCTTCATTAAGACCAGGGTCAACACAGCCATCTACCAGGAGATTTGGGAGCACTTCATGCTTCCTTCCGCAGACGAGCTTTATGGGGATGCTGACTTCATTTTCCAGCTGCCCACACTGCCAAAAGCACCAAAACCTGGTTCAATGACTGTGGGATTACTGTGCTTGATTGGCCTGCAAACTCGCTTGACCTGAACCCCATAGAGAATCTATGGGGCATTGCAAAGAGAAAGATGAGTGACAAGAGACCGAAAAATGCAGAAGAGCTGAAGCCGCTATTGAAGCATCCTGGTCTTCCATAACACCTCAGCAGTGCCACAGGCTGATAGCTTCCATGCCACGCTGCATTGAAGCATTAATTGCTGCAAAAGGGGTTCAAACCAAGTACTGAGTACATATGCATGCTTATATTTTTCAGAAGTCTGATATTGTTCTATGTACAATCCTTGTTTTATTGATTGCATGTAATATTCTAATTTTCTGAGATGGTGGATTTGGGGTTTTCATGAGCTGTACACTATAATCATCACAATTATGACAAATCACGGCTTGAACTATCTTGCTTTCATGTAATGAGTCTTATCTCATATATTAGTTTCACCTTTTAAGTTGCATTACTGAAATAAATGAACTTTTGCATGATATTCTAATTTTTCGAGTTTCACCTGTATAAAGATGCACCCAGATTTTTACCCTCTTTTTTGAGGAAAAAATGTGCGTCTTATACTCTGAAAAATATGGTATTTGCCCAATCAAGTACATTCTCGCTCCTTTAAAAGAGTTTTTAATTGGTTATAATTCTAAAATATTTTAGTTTCCTTTAAAGATATTTCAGTAACATCACATTTATTCTCCATTCATCTCTGTAAGTTATTTATGTATATCACTTTCTCCTCTTGATTTGGAAGGATATTCATGATTATTATAGAACTAAAAATACCTTTTATGTTGGAAATGTCTATATTCAGCTGGTTCAATTTCTCACATGTTCTTTCAACACATTCATAGACAGATTGCAGTATTTCCTTTGGGTCTTGTTCTACCCACCTTAAAAACATCAAGGCCCACATTAGAAGTCTGGCAATTGATATGATAGAGTCAACAAACCACAATGGCTTGTTTGCTTCATTGCCTTAGAACAGGGGTGTCAAACTCGATTTCATTGAGGGCTGCATCAGGATTGTGTTTGACCTCAGAGGACTGGGATGGGCAAGGCCAGGGGTGGGTGTGGCCATGGTGGGCATGATATGGGACATGCGTCAGGGGGGCACCTGTGATGGCCAAGTGCTAAGGCAGGATTTCCCTCAGAGACTCTCCCTCACTCTCATTATACTCTCCTTCCTTCTTTCCTTCCTTCCATTTCTTCTTTTTCCTTCCCTCTTCATTCTAATTTCTTCTTCCTTCCCCTCTTTCCACATTTTTCCCTCCTTGCTCTCTTCCCATCTTTTCTTCTTTTTATTTGTCATTCCTCTTTCCCTTTCTCCTTTCCTACTCCTTCTTGCATGTTCAAATGCAAAAGAGGAAATATTTCTCTTTTTGCTTTGTTTTGATAGCCCTCTGCCAGCCAAAATGGAGTGTGGGGGGAGGGGGTCAATGCTAGTCAATTTGAAATAAGAATGAAACCATCAAGAAAAGTCAGCTTGCTCACAGTTTGGCTCTTTCCTCAAGAAAAAAGTTAGTATAAGTCAACTCCATTGATGAGCAAGGAAACAGAAAGCAAGTAGAACACTTCCAGCGCATGCCCAAGATGGTGTACTGTTGTGTTTGAGGAGAACTTCGGGGAGATGGCTGTCCTTCTCAGGGGCTTGCAGGGGTACCCTATCCCATCGTTGGTTCCAGGTCTAGCTATGAGAACTTCCTGGGACCTCGGGGATACCCTTGAGCTGCGATTTACTGCTTCATAGCTGGAACATCGTGAGTGAAAGGGGGCGGCTGGCGGTGAGAGGAGAATGAAGAGCGTCGGCGGCTGCCGGTGTGGGTGCGGTCAGCGGCAGGACGCCTGGCTTGGGCTCTCTGCAACCGGCCGGAAATGTGCTCAGCAGCAGCTTCCCGCTACCCCCTTGAACACAGCTGGCATGGGTGTGGTCGTCAGAACGCCCGACCTGGGGGGTCTCTGAAGCCAGCATGGGTGTGCTCAGCAGCAATGGCGGCGGGTCACCCAGCTTGGGATCTCTACAGCCGGAGTGGGTGTGCCCAGCAGCAGCTTCCCGCTACCCCCCTTGAACACTGTCAGCTCCCCCCCTGGTGGACATGTCATCTCCTCGTTCCATCTCCCCGTGATGTCATCCCGTTTGGTTGATGCCACACTCTCCTCTATGCTATACTGCAACAGAACTTTATTCCCTTCGGGAACTCCCCCTTTCCCGGGGATGGCCTTCTTGCGTATCAAGATGCTTCCTTAATGACGGATCTTGAGATCCCAAGAGGTGGCATGCAAAGAAGAGACTTCTTAGGGATTTTTTTCAGGGGTTTTTAAATCAAATTTTAAGGGAGGGGCGGGGGGGTTGATACGGATTGCTCAGACAGGCTTGGGGGGGAGTCTGCCAGGGCACAGGTCAGAGCTAACTAATGGGCATGGGTTGGGAGTGCTGGGAGGGGTTGGTATTCCAGGGGAGACATTAAGCCATTCCATTGGGGGGGGTCACCATCTCTACTGTTTGTGGGAGAGGCAGATATAGTGGGGGCCGGGGGCCGAGGGCCAAATTATGTTCAGGGAACGCGGGTCCGCTGTTTAAGAGCGATTGCGCGTTCCGACCCTCATCACCCTTTTCACAGCCCTGGGTGCTCGGGATTACAGGACCCTGGTCTCCAGCTGGTGTCGCTTAACGCCAGGTCCGTGGTACATAAGGCTCCCCTCATTTACGATCTCATACAAGAGGGTAGAGCAGACCTGGCATGCATTACGGAGACCTGGTTGGGCCATAAGAGGGGTGTTCCCCTTAGTGAATTATGCCCACCAGGCTTCTGGGCGTTTCACCAGCCGAGAGCCCAGGGCAGGGGTGGGGGGATGGCGGTGGTTATTAGGGAAAGTCTCAGACCTCAGGTCACTGTGCCTCAGGTAGGCGGGTGTGAGTCCCTTTTTGTGAAATGGGGCCTTGGAGTTCAGGTGGGCCTTTTTGTTACGTACCTGTCTCCCTGCTATGTTTCATCGGCCCTGCCGGAGCTGCTATATGCATTAGCTGGATTGGCGGTTGATTTCCCCAGGCTTATGATCCTGGGCGATTTCAATCTGCCTTCCATTGGCGAGACATCCGAGTCAGCTCGGGAGTTCATGGCTTCCATGACGACTATCGACCTAAGTTAATTCAAGATCCCACCCATAATGGGGGACACACGCTCAACCTGATTTTTGTCTCTGGGCAGTGGATGAATGATCTAGATTTAGGGGATATTTCTATCCAACGCTTGTCATGGTTGGATCATTTCCTCATCAGGCTTGACTTCCATACTGCTACCCCTCACCGCAGGGAGGGGGAATCACGGCCGTGACCCGGGGGGGGGGGGCTTTTACCAGGTTCGCCTGGTACGTCAGTTGCGCCCCTTCCTGGATTGGGATTCTCTGTGCACTGTCACTCATGCCCTCGTCCTTTCTCGCCTAGACTACTGTAACGCTCTCTACATGGGGCTGACCTTGAAGAGCACCCGGAGGCTTCAACAAGGTTATCATGGGGGCACCTAGGTGTTCCCATGTTACACCTCTTTTAGGCGGCCTGCACTGGTTGCCAGTTGTCTTCCAGGTGCGATTCAAGGTACTAATTATGACCTTTAAAGCGCTCCATGGCTTAGGCCCAGGGTACCTGCAAGACCACCTACTGCCACCGGTAGCTTCCCACCGTCCAGTGCGATCCCACAGAGTTAGCCTTCTCAGGGTGCCGTCGCCCAGACAGTGTCAGCTAGCGACCCCCAGGGGGAGAGCCTTCTCTGTGGGAGCGCCTTTCCTCTGGAATGAATTGCCCCCGGAGCTTCGTATAATCCCCGACCTCCGGTCCTTCCGACGCGCCCTAAAATGTTGGCTTTCCCAGCAAGCCAGCCTGGCCTAAACAAAACAAAACAAATTATTGATCATTGTTAATTTTAATTCAATTTTTTTAAAAAAATGTTATTGTCAATTCTAATTGGGTTTGTTTGGGAAATTTTATTTAATTTTTTTTTTACTTTTGTATTATGTGTTTCTTTTAATGTTGTACGCCGCTCCGAGTCCTTGGGAGAAGGGCGGCATATAAATCTAATAAACCAAACCTAAACCAAACCAAACCTAAACCAAACCAAGTGTGGCAATTTGACTTTAGTTGCAATTTGCCAGGAAAAAATGGGGGGATGGAGAGGGAAGGAGAGGATAGAATCTAAATCAACATCGGACTGCAGAAACCTCAGCCAAGCCACCAGTCCCTTTTCTGTGACAAGTAGAAAGTGTTAAAAAGGACGGGTTTAATTACCTCTCTGCAGAATATAAACCAGAAAGGGGATGGGGGTGGGGACATGATTTTCTGAATAGTCTCAGAAAGAAAAGAAAAAGTGAGTTGAGAAGCAAGTCCAGAAAAGCTGACTATGGAACAACAAAGCAAATTGCAAGGGCTTCTTGAGCAAAAGTCATAGCAGGAGGTTGCAGAGGAAATTCCAGAGGAAGAAAGAAAAGCACACTCAGCTCAGAAAAGGCAGCCAAGGGAACTGCCCAAGCAAGTAAAGAAACCTTTCTGGCTATAGGAAAAAATGACAGGTGGAAACTAGAAAGTGTAGTCAAAAATTGGAGTTAGAAAAAGGCTGAATGAGAAAAAGGAAAGAAATGCTACTAAGGAGATCATCTTGCCTTGACTAATTGTAGGCAAAATTCTGATAGACTAAAGCTGCCTAAAGTTGAGTCTGTGTAGCCTCAAGGATCCCTTCTGTTGTCGTCTCTGCCACCAAATCAGAAGTCTTCCAAGCCTTTCAACAAGTGTCAGTGAAGCAAAATTAGGGGTCAAAATTTCCCAGTTCAGAAACCTCTTGAACCTGTCAGTGCAAAGAATTATATCACGTGCCCAATTTCACTGCCTTAAGAAATTGACCCTGGAGAAGAGGGATTTCCTTGCAACTGAAGTTTGTTATCCAGCCCACAGTTTGTTTTTCTAAACTGATTTCTTCTGTGACAGTGTGTCTCCCTTTACCTTATATTTGGACTCTGCTCTCTTTGGCCACCTCATTTTTTGAAAAAATGCTTTCCTGACCAATATTTGTCTTCTGATTGCTGCCTGTATTCCCAACTATTTTGTTTCCCAACTATTTTGCTGCACCACCCTGGCAGCCAAAACGGGCGACACGGAGGCTGCCCTCTCCCCCCCCCCCCCAACCTGGATAGCCTCCTGCACCACCATGGCAGCCAAAACAGGGCACCGGGGGCACTTTGGTTATAGCAGAGGCACCACAGACTGGTCCTTTGCTATTTTCAGGCCAGCCCGATGGGCCGAATCTAAACAATCCATGGGCCCTGTGGACCTCGAGTTTGACACCTCTGCCTTAGAAGATGACGACCATTTACCAACAATAGTTACATTGACTATTAAACATTTTCCTAAAAGCAGAATGGCTATACCTTTTTTCAGTTAATACTTCCTACAAAAACCTGCAATAATGTTTTATTCAGACAGAATATAAGCTTACATTGCCAGGTAACATAAGTAAGCCTTAGCTTCAAATGATGTTTACAGTGAATAAAAATCAAACAGTATCTTTCATTGTTGGTTTAAAACAAAAAAGACGTATCAGAAAATAAAATCCAGTCAAAGACATCCAAAGTATAAAAAGTGTGCTGTAAAGTCAAAAGGTGTGTCTCTTATATATTGTGTTTCCCTAAAAATAAAACCTGGTCTTATTTTCTTTTGGGCCCAAAAATAAGCACCAGGGCTTATTTTCAGGGGGCAACTTATTTTTTTCCCCACATAGGTAGCTGTGCAGCATGTCCAGCAGGCTGGTGCCACCACTACAAGCCAAGGCACAAGGTGAGGCGGGGTTGCCCACCTCCTGTGTGAAAAAGTAAGACAAAATGAAAGACAAAGTGGGTGGGGTGTAGGAAAAGGTCCGTCCAGGAAAAATAAATGGAATGGAAGAAAGAGCCAGGTGAAAAGTCAAACCCTTCTGCCCGCTGGGTCACTTCAATGGAGTTTTATCTAGCTTCTGGGGTGGAGCGCAGAGCAGGCAGCCTGCTCCGGAGACCATCGCCCCCCCTTGCCTGGCCTTCCCCGCCAGAAAGATGGCTGCTACCTCCCATAGAGCCCTATCCATCCTTCCTGCAGCCACAGCTCCCATCCAGTGCCGCAATGCCACCCATCTCTGCACAAGCCCTGGATAGATGGATGGCGAAGAATACCGTTGGGGCGGCAGGGCCTACAGAGCCCTGATTGCTGATGGGGTGAGGTGGCGGCAGCACAAATCCCAGCCAGGACAACAGATGGTGGGAGGCAGGAGGCACCCCAATGGCCACCATGTGAGACAGGGAAGGGGCTGCAATCTGGCTAATGAATGGACTGGGCGAGGCAGAAGTTGGGGCAGGGGTTGCACCATGCCGTGGCCCCTGCACACTCCACGACGGTTGCCCTATGTTGTCCTCCAGCTTCACCCCTGCCTCCATTCGGTGGCAGTGCTGAACAACTTCATCAATAGCCGAGTCAGATGGAGAAGATGCTCTGGATGCTGATGCTGCTTCTTAAGGGCTCTGCAGGCCAAATAATGAATGGACCAAGCGAGGCAGGAGGCAGGGTGGCACCATGCCGCAGCCCCTGCGCGCTCCACCCCTGCCATTCTACATTCTTCTCCAGATCCTCCCCACCCCATTAACAGCCAAGTGAGATGGGGAAAGGGCTGCTTCGCCCGTTCAATGACCCAGGCGCCCACCCGCCTCTTCCTTTTCACTCCTCTCGTGTGCCAGACTGCTATACTATAGACGATGGGTGGGTGAGGCTCAGTCCCTTTACCCAGTCCCCCTTTGCTATTTGCTGCAGGAGGAGTGAAGCTGAAAGGCCTCCTCCACTGTTGCACATCATCTGTGCCTGCTCCTGGAGGGCCTGTCTTCTGTCCCCCATCCCGCCCCACAGATCACCTTCCCAGCAGCGGCCACTGCCTCCTCCACCACCTGCTGCTGTGGTCCTATGGCACTGTCTCAGACTGCCTTGTCCCCCTTTGCAGTTTCGAAGGCAGCAGCTCTGCTGATGCATTCAGTAGATGCTCGCCTTGCCTTGAGATGGGCCTGTTTCAGCACCTGGAGTCCTTGGGGGGGAGGGGTTTGCCTTGTCACCGTGGAGGTTGAGAGCTTGGACACCACTGCCCGGCTCCCCTCACTTCCCCAAAGCATTCCTTCTCTAACCTGCTTTCCAGATCCATTGTATGTCTCCGCCTTTCACTCCCCCCCTCACTCCAAAACGGTGGAGGGGTACTAGGTAAGAGAACCAATCTCACCTGTCCAGCCTCCATAGAATGATAATCTGTCTTAGAAGGGTAGTGAAAGGGAAGAGGTGAGCAGGCAGCCAGATAATTGAATGGTTGGGGGAGGTCACCAAGGAGGGAATGGCTGGCTGTGGGGGCCCTGAGATATGCAGATATGAGGTGCATGTGACAGCTTCTACCTCCTGCCTCACCTCATGGTGGTGTTGCACACCCTCCTGCCCTATTGCAGCCGAAAGCAATCAGATGGTGGGACTGAGTGGGCGGAGCTTAACTAGGGCTTATATGGGGGTAGGGCTTATTATTAGGAGGTGCGAAAATCTGGCTAGGGCTTATTTTTGGGTAGGTCATATTTTCAAGGAAATACAGTATTTCTGTGGAATGTAAGAATAAAAAGGATGGGATTTGATCACAATATGTTTTGTCATGTGTTACCATTCTATGATACCCATAAAATCATATTAAAAATATGTAGCCTTTCTGTCACAATGTTCTTATTAAGAATCCAGTTTAAAATACAAAGTTTAAATTGCTGGGATTTAAAGATAAACATAAGCATCAAAATTTACGTATTTTATTTCTTATGTATTGAGGCATGTACCAGAATTATTACTCATAGCAGGTTTAATATACCTGATATAGGTTCACTATAGTAACATTTCTATGATGGGTGAAACATATATATAATATTGAATAGCATGTTCAAGCATAACTGCTTCCTATTTTCCTAGTAAACCATACAAGAGTTATCTTGGTGATATAAACTAAGTACCACCAAACTTCTAAAATTACTGTGCAAGTCTAGGGGATATTAGGAGGTATTCTACTGCAAGAATATCCAATTTATGATGTTAATCTTAAAAAGCCATTCCATTTATTGCAATGTAAACTTTTAGGTCTGAATTGAAACAAATTTAAAAAACGTAACTATACAATGAAACTATATAAAGACTAAAATATATATAACATGGCTATAAGCCTGAAGAAGAAGCAAATTTGAACACATGAACTGCCTTTCTATTCATGTTGTACGCATTTAAATTCTAAGAGCCGAGAAAAATAATTATCTGTCTTGAATTTTCTCAGTTGTCTACAATTCAACTTCTACCACACTCTAAAAATATGAATTTGGGTGTTAGCTAACACAGATTTCAATAACATAATAAAGGGAGGAAATAAGAATGTCAGATCCCTAAAAGTGATACTGCCATTCAATTGGGGGGGGGGGGGCTTGGAGTTAAATCACTAGCTGTATCTGAACAACTGAGTTTATAACTTTACAACTGGTTTCCTGTCACCGGAAGACTGAAGATCCCAGCATCTCTGGAGGGATGTTTATGACAGCCATGTGGGATAACTTACTTTAATGTCTAACTAGATATAGCCATGGGAATGTGTGTTTTATTGACTCTCAGGGCAGAAGAGTTAAGGAAACATCTTCACACATGTATTGGTCAGAATCTGCATTCAGACAAAGGGGAGGGGTCATTATCAGCTTAATCCCACTTGTATTGCCTAAAGGGTTTCAGATGCTGCTTTGCCTCTAATGGTTTCCATCCTGACTGATTAAAGGTTCCTTTTGAAATAATCCATTTCAAGAGTCTTTACTTTCTCAAGTTAGGAGAGGAGCCATTACAAAGAAAGCCATACCATTTGTCATATAGATGGAAAAATTCCATCAGTTAAAAAAACTTAATTAGCTTTTTTACACAGAATTTAGTAATATAATATAAAACATCAAATATTGAAATATAAAGAAGCAATACCCTTCTTTGGGGAATTTCTGCTGGATTTCCACTTGGTGATGACTCAATAATTCAGCTGTGTTTGCATTGAAAACCTGTAAGCAATAAATATATAGTTACCAAAACAGTTTGTATATCCATAGTTAAAAGGGAAGCTCAACACAAGGAAGAACAGTATACTGCTTTCTTCATATATAACAAGAAATGGTCAAATAAAAGAATTGTAGCATAATGCTCACTTAACCCTAAAAACAAATAACAAATAACATGCTATTTTAAAATACTTTATTTAAAAGAAAGTACAAGCACTTCTGGATCCCAATTTACAACTTTTCAACTATAATTTTGCAGTGATATGAAAACTCAATATATGGAATTAGATGATATATGTTAATCACAACCACAATCACTCCACCCACACATGGAAACATATGACTAATTTTTTTCATTTTTTTTCTCCCCACCTCCCTAATTACTTGCATAGAGATTATTTTTTATACTATTTATGTTGTTTGTATTTTTTGTCATGGATTGCACCAGTGAGGCTAAAACCACTTTTGGTTGTATACATGATGTACAATGTCAATAAAGGCTATACTATACTATTTTCAAATTTCATAACTAAATAAATCAAATATTATTCCTTAATCCGCCTTTACAATAATTTTTAAAAGTCTGCCATTACACTTATGTTCCTGAATAATTTTTTACAAACACTAAGAAATATTCTAATATTCATAGAAATATAATTAGAGTTCTAAATTCTGAACATCTGAACTTTGAATAAATAATAGCAACTATGAACTTGTCCGGTCTGGTCTATAAAAATGAGGCTAAATATGAGTTTTCCTTGCTTATCAGAAATTCATAAACCTATCTACCATTTTCTATGTTAATAGTCAGAATCAACAATCATGCTATCAAATTGATATACAAAAGTAACATTTTACCCCCCAAAAAACCTCACTCATTATAGTATCCTTCTGATTGTAGTAGTGAGTAGATCTGGATTTCAATATTTCCATTGTCCTGACTAATTTATATAATGCACATTCATACTCTTATTGTGTTGCATATTAGAAACATGACAATTAAGTAGAACAGGGACATGGTGCCCTTCAGATATTATGAAGCAACTATTAGCTTTAGCAATGGTTAGTTATACAAAATAATAATGCAAAACTGTGAGCTCCTGACTGAACACCTGTTTACTAATGATGGATAGCAACAAGAAACAAGAAAATATATCCTTGCCCTTTTAAAATGAAGCAATGTATAACAACAACTACATGCAATGATGCTTTCATCCATGAAACTTATTTATTTTATGGGAGTGGGTGGAATTAGTTTTAGAATGTGACCAGAAAATATATTCCATACAAAGTAAGATAGCCAGTTTGGTCTAGTGTAATGATGGCTAGCCTTTTTGGCACAGAGTGCCGAAAGCAGCCACGCATATACACCCATTATGCAATGCACACGCGACCACCCCCATGTGTCCTACCCAACCCACGCATATGTGCATGACCCCATGTGCCATGCCTCCCACGCATGCACGAGCGTCTCCCACATGCCCCCTGCCCCCTGCACATGCATGGCAGACACTCGAAAACTAGCTGGCTGGCGGGAGACATGGGTGCATGCACAGTGGAGCAGAGCTGGGGCAATGGCTCATGTGCCCCCAGAGAGGGTTCTGTGTGCCATCTGTGGCATGCGTGCCATAGGTTTGCCATCACGGGCCTAGTGATTAAGGTAAAAGGCTAAAAAGCAGAACATCATGAGTTCTAGTCCCACCTTAGCCAGGAAAGCCAGAATGGTGGGCCAGTCACTCTCTCTCAACCCAACTCACCTCAAAGAGTTACTTTTGTGGGGAAAATGGGAGGAGGAAGGTGTGCTGGATAAGTTCATTGCTTTTGAGTGACTTGCAAAAATAATAAAGGCAGGATACAAATAAATAAAACTTCATGAAAGTAAAAATGTACCATTGAAACCAATTATATTTGTGTGAGAATAATCAATAGAACTAATTTTCATGACATAAACCAAGCAATTCTCACATAAATCTAAGGGAGAATTAATTTTGTAAAATAATTGGACAAGGAATGTTACAAGATATATTGAGTTCATCTATATAAATCCCGACAACTCTTAAAACATAATGTTTGCATAATTATGTCATATGAAATATTTTGGAAACATTTCCTGTGTGTTATGTGCCTGCATCAAGCAGATGGCTTTTTTATTTCTAAATTATATTTACTGTTTTTCAGTTAATATGTCTTAAGAGTATTTAATTCCAAAGTTCAAATATTACAGATAAAACGAAATCATACTGATGAAAGGTAGATGATTGTAAGAAAGAATAACAATTGTTAATCATTACCTAAAGGTTGTTCAACTTATCTAACTTGTTTATCTTTGACTCAGATTAGTAAGTATCTATTTGTAAGTCAAAACCATCACTTAGTTTTATTTATTTGATGCCAGCGCCCGAGTTATCATTGTCTAATTCACTGGTTCTCAACCTTCCCAATGCCGCGACCCTTTAATACAGTTCCTCATATTGTGGTGACCCCCAACCATCAAATTGGTGTCTCAGTTCCTAAGACCATTGAAAAAATGTTTTCTCCTAGGGTCTTAGGCGACCCCTGTAAAAGGGTCATTCGACCCCCAAAGGGGTCCAAACCCACAGGTTGAGAACCGCTGGCCTAATTTGAACAATGGTACAGACTTTTCAGGAAGAAAAGTATTCAAATGAACAAGATTAGAGACATTTCTTTATTAAGTTGAGATTTTGTACTGTATATTTGAACATAGGCTTTATTTTTTCCCCTCTTTCTGGAAACAACTTGCTTATAATGTTTGCACCATAAAGTAGATTTAAAGGAAAGACAATCTGAAGAAAAATGTAACACCTAAATGTAAAACAAATGTTTTAAGTAAAAACCCACTATTTTTCTTTATTCCATTTGACAAATATAAATAATCTATTATTATCTATGTCATCAAGATCAAGCACTAGAGCTTGCCACTGTGTACATCAGAAATTTTTAAAAAAAATAGTGGTCAACTTATGCTGTAAAGTAGATCAGACTTAACTTATCTATGAAGATGAAGATGACAATTAAATTTGAACTGAATTACATACTTCTTCTATTTGAGTTCAACAATTCTGAGCGTGTATATATATATATATATATATATATATATATATATATATATATATATATATGTGTGTGTGTGTGTGTGTGTGTGTGTGTGTGTGTGTGTGTGTGTGTGTGTGTGTGTGTGTGTGTGTATATATATGTGTGTGTGTGTGTGTGTGTGTGTATATATATATATATATATATATATATATATATATATATATATATATATAATTTGTTATATTTTATGCTGATAAATAAATAAAGGGAGACTAGTATAGATCTATTTCAAGCTATTTAGCTCTCATCAGCTAGCCACACCCCTGTTGGGAATCGAACCTGTGCTCTATTGCCTCTTAGGCAGATGTGTTAACCATTGAGCTACACGGCTCGACTCCTTATCAGCCAGCCAGGGTGAGAGGTATATATTTAAAGTCACAACCCCTGACCTTCCTCCCATATTTGGGCATACCAGGGGTTGTGACTTTAAATATATAAATATAAATAAATATAAATATAAATATAAATATAAATAATATAAATATAAATATAAATATAAATATAAATATAAATATAAATATAAATATAAATATAAATATAAATATAAATATAAATATAAATATAAATAATATAAATATAAATATAAATATAAATATAAATATAAATATAAATATAAATATAAATATAAATATATATAAATATAAATATAAATATAAATTATATATATATATATATATATATATATATATATATATATATATATATATATATAATTTATATTTATATTTATATTTATATATATTATTTATATTTATATTTATATTTATATTTATATTTATATTTATATTTATATTTATATTTATATTTATATTTATATTTATATTTATATTTATATTTATATTATTTATATTTATATTATTTATATTTATATTTATATTTATATTTATTTATATTTATATATTTAAAGTCACAACCCCTGGTATGCCCAAATATGGGAGGAAGGTCAGGGGTTGTGACTTTAAATATATACCTCTCACCCTGGCTGGCTGATAAGGAGTCGAGCCGTGTAGCTCAATGGTTAACACATCTGCCTAAGAGGCAATAGAGCACAGGTTCGATTCCCAACAAGGGTGTGGCTAGCTGATGAGAGCTAAATAGCTTGAAATAGATCTATACTAGTCTCCCTTTATTTATTTATCAGCATAAATATAACAAATGTAACAAAAAGGCAACAGTAAAAAATATTGGGTTTCTGTCTGTATGGTCTCTTGTGACGAGCCTAATGACAGAGAGTGGAAGTGTGACCTTCCTCCCATACTTGGGCATACCAGGGGTTGTGACTTTAAGTATATACCTCCCACCCTGGCTGGCTGATAAAGGAGTCGTTCTCTGTAGCTCAAATGGTTAACTCCCTGCCTGGGAGGCAATGGAGCACAGGTTCGATTCCCAAACTTGGGTATGGCTAGCTGATGAGAGCTAAATAGCTTGAAATAGATCTATACTAGTCTCCCTTTATTTATTTATCAGCATAAATATAACAAATGTAACAAAAAGGCAACAGTAAAAAATATTGGGTTTCTGTCTGTATGGTCTCTTGTGACGAGCCTAATGACAGAGAGTGGAAGTGTGACCTTCCTCCCATACTTGGGCATACCAGGGGTTGTGACTTTAAGTATATACCTCCCACCCTGGCTGGCTGATAAAGGAGTCGTTCTCTGTAGCTCAAATGGTTAACTCCCTGCCTGGGAGGCAATGGAGCACAGGTTCGATTCCCAAACTTGGGTATGGCTAGCTGATGAGAGCTAAATAGCTTGAAATAGATCTATACTAGTCTCCCTTTATTTATTTATCAGCATAAATATAACATATATATATATATATATATATATATATATATATATATATATATATATATATATATATATATATATATATATATATATATATATATATATATATATATATATATATATATATATATATATATATAATTTGTGTTTTTTTTTATTTGTGCTGATAAATAAATAAAGGGAGACTAGTATAGATCTATTTCAAGCTATTTAGCTCTCATCAGCTAGCCATACCCTTACTGGGATTTGAACCTGGGCTATATGGCATACTAGGCACACTAGGCAGAGATCTTAGCCATTAGGCCACAGGCTCTTATCCGTTATCAGCGAAGCCAGGGTGAAAGGTATCTATTTGATTTTTACAACCCCTGGTATCAGCACAAATAAAAAAAACCACAAATATAACAAAGGCAACAGTAAAAATATTGGGTTTCTGTCGTTATGGACTCTTGTGACAAGCCGATTGACAGATGATGGAAGCAGTTAGCTTCCTCCCATAATTGGGGCTTATCAGGGGTTGTAAAAATCAAATCATATATATGACACCCTTACTGGGAATCGAACCTGTATATATATATGGTCAGTTCTTTCACCAGGCTATTAGCAATTTATAAACAAACATTGGTTTATATGAGACAAGGACTATTCGACAGACCACCTGCCTCCCATAGTATCTCCTCAGCCAATCTGATTTTGCAAGGTTGGTGCTGTCTAGATTTTTTTGATTAAACAATGTTATCTAAAGCAGTGTTTTTCAACCACTGTGCCGCGGCACACTAGTGTGCCGTGACATAGTGTAAGGTGTGCCGTGGGAAAAACACCTGCCTATAGTCAATATAGGCACAGAGTTAAATTTTTTTAACATTTTCTAATGGTGGTGTGCCTCGTGATTTTTTTCATGAAAAAAGTGTGCCTTTGCACAAAAAAGGTTGAAAAACACTGATCTAAAGGACCCAAGAAACATGTCTTCTCTCTAGCACTGCTGCCATGGAATAAGATTACTGGGCCCCACTCTGGTTGTTTAGAAGACCCATGAAGGTCTTTGATGAAGGAGAGCCAGGCCTCTTCCTTCATTCCTATCCAGTTTGTTGTTCCTGTCATAGTTTTTTGCCCCCTTCCTTTTGTTTTATTGCAGTTCTGTTTTGATTGTTGTGAGCTGCCCATTGTCATTAGGTATTGAGGGGAATCTGTTTAATAAATAAATAAATAAATAAATAAATAAGTACAATTACACAGCTTGGACATTGTTTATTTGGCAATTCAAGTAATTGTATTAATAATCAATATTTTGTTGTTAGTTGCGAAGTCGTGTCCGACCCATCGCCACCCCATGGACAACGTTCCTCCAGGCCTTCCTGTCCTCTACCATCCTCTGGAGTCCATTTAAGCTCATGCCGAACACTTTGTTGATTCCATCCAGCCATCTCATTCTCTGTTGTCCCTTTCTTCTTTTGCCCTCAATCTTTCCCAGCATTAGGCTCTTCTCCAATGAGTCCTTCCTTCTTATTAGGTGGTCAAAGTATTTGAGGTTTATCTACAGGATCTGGCCTTGTAAAGAGCAACCAGGGTTGATCTCCTCTAGGACTGACCGGTTTGATTGCCTTACAGTCCAAGGGACTCGCAGGAATCTAGAGCCAAGGTGGCGCAGTGGTTAAATGCAGCACTGCAGGCTACTGCTAGATTAGCAGGTCAGCGGTTCAAATCTCACCGGCTCAGGGTTGACTCAGCCTTCCATCCTTCCGAGGTGGGTAAAATGAGGACCCAGATTGTTGGGGGCAATATGCTGACTCTCTGTAAACCGCTTAGAGAGGCCTGAAAGGCCTATGAAGCGGTATATAAGTCTACTGCTATTGCTATTGCTATCTTCTCAAACACCATGGTTCAAAGGCCTCAATTCTTTGGCGCCCAGCCTTTCTTGTGGTCCACCTTTCACAGCCATCCATTGCAACTGGGAAAACTGTAGCCTTGACTGTACGCACTTTTGTTGGAAGAGTGATGTCTCTGCTTTTTAGTCTGCTGTCTAGATTTGCCATCACTTTCCTCCCCAGGAGCAAGCATCTTTTAATTTCTTGGCTGCAGTCCCCATCTGTGGTGATCTTGGTGCCCAGGGAAATAAAATCTGTCACTACCTCCATTTCTTCCCCATCTATTTGCCAGGAATTGAGAGGGCTGGATGCCATGATCTTAGTTTTCTTAATGTTGAGTTTCAAGCCACTTTTGCACTCACCATCTTCATCCATATTAAAAGGCTCTTTAGTTCCTCTTCACTTTCTGCCATTAGAGTGGTATCATCTGCATATCTGAGGTTGTTGATATTTCTCACTGCAATCTTAATTCCAACTTTTGATTCATCTAGCCCTGCCTTTCTCATGATGTCCTATGCATGTAAGTTAAATAGGCAGGTCAACAGTATACAGCCTTGCCAGACTCCTTTCCCAATTTTGAACCAATCAGTGGTTCTAGGTCCAGTTCTTACTGTTGCTTCTTGACCCGCATATAGGTTTCTCAAGAGACAAATTAGATGGTTTGGTATTCCCATCTCTTTAAGAACTTGCCACAATTTGTTGTGATGCACACAATCAAAGGCTTTAGCATAGTCAATGAAGCAGAAGTACAATGTTTTTCTGGAACTCCCTAGCTTTCTCCATGATCCAGCTTGGAAGCAGTAAGATGTATTTTTATACCTGGCTTCTGCATTTTTGGCTTTCTTTTTAAAAAATAAATGATGACATGGTGTAATATGTCATCTGTTGTTGACAGTTTTAAGAACTGCTAAGGACCAGATGATTTTTTACTATGTCCTGGTACATAAAACTATAGAACTCAAAAGAGAGTAGACTTTTTCCCCCATGATTATAGTTGACTTGCATTAGCAGACAAGAAAATTGGTTGTTATAATCCAATTGTAGATCTTGACCATGACCACTCTAAAGAAGTTCCAGAATAATAGCAAATGATTTTTTAAAAAAAAGATCTGTTATGCCTTCCTTTAGCCACCTTGATAAAAATGATTTCAACTCCAATAATATTGGAGTGGAGATTTATGCTCCTTCCATAAAGTGAAAAGAGGATCAGGCCAACACCTTGCCGCTGGAGCAAGAACAATGGCAGTGCTCCTCCTCCCTGGGATGCAGATGGTCCCTCAACCAGGATGGAGAAGTCAATCCAGCCAGCAGCAGGGGGGCTGGGGGATTTCTCTCCCTAGCCAGCCATCGATGTTTGGGCTGCAGCCTGCGAATCAAGTTCCACCTGGGTGGGTTTTCTTCCCAGGCCATGGATGGGTGCAATACCCATGGATGCCTGCCCCACCTCAGCAAATGGCACAAATTCAGATAACTGGCACGGGGCAACCTCAGGGACGGAACCCCCTACCTGTTCAACCCCCAGGCACAATGCCCCAACAGGGAGAACCAGGAGACCTGGGAACAGCAGATGAGTCACCCTCTTCCTTGCCCCCACCCACGCCAGCACAAAACCAGCATCAGGCACAGTGGCTCTGCCCCTCTTCAAAAAGCAACAGTGGGAAAAAGATTGGGAAGCTCAGAGGAGGGAGAGCTGCCCCTTCCAAAGATGATTCCCTGCCAATAGCGAGACAGGGGAAAGTGCTGAAGCTCCTCCAAGAACCTCAACTAGCAGAGAGGCAAATGAAGCTACCTGGGAAAAGACAAGCAGTTATTTTCCAGGCAAGCCTCAGATACACAAACCCTTTCCCTAGGGGTCAGTGGAGGCCCAGCTGAAGGGCCCTTGCCAAGATGAAGGAAGCAGTGGGGATGATGACCCAATAGTAAGTACACCCATTCACCCCTTTGCCATTGTAGCCAAGCTCACAGTGCCCGGGATGGGGGTAGAAGGGAAGGTTGAGGCAATCGTGGACACTGGCTGCACCCAATTCTTAATCAGCATGTCTATTGTGGGGCAGCTAGGCATACACACAAGACCCATAGCCAATCCCATTCAGTTTGGGCAGGTGGATGGGATACTAATTGGAGGGACCCAGCCAAACTAATTACCGACTTGGTAAGGTTGCAGATGGGACGCCACTATGAACTCCTCAGATTCAACGTAGCTCCAAAGATGCATGAGTCAATTATCTTGGGGCTTGCATGGCTGGAAAAGTGGACAGCTATCATAAAGTGGGAGGACGATGTTCGGAAATTGATTATAAGCTTTTGGCCACTACCACCTGTGAAGCCAGAAGGCCACCTGGGGACTATCGAACTCAATTAAGTAGTCCGCCCAAAGGGCCCTGCTCACTTGGAGACATGGAGGGGCGGATGTACCCTTTGAGGTCTGGATTGACCATAAAAACCTCGAAGCCCTCAAAAGCCCCTGAAGACTGTCCCCAAAGCAAGTTTACTGGACACAATACTTCTGAAGGTTCAAATTCGAACTGAAGCACATCCCCGCAGGGAAGAACTTGCTAGCAGATGCCTTATCAAGAAAATTGCAATATGACAGTAAGAGGGAAGAAGTGGTTCATCCCATCCTTCCCCCTTCCCACCAAAAGCGGCCCAAGTCACCACCAGAAGCCAGTCTAACCAACCCCCTACCCTAAGCCAGGACAAGCTGACCACAGCAATGAAATCAGCGCTGCCCGCAGACCCCTGGCTCAATGACAATGAGAGATGGTTTAGCCTGGAAAGGATCCAAACTGTACATTCCCGCAACCTTGAGGCTGGAAGTACTACAGTGAAGCCATGACGTGAGGTTAGGAGGCCACTTTGGATTTCTAAAAATGCTCCACCTCACCAGGCATCAATTTTGGTGGCCAAAGATGAAATCTGAAGTTGAAGATTACATAAAAAGCTTGCCACTTGCGCAACCAGGAAAAAACAGCCAGGCAAGCCCCCTGGATTGCTGCAACGAGTGGCCAACCAGACCGACCATAGGATGAAATCGCAATGGACTTCATTGTCAAGCTCCCAGACAGCAGCAATAATAAAGTCATTTGGACAGTCATTGACCTATTTTCCAAGCAAGCCCATTTCATTGCTTGCTCAGGACTACCATCTGCAAAGAAGCTAGCAAAAATGTTTGTTAAATACATTTACCGCCTGCACGGAGTACTCAGGAGGATCATCTCAGGAGTTCAGTTCACCGCCAAGTTCTGGAGAGAGTTCCTGAGGTCCATTGGGTCCACACAAGGACTTAGCTCAGCTTTTCATCCAAGTAGGAATGGAGCAACAGAAAAAGCCAATGCGATGGTGGAACAGTACCTCCGTTGCTATGTGGATTACCAACAAGACAACTGGTCGGATTTGCTACCTTTCGCTGAAGTCGCGTACAACAACGCTGTCCTCAGCAGCATTGGATTAACTCCTTTTCAAGTTACCAGTGGCATGTAATTTGTCCCTATGCCTGAACTGCCCAGGGAACACCCTCTTCCATGTCTCTGACTGAATTGATGGACTTTCTTAAACAGAGGTGGGAAAATATGAAAAAAGCTCTAGCGGAAGCAGCAGAAGAGTACAAGAAACAAGCTGAAAAACACCACTCACTCCAACCCCCTTTCCACGTGGGATAAAGTTTTCTTGTCGACCCAATACATAAAGTTAAGAATTCCAAGCAAGAAATTAGGCCCAAAATTTCTAGGTCGGTTCCCAATAGTGAAAATAATTAACCCAGTTACGGTTCAGCTCAGTCTGCCCAGAATTCTAGGAAAAATTCACAGTCTTTCATTACAGCTTACTTAAGACAGTGATTGGGTCCAGCCTAAGACTGTCCACCCAGCCTCCCCCTCCTCCAGTAGTGATAGAGGGAAAAACACACTATGAAGTGGGGAAAAAAAAGACTATAGGTTGTATAGAGGTCATTTGCAATATTTAGTGCACTGGAAGGGGTAGCCTTTCTCCAGAGCTACTTGGGTAAAAAGTTGGAATGTAAAAGCGGATAAGTTAATAAAACAATTCCATTATAAGTTTCCCAATAAGCCAAAGGGCCCCCCTGGGGGGGGGGGGAGAAAGAGGTGGTTAGTTCTGCTTATGTTAACCCCTACATTATTCTCTTTTCAGGAAACACTTTCTTCTGAGGAAAGGCCACCTGTCAGGCCTGCAGCCATATTCCTTTTGGATCTTTGGCCTGCCACACTTTCTATTATTCTACTATGCCATTTGTATTGTGGAAAAAGTGTTAAGTGATACTGATATTATATAACACTTTTAATTAAGCGGGTACCTTGAATAAACATAACTTTGAGTTTTAAATAATACTAATTTCGTTGTTGTCTTAGGTGACATCTGTGAAAAAAATTCAGGTGCTCAGGCATGAAAATATGCCACTCAAACACTATACTTTTCTGCTCACACTGAAAAAAATTAGAGGGAACATTGGTCCCTTCTAGTTCTAATTTATAAAATCATCCCTTATCTTGTTATGATTTGCAAGAGCCAGGATAGCCAAAATAGGTTTGTTTCCCCCAAACTTCTTAAGCTCATATTCTTTTCATATTTGTAATTCTAAAGGTTTCTAATAATTTTAAGAAGGTTAATAGTCAAATTTCAAAAGTAATTAGAAAATGAAATTTGTGAACTTAGTAACTTTGAAGGAGATGGACAATTCAGAAAAATGAAATATAAATAAATGAAATCTTCTTAAAAGGCTTGCAAGTAAAATGGCTGATTCCATTGTCTCCTAGAACTCAAACATGGAAAAACATTGCCCTGCAAGTCTCCTCATGGAGTATGGGACACATGGACTCCTTATGGGGGGATGGGACATGAATCAATATGAGTGATTTCTCTCTCCTTATCCAGAGAGGTTTATAAGAACCAGTCCACTTACTGGTTCCTTAGTTTTTGCAGCTGTCTTTGGCACCACTTTTATAAAGTCATTTGTCAGTTCACAATTCCTTCTGAGGGACTAATTTCATTGGTAACATTTAATACATATGGTACACAAAACTGGATTTAGTATCATTATTAATAAAAATGCTTCTTACTTAGGTTCTTCTGAAAATTGACAAATATATGCTAAGTTGAAAGCAGGTTGCATGAGCCTACCAAAACATTTAAACTTTCTGTACAGTTAATACATTTTTTTGGTACATTCCCAGACTAAAATTGTTTTAATCTAAACACTCCTCTTTCTGTGATGACATTTTACTTCAACAAAGGCAGGTATTTTATAGTCTGTCAATGAATTTCATCTACCACTCTTTCCTAACTTGGGAACAAGTTCATGAGTTCTAGTCAGTTCTCCAAGTAACTTTTGTCTTTTAAAAAGTAGTGACTCATATTTAGAGTGAAAAAAATATTAAGAAATGCCATTAATGAAATTCACAGGATTTTTAAAAACTCTTTTAACACTAAATTACAAAAACTCTTTCCTTTCTGATACTTGTCACTTAACCTTCCACCTGTAATGAGCAGAAGTCAATCTGACAAGAATGAAAACAAAACTTCACTTTATATATTTTATAGATGATTCAAATAAACATGTCCAAGATAATCACATAACTTGCACTAAAAATACCTAAATGCCATTAAAAAAACTTTCACTGCCCTCACCCAATACCTCTGAATTTAAAGATTATGTAATTAACTAAGTCAGTCTTAGAGGATGATACTAGAACCATTCCATACACAGAATATGCATGAGGATTTCAAATTGAAGAGGATGAAAAGGATGAAATTGCTTTATAAAATCCTCATCTGAAAGCATCCTCGATTTAAGATCCAAATTTCCATTGCTCAGTAAGGCAGTTAAGTTAGTTTGTCCCATTTTGACCTTTTTGCCACAATTGTTAAGCAAATCACTGCAACTGTTAATTAAATCATGTATTTTTTAAATGAATCTGGCTTCCCCCATTGACTTTGCTTGTTGGAAGCTGGCTAGGAAGAATGACAAGAAGATACATATTCTAACTGCTAATGGAAGCCAAACCAATTGAAACTACCTTTCACTCCAGCAAAAAAAAAAAAAAGGATAAAATTGCAGTTCCATTTAGGAGCAATTAAAAATATCATCCCATTTAGAAACAGTAAAAATCTGTTCTATTTTCCTGTCAAAAAGAAAGACAAAGAAGTAGAATAATTATGTTAATGACTGTATCAAAAATAATGTCACTATTTATTTCGGCAATGCTTAACTTGCTAAATGAACCAAACGTAGTGAAGGCTTGCATCACATCCAAAAGACTTCCTCTACTCCAGAATACTTTCATTTTATTTCGTAGTGGGCCAAAACAAGTTCACACTATCGCTATTCAACTGTCCGTTCATCTATCCTTCCTCTCGCTTCTATAGATGAACCTGAACACCTGTTAAGGGATGTCCGGGAGCCTATCCCGCTGAGTCGGTCGGGCAAGTGGCTCTCCTTAACAGTCACATGTCCGCCGCCTCTCCTAGCCGGTGACCTCCACATTCCCAAGGGCAATAGCCTTTCCTTTGTGACTCGCTCGCCTTGTTCTCGAATGGAAACAGCGACCGCTCCTCGTGTTTATTTGCGCTTACCAAGAACCTTGTGGAGCTTGTCCCTTGGTCGATGGCTCCCACTAGGGGACCCATAGCTCCACAATGGGCCACAACCGCGGCCATAGGAAGGCTCGGTCGGCGCGCCCCTGGCCCGTTTCCTAGGCGACCCTGCCCGAGCAAGAAGCAGCAGAGAATCCAGAGGCTCTCACGTCGGCGCCCTCAAAGCCAAATGCGCGTGGCTTCTCAAAGGAGAGACTGAAGGCGGAGAAAAGGGCGCTGGCCAACATGCTGCCCCTCGGGCGCCAATCAGCAGGCGAAATGAAGCAGAAGGGGCGGGGTTTTCCACCAAGCACAGGAAATAGGCTAAAGGTTCTGAAGTGGGCAATTGCCTCTGAGACGAATGATCACATGCCTCTGACGTATCTGATGGGCTTTCAGGTTAACTCGAGTTTCGCTAGCTGTCTGTGTCTCGGATTGCAAAACGTTGGGGAAAGAATCGTTGCCTCCTTGCCAGGAATTTAGAACGATTTCCGCGTTCCTCTGCCTATTATGAAATAATCCGCCATTCCAGTCCGTCAAGAGGCAACGCGAACTCCCTTTCTCTCATGCTGAAAGTTGTTAATCTTTGCAAGTTTACCTGGCAATAATCGTTGCCGTTAAAAATCTGTACAACTTCTTCTGGTGAGCAAGTGGGGAGCTCTACTTTAATTCTTCAAATGTCCTCAAAGGTTGGGTAAAAAGATTTGAAGTTTATCCTATATCTATATTGTTGTGTTGGAAGAAATGTCCTTCTGGGTTCAGCTCCAAGTGGGGAAAAAGACACTGGAAACATGGAGGCTGCTTGGAAAGATTTTAATGGTGGACATGACCACATGGCTTGAAGTCCTAGGCAAAAAGGGATCACATGCTTCTAAAATGTTGAGTGAAGAAAAAGAAGGGAAGAGCTCCCTGTGGAGATCCGGACCCTTACTACTCTTCGGGCCTTCCGCAAAGCCACTAAGTCCTGGCTGCTTCGGCAGGCTGGGGGGCTGTTGAAGTATCCAGCCCCACGGTAACTATGAATGTTGTGTATTTTAAATTGTTGTTTTGTCTATTTATCCCCTTCCCCTTTTTATTATAAGCCGCCCTGAGTCCTTCGGGAGTGGGCGGCATACAAGATCAATAAACTATAAACTATAACTAACTAAAAGGGTCTTGCTGAGAGTCCCTGAGTTTTTTATACCCTGTGTTCGGGCCCACCGCATAGCTTCCAGTTCCTGTGCAAGAAATGCATCCAGATTGGTTGTCAGACTCCCAGGAGCTAACTTTGTAGGCTGTCTGTCTTTTGAGTCCCAAGCTTGGTTAAGTTCCCAGATGCCATGTTGCGCGTTTCTGTTGCAGATGGAGGTAGATCTTTGCTATGTAGAATAGACTGGCTCAGGCCTTTAATGGCCCATTGACAAAGGTGGAGACTATTAAGAGTGAGTCTGTTTCCTCCCTAAAAACATGTTTCTCCATTTCTTATCCAGGGAAATATAATATTCTGCCTTTTCAATATTTCCCAGTGATGAAAGAAATGTCCTTCTAGGTTCGGCTCCAAGTGGGGAAAAAGACACTGGAGACATGGAGGCTGCTTGGAAAGATGGTTTATTGGTGGACAGGACCACGTGGCTTGAGCAAACCAGTCCAGGCCAAGTATTGTTGGTGGGGGTTCTGGACAACGATGAGAGGGAAGCAACCCATGCTCAGTGACTACTGCAAATGTGCCACTGCCTACAATAGGGATGGTGGTTCCCTGGTAATCCCGCAGCCTAACGTTACAAGAGTCCAGCCATTTCTTAGATGTAGAGGACACTAAGCGTTTAAGTGTGCTCCAGGAAATGAGGGAACAAGAGGACCCAGTGTCCACCTCCATCTTGCAGGGTGCTCCCTCAAGACTGACATTGAGATAAAGTTTGCTGGTGTTTCCCTCATTGGCTTGGCTAATGGAGACCTCAGGGATGTGGCGATCAAGGGAGATAGCAAAACAGTTCTCTCTGGGGTTGGCAGGTCATCTGAATGAGGTTCTCGCATCTGCCCTGCCTCGTAGCCAGTTGGCAGGGGGAGAAAGAGCTTGGCAGACCTTTGCTAGATGCTCTTTTTTTCTGCAACGGCGGCATAGGGCTGGTGTGGTTGCCGCCACATCCAGCACAGGCAGTTTGAGGAAAAAGTTTTCCTTTTTGAGGCCCCCTGTCAGAATTTGCCCTGAGGCAGCTTGTGCTATCTTCTTCTTCGTCTCCGCTGTCATTTTTGCCACCCTCCTCATCGTGGTGGACTATTAAAGAGCAGAAGAGGGCAGCGTGTTTTGAAATTTTTGAATTTCTGCAGTTGAGTTGTCTGACATCTCGGACACTTGAGCCTCTTTGAGAGCTGCCTTTACAGTCAGGTCTATGTGAGCCAATAGTCTACGCTGTAGCCTGACTCCACAGACCAACTCGTCAAGAAGATCATCATCCAGGTTGGCAAAATCGCAGTGCAGGGCTACAGACCTGAGGAAAGCCATAAAGTGGTTTATGGATTCTCCCCCCTTCTGAAGTTTGTGCCGGAATGCGTACCTTCTTATGGTTTGGGATGGGGCTGGAGTGTAATGGCTCTTCAGCTTGTCTATCAATTAGTTCCATGGCACCGACTGTACAGGCTGAGGCGCAGAGAGAGCTATGGCCATACCGAACATCTCTGGGCTGCGCAGCTTAAAAAACATGATAGTTTGCGGCTGCTGGACAGGTCAGATCGTTAGCCTTGAGGAAAGACTAAAATCATTGTAGGTATGTGTCCCAAGGCTCAGTTGCCGGACAGAAGGCTGCAAAAGTAGCTAGGGTAGACATCCTGAAAAGGACAGACTGCTCCAAATTACTTCAGGCAAGAGGCAGCATTCCTTTCGAACGTGTTCAGCTCTGATTTGCCTAGTGATTTAGCTGATCCAATTCCTCAGTCCATGTATCCCACCCTCATCACCAGTGGTCTGAAGAGAGACCTGGAGGGACAGGACTGAGGCAACACGGATCGTAATTCAAACAGGTTTATTAACAGCTAACAGTAAACCAACAGCTCTGAACTGACAACAGGGAAAGCTTCCATCTGACTGCTATTTATATGCACACTGTAAGATGGGGCAACCAATTGGGACACTCCATTCTCCCCTTCTCGCTGTCAAACTTCCAGCCAATCAGGGACGATCTTGCATCAGCACGTTGGCAAAGCCAAGGACATAACAGAAACATTTCCAGTTTGAATTCTATTTGACATTTAGTTAATTCCTGCAGCCATTTCTGTATTTTCAGCCAGTAACTTCAATTTGGGGCATGACCACCATAAGTGAAAGAAGGTACCTTGTCCCTGTTTGCATTTCCAGCATTTTGGATTTAAATTTGGATACAGCTTGGCCAGCCTTGCTGGCGCTTGATGTCAACAGTAAAATATCTTGTATTGATTTTCCTTATATGCTGCGGATTTTGTAATAGTATAATTTTTGTTCCAAATTGTTTCCCAGTCTTCTAATTCTATATTGTGTCCAAAATTTTTGGCCCAGGCAATCATCGACTCTTTTACAATCTCCTCTGCTCTATCAAATTTTAGCAGGTAATGATAGATTTTGGTTATTAATTTTCCCTCTGGGCCTACCAATAGTTTATCTAATTGTTGTGGTTGAATATCAAATCCATATTCCTTTGCATCCTTTTTGTATCTTGATTGTAACTGTAGATATGGCCACCAGTCAATACATATTCCTTGTTCTCGTAGGTCCTGATTGTTTTTGAGTTTCCTTTGGCAATGTAAAATTTCATTGTACTTAAACATTTTACCTATATCTAATATATTGGGGTAGATCATAGCCTCCATGGCGGATAGCCACCCGGGGATCTTCATATAGTGTTTTCTCTTTATGTCTTCCCAGGTTTGTATCAATGTGTCCCTTATTTTTCGTCTTAAAAATACAAATGTGCTTTATTCCCCTTCTCCTACAGAAAAGTGTGCCATCCCTTTTGTAAATCGTGCCCTTCCAGTATTAAGATTCTTCTATTTTTTAGGTTTATCCAATCTCTAATCCATTCTAATATCGCAGCCTTGTAGTAGAGATCCCATGCCGGGAGTCCAAAGCCGAGGTGGCTTTACTATCCTGGAATGAGGGTAATTTTATCCGTGCCTTTCTACCTGACCAGACAAATTTTATAATTATTTTGTTTAGGTCTGTAAAAAACCTGTTGTTCAATTTTATAGGGATTATTTGGACTAGATAAAGTAATTTGGGTAAGATATTTATTTTAATATTCTTCCTAATAGAGATAATTGTAGTGTTCCCCACCTTTCCAAATCCTTCTTTATTTGTTGAACTAATTTTATATAATTATCATCGTTTTATTGAGGACCACCTTGCCGTTAACCAGATTCTTAAATATTTAATCTTTTTATTAATTTGTAATCCCATTTCCTCCTCTAATTCTTTTTTCTGATTCATTGTTAAATTTTTAACTAGAATTTTGGTCTTTTCTTTATTAATTTTAAGGCCCGATACTTCTCCATATTTCCTTATTTCTTGTAATAAGATGAGGGTAGTTTCCAATGGCTCCTTGATAAAAAATACCAAATCAACAGCAAAGGTCTGAACTTTATATTCTTCCTTTTTGATCGTCGTTCCTTTTATTTTTTGGTTTGCTCTAATTCTGATTAATAATATTTCTAGTGTCAGGATAAAGAGTAGAGGTGACAATGGACACCCCTGACATACTCCTTTCGTTATTTGGAATGTATTTGTGGAGTCCCCATTTAGTATTACATTTGCCTTTTGGGTGGTGTATATAGTTTCTATCATATTTCCAAATTTATCTCCGAAGTTCATACTTCTAATTTGTTGGATCATAAATTGCCAAGCTAAGTTGTCAAATGCCTTTTAGGCATCCAGAAAAATAAGCGCCACTTGCTTTTTTTATATTGCACTAAATCAGGCATCCTCAAACTACAGCCTCTGGGCTGGATATGGCCCCTGAAAGAAATTAATCTGGCCCACACGGGAACAAAAGGCTGCACCACCCACATCACCTTGCCCACTCACTGGCCCCCACCCTTTGGCCAAGTGAAAACCTTACCTTGAGTAGAGTATTGCAGGCCACACAAGCTGGAACTGCAAGGTAAGACCAATGGTGGTGGAGGGAAATCCGCTCTGGACTCACTGCACTCAACTGAATGGCTGCCTGGTGGGGGGGGAGGCTCAGCCACCTCTTGGGCCTGCTTTGGCCCCTATTGTTTGGCAGTCTCATGTCAGGAGGGACGGGGTAGTGGGTCGATGCCAATTATGATTTTCAGGTATCCATCCTCCCATTTAATGGTTTGTCAAGCCAAGCAAGGTCTAGTATGACATCTTTGGCACCACTACAAATCCTATCAGTTCACAATGCCTTCCCATTTCTAATCTAACCAGTTCTGTAACTTGGGTGGCTGGAAGTCCTCCAATTAACATTCCATCTATCTTTTCAAACTTAATTGGGCATTTTAGTGCTCTAGTTTTTATCCCTAATTGTTCAATGATTGGAAGCCCAATTAATCATCTCGTACAGCCTGTATCTATCACTGCTTTTAATTCTCCTTGCTTCCCTGTCTCAGGCATCACCAACTTCACTTTAACTGAAAAGGGGGTGGTGGGTGGCTGCATTCATCAGCAGGTCGTCTTCCTTGTTAGCCTAGTTTGGAGTGGTCTTTTTGGTCGGAGGTTCCTCACTTTCTTTGGTGGGGAGGGGAACCTTGATGGCTTGTCTGGCAAACTGGCTGGTATCTGGGGGCTTTTGTGGAGCCCTTCTGCCTCTGGTAGCCATGGCTGGCTGTGGTTGTGGGACTGGGGCAGGTGCAAGATATTCAGAAGCTTGATGACCTGCTTGTCCGCAACAATGGCACTTCTTGACCCCTGTGGATTGATAGGAGTGGCCTTGGTTGGCTTAGTCAAAGGGCATCTCGCTGAAGTCCTCCATGGGGACCTCTCAGCTGTGGGTTTGCTGTGTGGGTGAATCTCTCTACCCAGAGCTATAGACATGATGTACCAGTCTTGTAGGCGCTCTGGCACCCCTCAGACGCCACAGGCTTTTCTGACTTCTTGATTGATGGGCTCTTTAAAGTAGTGCAGGAATATTCTGTCAGGCCAATGTCTGAGGTTCCCTGTGACTCGTCTAACATCCCCTGTGAAGTCTTTTATGGGTCGGTTACCTTGCTTCATCACTTTTATTGTGGTTTCGTTTTTGTTGATTTGGTCAGCGTCTTCAAATCTGTCCCAAAGCAATTCAACAAAACCCTCAACATCATTTAGTTCAGCAGCCCCCTCATTGTGCAGCTGGGCTATCCAGTCAGAAGCATCTGCTTCATTCATCCCTTCTGTGATCACTGATACTAAGTCATGATCTGTTTCGTATTGTTCTGCAAATCGGTCTGTATGAGCCCAGACTTGGCTGAGAAAATAAGCCAGTTTGGCAGGCTTACCATCAAAAGTTGCTTGAAACTATGGTGGTGTTGGTCTTGCTAGTGGAATTGCCTCAGCGACCAGTGGCAGGGCAGGGGCTTGCTGGTGTGCTGCAGCAGGCAGTAGAGTGGAGACCTGTTGGGGTGCTGCAGCGGGCGACAGGGCTAATGCCGGCGGCTGAGCTGGAATCTGGGGAGGTGTTGCTGCTGGATTGCAGCTGGCTGCTGGACAGGGGCTGGCTGCTACACTGGTTTTTCAGTTGTAACAGGGGGGCTCCAGCCAGCTGCTGGATCACACCCCACTACTGTGCAAGGATTGTTGGGGCATATTGGGCCCATAGTGATCCCCAAAAAACTGGAGTTAACGGTGCTGGCATCCATCCTCCCATTTAATGGTTTGTCAAGCCAAGCAAGGTCTAATATGACATCTTTGGCACCACTACAAATCTTATCAGTTCACAATGCCTTCCCATTTCTAATCTAACCAGTTCTGTAATTTGGGTGGCTGGAAGTCACTGGCACTGGACCCACCCATAGCTGGGATAGAATCCCCAGCCTGGGAGGATACATTCCACAGTGGGAAGCAGTGGGAGGCAATAGACGGTTGTAGCATTCCCAATGCTGGCTGCATCTGCTGTCTCCCTGCTGCAGTTTGACCCTGTTGTACTGAGCCGATCCCTTGGTCATCTCTGGCTGAGTAGAAAGGTATTGACGCCACGCTAGTTCTACCTTGAGATCCTGAATCAGGAAAATTCCTCCAGTCCCATCTTTAGAGTTGGATCTGACTGGCAACCTTTCCAGGAATCTGAATCTGTTTCCTGGGCTGAGCATCTAACGTTCGTGTCGTCTCTGCAGCTTCAAGCACTCACACCACATCTTCAGAAGGAGAATACCGGGTCTTGATAAGTTCTCTGGTATCCATTTCCATGGCTCCTTCTGCAATCTCCCCTCCCCTCCATCTTCGCTGAGTTGTTGCACTACACGAGCTTCAGGTCGGTGCTGGAGCTCAGCATCCCGGACAGCCCCCTTTTGGAGTGCTGTTTAACTACTTAGAGATTCGGGTTAATGTTAGTTTCCAGAAAACTAAAACTCCAGTGAAAACTCTGAGACAGGCATTTCAAAGTCCTAACCCATCCCCTGCACCAATCACATGGTTCAATCCCAATCCCTCCCAACTCGACTCATCTCTTCAACCACTCTTCCTCCAGGTGCAGGAATACCATGACCTTGACCAAAAAAAGAATGCTTTACGTATGTCTAACTACATTCCATCTACTAAATCCCCCCTCCTAATTTCTCAAGCATAGGAATGTGGCAGCGTGGAAGCTTCCAGTGTTAATATGGCTTCCAAAGCTGACATACATGCTATGCCAAAAGGGGGGGGGGATGTGGGAAGCCCCACCCCAACAATGGAATATTTTGAGGAATATTTTTAAAAGGCAGATGATTATATTTCCCAAAGGGAGAAATGGAGAAACATAGTTTTTTAGAGGCAGAAAGCAACCCCCACTTTCCTTAATAGTCCGCAGCAAATGTCAGCACTTAAGAGATAAAAAACTTATTGAAAGAAGACAAGTATCTAGATAACTCTATTCATAAGCAAATATCGTCACCCAAGAGCCAAAACAGGATAAAAGCCATTAAGCCACAATAGGAATTATCCAACACCCTTTCAGAACACATGCCCCTTCATTGCATCACCCTCAGAAACTTCAACCAAACTTACTTCAGACCTAGAATTTATATTTTGCCTATAGAATCAGCTGTGACCCCTACATAACCCCTACATGTCCCCATGGGAGTCTGACAATAGCCAATAGAATATATGTTCTTGCACAGGAACAAAGTTGCTCAAGTGCAAAGCCCAAGAGACGGTATAAAACCCTCCATTCTCAACTCCATGTGGTCAGCTGCCCAGAACCACAAACCCTGGTGATTCTGTTCATCAGTAAATGGACCCTCTTTCCAATCAGCCTTCTGTCTCCATTTGTCTCCAGTGCCTTTCTCCTGGCTTGGAACTGAACCAGATGTTTCTTCCCACACTTTCCTTGCTTTAAAGGGGCAATAAGAAACTTACAGAATCATTAACAATTATATAGCTGAAATAAAAGTTAAGTGTAATCTCAGTTAAATCTATTTGCACAAAGAGCTGGTGATAATAGCTGTATAACCTTTGCTCCATAATACCTTGCCTCATGTATTATTTTTTCCAATTCATTTCTTATTGTAGAAATAAGAAAGTTCCATTGTAACTTTGGTCACTATACCACCTTTCTTGCCACAGTTCTTAAGTGAATAACTGCAGCTGATAAGTTAGTAACATAAGTGAATCTGGTTTCCCCATTTGACTTTGTCAAAAGGTCACAAAAGGCAATTAAAATGACCCCAGGACACTAAAACCATCATAAATACGAATCTGTTGCCAAACATCAAAATTTTGATCGCCTGACCATGAGGATGCTGCAATGGTCGCTAAGTGTGAAAATGGTCGCTAAGTGTGAAAAATGGTCATCAGTCACTTTTTTCAATGCCATTGTAACTTTGGTCACTATACCACCTTTCTTGCCACAGTTCTTAAGTGAATAACTGCAGCTGGTATTTTGTATTTTGGATAGAATCTTTTTTTAAATAGTCTAAGACAATTTAAAAAAAGAATCCACACAGAATAAATTGAAGTAAAACATTTCAAAGTATTGTGCATAGAATTTTTAAAAATGGTTTCACTTCAATTTATTTTGGATAGAATCTTTTTTTAAATAGTCTAAGACAATTTAAAAAAAGAATCCACACAGAATAAATTGAAGTAAAACATTTCAAAGTATTGTGCATAGAATTTTTAAAAATGGTTTCACTTCAATTTATTTTGGATAGAATCTTTTTTTAAATAGTCTAAGACAATTTTAAAAAAGAATCCACACAGAAGAAAACTTTTAAAAAATCCTATGCACAATAAATAAAATATTATTTTAAAATACATTAAAAAATAAAAGAAAAAAACCCAGTTCACTTACCAGCAGGCACAAGTGAGCACTCCAAGTCAATCCAGAATGATATGGATGTTAATACAAAGAACTGAGCAAATGAAAATGGTGAAATTAGTCAGGGAAATATTTTTCAAAGAAACTTTGACACCATTTTTTTCCACACGAGCCTACCTCCAACCTCCATTCCCCTCCCCTCCGGAAAATCCAGGAAGTAACACTCGCGGCTTCTCTAGCCAAGCATTTCCTGGAGCTCTATGGTACTTGGTCATTTTTTCTTATAAAATGAGGTAAAAGGGGCGTGGGGGGGTCTGTTTTGTAGCTTTAACGTTTTAATATCTTCAATGAAAGTACTGAGACAGAGAGGGAGGTTAGACAGGGTGTCTTTTTTCTTTCCCCAGTTAGGATTTCTTAAGCAAATCCACTGGGCTTTCAACATGAAGCCAGAAAATCGGGACTTTTTTAAAAAGCCCCGGGACACGGGACAAATTGTTATAAATCGTGACTGTCCCACTGAAATTGGGACGTCTGGTCACCTTATACTAAATGCCACTTGAATTGTAACAGAAGAAAATGTAATAAAATTATATTTTATTCACTACTATCAAATCAGCCTTGAAGCTATAGGAAGTTAGCACCCACCCCTCTCCTAGAAGAATGAAATATCCTAGAAAATATTGAAAAGGAAGAATATATTTCCCTGGTTAAGAAATGGAGAAACATGTGTTTAGGCAGGAAACAGACTTATTCTTAATAGCCTCACCTTTCTCAATGGGCCATTACGGGCCCTGAGCTAGTTTACTCTGCATAACAATGATAGGATTAGCTTTCTACAGAAACTCACCACATGACATCTGGGAACTCAATCAACTGAGACTCAAAACACAGCCTAGAGAGTTGCCCCTGCATGGCCACATGAGAGTCTGACAACCAATCAGAATACATTTCTTACACAGGAACAGGAAACAGAGAGGTGGGGCCGAACAGAGAGTATAAAGCCAGGAACTTTCAGCATCTCACTCTCTCTTCTTCTTCACCCAACATCTGGAAGCATGTGATCACCCTTTTCCCCAGGACCTCAAGCCATGTGGTCCTGTCCACCATTAAATCATCTTTCCAAGCAGCCTCTATGTTTCCATTGTCTTTTTTCCCACTTGGAACTGAACCCAAAAGGACATTACTTCCAACAAAGCAATTTTAATTTGTTTTTAAAAAAAATAGCTGCCAATCCATGACTGACAGATCCCTGACTTGTTTCTGCTCAAAATTTTCTTTGGTTTTGCTCTCATTGGCAATTTCCTATCTAGTTTTCATTATGAATGATGGATTTCAAATATTTAACTCACAAAAAATTATCCTTGTTCATCTCAGATGTTTCTACCTTTTTGCAGAAATCAAGAACAATTACATTATTGAGACACTCTTATTTAACATTATTAACAAAACTTATTTAATATATCTAAACTTTATCAGTTATTACTCATTTCATTTTCACAAGCTATTCATATAGAAACTATTCCTATGCCTTATCTTACAGAATCCCAACAAAGTAAATAATTGCTATAATACTTGATAATCTTTGAACTTTGCTTAGGTTAAGATAGAAATGAATTACTTTAATGTTAAGAAACATATTTCTTATCGGTCAAATGTTAGAACTTGCTATTTATATTCTTGCTTTAATGAAGTCCCTTTGATTAAACTTGTTGAACCTACATCATTATATCACATAAATAAAATATAAATTATTTACTTGACTAATGTTACTTTTATTGTCCCAGAATAGCATATTCTGGGACAATAAGAACAAAATTAAAAAAGGGGGAGTTGAATGGAGGATACTGCATGTACCATAATTTTGGTGTTATTTACTATAGATTCTATAGGTCATCTATAGATTAGGAATCCTAGCTTGTATAAAATAGCACAACAAATCAAAACAAAAATGGATTTGGGCTAAAATGTGTCATATTGGCAAAAATGTTCCAAAACTGATCAATGATATCTGTAATATAAGCAAGGAATGTTGTATGTACCTTTGATATTTCTTTTTTTTTTAAGTATTTATTGAATTTTCTGACATTTAAAAGACAAATCATACACGTATCAATATCTTTTGTAACAATCCTATTTATAAATATTCTATCTCCATTTCACTGTCCCAAATTATATCCTTATTTAGGTTATAATAGTATCAAGTCAATATCATCTATTTCCTATACATTTTACATTTTATATATTATACTTTAACATTTTATAGCCTAAGTTTTACGTTTACTCTCAAGCCAGGAATACCATCTATTCCAGATTTGATAGTACTCAGTTTCTTCCCTCTCCTTCATTTCCATAGACAGTCTATCCATTCTAGCACATTCATATTTTTTTTGACTTTTTGTAGCTTTTTTGACTTGAGTTTCCCGACTTTCTAAACTTTTCACATGTTTTGACTATTCCTAGTTTTTCAACTTTTTTATGATAGCTTTCAGAAATCCATCACAGCAGTGGGTGTCCAAAATGTCTGTCTGCCTTACGCAGAGTTTATTTGGCTTTTTATACAGTTTTAACAAGCAAAGCAAAAGCAGGGATAGCAACAGTATCTTATTGGTACATTTTAATTGTCAATCTCTTAACACCATCCCAGCCAGAGTATAGGCTTCACATATCTAAAGGTTCCTGGTATTACCTGGTTCTCATAAATAGTTGAGGTCTTTTTTCATTGAGCTCATGGCTGTCTAATGCGTATGCCTGTACATAACCTTTCCTCTCTTCCCACATCTGGTTCTGCTAATTAGATGAGCTCATAGGTATCCAAGATAACGAGCTACTGAAATTATGGTAGCTTACTACGCATGTCTTTACGTAGCCTTACCTCTATTCCTTCATCACACACTTTTTTGTTTTGTTAGACAAGGCATCGTAAGAGGGGCTAATAAAAGAATCATAATCAAAAGAAGAACATCTTTGCAATTGTTTATACAGGGTATATACTTGACCCTGAGGCAGTGAAGGAGAGGGTTTAGGGCAAAAAGCTGTGATACACATATTTTGCAAAGGGAGGGAAGACATTGAATAAAACAGGACCCACCAATCAAAATAGCACAAATAATAACCAAATAACATAGAACATTTCCCAATAGACCTGTGGACAACCAAGCCTAAAAGTTTTCCCACCAAAATCCTAAATTATCAATTTTCAAATCAGAGCCCAAATTATATAAAATGTTGCATTGGTGCTGGATGGTTCATAATTCATCTAAAAAATTGAAACAACCTATTAATTACTAAAATAGTACCAGTCCACAAATCTGATTCCAGAGATGGCCAATATGACTTTACAGGCAGCACAGCAGCCAATATGATCTTGTCACACCAGCTGTCCAGTGATGTGAAAACCCTGACCACCAAAGCACAGGCAGTGCTGCAGTGGCAGCAAGTGACGCAAACACCCGAGAACTTATGCACTGCCATTTTTGCGGTTTTAACTGCCAATTCCTTAGTCATCATTTGTTTATGTTTGATTGTTAATTGCTTCCCTTTAGCGATAGCTGCTGTCAAAAATTTGAGAAGGAGCATACTGCTTTCCCTTTTACCATTTTTTGCCAAAAAGGACATGCATAGCTTTTAGGGGGCTTGTAGAGTGCTTCTGGAGGCAGGGGGGGGGGGGCATCGAATCCCAGCAAGGGTATGGCTAGCTGATGAGATCTAAATCGCTTGAAATAGATGTATACTACTTTCCATTCTTTTATTTATCAGCAAAAGTGTAATACAAAATGGTTTGTTGTGGAAGCGACTGCCTGGAAGGCTCCTGGAGTGGGGCTGAAAGGCCAAAGGGAAAGCAGTATGCCCCCTCCCATATTTTTGGGGCACACTGGCTGCTTTGACAGAAGAAAAAACAGTTCTCACTCCTCTGGCTCAACTGATAAGGGAAGACAGCTTGTGGCTTAGAGGTTAATACAACTGTCTAATATGTAAAAATAGCCCAAATTCAAATCCCAGCAAGGATATGGCTAGCTGATATGAGCTAAATAGATTGAATCATAGTCTCCATTTATTTATTAGCAAAAATGTAATACAGAATGGTTTGTTGTGTAAAAACAAGTGTGATAAGTGTGCTGTCACCCCTCTGGGAGCTGATATGGACTGTACTTCATAGGCCTTAGCGATGCAAGCTCCCCACCAACTGTCTATTGTTGATGGAGTTACCTTGGAGCCCATCGATGAAGGATGGAAAGACTTGTGCCTCAGTCTTTCTAGTAGGGGATGTCGTCCTGATGTAAATCCAGATGGCCCTCCTCCATCCAAGGTGTGCCATTTCTTCTCCAGGACGTGAGTTGGTCCTGGACAGAAGTCTGGCAAAATGATCTGGACCCTGTAGTACTAGGAATTCACCTTGGGGATAAAGGAGAGATCCATCCAGAAGACCACCCTGTTCTGATGAAATATACATGTCTTTCCTGACTGAAAGAGCTGCTAGCTCTGAAATGTGCCAGGCTGAAGTGATGGCCATAAGGAATGCAACCTTAAAGGTCAGGAAATGTAAGCTGACAGTCCTCAGCGGCTCAAAGGGTGCATGTCAGGACTGCAGCCATATTCCTTTTGGATCTTCGACCTGCCACACTTTCTATTATTCTACTATGGCTTTTCTATTGTGGGAAAATGGGAGGGGGGAATTGTACGGAGTTAGATGCTGTGTAGCCAAAATAAAATTCCTTTCAAGGAATTTTGTCTCTGTACCTGCACCAGAACTGGATGGGTGGAACTGCCAGCATGGCAGTGGAAGATTGGACCATGTGATGGACTTGAGGGTGTGGGGGCAAGATTGTGAACTTTCAATTGGGTGGGGAAAACCAGGAAGCATTCAGATTCGGGTTTTCCCAAATGTGCCAACATGGCTCTCTTAATAAGTTGGAACTTTGAGCAATACTTTGCCTTCGACTCTGATTTAATTTTAGATGCCATTTGGAACCCTGACATTAACCCAAATCTCTCTTAAAATACTTCACCAGCTACCCCGAAATTTTCCACTTTCCTGATAACAACTTTGGAGTTTTGGAACTGTTTTGGAACTGTGGAGCTTTTGCTCGTATGAAAAATGGAAAATTTCCTTAGGTGGATCTGTACCTGGTTCTTTTTTAAAATCCATTCCTTTCTTGTTTTTTCTTTGTAATTCTCTACTTAGTGGGTACTTATTGGGTTTTTCCTTTTCCTTTTTAAATTTTTCTCCCCTTTTTTCTCTCCTTCTGTTAGAGCTGGAAGGAATAAGGGGGATTAAAGACATATTTTTATTTTACAATTGTAGTCAATTTTTTTACTATTTTTTTTCTTTGCTCTGTTGGAATTTAGTTTTTTTCTCTCTTTCTACTCTTTACTACAATTGGATTAGGGTAACAAGAAACTGAAGATTGGGAGGGAATACGGGGATTAAAGACATATTATTTTACAATTGTGTTTTTAACCACTTTTTTTCTTTGCTCTGCTTGTTGGAATTTGGTTTTTCCCCCCTCTACTCTATTACTAAAATTGGATTAGGGTAACAAGAACCTGAAGCTTGGCCCTTCAGGGAAGCCTCCAAAGGGCAAAAAACTATCCTATGAGCAAACCGGAAGGGACAGCTCCTTCATGAACCTCAGCCACCAGTGAGGAAAAGAAAGCTGCCTGGGGAAAAAAGAGGCTGGAAAATTTTTTAACCAAGCTGCAGAGACATAACCCTTTCCCCAGGAATCAGTGGAGGCCCAGCCGAAGGGCCCTTGCCAAGCCCAGATGAAGGAAGCAGTGGGGATGATGACCCAATGGTAAGTGTACCCATCCGCCCCTTTGCCATCCTAGCCAAGGTCACAGTGCCCGAGATGGGGGTAGAAGGAGAAGTTGAGGCAATTGTGGACATCAGCTGCACCCAATGCTTAATCAGTATGTCTATCATGGAGCAGCTAGGCATATGCACAAGACCCCTAGCCAATCCCATTCAGTTTGAGCAGGTGGATAGGACGCTAATTGGAGGGGCCTTGACCAAACTAATTACCGACTTGGTAAAATTGCAGATAGGGCACCACTATGAACTCCTAAGATTCATTGTAGCTCCAAAAATGCATGAGTCAATTATCTTAGGGCTTGCATGACTGAAAAAGTGGACACCTACATAAAGTGGGAGGATGGTGTTTGGAAATTGATTATAAGCTTTGGGCCGCTACCACCCGTGAAGCCAGAAGGCTACCTGGGGACTATCAAACCCAACAAAGCAGATCACCCATAGCCTTCAGCCCCTGCAGCAGACAAAAAACTCAGCATCCAGCAAGTGCCAAAAGAGTACTGGGACCTGGCAGGGGTCTTCAGTGAGGAAGATTGTAACTATCTCCCCCCATCATTGGCCCACAAATTGTGCAATAGAGTTCATACCTGGAGCTACCCTAGCAAAGCTGAAAATGTACTCCATGACTCCTAAAGAGATGGTAGAATTAAGGAAGTATATTGACATTAAATTGAAGCGGGGTTTTATTGAATCAGCTAAGTCTTCTCTTCTTCAAAGAGAAGAAAGACAACGGAATTTGTCTTTGCATTGATTTGTGCCAGATAAATGATGTATGGGTAAAGAACACCTCCCCCTCCCTCTCATGAAGAATATGTTGAACCACTTGGCTAAAGGCAAGGTGTTCACCAAATTGGACTTGAGAGAGGCATATTACTGCATATGTATCAGGGAAGGAGATGAATGGAGACCACCTTTAACTGATCCTTTGGCAGTTTCCAATTCAAAGTTATGCCATTTGGGCTACAAGGGGGCCCTGCAATCTTCATGCAATACATAAATGAGGTGCTACATGAGCACCTATACCGAGGGATGCTCGTTTACCTTGATGACATCCTAGTTTTTTCTGAGATCCTAGAAGAGCATGTGAAGCTGGTATGACAGGTCCTGGAAAAACTAGCCACCAAACTGTATGCTAAATTATCAAAGTGTGAATTCCACAAAACCTCACTAGATTACCTTGGCTATCGCTTCTCCAGCGAGGGGATAGAGATGGATTCAGGGAAAGTGAAAGCTGTGTTAGATTGGAAACCCCCAAGTACTCACAAACAGTTACAAAACTTTCTTGGATTTGCCAATTTCTATAGGCAATCCATCCTGGCTTTTGCAGAAGTTGCCCTGCCATTGACTCAACTGTTAAAAACAGGGCATTCCCCGAGAAAGCCAAAGGCAATCCAACCCCTTGGGTGGACAATGGACTGTCAAAAAGCATTTGAGAAATTAAAACAGCTCTTTGCCCAAGAGCCCATACTGCAACACCCTGACCCAGAACAGCAATTCATAATCCAGACCGATGCCAGTGATGTGGTGATGTGGCTGTAGTGGTAGTGCTGTTGCAAAAGAAGAAAGAAGGGCACCTCTTGCTGTGTGCGTATGTCTCCAAAAAACTCACCGCTACTGAGAGGAGGTGGGCCATTTGGGAGAAAGAGGTATATGCGGTCAGGTGGGCCCTGTACATTCCCGCAACCTTGAGGCTGGAAGTACTACAATGAAGCCATGACATGAGGTTAGGAGGCCACTTTGGATTCCTAAAAATGCTCGCCAGGTGTCAATTTTGGTGGCCAAAGATAAAATCTGAAGTTGAAGACTACATAAAAAGCTGTGCGACTTGTGCAACCAGGAAAATACAGCCAGGCAAGCCCCCCAGATTGTTGCAACAAGTGGCCAACCCTAGCCGACCATGAAACGAGATCGCAGTGGACTTCATCGTTGAGCTCCCAGACAGCGGCAGTAATAAAGTCATTTGGACAGTCATTGACCTATTTTCCAAGCAAGCCCATTTCATTGCTTGCTCAGGACTACCATCTGCAAAGAAGCTAGCAAAAATGTTTGTTAAATACATTTGCCGCCTGCACGCAGGAGGATCATCTCAGTTCACTGCCAAGTTCTGGAGAGAATTCCTGAGGTCCATTGGGTCCACACATGGACTTAGCTCAGCTTTTCATCTGAGTAGGAATGGAGCAGCGGAAAACCTTTAGCTGAAGTCGCGTACAACAACACTGTCCACAGCAGCATTGGATTAACTCCTTTTCAAGTTACCAGTGGCATGGAATTTGTTCCCATGCCTGAACTGCCCAGGGACCGCCCACCTCTTCTATGTCTCTGACTGAATTGATGGACTTTCTTTTAAAAGGGTGGATAAATATGAAAAAAGCTCTGGCGGAAGCACAGAAGAGTACAAGAAACAAGCTGATAAACACTACTCACTCCAACCCCCTTTCCGTGTGGGATAAAGTTTTCTTATCTACCAAATACACAAAGTTAAGAATGCCTAGCAAGAAATTAGGCCCAAAATTTCTAGGTCCATTCCCAACAGTGAAAATAATTAATCCAGTTACGGTTCAGCTCAGTCTGCCCAGAATTCTAGGAAAAATTCACCCAGTCTTTCATTGCAGCTTACTTAACACAGTGATTGGGTCCAGCCTAAGACTGTCCACCCAGCCTCCCCCTCCTCCAGTAGTGATGCTTAAATGCATTTGGGTCAATATTAAAGGTTGCGTCGGGGGGGGGAATGACATTGTCTTAGGTATATGCTAGATGTCAGCTTCTGCTTTGCTGTTGCTTCAGCTGCCATTGAAACGGGGAGGGAGGGCATATTATTTGGGTGGGGTTACTTATTGTGCTGGAGGAAGATTCTGGAGATCTTTGGATGGACGTACTACGCATGTGTGGATGTTTCCCGCCTGGGTTAACGGCACCGACATTCCATCTTCGTGATGTCTTTTGAAGTTATCTCACACCTGAAACTTGAAGGACTTATGATTGGACTAGGCCTATGATGCCAGAGGGGAGTGGAATGGGCTATTCTATATATCAACTGCTTTCGCACCTAATTAACCAGACTTTGCTACGCAACCGCTCTTTAGCCATTTTTAATTAGTAAAAGTACATTTGATTTTCTACAAATGAAATCTCGTGGTCTTCTTTCCTAATTATTAAATGGAGAGGTGCTGACACTACAGGCCACCCAACCAAGCAGAGGAAGTAGATGAACTTTTTGCTACTCAGGTAATGTAGGAAGCACACCACAATAGTAATGGGAGGTTTTAACTATCCTGACATCAACTGGGAAACAAACTGCACCAAGTGGAAGATACAGCAGGTTCCTAACGAACCTAGCAGACAACTTTGTTTCCCCAAAAGTAGAGAAGGGAACAAGGGGATCAGCCATATTGGACTTAATTCTCACTAACAGAGAGGAAATGATAGAAGGTGTTGAAGCCACAGGAACTCTGGGGGCAAGTGACCATGCAATATTAAAATTCCGCATTATGCAAACAAGTAGTAAAACAAAGTCAAACTAGAGTCTTGGACTTTAAGAGAGCTAATTTCAATAAACTTAGAGAGAGCTTGGGAAGAATTCCATGGATGAGAATCCTCAAAGGGGAAACAACTCAAGAAGCTTGGGAAATTTTGAAAAATGAGATTACAAAAGTCCAGTCTAGCACAATGCCAATGAAGAAGAAAAATAACAGTTCCCAACAGAAACCAGCATGGCTGCATAAAGAACTCTCTGACAAATTGAAGGACAAAAAAGATAAGTATAAAAAGTGGAAAGAGGGGGACATAACTAAGGCAGAATATTAGCAAATAGCCTGAGCCTGTAAAGATGAAATGTGGAAAGCTAAGTCTCACAATGAAGAAAGGCTTGCAACAAAAGCAAAAAATAACAACAACAAAAGCTTCCAACGTGTTAAAAACAAGAAAAAGGTTAAGGAAACAATTGGTCCATTGCTGGGAGAAAGTGGCAAGAAGGTGACATGCAACAGGGAGAAAGCAGAACTATTTAACTCATTTTTTGCATTTCTCTTTACACAAAGGAATAAAACAGTCCAACTTATCAAAAACAGCACTACAAAAATTGTATTAGGAACACAAATTGAAATAGGGAAGAAAATGGTAAGTGAGCACCTGTTTAGCCTAGGCGAGTTCAAATCACCAGGACCTTATGGATTGCACCCCAGGATTCTGAAGGAACTGCCAAAGGAGATCTCAGAACCACTGAACTATATCTTTCAGAAATCCTGGAGCACTGGGGAACTGCCAGAGGACTGGAAAAGTGCTGATGTGGTTCCCATCTTCAAAAAAGGACAAAAATAGATCCAGGAAACTACAGACCTGTCAGCCTGATCTCAATACCAGGAAAGATTCTGGAAAAGATAATCAAGCAACGAATTAGCAAACACCTAGAAGTAAACAAAGTAATAGCCAAAGGCCAACATGAGTTTGTCAAAAACAGATCATGCCAGACTAATCTTATTGCATACTTTTGACAAAGTGACAAAATTAGTAGACCAGAGGAATGCTGTCGATATAGTTTACTTGGACTTCAGTAAGGGATTTGATAAGGTAGACCATAATCTACTACTAGATAAAGTAGAAGAATGTGGGTTAGACAGCATCACCACCAGATGGATTCCTAACTGGCTGACCAACCGCACTCAATAGAACTGCATCTACATGGAGGGAAGTATGCAATGGAGTACCCCAAGGCTCTGTTTTAGGCCCAGTACTCTTCAACATCTTCATCAATGCTTTGGATGAGGGAATAAATGGGGAATTCATCAAATTTGTAGATGACACCAAACTGGCAGAAATAGCCAACACTCCAGAAGATAGGCTTAAGATAAGGATCTTGACAAACTTGAACATTGGGCACTATCTAATAAAATGAAATTCAATGGTGAAAAGAGTAAGATTCTACATTTAGGCAAGAAAAACCAAATGCAAAGGTACAGTGGGAACAATGTCTTCCTTAAGGCACCAGCTAGTAAACACTGTCCAAGTGGAATTGTTGATTCTGTTTGTGGATGGCCTTCTCGAGGCCTGAATAGTCTGTATCACTCTGGAGGAGGAGTTGTCCCTCCTCAGGAGGCTCCTCTCAAATGCCAGATGGCCAGTTGGACCACTGTGGCTCTGGATGGACAAGACCCCCTGGCTGAAGGAGATTCCCTCCTGCGGAATCCTCCAGGGCCCAGATATGGAAAGGCCTACCAGGTCTGTGTACTACAGGTGTCTGGGCCAGTGAGGAGCAAGTAGCAGGCTCTCCACCCTCTCTATCAGTATCTTCTGAATGACCCCTGGAATGAGGGGAAGAGGGAGGAAGGCATACAGCAGTCCCCTGGGCCATGGGATGTGGCGAGCATTGGTCCCTTCCGCTCCTGGTATTGCAAACCTGGTGAAATATCATGGTAGTTGAGCGCATATCGGGGAGGCGAACAGGTCCACAAATGGCTGACCAAACCTTTTGGACAGCTCCCTGAAGAGGTCTGGATGTAACCTCTATTTGGAGTGGTCTATTGTGGACCTGCTGAGGCAGTCCGCTTGCACATTCACTACTCCCACAAAGTGCTCCACTCTGAGGGAGAGGAGGTGTTTCTCCACCCACATCCCCAACTGTTCTACTTCCATCATGAGAACCCTGAAGTGGGAACCTCCCTGATGGTTGATGTGAGTTTTGGTAGTCACATTGTTGGCAAGCAACAGAACTTGTTGCCCCTGGATTATGTCCCTGAATTGTCAAAGGGCCAAATGAATTGTCTGAAGCTCCAGCCAATTGATATTGTTGGTCAGGCTCCCTGAGTCCAATGACCCTGAACCATGTGAGATTGGAGATGGGTGCCCTAGCCAAATAGATTGGCATCCAATGTAATTGTGATGCAGCTAGGTTCTTTGAAGGCACATCCTTTGTCTAGGGCTGGAGATGTCCACAACTGGGGCGACCATAACCCTGGTCTGGGAGTTGTTGCTGCAGGCCTGTAGGTATGGGAGCAGAAACTAGTGAAGGGTCCTTGTGTGCAGTCTTGCCCAGGGAACTATAGAGATGCATGACACCATCTTCCCCAATAGCTGAGACAGAAGGGCTATGGGGACCATGTGTTTCTCTTGTATCCATTGAACAAGGGATATCAAGTTGACCTTGTGGTCCTATGACAGAAACACCTTGCCCAATCTGGTGTTGATCAAAGGTCCCAGATGCAACAGTCGTGTGATGGGAACCGGATGACTTTTTTGGAAGTTGATGGAGAAGCCATGATCTTGTAAGGCTGTGATCATGGTTTATAAGTCCTCTGTTGTTCTCCTGATAGAGAATGCCTGGATACGTATGTCATCCAAATAGCATTGCAGACATACAGGTAGGCTGCCAGTACTGCCAGGACCGTGGTTAAGACTATGGGTGCCAATGCCAGGCCAAAAGGTAATGCCCAGTATTGGAAGTGAGTTCCTCTGTAGTAAAAGCATAGGAACTGGCGATAGGCTGGGAGAATCAGCACATGGAGGTAGGCCTCTGTCAAATTGATGGAAGTGAGGAAGTTGCCCTCCTGAATTTCCTCCAGAATGGATTGGAGGAAGTTCATTTTGAACCTCTTGTAGACAAGATGTACATTTAGTCTTTTAGATCTAAAATTGCTCTCCACTCCCCCAAATTCTTTGGAACAATGAAGAGAATGAAATAAAATCCCTGTCCTCTTTGGCTCTCTGGGACTGCCTCGATGACTTGAATATACAACAAGTGTTGGATGGTGGTCTCCTTGAGACCCCTCTTTTCTTTGTTCATTGTTCAGGGCAACGAATAAAGTAATTTGGGTGTGTGAAAAGGAATTCCAGACTGAGACCTAGCCACATTGTGTTGAGTACCCAATTGTCTGTTGTTATCATCTCCCATTGGGTTGCAAAGAGAGCTAATCGGCCACCAATGGGAGGAGTGGTTTGGTAGTCATCTTGGTCTGCGAAAGGAGTGACTTCCTACTCCATGAAAGGGCATCTTCAGGCAAAGCTGATATTAAAGATTCGCCCTGGCGAAGCCCTGCTGAAGTAGGTGTGAAGATAGCTTCTGGAGTGGACCTTCTGACACTGCAGCCCTGCTGAGCAGAAAAATGGATTTAGCTCAGCTTCATTACAGGCTTGGGGAAATAAGGTTGATCACTTACCCCCTCTGGTGGCCAGACCTGTGGTATTACTTCTCCTGAAAGCGGCAACTGCTCAGTCTGAAAAGGACGGGAACTTGCAGCCTCTGTCAAAGGGGAAGCAGTGTAGTATTCTGACAGTTTCCTCTAAGCTCTTAGAACTCATTTTTCTAAGGCTTTTTGTCTTCTGTTAGCATCCTTCTCAGAAGCCTTGGAGTGCTTCTTGATACTGGGAGCCTTAGATTTAGACCTTGCTTTCCTGCCAACTGAAGCCTCCACAGAAGAAAGAGATCTTTCAGGAAGCTGAGCCTTGTCTCCCTGTTCAGCAGCTCTTTTCACTATTTTGCTTGTAACAAAGCAAGGATGCTGCTGGCTCCTGCCTGCTTGCAATGCAGGTGTGTCTAACCGAGGCTAGACAAGGACTCCAAACCTCTTCTAGACTAGCAGGGGCTTGAGGCTACCATGAATGGCATGGTGGTTTTTGCCCCTCAAAAACCTGTGTGTGCCTAGCCGAGATTAGGCAGGGACTCCATACATCTCCTGAGGCTATGCAAACAAATTTGTCTAGCCAAAACTAGGCAAGGACTCTGTGCCACTCCTGGGGCTATTGAATAAGAGGCTGGAGGCAGTGATGGCCATTTCAGAGAACTGGAGAGCCAGCGCACAAGCCCCAAACTGGCAATCCGGTTGAGCTAGGGAGCCCTCAACACAGCCGATTTTGAAATGTGAGCGCTCACATGACAGGCCAGCAGTCTGGAGAGCCAAATGGAGCACTCGGTGGCAAGCTGCTGCTGTTTGTGATCGCACAAGTTTGTTCCGTATCTTAATAAAACCTGATCACGAGAGTGCAATAATTCCTGCGAAGTTGACATGTCTCTACTGGGCTGAGACCAAGCTGAAACTGGACCAGAGAGGGTGACGTTGGGGTATGGCCACAAAGTTGACAGCTTGGTCTCGAGGCAGAACAGATGAGACAACCCATTATTGCACTCTCCTGGAAGTACTCATGAGAAAATGAGCTTCTAGGATTAAGAATAATTCACTGCTTTAACAAGCCATCACTGTTAGAAACTAATATATATATATATATATATATATATATATATATATATATATATATATATATATATATATATATATCAGCAATTGTTGACTAACAGAGAACATAGCACCCAACTACAACAATATAGTAGTATGCTGCTAACTGGGACTATAACATTTTACCTACTATCTTTGAAGAATATGGAGGCAGTTTGGTGACACAAGAGCTATATGAGAAACAAATTACTTGCCACCTATATTCTGGCATCAGACAACAAAGATAAGGAAGAAATTATAAGCTACACTTTTCATGTGGATTTCATATTTTTAGTCATATCAATATCAATGAAACAGCTGTTCTGACTTAGGCTTCCTGATACAGTAAAAAGCACACACTTAGTCCCCAAAACCCTCTTTTATTTCAAAGGATGTGAATTATGTTCATTCACAGCCCGTAATGTAATGTTTACAAATAGCTGTAAAGAGTCCTAGAGTAGGCTGCCAAAGTCTTTCAGCATAAGGCTGATAAGTACCCACCTTTATTTTCATTGAAATGCTGCCAAAGACTCAATTGGCAATTAGCTTGGCAAGGCCACACAGAGCAAAGAATCAAAACGGAGCCGCAGAAGATAAAATGACCAACATGAACCAAGTTGCTTTCTGCAAAGGCTCACATGTCTTTGCTCCTCCTTTATGTCCTATGGAAGGGGCCAATCACCTCCAAACCTTACTCCCGAGTCGTCCCTTCTGTCTCAACTATTCTTGCCTTCTGGCAGCTCTGTGTATGGGCGCACTGGGAACAGGGGGAGCCTGTTTGCTGATGTTTGACCCTGGAGGCTTTGGAGGCAGCACATAACTTCCAGATGGCCCTGTCCCAGTGGTGGGTTGCTGCCAGTTCAGCCTGGTTCGGCCAAACTGGTAGTGGAATTCAGGCTTGGATCACAGAACTGGCAGTGGCCCAGGCCTGCAACGCCCCTGAACTGGTTCCCTTGCTACCCCCTGGCCGCTGCCATTTTGGAATTTAGTGACTCCGCATGTACAGTTCTCTGTAAATTGTTCTGCGCATGTGTGCAGAACAATTTACATTGAATTTATGCACGCACCCACATTGCATGTCTGCCATGCATTGCATGTCTGGTGCGCAGGTTGCGAACCAGCAATAATGCCAGCAGCAACTCACCCCTGCCCTGGCCCCCTCTCTGCCTCTGATGCAGAGCCCTTGTCCAAGCCTTCCCCAGACTCCAGGACTGACCCATGTTTCTCCCCCACCTCCTCGCTGTCCAACTCTGTTGCGAGATCCGCAGGCCGCTGGCAGACCATAGCAATAACCATATGCTTGCATAAAACAATAAATATCTAGCAACCAGCAATACAGGAAAATGAAACACAGGATAGCTAAAAACCGTAGCGGGGATCTGTGGCAAATAAATATTCTTCAGTTGTTGTTGCTCAAATGCTGTGATCAATTCTTGTTTTTTTAAAACTTGCTTCTCAGCAACAGCTTTTGTTAAAATTCCTCTGAATGTTTTATGAAGAACTGTCATATATGTTTCACAGGAACAAAACCCAAGAGGAAAAAGTATTACCTTTCATTAGGGGCTAAAATCTGGAAAAGGATAAATGAGGGGAAATGTTGCTAAATGAATTATATTTATGTTTAAGAATAACATTGGACTTCATCCCTGTACAGTATCTAAATCTGAGAGACGCTATAGTCAAACAGAAGAAGAGTTGATCCAGAAGAGCAAAAGTCTGAATAGTGAGGGTTGATTCAGAATTTTCTTTAGGATAATGAATGAACAATCAAGTGTTTCTTATACTTCTGTAATACACTGTAGTCATACAGATATTTATGCAAAAACAGGAAGAGAACTGGAAACTTTTGCAGGTGTTAAATAGATATGAGGAAATAGGTTGTTCTTCTTCTCATGCACCTGAACTACTATGTCTAAAAAAAATTAATTGAAAGGAACTGAAAGCTGCTAAAGGATCCAATCAACCCTCCTCTTCGTATCATGGGCAAGTAAAAGAATTACAAGGGCAGCTATGAAGGTAAAATCATAGCTCTGCATGTGTGTTTTTATTGACTATTAAAATTCATAGAGAAAATGTAGCATACAGTTACTTTTCCTATCTTAGCAACCCTCTAGCCTAGAAGGTCCTCTCTAAATGACACCAATGGCACATAGAAGTGACTAAGAATTTTAGGCTAACTTTCAGAAATATAATGTTTATAGATTGGCTTTTGTTGCAACATTTTTAAATGTTAAGAGTTAGCTAAATCTACATGTCAATACACTAAATTAAATATGCACTAATAAAATTTCTGTCCACCTAGATATTTAATGCTTCATGGTTCTTAATAAAATTAGCCAATTTCTAAATCAGCTCAAGAATTCCTCTATGAAGGCAATAGTTGTCGATTATGAGCAACATCTAACACTCCTTTGCCACTATTTGAAGTATTACTGGGTTGGCTGCTAAAGCAAGGTCATGACACACACTTGAAAGTAAATCAGGAAGACTGTAATTCTGGGAGTCTGTCTTGCAAGAACAAAGAATGCTTATCAACAGGAAATATGCAAGTGTAAAGCTTGTAGCAATTATGGGTAGTTAGAAAGCTGATAAAAAGTAACAAGAATTAGACAACTTGCAAACCTCAGCTAAAAGTTAGGATTATTGATGGCTGGCAACAAATGAAATGTGTAGATAACTCCTGGGGCATTCATTAGCCAAGGCTTAGGAATGGGACAGTTATAGACCAGTAGAACAAATTGTAGAATTATTATTAAAATGTTTATTAGATGAAATTTCTTATTATCTCACCTTGTCCTGCCTTCTCCTTTAGTGAAAATGTATAAAGCTCACTTAATCCTTTGTTCTTGGTTCTTGGCCTTTTGACCAGGAACCCTTTTCCTTGGAGTACTCCAATAAAAAGCAATCAGAAAACCTGCACCTCGTGTCTGGCATCCATCATTTGCTTCGGCACCAGGCTCAGACCTGAATTGGGGACAACAGTATGAAGTTATCTAACAGATTATTAAACTAATTTATTTAGTGTGTGTGTGTGTATGTGTGTGTGTGTGTGTGTGTGTATGTGTGTGTGTGTATGTGTATGTATATATATATATATATATATATATATATATATATATATATATATATATATATATATATATATATATATATATATATATATATATATATATATATATATATATATATATATATAGTCACAACCCCTGGTAAGCCCCAATTATGGGAGGAAGCTAACTGCTTCCATCATCTGTCAATCAGCTCGTCACAAGAGTCCATCACGACAGAAACCCAATACCCTTACTGGGAATCGAGCCTGTGCTGTATTGCCTCTAATTGGGGCTTACCAGGAGTTGTGACTCTAAATATATACCTTCTTCCCTGGCTGGCTGATAAGGAGTCGAGCTCTGTGGCTCAATGGTTAACACATCTGCCTTAGAGGCAATACAGCACAGGCTCGATTCCCAGTAAGGGTATGGCTAGCTGATGAGAGCTAAATAGCTTGAAATAGATCTATACTAGTCTCCCTTTATTTATTTATCAGCACAAATACAACACACACACACACACACACACACACATTCATTCATTCTAATGATATACTGTGTAAGATGGAAAAGGGATTTTCACTGTGCACATTATAATAAACTGCACTGCATTGTTATTAAAACTACTCTAATGTTCAAAAGATTGTTTATCTTTTTCAAGATAACACATAAAACGTTGTGACTATACTTGATTATATTTGACAATTATAGCACACTGTCTTCAGTGTTGTCATCCAAATGTGAACATATACATGCATGGAATAGAGATCCCTGTGGTGCAGTGTCAAATGACTATCAAAGACATGTCCATCTGCTTCTTAGAATAGGAACTGGTTATTTCAATTCTATATTTAATCAGGGACTTATAGGTCTTTTTATTTTGTGGCAATAATTGCAGGAGATGCAGCCCTTATTACCATTTCCCCCGTCATTACATATTGTTTGCTAAAAGAAAACAAAAGTGAAACTCTTAATAAAAAAACCCACCTCAATGAATGGAAGTAAAACTTGGACTTTTAAAAACTAGGATAGGAAGAGCATTGATGCTTTTGACATTTAGTGTTGGGGAACACTCCTGAGAATAATGTGGACAACCAAGAAAACAAATCAATGGATCATTGAAAAAATCAAGCTCAATTTCTCACTTGATGCACAATAATCAGGCTGAAATTATCTTAGTTCAGACACATTATACGAATACCCACTCTTAGGAAAAGGCTGTAATGAAGGGAAAAGTTAAAGGAAAGAGAAGTCAACATGCAGTTAGGTGGAGGGACTCAGTTACAGAGGTTATGTGTGCATCTTTGTGAGACATGAAATAACAAGTTAGGGTAAGATCAACTTTATGGTTACTAGGAGTCTAAAATTAGATTAGAATTAGATTAGAAGGTTTATTTATATGCCGCCCTTTTCCCTGGGGGGACTCAGGGCGGCTCACAATCCAAAGGAAGGGGGGAAAACAGACTTTTACATATAAGACAATACATGATTAAAACACAACATTCATACCATTCGGGCAGGTTACAATCTTTAGCCCCAGGCCTGACGGGAATGCCAGATTCTGAGGGCTGTGCGGAAGGTCTGGAGGGTGGTGAGGGTACGAATCTCCACGGGGAGATCGTTCCATTGGGTCGGAGCTACCACCGAGAAGGCTCTCCTCCGCGTGGTTGCCAGTCGGCATTGACCAGCGGATGGAACTCGGAGGAGGCCTAATCGATGAGATCTAATAGGTCGTGTGGAGGTGATTGGCAGTAGGCGGTCTCTCAAGTACCCAGATCCACTACCATGGAGGGCTTTATGGGTGGCAAGTAGCACCTTGAAGCGTATCCGGAGATCGACAGGTAGCCAGTGCAGCTCGCGGAGGATAGGTGTTACATGGGTGAAGCGAGGTGCACCCACAATCGCTCGCGCGGCTGCATTCTGGACTAGCTGAAGTGGCCGAATACTCCTCAAGGGCAGCCCCATGTAGAGCACGTTGCAGTACTCCAGCCTAGAGGTCACAAGGGCACGAGTGACTGTTGTGAGAGCCTCCCGGTTCAGGTAGGGGCGCAACTGGTGCACCAGGCGAACCTGGGCAAACGCCCCCCTGGTCACAGCTGACAAATGGTGTTCGAAAGTCAGCTGTGGGTCCAGGAGGATTCCCAAGTTGCGGACCCTGTCTGAGGGGTGTAATGTTTGACCCCCCCAGCCTGAGCGATGGAATACTTGCCAAATTGGCGGGAGGGAAACACAACAGCCACTCGGTCTTATCCGGGTTGAGCATGAGTTTGTTAGCCCTCATCCTGTCCCTAACAGCTTCAGGTCCCTGGTTCATCACGTCCACCGCTTCATTGAGTTGGCACGGGGCGGACAGATACAGCTGGGTGTCGTCCGCATACTGGTGGTATTTTATCCCGTGCCGCCGAATGATCTCGCCCAGCGGTTTCATGTAGATGTTGAAAAGTAGGGGAGACAAGACTGAACCCTGCGGCACCCCATATGTTAGGGGCCTAGGGGTCGATCTCTGCCCTCCAACTAACACCGACTGCGACCTGTCCGAGAGGTAAGAGGAGAACCACTGCAAAACAGTGCCTCCCACCCCCACCTCTCGCAGTCGTCGCAGAAGGATACCATGGTCGATGGTATCGAAAGCCGCTGAGAGGTCAAGGAGAACTAGGATGGAGGCATAGCCTCCATCCCTGGCTCTCCAGAGGTCATCGGTCAATGCGACCAAAGCGGTTTCTGTGCTGTAGCCCGGCCTGAAGCCGGACTGGAATGGGTCGAGATAGCTAGCTTCCTCCAAGGCCCGCTGGAGCTGAAAGGCCACCACCTTCTCAACAACCTTCCCCACAAAGGGGAGGTTGGAGACTGGACGGTAATTGTAAGAACGGCTGGATCCAAAGATGGTTTCTTCAGGAGGGGTCTCACCACTGCCGCTTTAAGTGCGGGGGGAAAGACCCCCTCCCGAAGGGAGGCGGTAACAACCGCCTGGATCCAGCCCCGTGTCACCTCCCTGCTGTTGACAACCAGCCAGGAGGGGCACGGGTCCAGTACACATGTGGAGGCACTCACAGCTCTCATGGCCTTGTCCACGTCCCCAGGGGCAACATCCTGAAACTCAACCCAGCGATGGTCTACCAGATTATCCCCTTGTGCCTCGGCTGGATCTGCAGAATCGGAGTCCAACTCCGACCGAAACCGAGCAACTTTGTCCACCAAGAACTGGACGTACTCTTCAGCCCTACCCTGCAGGGGGTCCCCCGTATCCCTCCTATTTAGGAGGGAACGGGTTACCCTAAACAGGGCGGCTGGGCGCGACTCAGCGGAGGCAATCAAGGTGGCAATATAAGATCTTTTTGCCGTCCTAATTGCCCTGATGTAATCCTTGATGCACGATGTTAGAAGTGCTCGGCTCTGACTGGATGGCATATAATCAATCAATCAATATACTCGGGCATTATCTTTATTTTTACATTAATTTAAATTTTATAATATTTTACTTATGTGACTATCTTATTCAGAAATGATATGTATATTTGTTATATTATACTTTTAATATACTTTCTGTAGAGTTAAAGTTTCCAAAAAAAGAGACAAACCCTGCTATTAGGTTTGCAAACTAAAAAGCTGAGAACTAGAGAAAAGGGTTGTAAAACAGCATAATTTTTAATTTTACCAATACTTTTTAAAGTTTTGAAACAACTGGTAGTATGAAAGCTGGCAGAGGTGTGTCATAGTTGAAATTAATTATAATATAAGGGTGGAGAAAGTCAGCACTACCCCCCTCCTAGAAGAATGAAATATTTTGAGGAATATTAAAAAGGCAGAATATTATATTTCCCCAAAGGGAGAAATTAAGAAACATTTTTTTAGAGACAGGAAGCAGACTCAGTCTTTCTTAATAGCCCACAGAAGATATTTGTGCCCATTAAGAACGATTGGGCCAGCCTATTTAGAAACCAGCCCCAGTCTCCCTGCCCTCAAATAGAAACTGAGGAAGCCACTTTTAGAAATGAAGATTTCTAGACAGGATATTTCAAAACTCCCTGCAGCAAAGTCTGAACAAAGGCAGAATGGTAGGATTAGAAGCAGCCTCCTCACTCAAGATCCAAAACAGGACAACATTCATTAAGCCACAATAGGAATTGCTCAACACCTTTTCAGAACACAAGCCCCTTCATTGCACCATCCCAGAACTGTCCAAATTTCATATGGAAGCTCAGATAAACAATAAGCCAGAGGTTGACCATTAGCTCAGACAAACACCTGGGATTTGCATTTCCTCTTTTGCCTATAGAGCCAGCTATGACTCCTACATGACTCCATAACAATCTGACAACATACAATAGAATACATGTTCTGGAACAGGAAGCTCAAGTCCAAAGCCCAAAAGAAGATATTAAATTTACCATCTTTTCAATCAACCTCCAGTGTCTTTCTCCCAGCTTGGAACTGAACCAGATGAATATTTCTTCTAACAATGGTTATCCAGAATGAGCCAGAGAGAATGTTATATTTATAAAAGTAATGATGAAGACACCATCATTACTTTGAGTAATGATGAAGCTCATCCTTATCGCCTACAAAATCCCATAATGAGTGCAGGAGAGCAACACATCTAAATGTATTGTATACATTTTACCTCATTAGAAATAATGTTTACCCAATCAGAGACAAAGGTTCGTTACCAACGTGGGTTTTTATCTTCAAAGGTATCTTTGTTTAGGCCCCTGTCTCGGTCTACTTTATTTATGGTGCATCCCTATAGCCCTGGGGTGGGAGGGGTTTCTCTCCCTGGCCAAGTTGTTTATTCAACAAAATGCTTTAAGTTAACTCCCTGCTGTGGTACTATCTATGAGGCAGGAAATTCCCTACTCTGGTTCCTTTATCTATGGGGCCTGATATTCCTGGGTAACTATTTCTTCTACATTTTCAAGGATGTGCCTAGCTTCAAAGCAAAGAACATAAGCGAGACACAGAAGCAAAATAACAAGCTTTGGCTAATGCCAACTAGTATCAAGGTTACAATTTACTAAGCTAGAATTAGTTCCTAACAATTAATTTCTGACGGTATACAATAATATAAACAGGAGCCAATGACAAAGCTCAATTCATAACAAATGATTTCTAGCAGTATATCCAGTGGTGGGAATCAGAAGGCTCAGCCCAGTTTGGGCGAACTGGTTGTTAAATTGCTGTCTGACCATGCCCCGCAAAGCCACTGCTGGCCTCGCATGCCTTGGCTGGTGCCTTAGAGTCACACTGCGGCATAGCTGCAGCTGCTCTTTGGCTCCCTTCCCTCCACCATGTAGCCATGCAGCCCATACTGCTTGCCAGGTTTTGCTGCAGCCTACAATGTGATGGTCTCCTTCTCATCTTGGCCTGCTCCCAAATGCCCTCCTTGGGCTGTGCCCGACGGTTCCACCAGCAGAACAGGTAAGCACAGCTAGGTGCCCCCTCATGGAAGCAAGACTGGGAAGGGTGGTCGGTTTGTACCCGCCCGGCCACTGGCCTACCCCCATCTGATCACCTAGCCCTACAACCAGCCCCGTAAGCCTGTGCCTGCCTTTCATGCGGGTGGCGACAGCCTACCCCAGTCTGTATCCATGCCTGGCTTCATCCCGAGCAGCAATCCCAGCCTTAGTCTGGCAACCACCCCTGCTTTGTGAGCCAGCCAGCCTGCCTAGTCTGTGCCTGAAAGACTCCTGGCCAGTCTCCTGGGAACCAGGCAATTCTCCCAAACTGCTCTCACCTGCCAGCGAGCGGGGGTGGGGGTGGGGGGAGACTAGGGAGCATGAGGCTATGCAGCCCATATCTCCTGTGCCAGCCATACCCGTCACCTGCACAATGGGCCAAGCTCTTTGGCCAAGTGTGGACCACCGCTGTGAGAACAGTGTGAGCCCCATGGACCAGAAGGTAAGGCTACTGCTCTTAACCAAAGGGCCGTCTCAGTGGGGGGCGGGGGAGAGATGGTGAGACTTGGCTGCCTATTGGGCGCAGCTTCTGCTACCGCTGGGTGGGAACCTTGAGAGAAAATTCCTCATCCAAGGACTGCCTGCTTGCCCATCCGCTGGCTTGGCTGGCCAGGAAGCAGGATATCCCCTTGTTGCGGGCTGGATGTAGGAGCTGAAGTGGTGGAGGTTGAGCAGGCAGAAGCCCAGAGCAGGGGCCAAAAGGGGGCTGGGCCAAGTGATGCTGTATCCCCCTGAGGCAGCCCCTTTGGCTGAGCGCAGCAAGCCCAGAGCAGATCTTCCTGCCCCACCATCAGCCTTACCTTCTAGCCCATGGAGCTTGCACCGTTTTCCGATGCTCAGGCTGGTGGGCAGGCAATGGAGCCGTGGCTAGCAGCGGAGCAATGCAGGTAGCATAGCCTCGTGCTCCCTGGTTGCCCCAGTCCCACACCCACTGGCAGTTGAGGCCCAGCAGCTGTGGAGAATCTGGGCAGGGCTGGCAGGGAGCCGAGTGGCAATGGCTCATCCCTGTCTCTCTTTCCCCTCTGCCACCAGCTGCAGGAGGAAGATAAGATCACAGCCAACCAGGAAAGCCAAAACACAACCCCCCAGGGTGAGGGTGGGTGAGGCTGCAGCGCATGCCTCACTTGAAGTTTTCAGCTTTTGTTGAAAATCTCCTGAAAAGAGGGAGAGAAAGAAGTCCCACCCATGGCCTCTTTATTGGAGCCAGAAGCCTTGCCTTCTGGCCTTTCTGGGCAATGTGGGGCCAGTTGTGATTGTCCCTTCGTGCCTGGTTCCTGGTAAACTGGCCAGGAGTCTGTTGGGTTTGGGCTAGGCAGGCTGGCTGGCTTGCAAGGCGGTGGTGACCAGGTGCTGGGATCGCTGCTCGGGATGAAGCCGGGCCTGGATATGCTGGGCTGCCCTCACCCAGGCAGCTCCAAAATTAAATGCTTCCTTTTCTTGCAAGTATGTACAAAGATCATTAAAGGATGAAATGATGAGTGCAGGAGAAGGGAAGTTCTGTAACCAGAAAAACTGTAAATGAAAACAATGTATTCAAGTTAAATTAGAAGTGGTTCTTTGTGAAGGATCTGTGAAAGTTTTGGAATATTGCAATTAGGCCCATGAAAAAAAAACGAAGCAGAAAGATTTAATTAAAAGAGAAGAGAAAGAATGGTAAGACATCCACTAACTGCTTTGAAAATGCCTTTCAAATTTGTTTTCATTTACAATGGATTGGAAATATTTGCTTGACTGTACACTTTGATGGTGAATCTTTTTGGCACTAAGTGCCAAAATTGGAGCGTGCATGTGCACATGCGTACCAGCCACCTAGTCTGCTGGTTTCTGGTGTGCATGCGCACATGAAGACCAGCTGTCTGATGCGCATGAGACAGCTCTGCTTTTCTTCTTCCCTTCCTCGCGCCTACCTGCCTGCCACCCTGGTTCCCATTGCGGTGGCAGGACATCGTCTCTGATGACCTGGTTCCACAGCCCTGGACAGGGAAAGTTGGGTGGGGAATGCTGCCTCCACCCTGCTGGAAAGCTGGAGCCCCTTCCAGGCCTCGGAAAAAGCCAGTGCAGCCCCCCTCTCCCGCCACTTCTTTCAAGGGAATGTGACCGTTTCCTGGCTGGTGTGTCTCTATGCATGAGGAGCTGTGCTTTCCTCCGCCCTGCCTGGTGCAGCTTGCCAGGGCTTCCCTCCCTCCCTGCCCAAGCCAGCTTCTTGCATCACTCCAGCCTGCAGTGCATCCTGGTCCGAAGCACCTGGCCAGTTCAGGCACCCCAGAAGACCTGGCTGGCCCCAACGCATCCCCCCCACTTCTGCCAAGGAAGCGTGATTGCTTCCCGTCTGGCACCATATCTCCGGTGTTCCACCTGCACAGCCCTGTCGCCCCAGAAGAGCAGTCGTGGCAGCTGAAGGGGGAAGGGCAGGAGTGACCAGCCAGCTCAGGCACACAGGCAGCATTTGCTGGTTGGGTGTCTGGTTGCCCCGCCCACTGCTTCTCCCACTGCCGAGGAAGTGGCAGCATGAGAACTGCCACCGGGGCTGAGGGGACGTGCCGGAATCCAGAAGAGGAGCAGAGCTGCCAGCCAGAATGAGCAGGCCAGGGCTTCCCTCCCTCCCCACACAAGCGAGCTTCTCAGATCACTCTAGCCCTCCAGCCTACATTTGCTGCCTGTTCCACCCACTGATCCTCCCACCTCTGGGGAAGTGGTGGTGCAAGAACCACCACCGCCGATGATGAGGGGTGGGGGGGGGCAAGGATGGGTGGGCAGAGGTTTCCCTCCCTCCCCACCCGAGCAGGCTTCTTGCACGGCCCAAATGTCCACCCCACAGCACCAATGCTCATTTGTGGTCTGGAGAGCCTAGCTGGCTCGGGTGCACGGGGCGTCAGGACAGGTGCTCCATACTGTGGACATGCATCGGTACTGCAGGCAGGAGGTTTGGCCACACAAGCAGCCCCCTCAGGTGGGGAGGGAGGGATGACCCAGCCCACCCGTTTTCAATGCTCCTCATCCCTGGCGGCAGCAGTTCTCATATTGCTGCTTCCCCAGCGGTGGTAGGAGCAGTGGGCAGGGCAGCCAGCCACCCAGCCAGCAAACTGCTGCTCTTCCACCTTCAGTTGCAGTTGCTGCTGCTCTTCTGGGGTGGCAGGGCTGTGCAAGAGGAACACCGGAGATATGGTGCCAGATGGGAAGCAGTTGTGCTTCCTTGGCAGAAGTGGCGGGGGGATCTGAGGTAGCTGGCTGGCTCTTCTGAGGTGCCTTAACTGGTCAGGTGCTTCAGACTATAGATGTGCTGTGGGATAGAGGGCTGGGGCCACAGAAGAAGCGTGCTCGGCTGGGGAGGAAGGGAAGACCCTGGCCAATAGCTCTGCTTCCTTAGGAAGCAATCACTGAGATCCCCTCTGCATCTTTTGGCATGTGCACCGATTGCTCTTGCCGTTGTTGGTCTTTGCATGCACATGAGCACCAGAAACCAGAAGACCAAGTCGTGTACCTATGCGCACTGTGTAACTGCTCTTCCAGTTTCCAGCATGCCTGTGCACATGAAAACCAGCTGGCTGGCACGCTGGAACCCGGAAGAGCAATGGGCAACCGCTCTGCGTGCCCTGGGAGATGGCTTTGCATGTCATTTCTGGCTCTCATGCCATAGGTTCGCCATCATGGTACCTTAATGTTCAAAAATAATAATTGTTATCAGTATAAGCAGAGATGTATTCTTCAAGCTTTAGTGCATTTTGCAAAAATCATTGTAGTAAACTGAATGCCACTGTAGAACACCATTTCTTACCAAAAATGCAATTTAATGGAGAGTAAAATAAGATTTTACACTTAGGCAAGAAAAAAACACAAATGTACAGGTATAGAATAGGTGGTACCTGGCTCAACTGGAAGTAATTGTGAGATGGATCTATGAGATGGAAACTTATCAAACAGATGCAATGTAAAAGTCAGAAATTTCTTATTTTGTCAAATATTTATTTTATTTCTTTAAAAAAAACCACACACAAATATTTCATCATTTGTCAATCATTAAGACATTGAAGTACATTTTTTTTGTGTGCCCCTCCCTCCCTCCCTCCACCCCAACCCCCCTCCTCCTCCCCCCCCCCCGACTTCCCAGAACCCGTACACGGTATGGATTTTTAACTAACACAGTCTAAAATCTATTGAGAAAAAAGAAATAAAGAAATTAATGACATTCTACATTGACCTTAGCTTCTTCTTACTGAACTAACTTTTAACAGTTTAAATCATTTCTGATCTTAAGCATAGGCTAACTGGAATTTCTTGGTCCCATATTTATTTTGTATATAGTCAATCCATTTTTTCCAGTCTCGTTTATATCTCTCATTTGAATGATCTTTAAGATATGCCGATATTTTAGCCATCTCGGCTAAGTTTGTCACTTTCAATGTCCATTCTTGGATTGTAGGCAAGTCTTCCTTCTTCCAATATTGCGCCACCTCAGATTTTGAGCTTGTGTAAATTTCACATTTCTTACCCAGATTCTTTCCCATGTATCCAACATTATTGGTTCCTCAATATTTTGAGCCCATTTTATCATACAATCTTTAACTAATTCTGTTTCTGAATCCATCTGTATTAATACATTATATATCCTCTTTATATGCATTAAGCTTTGATCTCTTATTTGTTTAAACAGATTATCCTTAACTTGGATAAAACCAATTTTTTGATCTATTTTCCACCTAGCCTGTAATTGCCCATACTGGAACCATGTTTGAACTACCTTCTCCTCTTTTAATACCTCTAAAGATTTTAATTGTAATACCCCCCTTTCCGAGGTAAGAAGCTGTCTGTAAGTAATTCTGTCCTGTTTTTGTGCTATATTCATATTTTCAATTGCGTGTCTAGGAATTGCCCACATGGGTATCTTGTCATTTAATTTATATTGGTATTTGATGATCTAAACGTCAGAAATTTCTTGATAGTGAGAACAATTAATCAGAGGAATGGGATGCCTTCAGAAGTTGTGGGTATACCATCACTGGAGGTTTTGAAGAAAAAAAAATGTCCATAATATTATAGGGTCTCATGCTTGAGCAGGGGTTGGACTAGAAAACCTCCAAGGTTCCTTCCAACTCTGTTATTTTTTTATAAATCTCTCATTTAGTCTTACCAAGAGAATGGTGATAAACAATACTTGGAAATGTACATTAGGTCTTCTGCTAGCAAAATCTCATATTAGTATGAAGGGGAAGATGACTTTGAAAAGCCCCTCCCCTCCCAACCAGTCCTTTCCTTGTCTTGTATGTTATGGTGATAACATGCAAGACAAGGCAAGAACTGGCTGGGAGGGGAGGGGCAAGGAGAGACCAGGCAAGAGACCCCTCCATGTGAGTGACATTGAGCTGGCCATGCCCACCCAGTCACAAGGCCACCCAGCAATGCCCACCCAGTCACATGCCCACCCAGCCATGCCCACCAGCCATGCCCACAGAACCTGTTGATAAATTATTTGAATCCCACCACTGCACTGAACCAAATATGTCAAAGCTTCTGGAGCACCGAGGAAAAGAACTGATGTTTTATCAGTCTTCAAAATAATTTAATTAATTAATTAAAATATTAAAGTAGTACAAGTCTTGATCGAATTAAATTATTTACTTTTATTCAGGGAGAGTTTTTCATTTTAAGGGTCATGGGATTGGAATGTTTAAAAATTCCTCACAAATAACCTGCCTGACAGCTAACTTTAAAAATACCCTTACGAGGACAACTTAAGTTAACAAACCTGTTCTGTCAGCAGAAGCTTATATCTGAATAAACAGAACTTCAAATGTCCTCTTCTTCGTTGGCAACAAAATGTCTAGAAGAATTATAATTGTCCATTGCAATTCATTAGTGATATTCAAATATATACTTTGAGCAACTGATGTGTTTAGCAGAATGGCTCTTACATAAGGGTTCAGTTGGAAACATTTCTCCATGAAGGAAAATGGAAATAATTATCATTGGCCAGTACCTTAGTCTGGGAGAAAATGTTGAGTGGATAATAATAAGAATGGATAGTTACAGATTCTAATAGAATTCAAGGCAAACGTGTACATTCAATTGAACATACATGCTAGTTGCCCTTCAAGAATGAAACCAACTCCCTCCACTATATTTTCAATGAAAGTCATCCCAATATGATAATGTAGCACAAATATTTTAAGTTGGAAAAACAAGTTAAATAGCTTTATTTATTTATTTATTATGTCATGTCATGTCATAAGGTACCTGTCAGATCCGTGAATCTGCCATTCTTCAAGGAAAGATGGGGGGGCTATACTTCCTCTAGACTTTTCTATCCTTTCCTATATATCCTGTACCATGTAATTTATTGTTTTATAACTTCTAGCCTGGTGCCTAGAGGCCTGGCACTTTATCACTTTTCAGGGAATGGGTGGGGAGGAAGGGCAATGTGGACTGCATCGCTCAGGAAGCAAGCCTGAGAAAGTCTTCTTATCACTTTCCCAGAACGTCCCTTACAAAAAACATCTTCACACCTGTAGATTGGCCAAATCCACATCGGATGGTTGGGAGGGGATTCTAACTTCTTTTATTCCTATTGTATTGCCTTAAGGACCCCAGATCCTGCTTTGCTTTTATCCAGTTATCACTTCTTTTTCAATAAAAGGATCCTTTTGAAATGCAATTTCAAGAGCCTTTACTTCCTTGATTAAGGGGGAAGGACTGGGCCCTACATAAAGCAGGATCTGCAAAAGTGATCAACCCAGGGAGAAATTTTTCCCCCCTCTACCAAGGGCGCATTAACTCAGGCAGCAGCTCTAGGTTCTGGACAAATCATGTCCAAACAGACCATTGAGCAGGGAGAAGCTGCAGGTTGGGGGGAGGTATCAATGACCACCCAACCGGAGACCAGAGCTGCTTGCCCCATCGAATACATTGAAGCAGTCCTGGAAAACTCCATTAATCTGTAATGGTCAATCAGGATTGGGAAGAAGGACAGCTGGGATGGCAGAACCAGGGGGGTTCACCCTCACCCATGGCAGCTGAAAGCCAGGTTGGAAACTAGAACTGGAGGGCCTATCCAATCAAGAGAAAGCGATTGAGGAACCACTGAGTGAGAGTCAACTTAAAAGACACATCAATTGACTTGTGATGGAAACGTTGGAGAACTTGAACATCCGAGTTGAGTGAGATCACCACCAAAGGGTGGGGAGAAGATGAGCCAACTGGAGATGGGGGAGCCACCACCCCAGACCCCAGAGCCACTGCCTGAGCTAACACACCCATTGGGCCAGTTGCCAGACCAGTGAACCGGCCATTTGTCGGGCCACCCCAATCTGGGACAATCACTGGACGAATGTGGAGAAGATCACCCTCCCCTAAGGGAAAAGGGAGCTCTTTAAAACACAAACCAGTCTAGTGCAAAGGGCATCAGCTTGCTTCAAGTATGGGAAGGAGGGGCACTGCCCTGCTGAATGGCGCTCAAAAGACTCCACCAGGAATCCCAAATGCCCATCTGGCAGGAAACGTACAAAATCGACCCCCTGAGGGAAGGAGATGGCACTGAGAAGCCAAGGAATTTCTCCCTTCCTCTCCTAGGGGAGAGGAACTCTATTACCCACTACTTCCTTGATTAAGGGAGAGAGACCTGGCCGTACAGTACCATAATGACCTAAGCAACTGGGTTAATGTGCAACATGCTAAAATTACCAAAAAGCAGCAAAATCTGTGTTACTCTATTGGAGTAAGAAAGATTGAGACTGAAGCAATAAATATCCCAATATTATTGCATATGTTGAAACATCTATGTTGAACAACAACAGAGTTGGGGCTACACAAACTTCAGCTGGGATGATACTATCCCACAGGAACTATTATGTTTTTGACTTACATGCAGATGCATTGACCAATTCAAATAATTGAGCCTCAATATAATGATTATATGACCTAGACCCTATTTTGGAAACAGTGAAAAGAAGAAGCTATGCTTCTTTTTCTAAGCTTATCTGAATATGCTATAAAATTGGGATCTTTTATATGGCTTCTACCAGAAAGCTGTTGCTAGTTCTTCAAAGGGAGATAATTTATTTTTTGCCTATGTATTTATCAAACACTTTGGTTCTGCATAAATTTAATCATGGATTGGATATTTCACATTGCATTTATAAATAATATTATTCAAAGTCTAAAAAAAAATATAATAGCCATTTCATCTAGTCATACCTGACATTTTAAAAGGCCAACATCCTTTCAATACTGCTTTCTGTTGTGCCGTCCTTTAGAGTTTCTTGTTCTTAATCACTGGGGGTTAGAAATTTTGATCAAGCTGTAAATCCTTACCACACAATAATAAACTATTTTAATACATATGGTTTTACAAAAAGGTTTCACATGGAAATAAAAAGAGGAAGAAAGAATTATATAGACTGTGACACAAGAGAGGGACTTGTACATTTCCTTCTTTAATACATTCAGGGGATTTCCATTTCATGAGCAATGCAATCAGGAATTGGGTAGGGGAGGGGGACAGGCATGACAAAGAAATATTTGTCCACATTAACGGAAACAAAAGTATTGCATATGTATTGTGTATGTCATCCAAAGTGTTATGCCACATTTCTGTTCATCATTACACAACTGGGCACTGATATTGCTTAAAGGAAAAGTTTAATTATTGAAGGTAAGTGAGGATTTATTTATTTATATTTATTCCCACCTTTATTATTGTTACAAATAAGGCAGTGAACATATCAGATGCACATCTTCCTTCTCCTTTTCCCCCCACAACATCCACCTGGTGAGGTGAGGTGAGGTGAGCTGACGGTGACTGACCCAAGGTCACCCAACTGGCTTTCATGGCTAAAGCAGGACTTGCACTTACTGTCTCTTGCTTTCTAGCCTGGTGCCTTAACAACTAGACCAATCCCTCTATGGCAAGTAGTGATTCCTGACAGTGTCTGCATAATTTAAATAGACAAATCCTAAATTTGTAAGGATTTTAAACACAATCCAAAATAAAATAGTTCAAGGAAATTGCACATTCATGTAGTGCAGTGAGAAATGGATGCCAAAATGAAAGAAATCACATAATGATGGCATTACTATGCCAAAAAATATGTTAACTGAACAAGTATGTACAAAGACAAAATCAGCACAATGTGCCATGTTTATATATAGTATAACACATTTATTATTATCTATGATTAAAATATGCAGCAGATTGTAGGAAAATAATGTACATTCAATGTCTTTAGCTGACTAATTCTAAAATGAGACAGTTGGAGTCATTTTTATTAGACTTTCAGCTGCAATAGCTTACTGAGACCTTTGTAGTAGCCTAGATAGATGACCTAAATTAGAAATTAGATGTGGGCAATGCAGCCCTGCTAATTTTCCAGAGGCACAATAGCTTTTAGTGCCATTGTTTCAGCATCTTTTTGGTATTGTATTCTTGTCAGACCATGTTCTAAAAATGTGCAGTTATATTTGTTTTGTAGACTGTTGATTTCTGGGCTACAATAATTCATCTTGTCACCATATTATTCAATATGTATGTGAAACATTTTTTGGAATATCATGTGAGATATTGGCATTGCATGTCATCAATATGTTGATGACACCAACATTTTCCAAAAGAGACTCAAGACTTAGTTATACTGAGTTATTCCTGGGTCTCCCAAGAAACCAGAGATTTGTCTCAGTGGCTCCTTTATTAAGGAAGCCATTTTTATCTTCCCTTTGTCTACTGTTCATATTTTTATGATATTTATTATTGTGACTCTTTAGATTTTAATCTGTTTTTATATTGGCTGTTTTATCTATTATTGTTTGCTGCCCAGGATTGCCTTTAGGCTATATAAATTTGATAAAGCATAAATAAAAGCCTTACTATCCAAATCAATATCTTGAACATTACTTAACTCACTAATCAGGTAGATATGAACAAGCTATAATTAAATTCAGACAAGATTGAGGTGACATTGATGAGTAAAAAAGCAGATTGGGAATACTAAAGTTTAGCCTGTTTTCAATGGGTCTGTATCTGAATGAAAGAGTGGATCCATATTCAGAAGGTTTTCTTTAAGGCTCAGTTGTTAATGAACTTATAGATCACTTTTGTATGAGCTGTGATAATTCCACAGCATGCCTTGGTCACATTCTATCTAGACCGGGGGTTGGCAACCTGTGGCTCTGGAGCCACATGTGGTTCTTTGGGCCCTCTGCTAAGACTCCCTGTTGGGTGATCCCACCACAGGCTGGCCCTGGTCCTTGGTCTCCCCTTCCCGTCACTCTCCCCTGGCCTGAGAAGATTCTCCAGTGCCTCACTCTTGCTGAAGCTTCTTCCAGCTCTTGTTGGTGCCGGGCATGCCTCGGTCGCTTGCCCTCTGCCCCAAGACACTGACCCAACCTGGCCGCGACTGATTCTGGCCTCACTTTACTGCAATTTGGCTGAGCCTGGCTGCTCACTTGAGGAGGATCTCCCCACTCTTGTGCTCCCAGTGTCACCACAGCTGGCCAGGGGGTCATGAGAAGGAGGGGGAGGAGGGTTGCTGGAGCCTTAGTGCAGGAGTGAAGTGCCACATTTGTGCTCAAGGCAGCCCTTGCCTCCTGCTACTTTGGGCTGGAGTTTGCGCCTGCTGGGAAGAGCTGCAGGCGGGGGGGGGGGGACACAACAAGGTGATGGTCAGAGGCTTAGTGCAAGAGCAAAGCTGCCTGCCTTCGCATCACATTTTGTGCTGTCACTGCCTGCTCAGAGTAGCCGGCTGTGCTGCACAGGAAGAGCCAGAGCTCTTCCCTTCCTGTATTTAGCGGCGGCAATGGCAGCTGCTCCTCCCTTCCTGAGCCAACATGAAGAGGATCGCGGCAGATGCTGAGCTGCCCACAAAGGATGTGGTACCCTTTGTGAGAGGGAAAAGAGAGAGAAACAAATAAGAGCTAGACAGACAGAAGGGAGAGAGGGAGAGAGAAATGAAAGAGAGCTGGAGGAAGAAAATGAGAGAGGGGGAAAGGAGAGGGAAACAAATGAGAGAGAGTGTGTTTACATATTGAGACTGGAGCAATAGGCTCTACCAAGATCCTCCATTCCGGCAGGAGAATACTCAGAGTTGATTGGCTGAGCCATCTGACAACTCCCTATAAAAGGGGTAGCTGTCAGACAAGCCAGTACTGGATGTGTATATAGTTGTCTAATAAAGAGCTGTTTGTTGTCACTAAAGCCTGGGTCTCATCCATTCACCCAATCTAATAATGGCGACAAGGATCGGATTGGAAGACAACTAGGCAAAAAGAGCTGACAGCATGATCCAACATATGCTCAGTTGGAGCGATCATCATCAGGCACCATGCAGCCATTTTGAGTGGCAAATTCAAAGTTGCCTCAGCTCAGCAAAATGACTATGCATGCCCCACCAGCTCCCTACAATCCAGCCACAGAACACTGGGATTCCTACATGACAAGGTTCAAGTGCTTTATGGAAGCCAATGACCTTCTCAGTTTATGGGACAACAGCTACTGTGGGCCTGAAGTCTTTGATACCACCAAGGCACTGTCTGAACTGATGCCGGTCCAGACAATCACCTGGTCTGCATTACAGAATACATTGAAAACACACTACATGCTGAAGCTTTCCAAGTTTGTGTGGTGACATGAATTCAGTCTATGCAACCAGAAAGAAGGAAGGAGAGACTATCAACCAGTACGTTGCAGCACTCTGCAAGGCCACGGTGTATTGCAAGTTCAGAGACCTGGATGACCTGCTGCTCGATAGAATAATCTGTGGCTTGTGAGACATTAATCTACAGTGGATATTGCTGTCGAAAACCAATCTCACAGTACAAACTGCACTTGATGAGGCCAGAGCAACAGAATCGTCAACAAAATCATCAGAAACACTGCAGAAACATGGCAGCCAAAAAGCACACACAGCTGTCACAGTTTAGTGCAAGAACACCGAGCAATACCTCTGACAGCAAGGATGAAGTTTGCTGCCCTTATTTTGAAAGGAGAAAGACAGCACATGAACCCGAAGGACGTTTTCCACACTGTGCCAGCTGCAGGGGAAACCACCAAAGATCAACCTGCCATTTCAGGGACGCCATCTGCCAGAGGTGTGATTGGAGGGGACACCCCTCCAGAGTCTGCCACGCAAGTCCAGCCAGTGGGACAACCGAGGCCACCCAGACAGGAGACCTGGAAGTCCCGGCGGAAGCAAGAAAGGGCAGATTCAACAGAAGAGTTCCAGATGAAGATTTGGCAAGCCAGCAGGCCAAGAAATAAAAATCTGTGAGTCACTATCTGAATGATGGGGTCACATTGCAGTATAGAAATCGATACAGGGTCATCCTTGACCATCATATCCTGGACAACTCTGAAGAAGGCCATCCCTAGCCTCCAGAGACAATCGCCGAAGCACCAAGAACTGTGGCACAGTGACTATCAGGGAAACTGCATCCCTGTCCTAGGCTGTGGCACATTCTGTGTCCAATTTTAAAAGTTTGACAGGCCATTTAAACTGATGGTGGTTAGTGGCTCCATTCCAAGCCTGCTCGGCGTGGATTGGTTTGAATCCCTGGGCATGGGGGTAACCACCATCAATGCCCTCAATGCAATCAATGACAGCAGCACTGAGAAATTGATCCGCGAGTTCGAGGATGTCTTCAGCAGAGACCTGGGCAAGTTATGTGGGGACTCCCATATGTGCAGATTATAAGGGCATCCTGAACAAGGCTCTTCAGCAAAGCGTCTATCCAATGCCTGTTGTCCAGCACTTACTGCACTCCCTTGGGCTGGGGAAAATATTTGCCAAACTAGATCTGGCACAGGCCTACCAACAATTGCCAGTAGATGGTGCTACAGCAGAGGCCCAAACCATTGTGACACATAGGGATGCATTCAAATGCATTAGGTTGCAATTCGGCGTCAGCATAGCCCCTGGACTGTTCCAAAGTGTCATGGAACGACCTTTGTAGGGGATACCAGGAGTAATCCCTTATTTCGACAATGTCCTGGTATCCGCCACAAATAAATAACAACTTTTCAAATGCCTGAGGATTGTTCTTAACCAAATTAGAGAAGAGGACCTCCTTTTAAAAAAGAAAAGTGTCAAATCGCGGTGCCTAGGTTTGAACTCCTTGGATACCTGGTGAATGGCTCTGAGATTCACCCCACAAATTCCAAAATTAAGGCTATTCAGGATGCCCCGATGTCGCAACCAGACCGAGCTGCAGGCATTCCTCGGCCTTCTTAATTTTTACAGTGTTTTTTTTTGCAACAGAAGGTGACTGTAGCAGAACCTTTGAATTGGCTTCTTGGAAAACATGCCAAATGGACCTGGGGCAGATCTGAAGCTGCAGCATTTGCTGCTGTCAAACGACTGCTGTCAGCTGACAACCTACTGGTACAATATAACCAGACTCTTCCCCTGGTGTTGACTTGTGATGCATCGCCCTACAGGGTGGGTGTGGGATTGGGGGATTGTTCCACCCAAACTGTGAGTTGCAGTTACCTTACATGTAGGTCATCTGGGGATTGCCCAGATGAAAACATTGGCAAGGAGGCCAGCGGTGACGTCAAAGCGGAGCGAGTGAAGGAATGACAGCTCTATTTACTTCGCTTGGTTTTTTGTGTTGGAGAGCCTGAAAAGGACAAAGTTGGACCTGGAGGGTACAACTGGAGAGAGAGGAAGCTCAGGTGATGTTGTGGAGATAGGCAATCTCCCAATCAGACAAGAAAAACCCCTTGAAACCAATGGAGAAGAAATCAGCATCCATGGCCAATTCAGAGCTGTGACGAACCGTAATGAGGAAGAGAATATAGCAGCAAGATAGCATCAGTGGTGAACAACATCTAAAAACATTTTAAAATGGTAAAGATTTTTCTTATAACTGTTTGAACTAGAATTTTGAGACTCTAAGTCGGGCTGGGACACAGCTCAAGATCAGCGGCAATAAGGAGAGAAAGAGCATGTGATTTCCTTTGGCAGCAGAGAGGCTTGGGAGCAGGAGAAAAGGAGAGAAGGAGGGAGATATTGTGACAATAAACAGAGGGAAAGTGGAGCCAGGTGAAATGGCCGTAGAGATGAAGGCGTTTAGAGGATTATATTTGGAAGTACTACAGGATGGATATACGGCAAAAAAATCAGACTTTTTGCGAAAAACCAAAAAGACTACACGAAGAAGGAGACAACAGCACTATATAGCAAAGAGAGAAAATAGGAACTACCGTATTTTTTGGAGTAAAAGATGCACTGGAGTATAAGGTGCACCAAGGTTTTGAAGAGGCAAATTTAAAAAAAGTAGGTAGGTAAATAGAGGGATAGAGAGGGAGAGAGAAATAGATAGAGAAATGCAGTAGGTAGGTAGGGAGAGAGAGTGTGTAGGTAGGTAGATGGTTATAGAGAGAGAAATAGATAGAGATAGAAAGGTAAATACAGTAGGTAGGTAGGGAGGGAGGGAGAAAGAGTGTGGGCAGATAGGCAGGTAGGTAGATAGAGGGATAGAGAGAAAGAAATGGAAAGAGATAGAGAAATACAGTAGGTAGGTAGATGTTTCCAGGTGTATTTATCCATGTGCTGGAGAAGGAACTCGCTGACATTCTGCAGCACCTAAGACTTTGTTTCTGCTAGCATGGCACTTGATCAATATAATTCTCATCAACCAGTTAAAGAGCTTTCCAAAAAGAAAAAAAAGTTTTTGCACTCTGCAAACCTCCCCAAAATGGCCCGTTTTTTTGTGAAAACAGGCCTGTGTTTTTTTTTAAAAAAATGCATGAATAGCCTTGGGGGGGGCATGCAGAGTCCTCCCGAGGGGGGGGGGGCAAAATGGCCCTTTTTTTGCAAAATCGGATCTGTTTTTTGTAAAAAAAAAATGCATGCATAGCCTTATGGAGGCTTATAGAGTGCTGCTGGGGGCTGGGGGGACAATAAACGGCCCGTTTTTTGCTCATTTCTGCCCTCCCTAGTCTCCAGGATGCTCAACCATTTTGGTGGAGGGGGAGGGGCTTCAGGAGGCAAAAAATGCTGTATTCGATGTATAAAGCGCACCCAGATTTTCAGCCTCTTTTTTGAGGAACAAAGGTGCATCTTATACTCCCAAAAATACGGTAAGTAAAAAGAGACTGAATAAATGGCTGATGCAATTTGCTGAAAAAGTTACAAGAGGAAAAGAAGGAACTTTTGGAATTCTTGGAACTTTGAAACTTCTGAAGGCTGACTGTGGAAGTAAAGGGTAAAAATGTTAAAATATTACATTGAAAGAAGAATTACAGAATAAATTGAATTGTGGTTAGATGAAATATGTATTGGATGTTAGATAAAATACTGTATATGTGAACTATTGCAAACTTTATGTGATTATATATGAATTAAGGACCTGTTAGATTAAATACATTGAATACATTGAATATAACAAATATTAGAATATAGAGTAGGTCTGAAAAAAGTAATGTTAAATATTGAATATAGAATATAGAACTAGATATAAGAGTGACTGATGTGAACAGTTGATATATGGTATTTATAGGATATAGATAAGGATTGCTAAAACTGTTAATTATATATGGTTAGTGAACTATAAGTGATTGTTAGATTGATTAACTGAGTCAATATATAAGAGATTAAGTTAACTGAGTATCTTACCAGGTCTTCACTAATATATATGTAACAATTTAAAAATACACACACACACACACACATATAAAAAATCTTATATCTCTCTATCTATCTATCTATCTATCTATCTATCTATCTATCTATCTATCTATCTATCTATATATATATATATATATATATATATATATATATATATGGAATTGCATGCAAGTCTGACATATATGAACCAAAACAATTGATTTAATTGATATACGAAAGAGGGAATATACTAAAGAGGAACAACTAGGGATTGAGGGGGCTGGAAAGAGGGAGGAGATAAGAAGTGGGAGGGGAGAATTATATGTTACTTTGGAAAAGATTGTACATAAGATAAAAATGATGAGTACAACAATCATTATTAAAATGAACAAGAAGGCAGCATCCAGCCCTGCATCAGCAACATCATCACCCTCAAAACAGTGTACAATAGAAAGCACGCTAGGCATTGAAAAAGCAAACTCAACAACAAATCTACAGTGCATGCAAGCAACATTATGATTCAGGAAACAATGATGAAGATTGAAGAAACAATTACAAAATATCATGAGGAGACCAGGAAAAATCATGAATAAATCAAAACTGGCAAACCCCATACTCACTGATATGTCACCTAGTTGAGTAATGAAGCCTCTATAAGCAACCAACCAGCTCAGAGAGCACAAAGATCTCCACAGTTCAAGTTTGAGCTACAGATATTCTTTTCTTTTAGAACTTATTTTAAGTGCATAAATACTATTAAAGAAACACTTGATGATTAAATTGTTTTCTATTTTTGAGTCAAATTATTGTAAAGTATTTATAATTTTTCAAATAATTTTGTGAACCTTTACTAATATTTTAAGCTTAACCAATATTAACCAAACTGTTTAGATATGCTAAAAATTATATATTGCTTAAAAAACACAACTTTTCCACAGAAACTATTGTCTTCTACAGCAGCCTATATTCGAATATAAGCAATTCAAAATAGAAGGAAAGTCCTTTTTTTGCAGGTTCACAGTTAAAAAAACAGGATGTGGAATGAAAAAAAAAAGGAAAATGAAAACATTTTCTTGGTAAAAAAAAAAAACTGAGTTGCAACGTATCATTCTTAGATATTTTATATTCTTTTGCTGGGTTTTTTTGAAGTGCTATTTTTGGCCTCTATTTCTTTTTATTAGAATTCCCAAGACCAAAGACTGTGATTAAAATTACTGTAGCTGACAAATGCAGCAGAATAATGCTGCCCTTGTACTTTCCAAATTAGCAAAAATAGAATTCTTTTATCTGATAGTGAGCAACTCAACAAATTCCCCACAGCTGTTTGTTGTCTCATTAATGGAAAGGACCAGATTGGTCTTCCATTGTCATGGTCTTCATACTGAGAAACAAAGAGTGTGGCTTCCCTAATAGAATTTGGCTCCTGATTTATCAATAAACCCTTACATGTATATAATATGGCTGGTTTGTCATGTTTTAACTTTCTTGAGCTTTAAAACAATGCTTATGATTAATTAAGAATCACTTTAGATATCATACTCATTATATTTGATCAAATACCATGCCAAGTATTTCAGCCAGTAAACTCACAGTCAGCTCTGTTTTATTAGTAATATTTAGCATGTTCTGATAATCTTTCTTTCTTCTCCTCCCTTCTCAAAGAATGTTGTCTGAAGGATATCTCTGTAAAATCCCTTATCATGAACTCTTGAATTACACACTCTGTGGAGCAGAAACAGAAGAGGCAATACATGAATTGAAGTCATTAAATGGCGTCACTTATGAATCAACAGACAACATGCAACGTAGAAGCTTATTTTGGAATTATAGGTCCATGGACACATTTATGATTTCTGTTTCTTCCAAAAAACCCATAAACGATAAACAAAAGAAAGACACATTGACACAAATTATTCAATATCCAGTATTTGAAAGGCAAGCATCTGAACCTGTGGAAATCTATATGGGATCATCCATAAGCAAGGACACTTACCTTGTTCCTTCTTCTTGTAAAAGCATTTGTAAGAACTACAGTGACCTGCATATAGCTGGTGATCAGGTGCTACCAATGAATTCAATTAAAAGAGATGCTATTTTTGATACTGGGATATGCCCATTCTTGGAATCATCAGAGATTCCATTGCCAATAGATTCAATTCCAATGCTACCTGCTGAGGTCCCACATAAACCATCCCAAAGGAATTCATCATGCTGGCAGGTGGCCAGCATCATGCAGCATCAACAGCCTCTCTCAAATTCAGTTCTGAATAATTATTTGGAGGAGAAAGTGGTAGAGTTTTATAAACAATATATTATGGATGTGATGGGCAGTGGCATATCTCCCACTCAAATCTTGACTTCAGAGTTCATAATGACAAATGTAGATCAAATCAGCATGAAGTTATCACAAGAGATGAACATGAAGACCACCGAAGCCAAAGATATGGTTATTAACTGCCTACTGCAATTAGCTAGTGGAAAGTTATCAAGTGAAATGAGCACTCCCAGTCTTCACATTTCTCAGTTCAGCACTAAATAAAGATCACTATATCTTGATATGTAAAAATCAATTTAATTTCTGAGTTACAAAACTATTAGGATACAATTGTAGTGTCAAATCTTAATTATTTCACAGGTAAATTCTTCCAGGATTTTTCATTTCCTCTTCTTCTTTTGTGTTGCTATTTTTCTTTCTCCTCCTTCCTTGTTAAATAGTTTTGTGTGTCTGCAAAATGTTCATTTAATAAGGGAGGGACTTTTGAAAATTTTACTGAAGTTGTTATTATTAACTATTATTATTCTTTTACAATCTATTAAAATATTGCTCACTCTCAAACCTAGTGAAAGCTTCCTCCTGTGTATGGGGGTATCATTTGGATGTATAGATAATTTATATAATGTAAATTCATTATATATCGTAACAATAAATTGTTATAAAAATAAATACATTTTTTCCTCTTTGGGTCAGAATCCTATATTTTAGTTTTCAGCATACTTGAAAATATATTTTCATACTTCTTACCTCTGATTTGCCATTTTAATTTATCCTAGAAGCTATTTATAGATTTTAAAAAAGGATCCACAATTCTAACATGTCAGCTTATAGAAGTTTAAGAATGTATACGTAGACCTTGATTTATGATCATTTATCCAGTGACCATTTAAAGTTATGACAGTGTTAAATGAAGAAACTTAGGATTCATGCCCAAAGTCTTATGGTCACAATGGGAGCCTAGAAGACTACCGGTTGCGGGAGGTGGGAGTGGGAGGCACCGTCCTTCGGTGGTTCTCTTCCTACCTCTCGGACAGGTCGCAGTCGGTGTTGGTCGGAGGGCAGAGATCGACCCCTAGGCCCCTCAAGTATGGGGTGCCGCAGGGTTCGGTCCTGTCCCCCCCTCCTATTTAACATCTACATGAAGCCGCTGGGTGAGATCATACGTCGGCACGGGACTAAATACCACCAATAAGCGGACGATACACAGTTGTATCTGTCCGCCCCGTGCCAACTCAGTGAACCGGTTGAAGTAATGTGCCAGTGCCTGGAGGCTGTCAGGGTCTGGATGGGAGCGAACAAGCTTGCACTCAATCCTGACAAGACCGAGTGGCTATTGATGCTCCCTCCCAAAGATTGGCTACTTACTCCATCTCTCAGGCTGGGGGGTGAAATTATATGCCCCTCAGACAGGGTTCACAATTTGGGAGTCCTCCTGGACCCACAGCTGACTTTAGAACACCATTTGTCAGCTGTGACCAGGGGGACCTTTGCCCAGGTTCGCCTGGTACACCAGTTGCGACCCTACCTGGACCGGGAGGACCTCCGAATAGTCACTCATGCCCTCGTGACCTCAAGACTGGACTACTGTAACGCGCTCTACATGGGGCTGCCCTTGAAGAGTATTTGGAGACTTCAGCTTGTCCAGAATGCAGCCGCGTGAGCGATTGTGGGTACACCTCGGTACACCCACGTTACACCTATCCTCTGCGAGCTGCACTGGCTGCCCATTGCTCTCCGGACGTGCTTCAAGGTGCTAGTTGTTACTTTTAAAGCCCTACATGGTATCGGATCTGGGTACTTGAGAGACCGCCTCCTGCCAGTTACCTCCCAAAGACCTATCAGATCCCACAGACTAGGCCTCCTCCGAATTCCATCTGCTGGCCAATGTCGGCTGGTTACTCCTCGGGGGAGAGCCTTCTCTGTGGCTGCTCCGGCCCTCTGGAACAATCTCCCCGTGGAGATCCGGACCTTTACTAACCTTCCGGCCTTCCGCAAAGCAGTTAAGACCTGGCTGTTCCGGCAGGCCTGGGGCTGTTGAACTATCCAGCCCCATTCGAGGTTACGCTTGTTGCAGAATTTTAAATTGTTGTTTTTATTTTATTTTTTGTATACCCTCCCTTTTTTATTGTGAGCCGCCCTGAGTCTCTTGGGAATAGGGTGGCATACAAACTCAATAAAACTAAACTAAACTAAACTACCTGCACTTATGACTGCAGTAATACTACCTACTGTATTTTTCAGAATATAAGATGCTCCAGAGGATAAGACGGACCTAGCTTTTGGGGAGGAAAACAAGGGGAAAAAATCTGCCTCTGCCTCCCAGCAATTTGCCTCCTTGCAGCAAATAGCAAGTTTCACTTTCAATTTCAGTTTAAGCAAGGCCTCCCGATGATCAACTGTTCAGGCTGTAGGGATTGCCATAGCCTATTGCTGCCTCCGCAAGCCCCATTTTCTCCATTTGCTGCAAGGAGATAAATTGCTGGGAGACAGAGGCCAAAGGGTGGGGGCCAATGGATGGGCGGGGCTACATTTGGTGTATAAGATGCACCCAAATTTTCACCAACTTTTTTGGGGGGCGGGGGGGGGGAAGTGCGGCTTATATTCCAAAAAATACGATACCTATGTTTCCCCCCATGCCCTTTTGGTCCCCGACCACCTTGTGCTATACTGTCCCAGCTGACCTTTGCTATTTGCCAAAATTTTCTCCAGAGCCAAAACACACCTTTGGAAAGAGCTTCAGGCTTTGCATTCCCAAAAAATAAAAATAAAAAGCAAAACAGCAAAGGCAAAAAGACTTTTTAGCATGCTATGATTCTGGACCTGTTTTTGGTTCCTCTCCTTTTTTTCTAAAGGAAGTTAGCGCCCACCCCTTTACTAGAAAAATGAAATATCCTAGGTAATATTAAAAGGCAGAATATTATATTAACCTGGATGAGAAATGGAGAAGCATGTTTTAGGCAGGAAACAGACTCACGGTCTGGCTCCCCCCCGGATGTTGAGATTTTCCAAAATTTCCATCACCAACTGGGTTACATGCCTCTTCAGAGAATCCTCTCTCAGCGGGGCTTCATTTAGTTCCTCCTGGTCAGAGGGGGCTTCCAACTCCAATTTCCACCCTGGTTTTCTGCTACAGTTCTTGTGCATCAGTATCATGTAAAGTCCCCATCCATCTGGCGGCGGCTCCTTCCAGGGCTAGGGTGACCACTCACACTTGGGCTCCTTGGGTTCGAAAATCACACCCATATTCTTGCATGTAGGTGAGCACATGTGCCACAAAGAATCCCAATTTTTTCGTGTTCCCATCAAATTTTACCCCTAGGGAAGGAGTTTTCCTTTCTAACTGCAGGTTTCGGGGTTGGTTAGGAGTGGACCCCACCCCATGCACCAACTGGGGGGAGGATTTTCTGGATTCCTAGCTGTTGCTACTGTGCAGTCAGCTTGATCAGCAGGGACCAGAGGGGGGTTAGTTCCCCTGGCATCACCCCTGTTTGCCGCCCTTTCACCACTTCTCGGTTGCCGGTCTGGCTCCCCCTGGATGTTGAGATTTTCCAAAATTTCCATCAACTGGCTTACATGCCTCTTCAGAGAATCCTCTCTCAGTGGGGCTTCATTTAGTTTCTCCTGGTCAGAGGGGGCTTCTAACTCCAATTTCCACCCTGGTTTTCGGCTACCTCGAGTAAGAGTGACTCCCCTGGTTCTCCCTTCCCAGCCGTCTTTCGTCCCAATTCTGATTGACCAACGAGGCTTTTTGGGGTCCTCCAAACTCACCTCGTTCTTTCCGCCAGGGTACAAGGAGTAGGTTTGTAGTTGTGGGGGGGTTTCCATCTCCCTCCAGCAGTCAGTTCCCCCTTGTTCGCTGTTCTGCTCAGACATGGTTCGCTGGGTCCCCTTGGTAGAGTAAAATGTTGTCTCTCCTGGTTGACCACTTTGTAGAGAGATGCTGCTTTATGTAATGACTCCTCTCCTAACTTGAGAAAGTAAAGACTCTTGAAAAGGATTATTTCAAAAGGAACCTTTAATCAGTCAGGATGGAAACCATTAGAGGCAAAGCAGCATCTGAAAACCTTTAGGCCATACAAATGGGATTAAGCTGATAATGACCCTCCTTTTTGTCCAAATGCAGATTCTGACCAATACTTGTGTATTGGTCAGAATGTGAAGATGCTTCTTTAACTCTTCTACCCTGGGAGTCAATAAAACACACGTTCCCATGGCTATCTCTAGTTAAACATCAAAGTAATATATCCCACATGGCTATCATAAACATCCCTCTAGAGATGTTGGGACCTTCAGTCTCCCAGTGACAGGAAACCAGTTGTGAAGTTGTAAACTCAGTTGTTACAGATGTAGCTAATGATTTAACTCCGAGGCTCCCCTTCTCCCAATTGAATGGCAGTTCACTTTTAGGAATCTGACACTCACTCTTAACAACCCCCCCTTTGTCAATGGGCCATTAAAGGGCTGAGCCAGTCTATTTTATATAACAAAGATTTGCCTCCTTCAGGCAGACCCAGAATGCAGAGCAGCCAAAAGGCTGGAGCTAGGATAGATAGTCCCTAACTTATTGAAGTTTGGATGATGAGAAGAACTAAAGCCAGAATGTCTTGGATTCGGGTGGATACTTGCTTAATGACTCACAGTTCTCAGTTGATTTCTTTGGCATGTATCTAGATGGGAAAAGGGTGCTGAATAAAAGAGGAACCAAAGCTTTGGGAGGCTAATGCTTTTTTAACACTATGTTTTTCTTTAAAATCTTTTAAGATATGGTATCATCTTTCCTGATGCCTCAACCCATCTTCTTATTACTTCTTCAATACATTTCTCCATATATAGACTATTCTGATGTTCATGCTTTCTACTCTTTTTTCTTTTTCCCCCATGTAAAGTAAAAGGGGAAGGCTTAAAGGGCAAACAGGTAGATATGCTATGTATGGATATGGGATAAAGAAGAATGGGTTGCAATCAGTGGTGGGATTCACATTTTTTACTACCGGTTCTGTGGTCATGGCCGGGTGGTCATGTGACTGGTTGGGTGTGGCCAACTTGACACCACTCACTTCAAGGGAGCGCCTTGCCTGGCCTCTCCTTGCCTCAACGAGATACAGTTTCCCTCTCTCTTTATTTACTACTACTGAACATCCAAAATATACTATTTAATCCTATGTATATATGCCATATGTGTACATACATATTACATAGTATAGAGTGTGTACAGGCACACAAACAGATACATTATATACTATATATACTGTATGTGTATGTACACACACACAGACACACACACACACAGAGCTCTTCTAAAACTATACACATTCAACTTCACTTACTGCATTTCGAAAAACACACCCAGAGTCCACTTTCTGCCACACGTTTAACTATAACTTCTTTTTAAATTATTATTAAATAATTTTTATTTTTTAAAAACAAACTTACACAAACAAAACATAAAACATAAAAACATCTTCCAGTTACATCCAGCGTGTCAGTTGGTTACAAAACTTTGTGCATTTTCCCAATGGTCCTCACTCACAATTTATATAAAATCTCATATTATCAATCTAATATATATGTATACATTATTAATCATTATTAATCATTTATTTGACTATAACTATTATTCCTTCATTTTATATGAGATATTCTAAATTTTGAATTAATTTATATTATAACAATTCATTACATCCTCATAAATCCATCCAATAATAGTACATCTTTATATTATATTCTGTGTCATTCCATTGTCCTTGTATTGTAAAATTCTCAGTCATATTTCATTTCCATATTTTTTGGTCTAACCATTGGTAAAATAAATCCCATATCTTATTAAATTGTTTAATCTTCTTGTTCTCTAATTTCAAATGTCAATTTACTCATTTCAGCACATTCCATTATTTTATGAATAACTTCCTCCTGCGTTGGTATTTTCTCATTTTTCCAGTTTTTAGCAAATACAATTCTAGCCGCTTACACATTTACAATCTAGCCATTAACACATTTACAATCAAATATTTCAATTCTCTACTATATGTTTCCAGTAAAATCCCTAATAAAAATATCTCTGGTTGAAAGTCAATATGTTTTTCTATCATTTTTTTCAACCATGTGTGGATTTTACTCCAGTATTTTTTTGCTTCTGCACACGTCCACCACATATGGTAATATGAACCCAGTATCTGATGGCATTTCCAACATTTTTCGGATTTATTCTTAAATGTTCTTGCAATTCTCATCATTTTGTAATTTTCAGACAACAATTTTTGCCATTTCTCTAAATCAAGCCCATATCCAAAAAATGTTCCCCAAGCAATCATTGTTTCTTTAACTTGTTCTTCTTCTAGTTTAACCTCTAATAAATATCCATATAGTTTTTAATCACCTTTTCATCAGTACCTGTCAGGATTTTATCTAAATCAGCCAATTTGTCATAAAAGCTTTCTATTTTAAAATCTTTATCCTATCTAGAATGTATTTGCACATATGAAAACCAATTCATCTTTATCCCTTCCTGTTCCAAGTCTTGCATAGATTTAAGTTCACCCTTTACATTTAATATTTCACCATATCTAACTGTTTGTTCCTTTTTATATGTTATTGGATATGAAAATGCTTCAATAGTTGATAACCTTACTGGAATTTTTAAATAATGATGCCTTTTAATCTTCTCCCAGTTTAATAACAAAGCCTCATATATATAATGTCTTCTGAAGTACCCCTGTGTTTTAATTCCCTTGTACCATAGAAAAGTGTGCTATCCCAACAACAAATCATGTCCTTCTAATGTCAATAATCTAGAATTTCTTAGCGTTATCCGTTCCTTAACCCATATCAAGCTTGTTGCCTGGTAGTATAACTTCCAGTTAGGCAGACCAAATCCTCTTCTTGTTCTAGCATCTTGCAACAATTTTGATTTTATTCTCACTTTCTTTCCCTGCCAAATATACCTCAACACTATTTTATTTAAATCTTCAAAATAATCTTTCCCTAATCTAATTGGAATTGTCTGGAACAAATATAAAATCCTAGGTAGTATATTCATCTTGATTGTTGATATTCTCCCTATTGGTGACAGTTATAAATTTTCCCATTTTGCCAGATCTGTCACTATCTATTGTTTGAGTTTATGATAATTATTCTCTTTAAGTGTACTGCATCTTGCTGTCAAATATATCCCCAAATACTTAACCTTATTCGTGACCTGTATCTTCAAAGCATCCGCCAATTCTTCCTTTTGTCTTTGCTAACATATTCTTTGTCAAAATCTTCATTTTATCTTTATTTATTTTCAGGCCTGCTACTATTCCATATTCCTCTAGCTTTTCTATCAATTTAAGTGCTGTTTCTAATGGGTCCTCTAAGATGAAAACTAGATCATCTGTGAATGCTTGCAGTTTGTATTCTTCCTTTTTAATTTTCTTTCCTTTTATATCTTTCTCTTCTCTGATTTTTCTGTTTAAAACTTCTAGTGTTAGGACAAATAACAAAGAGGATAATGGACAGCCTGCAATTCAGTTGGTAATTCTTCATTTCCTGTCTCCTCATCTTTTCCATTCAGATGTTCTGCTTATGTTCGGTTTATTTGCATCTTTGAAGTAATTCTGTTTAGCACCTCTAAGTTTTTGTGCTAGTTCCTCCTTTTCTGTTAGCCACATTTTATGTTTAATTGTGTCCATTTTTATTTTAATGTCCTTTTTTGTGGAAGTTTCTGTAGAATCATCCTCTAATGTTTTAAGAGCTTGTCTTTTTTTAGTATTTCTTTTCCTTGTATAGTCTATTACCAAGCCTCTATCATAGGCCTTCATTGTATCCCAAAGTTTCTGCATTGATGTCCTCTTTTCTGTTTTCTTTAAAAAAGAAAGCCAATTCTTTCTCCATTTTCTATACAAAGTCCTTTTCTTTTAATATGATATTGTTTAAAGTCCATCTAGCTCTTCTCCTTTGTCCTTTCCATTTAATTGTCATTGGATTGTGGTCTGCCCAAATATTTATTTGTATATCAATTTCCTGTATATTAAGAATCAATTCCTTTGACATCCATATCATATCTATTCTAGACCATGATGAATGTCTTTTTGAGTAGAAAGTATATTGTCTATTTTTAGCATTTCTTTCTCTCCATGCATCTTTTAAATCTATTTCATCTGTCATTTAAAAAAAAAGGATTTTGGAAGAGTCTTTCTACTTTGTTTTATTGTTTTTTTGTGTTTTATATTCCAATTTCTCATCTACTATTCCATTGAAATCTCCCATCATGCAGATATTAACATAGTCCAATCCAATTATTTTCATGTGTAATTTTCTATAAAATTCTTTTTGATTGTCATTTGGAGTGTAAATTGCTATTAAGAGTATTTTCATATTATTGTCCATAATTTCCACCATCAAGATTCTTCCATCATCATCTGTATAAATTTGTTCCCCTGGAATTGTATCTTTAATATATAAAACCACTCCTCTTTTCTTACATCATGTCAATGCCAAAAATATTTTCCCTAATTTTGGCTGTATCAATATTTGTTCATGTTGATTTTTAATATGTACTTCTTGTAGGCAGATTATATCAAATTTTCACTTATCTAATTTGTGAAATGTTTTTCTTCTTTTGGAAGCTGAATTGAGTCCATTTATATTAATTGTAATCAATTTTTTTCTCTTCCATATTTATATTTTATAAGAAGGATTTGCTGCTCTAGTAGATCTCAGTTCTCGTTGTTCTTTAGGCTCCACAATGCCGCCTACCACACCTTCTTTTTCAGTCACTGCTAGACATTCCTCTTGAAATTCAATTAATGATTCTTCTTTTCCTGTTTCCTCCTCTTTCCCTCTAAAATATTCTGCATAAAATAGTTCTGCTTTCTCAATTGAATCTATTCTGTGTCTTTGTCCTTGCCATACAAACATGAGACCTTCTGGTATTAGCCATCTGTAATTAATGCCTTTTTTAAATAAAATTGTAGTCAAAAAATGATATTCTCATCTCTCTCACTCTTCTTGGTACTTGTTTCAGAACCACAATCTCCTTATCTTTATATTTCAATGTTTTATTTTTTGCTATCTGTAGTATTTGTGTTTTGATTGCTTTCTTAGTAAATCTTATATGGACTTCTCTTGACAGTTTATTTCTCACTGCATATCTTGCGAAGACTCGAAACACCTCGTCTTTTCATCTTCTCTTTGGTTATCTTCAATGCTTCTGCCTGGATTTCTATCATTATTTCTGCCAAATTTTCTTCCTTTTCTTCTATATTTTGAAATGAGATAAAATTCTGATCTGTCAATCTCCCATCCCAATATTCCATTCTTATCTTTCTTTCAACTCCAAGCTTTTTTTCAACTCCAGACTCCAACCATTGATGGTATCCCAGAGGAATACCTGTATAAACAATCTTCCATGCTCATCCCACTATCATTTTTTAAATATTTTTTTAAATTTTTTAATTTAAAACAAGTACATTATCCTTCTTTACATGCTATAGAAAGTTTATCAGTTGGTTACAAAAAAATACTTTCGTGCATATCTTCCACTGTCAACAAACAGTTCATATTAACTTAAGTATTTTAACTCAAATATTTATACATGTCACTATCATTATATCTCCATTTCCATTTGACTATAATTGTTTAAACATCCTTCATCATAAAATATACCAAAGTTTAATACATAACCACATACTGGCCTTTCAATTACTATTTCTAAAATCCTCCGCTAACACTAAATCCTTATGTCCTGTTCCAGCTAAACAGCCATAATATTTAATAACAAAGTTTTCTAAGCCTCCTTTCCAAATCACTGTTTAAAGTTTACATCCAGTTTCCTTATGTTATACCCATATCTATATATGCATTATTATTATTATCCCTCGTTTATTTGACTATATCCCATATCATAACATTTTCCCCCTAATAATCAAAACTTTAATTGTATCTAACTTAGATTATTATTGTACAATTGTATCACAGCGGCCAGTTGTTTCGCCGGATTTGGCATTGGTTACTAGTCGAGCCCCACCCAGGGGCCTAGGACGTCGTAATGTATTTTCGTAATATGCGTGCAGATCCAAGCAGTGCGGCTTTTTGCATTTGACTGATGGTGATTTTGTCAATTTTTAACTGTTTTAAATGTAATTCCAGTGCTTTTGGTATAGCACCCAGTGTGCCAATTACCACTGGAATTATCACTGCTGGTTTGTGCCATAGTCGTTGAATTTCGATTTTTAAGTCCTGGTATCTTGCGATTTTTTTCATGTTCCTTCTCGGCGACCCTGCTATCACCTGGTATTGCGATGTCTATGATTGTGACCTTATTTTTCTCAACCAGTGTGATGTCTGGTGTATTATGCGCCAGTATTTTGTCGGTTTGTATACGGAAATCCCACAAGATCTTGACCATCTGATTTTCGGTGACTTTTTCAGGCTGATGTTCCCACCAGTTTGTTGCTGTTTTAATATTATAATTTTTGGGACTTCCTGGGAGGAGCCTGCTGGTGGTGGCAGCAAAAAATCAGCTGCCTCCGAATTCCTGGCTACGTACCTGTTTAGAGGATCTTCCATCTGACGTCTTATCAGGTTTTCTTATCCTTCAGGCAAGAAGGAAAGAAGAAATTGTTTTGCTGGCAAATGCTCTTCGATTTTTGCAGCTTTTGTGCTTGCAGGGAAAGGGGGGCTAGCCCAAGGCAGAACGGCTGTCCGTGCTGGGAATTTCAAACTGCCTTGTGCAGGACAAAGTAGGTCTCCCCCACTCAGTTCAAAGTTTTGTTTGATTTAATCTTATCACGAGCTGAATCCGTTTCCGTGGACAATAATTGTTTATCTACATTTTAGCTTCTTTTCTTTTTCTCCTCCGAAAAATTATTTACTTAAGAGGCTTTTAAAATGGCGCCGAGCAGGCTGGTTTCTCCGGTAATAATGAACACTTTTTCTTAATTCTCACAAGAATTCAAAACAAAAGAGATTGCTTATCATATGTTTTGGTTTCACAATAGGCCAGCAGAAGCTTTTTAATTAGTTTTATTTCTACAAGAATTTTACTCCTTCATTAACTTTGCTTATCTGGAAGTTAAATGGTGATGAATCTGCTGAACGGTCTTGTTACAATGTTTACTCACTGAAAGTTTTGCCAAGCCTTAAACTTCAAAATAAAAGGGGAACTCAGCCTCTTTACTTAAAGCTGCATATTCAGGCAATAGAGTTTTATTAACTGCAGGCAGATAAATTTTGAAATGGCTTCAAAACCAAATATTAACTTGAAGTCATAAATTTTTTTCTTATTACTATTCAAAATACCAGCTTCAATTTTGTAAAAGGCTTTCTTATCCAGCTGCGTTACAAGATGGCGATTTTATAGCTTCTGCGTTTGATATATGACACACTCAATCAGCTCTATTCTCCTGAAGACTTCTCCTTATTAACTGTTAAAAGTCTATAAATAGTATCCCATTTAAAACCGAGGGGAGCAGAGACTTTGTTTGCTTGTTTGTTTGTGCGTTTTTTATAATGGCTCCCAAATCAAAGCAGTCTAAGCGTTTCCTTAATAATACATCTCAAGAAATTGTTACAAAATCGCTGCCCTTGCCTCCCACGCCCTCTACTGGAGATCTCTTAATGCAAGAATTTCTTTTTGAAACCCTTAAAGAGTTCAGACAGGAAATTAAACAACTTTTATCGGACTTATATGATAAACTGGATGCCAAGATTGCTCAAACAAGGGAAGATATGATCGGAGTTGTGACTGTTATGACAGACTATGTTTCTGAAATGGAGGACAAATTGGAACTTTTGGAAAAAGCTAATTCTAATTTGACATCTAAAATTCAAGCGTTACAACAGGAAGTTGAAAATGCTCAAAAACAACTCGTTATGATAAATTACAATAAGACTGAGCTTGCAATAAGAGTCAGAGGATTGCGTGAAAAGGAACAGGAGAATTTGAAACAGACCTTCTTTGAGGCTTTCAGACGTTCAGTGGGAAGTCCGGGATTTAACTTTGATTGGCAGATTCAAAAAATTTATTGCCAGAACTCGTGTGTAGCAAAACAACGACAGCTTCCGAGGGACATAATTATATATTTCACCACAAGAGAATCCAGAAATGCGATAATACAGAAGTTCTACAATAACAGGCTGCGAATCGATGGACAGGACTTGATTGTTTTTAAATAAATACCATCTCAAATATTAAGAGCAAGGAGAGACTACAGTTTCTTAACTGAAAAACTCAGAGATTCTCAGATACAATATAAATGGGAAGTGCCATCTGGTATCACAGTTACATTTGAGAACCAAAAATATCGTCTCAATTCTGTTTGCGAAGCCCGAGATTTTTACTACAAAACTCTGAAGGCAGGACTTCCTGATTCACCCGGACTTGGAGAAAGACAAGGAGAAGGAGAAGATAAGCAGCGGGACACGTGGCTACAAGGCGGAGGGTGTTGCTTTCCCCTTCCGGAAGGGCAGAAGAGTAAAGAATAAAGATCCAGCTATGCCTTTAAAATACTTCTTAAATTTTTAATCTGAATAAAATTTCAGGACTCCTGTCTGGTATAAAATGATAAAGCTGTATACCAATGAAGAGATATTGAGACTGAAAGAAGCGGTGCTGAATTTGGACATATATTGTATGGGACTTATATAAGACTTGTTTGAATCTTAATTTAAACTGCGCATGATCTATTCTTTGGGGCGAGGAGAGCGGAGATCGTAGTTTTCTTGGATTGTGGTTTGGGATGAATGGAGTCGGGTGGCGTGGGGTAGATGGAAGGGTAGTGAAAGTTCAATTAGATTACCTTGATCCAGAATGTAAGCTGATTTTTGTATAAATTGTTATTTGAATACAAGGTTAAGAAAGATTATCTGGAGAGTCTACACGAGGGTGGAGTAAATATGAGAGGAGCAATGGATGAGGATAAAATATATATGCGGACACGGGTAAAGGCAGGATGGGAGGTATAAAATTTATATGCAGAAGCGGGTAAAGACATTGTTTAAGATTTTAAAAATAATGAGAAGCTGAGTTTAATGTTAGAGAGTTTATTGACTTCTCTTTCTTGGGGGGGGTTTCCCCCCTTTTTTTCTTTTTATTATTCTTTTCTTTTTTGTTCTTTATTTTTTTTATTTTTTTTTATTTTGTAACTTCTAATCTATTTGGTTTCAATATACTCCAGACTTTGCTTGATAAAGAACGATGCCGGGAATGGGATCTGGGAAGTCGGAAGGGGGTCAGGGAGGGGGGTTCAGGGGGTGGGTGGGGGGGAGGGTGGAAATATAGACTCAATTTTCAGAACAATGAATGCACTTGGGTACTGTTGCTTTTTTTTCTTTTTTTTTTCTTTTCTTCTTTCTTCTCCTTTTATTTTTCTTTTGTTTTAGTACAAAACAAATAGACCAATGAATACTAGAAATACACCGAAGCGAGGTGTAGAGGGAAAGAAGAGGGGGGAATTAAGAGGGAGTGAGAAGGGAATGTAAGGAGGGTGAGATGGTGGGAAGGGGAGAAAGGAATGGCTGAGGGGGAGGGGAAGTAGAAGAGGGGATTGTTGGAAGGGAGAAATGAAAGTTGGAGGGGTAGAAGGAAGGGTGTATGTAGGATAGAAGTGTTATGAGTTGTTTATTGCTTCTTTTTTTTAACTGCACAGTATTTAAGTGATTGTATAAAGGAAAATGAAAATGTAATAAAAGATTAAAAATTAGAAAAAAAATATATTATAATTTTTGCACAAATTCCAATGGATCATTTGTGCTACTGAATTGTGCCGCAATTTATAATCAGTCTGCGCGATTTTTTTACAGCAGCTGAGTATGTGATCAACAGTTTCATCAGCTTCTTTGCAAAGTCTGCATTTGGCATCATCAGAGGATTTTTCGATTTTGGCCTTGATGGCATTTGTGCGGATAGCTTGTTCTTGCGCAGCCAGGATTAGTGACTCTGTTTCTTTCTTTAATGTACCTGTTGTTAACCATAACCAAGTTTGTTCACTGTCCACTTTATCTTTTATTTTTTCCAGAAATTGGCCATGCAGTGCTTTGTTCTGCCAACTCTCCATTCTTGATTTTATCACATCTTTTCTGTATTCTTGTTTCGTCTGTTGGGCCTTCAGTAGATTTTTGTTCTTTACTTCAATTAATAGATGTTCTTGACTTTCTTTTAAATAATCAGCCAGTGCATGTTTTTCTTCTTCAACTGTTTGCTTCACTTGTAATAATCCTCTGCCACCTGATTTTCGGGGCAGATATAGTCTATCAGTATCACCACGTGGATGTAAACTGTAGTGCATTGTCATTAGTTTCCTGGTTTTTCAGTCCAAAAGGTCCAAATCAGCTTGTGTCCAGTTAACTATACCAGCTGTGTATCTTATAACTGTTATTGCCCAGGTATTTATGGCCTTGATTGTATTTCCACCATTCAATTTAGATTTCAAAATTTTCCTAACTCTGTTGGTGTACTCTCGCCTGACAATAGTTTTTACTTCTCCATGCTTGATGTTATCCAACTGCAGAATGCTTAAGTATTTGTAGGCTTCATTTTCTTTGCATTTAATTAATTGGCCATTGGGCATTTCAATTCCCTCACATGCAGTGATTTTGCCCCTTTTTATGGATACAGTGGCGCATTTTTCCATGCCAAACTGCATTGAAATATCGGTGCTGAATACTCGGACTGTGTTTGTCAATGATTGGATTTTTATTTCTGACTTTCCATAGAGTTTCAAATCATCCATATATAATAAATGCGGAATTTTTTCAACTTCTTTGGCTGTTTGGTAGCCTAATTTCATTTTTTTAAAGATTACTGATAGTGGGATCGTTGCGATGATGAAGAGAAGAGGTGAAAGTGAATCACCCTGGAAAATTCCTCGCTTGATATTAACCATTCCGTAGATCTCATTCCCTACTGCCAACTCAGTTCTCCATTGTTTCATCGCCTTTTCAGTAAAGGATGTAATATTTTTGCTAATGCCAGTTATTTCTAAGCATTTTATGATCCAACTATGTGGCAGTGAGTCAAATGCCTTTTTGTAATCAATCCAGACCATATTCAAGTTCGTTTTTCTGTTCTTACAATTTTCTAATATCATTTTATCAATTAGAAGCTGATCTTTTGTGCCCCTGCTCCTTCTTTTGTTGCCTTTTTGCTCTACTGGCAAGATGTTGTTTGTTTCCAAATAATCCATCATGTTATCTGCAATAATGCCTGTGAGTAATTTGAAGGTTGTTGGCAAGCATGTTATTGGTCTGTAGTTTTCAGGTGTTGTTCCTTTAGTTGCATCTTTCTGAATCAAGTATGTTTTTCCAGTTGTCAACCATTCATCAATTTGGCCCTTTTGTAAAATTTCATTCAGTTGCCTGGCCAATATTGCATGTAAACTGGTCAGATATTTGAGCCAGAAACCATGTAATTGGTCCTTTCCAGGTGATGTCCAATTCTTTACCTTTTTAACTCGATTTTTGACCATCTCAGTTGTTATTTCTAATACTTGCATTTGTTTGTTGCCAATGCTTTTCTCAAAGTCATGTATCCACTTTGCTTCCTTGTTGTAGTCCTTTGCATTTTCCCACAATTCTTTCCAGAATTCAACTGTGGCCTGTTTTTCTGGTTTTTCACTTTTGGTGTCACCATTCACATTAAGACTTTGATAAAAACACCGTTGGTCTGATCGAAATTGCTGATTTTGTTTATATTGGATGATTCGTGCCTCATATCTTTCAATTTTTCTAGCTGTTGCTGTTATCTGCTGTTTTACAATCTCTACAGCTTCATTGATGTTTCTTGTATCCAATCTATGTCTTCTGATTAGCCGATCTATGATTTTGTTGTTTTTAAGCCATTGCTCATGCATGTTCTTTAAGTTACTAGGATCTGCCCTTAATTTTTTGATTTTTTGTTCTAAACGGATTTTCCACTTTGGCTTTGATGCTTTTTCTGTTGTGTGACTAGGTACTTTAATTTTAATGCCTAGTTCATTAGTGACTATTACAGCTGCGCTGTACATTAACTGGTTTGTTTCCAAGATGGATCCCGGTTCATTGTTGAAAACACTGCATTAACCATTTTCATGATAGGGGCCAAATTTTTCTTAGGCACAGTTTTTAGTGATGGTAAACGTTGCCTTTCCTCATTTAAGCAGAAAATGCTCCATGATCTTATCCTTCAATTCTTTTTGGTTTTGAGTTAGTTCATCAGTTGTTTCAGTGATAACTGGTTCTAGTGGTGGTGATGTTATTTCCTCCCCAAGAGCTTCTTCTGGGAGTTCTACTATAATGTCTTTAGTTGTGTCTTGAATATCAGTTATTTCCGCTTGTGATATTGTTTTTTGGGTTTTACAATTTGCCTGAATTTCCTCATGTTCAACTTCACTAAACACTTTATTCCGTATAATATATCGCCTTTGATCTGCTAGTCGTTGTTCACTAATATTTGAATCTGGATATTGTTGTTTCCATAATTCATACATTCGCTTTAAATAGCCTCTTTTTTCCGGCTCTGAGTTGTAGTAACAGGTCATTATGGCACGGTTTTCATCTGCACTATATTTTTGTCATTTTGTTGGCTGGTCCACTTGTAGCCCACTTGTCGACGGATGTCCAGGGACCCCAACATCCACCGCGGCCCTTGTTAACCCGCGCGACGACCGATGCGGTATGGAATTCTTATTTGTTTTTTTCACCATATTGTATGGGTTGGCGGGTTTTTTTTACGGGACCAGATGCCAACCTGACCCCAACCCTCCTCCTTTCTCATCCGGGCTTGGGACCGGATTATTATTATTATTATTATTATTATTATTATTATTATTATTATTATTATTATTATCATCATCATCATCATCATCATCATCATTATCATCATTATTATTATTATTATTATCCTTTATGTATAATCCAAAGGGATTGCTAATCTTCCTTACATGGGTACCATTCAATATTAATATCCAATTATACTCATAACACTACACATTGTATACATTAGTAACATTATCAGTTATTTATTTAAGCTATATCTATTATCAATAAATTTCACTACGTTTAACTAGTTTTAAATTATATTCTTCCATCTATCAACCTGTATCTTTCCAATAACAAAACAATCTCATATCTTCTGCCATTTGTGGTGCCAATCCTCTAATCATCTTCTTGATCAGCTTTGTATGGAGTTCTCTTAGCAATTCCTTGCTTGTAAGATTTCTCATATAATCTTGATGCTCTCTTTCTGTTTCCTTATTCAGGTTGTCTTTGATTGTCAGCAGTGTTATCAATGCTTTTGCTAATATAATTTCTTTCTTTAAGTCCATAGGTTCTTCAATTTCTTCTTCTTCTATATCTTGCCCTCTGGAATAGATTTCCTCTCTGTTTACTTTCTATTTCAGTATTCCATTCTTTCCATTTTCAGGAACAAACCAATTACCATAAATATCAGCAGGTTTAATCTCTTTATATTCATTTTCCATTTTTTTTGAGTTTCAATCACCCCATTTTGCATTTGATAAACATCCTCAATTTTTTCATCATATTTTATTGTTATGTGCTCTAAGTATTCCAGTTTTTTCTCTATTCTTTCATATATATATATAGATTTGATAATTTCTGTATTTCTGAAAGTATCTTTTGCAAATTTGAACTTCCATTTTCTTTTGAAGTTGTGCAATTCTAACAAACACAGCTGTTCTAGCTTGGACGGTTAATAAGATTAAAGCATAGATTCACAAAGAATGTTGTTTCCACTTTTTTTCTGATTAGAAATATACTTCAAAGGGACATCTGTGTGCTTCCCTTCTTATCACTCTCCGTAGCCAAGCAGTAAAACCTTGTGGTGCCAAGTCAAAATAATCCATGAAGAAAATACACAAAGCTCCGATCAACAAAACCTCCCAACCTCCAAGCAGCGGTAACATTGTTAAAAAGTTTCCTTTTGTATCTTTTCTGTATTTCAAATTAGAAAAAGAAGTCCAATCTTTAAATGAATTAGAAAAATACCCACATCAATGAAAGAGAAAAACTTTAGTCTATAGATTACAGAGAATCATAAATAAAAGGTAGAAGAAGAAAGCTTAATCCATCCATTTCAAAAGGCTTGCATAAATTCCATCCATTAAGATAGCATTTAAAAAGTAAGATAGCCACTGTCCAAAACCATTCCAAATTTAATTCCGCCGCTTGCTTCTTCTATTCTTCAATTTAAATTAATTTTTAAGTTTTTATAGGCAGTCTCTTTTTTAAAACAGTAAAAGTTCCTCACCAGCTAGAAACACTTTCACTTTCCGTATCCTTCCGTTTTGGAGCCGTCCCAACTTTGTCAGCCTTGGCTGGATTTTTTGTCGCCGGCTTGAAGAACTTCTCTTGCTTCTTTCAGGGATTTTGCAATATCCCCAAGATCAGCAAGACATATTCTTCCTGTTTACCATCTCTTCGGGACAGTTTAGGTCCATTTGGACAACCCAGTGGCAAAAGTATTGGTTGCAGTCTCAGAGCATCAAGACTGCATGACCATATTGTCCTCCCTCCTCATCCCACTATCATTATCGATAAACAGGCTTAGAGTCCTTAAAATGAATCACCAGCTCTGTCAGGCGTGCCTCCCTCAATAACCAAGAAAGAAAACTTCTAAGTCCATTGTTCATGGAATTAAAATACTTTTACTGGTTATGAAAAGATAGCAATGAAAGTAAAGCAAGATCTGAGCCAGGAAAGCATGAACAAATACATAACAAATGATAACCCAGCCCCCTCCCTCCAACGACCCCACTCCAGTGTCCAATCTGCAACTCCCTTAGGTATCATGTGGGGTGCATCTCCATTAGGCATCATCAGGTTGGTATGCAGGATGTTTGGCCTTGACCAAGTCCAACACTGGCCACCAACATGCGCAGAAGATGGTGAGAAGAAAACTCCCTTTTCCATTCATCCCTCTACCATTTATTCCCATCCCAAACACCATGCCCCGACCCTCCCCGTTTCTTATGGCAGCCGATAGTAAGTAAGCGAAGCAGAGGCTGACATCCGGCCCTCCTTCAGAAAAAGGACATCAACCCTGGGGAAAGAGGAAACAAAAGACAACAACAATAACAACCAACAGCAGTATTAAAATTAATGCTTACCAGGATATTTGGTGTAGAACTTCTGTAAGAGTCTGGGAGCTCTGATGTGGGATTTTTCCATCCATTCAGCCTGGGAAGGGGGAAAATGTTTCCAGGACACCAAATATTGGATGCGTCCTCTATGTTTCCTGGAATCTAAGATTTCTTTAATCTCAAAATGTTGCTCTCCCTCAATAAGAACAGGAACAGGGGGTGAGGGTTAAGGTGGACAAATGGAAGAAGTGTGCTCTGGTTTCAGTAAATTCACATGAAAAATGGGATTAATCCTCTGAAGGGTTTTTGGCAACACCAATCTTACTGATACTATATTTATGATTTTCACAATGGGAAACGGATCCACATATTTTGGACCCAGTTTCTTAGACTTCTGGATGGTTTGCAGAAATTTAGTGGACAAAAACACCCTATCCCCAACTTGGTACTCTATATGTTTACCCCTTTTTTTATCAGCCTGTTTTTTGTGAGCACGGTGAGCCGCGTCTAAGGCTTTGCGAGTCATCAGCCAAAACTGTTGAAGTTGATTATTCCACTCTTACAAGGATAAAATTTGAGGTTTCTCTTGAGGCAATTCAGAAATTGGTACAAAATCCTGGCCAAACACAACTTTAAAAGGGGTCATTCCGGTACTGCTATGTACTGAATCATTGTATGACACCTCTGCATGTGGCAAAAGTTCAGCCCAATTATCCTGCTGATAATTGATAAAACACTGAAGGTACTGCTCCAGAACCGAGTTAGCCCATTCATTAGCCCCATTAGTCTGCAGATGGTGGGTGGATCTTAGTCCCTGAGCAGAGCCAATCAATTTCAGGAACTCTTTCCAAAAGTGGGAGGTGAATTGGACCCCTTGTCTGATATAATGCATTCAGGCACTCCATGTAATCTATACACGTGTAAAATAAACAATTTAGCCAATGACTGTGCTGATGGGAACAAGGCACAAAATAGACCTGTTTGGAGAACAGGTTGGTGATCACCCAAATGATAGTATTTCCAAGGCTTTCTGGTAACTCGACAATAAAATCCATCAATATCTCCTTCCACGGGGCCCCAGGACGGGCAACACTTTGAAGGAGACCTTGAGACTTCCCTTGTGGTCTTTTTGCGGCCGCGCATACAGGACAATTGGCTATGTAGGGCTCAATGTCTTTTTTCAAGGAAGGCCACCAAAATTGCCCCTTAATCAAATACAATGTTTTACAAATCCAAAATGACCTGCCATTCTCGAGTCATGGGCCCATTGAAGGACAACAGTTTTTAGGCTGGCAGGAACATACAGCTTATCTCCCACCCAAGCCAGTCCATCTTTCATGGTGCATTCATCGGAATGTTTTTGAACCAGTCATCAGACTTGAGGCCTTTCTTATGTTCATATCTATGTCCACTGGGCCCTGGGTCCTAGTAACCATTGGGGCAACCAGGTACTTAGCCGGGATGACTGGATGAACCACGGTTGGTCTGGTGCTGTTCTATTGGGGAAGCCTGGACAAAGCATCAGCCATAAAGTTCTTCCCTTCTGGGATATATTTTAGGGTAAAGTTGAACTGGTTGAAATGCTGTGCCCAGTGCACTTGTTTAGGTGATAGCTTACGCAGGGTCTTCAATGCTTCCAGGTTTTTATGATCAATCCATACTTCAAAAGGGTGTTTTGCCCCCTCCAGAAAATGTCACCAGGTCATCAAGGCCCATCTGATAGCAGACGCTTCCTTTTCCCATATGGCCCACCTTCTTTCTGTTTCTGTAAACTTATGTGAGGTGTAAGTGCATTTCTTTGGAGCAATACTGCCCCCACTGCCACATCACTGGCATCAGCTTGAACCACAAATGGTGCATCCATGTCTGGGTGTTTTAAAACAGGCTCAGCAGCGAACAATTGCTTCAATTTCTTGAAATCTGCTTGACATTCCATAGTCCAATTCAGAGGGTTACCCAGCCTAGGTTTAACCTCTCCCTTTGATTTTAGGAGATTTGTAATTGGCAGTGCAACGTTCGTGAACAAGGGGATAAATTGGCGATAAAAAATAGCAAATCCCAAAAACCTTTGTAGTTGCTTGTAGGTGTGAGGAGGTGCCTACTCAGTGACAGCCTGGACTTTTGCCGTGTCGATCTCGATACCTTTGTGGGAGATATGGTACCCCAAATAATTGACCCTCTCCTGGTGAAATTCACACTTAGACAATTTGGCATAAAGTTCAGCAGCCCGGAGTTTCTTGAGAACCAAGCATACCAAAGTCACGTGTTCATCACGTGTTTCCATGTAGATAAGGATGTCGTCCAGGTAAACCAACACCCCCTTGTATGCAAGACTTCATTTATTAACTGCATGATGACTGCTGGCGCTCCCTGAAGTCCAAACAGGAGTACTTTAAACTGGAAGCATCCCAAAGGGCAGTTGAAAGCAGTTTTTCACTCATTTCTCTCCTTTATTCTGACTCTGTAGTAGGCTTCCCTTAAATCCAACTTTGTGAAAAATTTTCCTTTACCCAACTGGGCTAACATGTCCTTCATCAGTGGTAGAGGGGTACACGTTTTCCATGCAAATCCCGTTTAGGTTTTTATTCTTCACACATAAACGAAAGGAGCCATCTTTCTTTTCCCTGAACAATATGGGGTGTGGCCACCCGTGGTCTAGTTGGTTGTATGAACCCCCTAGGTTTTTCCCCAGGAAAATTTCAATGCTGCAATCAATGGTGCGGTGGGGGGGTAGTTTGAAGCCCTTTCACTGAAAACATCCCTGAGGTCCCAATATTCTTTGGGGATTTTGTCTTCTTCTTCAATCTTTTCCTGCACTGCGGCAGCTAGGTTCATTTTGTCATTGGCTATGTGGGACATCCTCCCCTTCCCCTCAGGAGGTTTAGTGGAACGAATGTGCAACCACCCTTTCCTCCAGTTCACGTAAGGGTTCCATTTCCGTAGTCACGGTAATCCCAGTATGAGGAGCCAATCCAACCCAGGTGCCACGATGAAACTCAAGGTTTCTTGGTAATCTCCCATCCACATTTCTATTGGTTCAGTTACAAAATGGGCAGGGGCATCCCCAGCGATTGACCCATCCAGCTGGCAAAAGGTAATGGGCACTTTCAAAGTCCTCAGTCTTAAACCCATTTTCTCCACCACCTAAGGGCTGATTATACATCGGGTGCATCCAGAGTCTAAAAGGGCCAGCATCTTTCCCTGGGCTCCAGTTGATGGCACTTTTAATTCTACTGGGATGGTCATGGGGCCCGATCAGGGACTCACCGAGTGGTCATCATCTGAATCAGTTTCATTTTCTCCCACACAAAAGAGGAGGGTTCCTTCTCCTCCTGGCCTGGAGGAAGGACATTAGCACCTTCCATGCCTTCCAGGGCAGCTTCACAGCATCTCCCTAGCTGCCAGCCAGGTTCCTCCCTACCAGCCGGAGTCAGTTTTGGACCATGTCTAGCATAGCAGTTGGGCTCCCAATGCCCGTCCTTTCCTGCTTTTGGTGCCTCCTCGGACCTCCCCTGCGTATGCACAAACAGCTCATGAAACTCCTGCATGTACTCAGCCTCAGGCCTTCCCTCCTGGGTTAAGGGTTTCATCCTGCTTTTCACCTTTTGATTTAGGAGGGGGTCATCAAAATGTTTCCTCAGGGCAGTCATAAACCCCTTGTAATCCCTCAGCAGGGGGGAATCATCATTACGTAAGGCTACCATCCAGGCAGCTGCTTTGCCTTCCAAAGCCATAGTAACACTTCTCACTTTGGCAACTTCTGATGAGAAATCCTGTCCATACTCTTGCATGTAATCCCAAGCTTGCAGTAAAAAACCCCCAGTTCTTTGAGATCCCCTCTGTACTTCACTCCAAGTGGAGGAATCTGAGGCATTTGGAGCCTTTGGGAGTCCCCTCCCCTTCTTGGGAGAGTTGAACTGTTGTTGCTGCTGCTGCTGTGGCTTGGGCCCCTCCCTCTTGCCCAGCTCAAGTAGCTGTTCTCAGGGACATTTCAGGGCTAACCAGGTCTTCTGCTCCCCCCTCCACCTGCTCGGCTAATCCATCGCCCTTTCAGCAAGACTTACATGGATGCGTCATCGTTCCCAAGCCTCCTGAAGAAGGTGTAGAGCATGGGTCATCATGAGATCCTCTCTTTCAGCTGACTGCCAGTCATCCTCTGGTTTTCGGCTGGTTGTGGCCCTTGCCATTATCTTCTCCTGCTTGCTGCAGGGGTTAGACATCTGGGTGCTCTCCCCATGGAAGCTTTTAACTCTGGGATGGGTGCGAGGTCAGATCTTGCTTAATGTCAGGTGTGCCTCCCTCAATAACCAAGAAAGAAAACTCCTAACTGCATTGTTCGTGGAATTAAAATACTTTACTGGTTATGAAAAGATAGCAGCAAAAGTAAAGCAAGATCTGAGCCAGGAAGGCGCGAACAAATACATATCAAATGATAACCCAGCCCCTCCCTCCAATGGCCCCACCCTAGTGTCCAATCTGCAACTCCCTTAGGTGTCATGTGGGGTGCATCTCCATTAGGCATCATCAGGTTGGTATGATGGTTGACCTTGACCAAGTCCAAACACTGGCCACCAGCATGCGCAGAAGATGGTGAGAAGAAAACTCCCTTTTCCATTCACTCTTGTACCATTTATTCCCATCCCAAACACCATGCCCCCACCCTCCCCATTTCTTATGGCAGCCGATAGTAAGTAAGCGAAGCAGAGGCTGACAAGCTTTTATTTTTCTCAAAGTTATCAAACACTCAAATGAGAAAAAGAAAACAATGTTTCCAAGCCTCTGGGTGACCGTGTAATTTATTTTCCTCTACTTTTACTTCCTCCCTTATATTCAAAATTTAAAATTAAAAAAGGGAATTTTAAAAAAGATATAATAAGGCATCAAAAAAGAAAAAGAGAGAAAGTCTAAAACAATAAAAATTATTACATAAGTGTTTGAAAAAGGAAGGAAGAGAGAAAAAAAAAAACCAGTCCAGTTTAAAAATAAAAAAAGCATTTGTAATAGTTTCAGCAATAAAAAGGGTTTAAAAACCACACTAAATTTGACTCAGGCTTAATCTCGCCACTTGACCTCTTCTGTCTTCAATGTTGTTTACTTTTAGTCTTTTAGAGTGTTATCTCAAATAATAATGAATAAAGATTATCTCACCAATTCGAAACACTGTTCCCTCCAACTTTTCTTCTGTTCTGGAGCTGTCCCAACTTCAGTGGCTTTAATGGCCACCTGTCTGCTGCCGGAAAAAAGGGCTTCTCCTGGATCTACCAGGGACTTTGTGGTGTCCCTGGGATGAGCAGGATGTGCCCTTCTCTGTCACCATCTCTACGGGACGTTTTAGGTCCAAAAGGACTGTCCAGCAGCAGAGATATTGATGGTGATCTTGGAGCTTCAAGGTTGTATGTTGTACTGTCGTGATGCCAGCCCCGCCCTCCTCTCATTTAACTATAACTTCTGTACATTAGAACATTACACACACCTTCTGATGTTCTTCCCTAGCTTGCACATGACTGTTAGAGCCAGGAGATGTCATGGATTAAGTAAAATGTGGTGAAACTCAGTTAACAACGCTCTTGCTTAGCAACCAAAATTTTGGGCTCAATTATGGTCATAAGTCAAGGACTATCTCTGCCTTCCTCTCCATGGCAGCCTTGTCCTAGTAACTCCTTTCTGGCAATTTTCCTCTCTGTTAGAGGCACCAAAATAATCTAGAGGATATAAGGTTTCCTGCTGGACCAGGGGATTGGACTAGATGGCCCCCAAGGTCCCTTCTAACCCTGTTATTCTATGATTCTGTAAGGATCTCCTGCTGGAGCAGGGGGTTGGACTAGACCTCTGAGATCCCTTCCAGACCTAGATTGCTGTGCTGTTTCGAAGCATCTTCTGAAGCCACATCTAGTGCCAGGGTTTGTGGTCATTCCTTCCTCTTCTCTTTCTCTTCGTCCCTACCTCCCTCTTTCTTTATTTGTGTGTTTCTTTGTTTCTTTGTTTCTTTGTTTCTTTGTTTCTTTGTTTCTTTGTTTCTTTCTTTCTTTCTTTCTTTCTTTCTTTCTTTCTTTCTTTCTTTCTTTGTCTCTCTGTCTCTTTCTTTCTTGTCTCTCTTTCTCTCCTATTCTCCCTTTCTTCCTCTTTCTTTCTTTTTCTTTCTCCTTTTTCTCTTTTCTTTTTTTCTCTTTCTTTCTTTCTTTTCCCATTCAAGTTTTTTTATTTTTTAATACAAATCATATATATTATAGGAACAAAGAGTTGTCTAGATCTTTTCTTTTACATCCTCTCAATTACATAGTCCTTTTTACATCATAGTTTTGTTTTCGCTTGCAGCCAAATTATTATTTTCCATTATTTTTCATCTTTATAGTTATTTTTTCTTAATACATAAACAATATCTTCAATTGCCCCTTCCAAATTACACCAAATTTTCATTTCTTATTTCTCCATTGGTATATTTTGCTATAAACAGCATACATCCTCTAATTCAATTTAAGAATAGACATTTCTTTCATTTTTTTCTACCATTAACAATATACTATCATTTCTTTATTTCTTAATAACAATCTCACTACTATTCTCTTTAGCCTATTTTAGCTTACTAATATAACTTTTTTCCCTTTCTTCCTCTTTTAACCATTTTCTCTTGGGCTCCCTAAAATCCCAGTTTTAATTCTTTTCTTTCTTCTCCCCCTTTCCCCCAATTTCTACCCCCCCTATTTTTGTGGTTATTGTATCTTTTCTTCAACATATTTACTTTTACTATTCTAGTAACTTCTCCCAGGGTTTTCCCTGTTCCCCTCCTTTCCTTACTATTTTGTGATTTCTTTTTTGGGTGATCTCCCCCTTTATCTACTTTTCCTTTGTGACTGTAAATTCCAGTGAAATCTTCTTTCTGCATTTTATTTTCAATTCTTCTTTTTTCCACCTTATCTTCCTGTATCTTGTATCCACTTTTACCCCCCCCCCCCTTCTCCTATATCTTGTTCGGCATATTTCCTTTGATTTCCTAGCTTTTCTTTACCAATTAACATTTCACGTGCACTTTTCAACATCACAAATAATTCATCATACATCCAAATGTCCATTTGGCAAGTTTAACTATTTTAACAGATTTTTAAATTTTGGGGTTATATCACATTTAGTTGGGGTTATATCACATTTAGTTGAGCAAATTCTGTTGCTCAGTTTTAAAATTAATCTAGTCCAGTCCACATTTTCTCTTCCACAGCTGTAGATAGCTGCAGTCTAAAAATGTTGCAAAGGCAGTTTCCTTTTCCTAAACCCAAAGTCACACTGTGGCTATAACTCTCACTCCCCCTTTTCTTTCAAAGTGCTTTAAATCCATAAAAATTAAAATAAGGAGAAAGTTTCGCTTTGGGATCCTTTTTAAGATTAATATCAGGTTTTTCTTTTTTTCTGTGAGTTGGTCAATCACTCACCCAGTTCCAACACTCTGCTCCAGACACGAGTAAGCATGAAGGTCTGATTGCAGTATGAATGTGTGTGTTCACGATGCCCTGAGGGAGCAATAAGTGGAAGGGATCCAGAGACTTGTGATTGCCTTGTGTATATCCCTCCTTCTTTCCCTCCTTCCTTCTGGATCATTAAAGGGGGCTGCAGTTTTTCTGCTCACTTTAACCACTTGTTTTTTCTTCTTCTCTCTATATTCTAAGAAATTTGGGGTAAATGGGTGACCTGCTCCTGCACCTTTACATTTCACTATTGTGATCTTTTTCATCTGCATACAAAAGCTATGCAGTTACATTTCTTTTTTTGCGCTGAATACAATTTTGATTTTTTTTCTTCTGGAAATTTTTGAGGTTTAAAATGCTTAATGAAATCTATAAAAAGAAATGATTTTGATATATTTTCCTTTCATTTGTAAATGTTTTAACATACTTAATGAGAATTTGCATCCATCTGAATGGAATCTGATATTTTGGAGTGTTGACTCAAAGTACCTCTTTTTTATTGCTAGTTTTATTTTTTGAAGCTGTTCTTCTTCCCTCCCTATTTTATGCTTGAGTGCATTTCTGAATGCTTATGAGTCAAAGTACTCTACCCTATAATATTTTGTTTGTTTGTTTGTTTGCAACACAAGTTGGAAATTTTGGAAATTTACTCATCTTACTGCAAAAGTGTTTCAATCATAGAGGCAGTGAGAATGTCATATTCCATGAAATTTATATCGTCTGCCTTCTGAAATAATGTTTGGCTCTCCACACTTGGACAGAATGGGGGAAATTCCACAACATGAGACTAAAAGATATGTCTGTAAAGAACTGTATACTTGGCCTCTCCTCTTCTTCACCTCAGGAATAAAGGACTGCTAGCTCAAACCATAGCTCTCAAATTTGCTGCTGGTGATTGTGTCCTGATAAAACCTGACATGAGGAAAAACTTTGCCACACCTGGAGCAGACCTTCCCAAGCCAAAATGACCACTCTTACCAGCAAGCTAAGCCTAATGCCATCCAGCAGATATGAAAGAAAGGACCCTGAGATGGACAAGTAAAGACCAAAAGACTCTTTTCAATCCCCAGAAGACAGCTGTAAAGGCTATGAGGGAGGGTGGAAATTGATTGTAAGGTTTTCTTTCTTTGCTTCCTTGTAATATTGATTGTAATATTTTCTTTCTTGTCTCATTTATATTGTAATCAGTTTAATGTACTCATGTAAGAATTATATTTGAGAATGGCTAGCACAGCAAGTTCCGAACACTTTAGATTTCTGTCTAGTGGGAGGGAAATTTTGTCCAAAATGCCTGTATTTTCTGTATTGTAGAAGCGGCTGCACACAGACACATGTGCAGATGCGCACGTGCACTCGCACGCACGCGCGTGCACATGCGCGCACACACACACACACACACAAACACACACACACACACAGACTCCATTCAGAATTAGATTGAAAGTATTTCCTCCACTCCATACAAAGCTTCTCCTAGATTGATTTTTGCCCTGGCACAAAAGTCTAAGCAGTGATATCTCCCTGCTGGTTCCATGGGGGAGGGGAAATTCCCCTGGGTCAATACCCCCACTTGAAGAGCTAGGATCTTCAAAACCCAAGCTGTGACTGACTCAAAAAATGATGCTGCCCCATTGCCCAATAAAGCACAATATGTTGCACTGGTGGTCTCATGAATAGGAGTCCCCAGGGTCATTGTGTGTAATTTTAAAAATACTAAATAGCCTGGATTGCGCACTAGCTAAACTCAATTTGGCCTCACTAAAATAAGAGCTAGGGCAGGTTCAAGAACCATCCCTTAGAAATGGACAGCCTGTAACTTAAAGGAAAAGCATGGCTGCGAAGAATTTTGGGACTTCTGCTTCCTTGAAACCTGTCTGGAAGCTCACAGAAAGTTATATCTGATATTAATTGGCATGGAAAATTGGACACTGTAAATTTCTTTCCAGAACGTGTGCCCTGGCTGCTAGACCTTCATGGTTAAAAGCTCCCTGGGAGCCACTGAAGGAGTCCTGCTGTCTCTCTCAATGCCTTTCCATCAGAAAAATTAAGTCTCCCTGATCTGACCAATTTTGATCTTTTGTCAAGAACATTTGTGTTCCACTCACATGTTTTGAAAAAAAAAGAGGGATTGTGGGAAGTTATCACCCAGCCCTCTCCCAGAAAAATGAAATATCCTAGGAAATATTGAAAAGGCAGAATATTACATTTCCCTGGATGTGAAAAGGAAGAAACATGTTTTAAAGACAGAGTAGCTCCCTTCAGCTCCCTGCCCATCACCTTTTGTCAATGGACCATTAAGATGCCCAAGCCAATCCCTTTACATAATAAAGAGTTCTCTCCTTCAGCTTCAGGGTGATGGGATTAAGGCATGATTAGCCTTTACCCACTCCCCACATGGCATCTGAGAACTCAACCAAACCTGGATTCAAAACACAGCCTAAAGAGTCCCCCCTACATGGCCACATGGGAGTCTGACAACCAATCAGAATACAAGCTCAAGATCAAAGGCCAGAGAGGGGATAAAACCAGGGACTTTCAGCATCTCAGCCTTTCTTCTCTTCCTTCTCTTCTTCTGCACCAGAAGAGCAATTTACGGCTGCTAGGCATCTTGGAGGTCATCTAGTCCAACTCCCTGCTGCAGCAGGAAACCTTACATTGTCTGGATTATTTTGCTGCCTCTTGTTGAAAGAAATGTTCTTCTGGGTTCAGCTCCAAGTGGGGAAAAGACACTGGGGACATGGAGGCTGCTTGGAAAGATGGTTTAATGGTGGACAGGACCACATGGCTTGAGTCCTGAACAGAAAAGGTGGTCACATGCTTCAATGTTTGGTGAAGAAAAAGAGAGCGAAGAAGGGGCTTGCTGGGTTTTTATAATCTGTTTGGTCCCACCTCTCTGTTTCCTGTTACTGTGTAAGAAATGTATTCTGATTGGTTGTCAGACTCCCATGGGGCCAAGTTTGAGTTTCCAGATGCCATGTGGTGAGTTTCTCTGGAAGGCTTCCTTTATTATGTAAAGTGCACTAACTCAGGCTTTAATGGCTCGTTGACAAAGAGGGGGGCAGAGAGCTTCAGGGAGCTACTCTATCTTTAAAAAACATGTTTCTCCTTTTTCACATCCAGGGAAATATAGCATTCTGCCTCTTTAATATTTCCTAGGATATTTCATTTTTCTAGGAAAGGGGGGTTGCTAACTTCCTACAATCCCTACTTTTTTTTTAAACATGCGAGTGGGACACACACATTTTTGGCAAAAAAATAAAATTGGTCATATTAGAGAGATTGAATTTTTTTTTCTGATAGAAAGGCATCGAGAGAGGCAGGAGAAGGATTATTTCCATGGCTTCCAAAGAGCTTTCATCCATGAAGGTCTAACAGCCATAGCAAAAGTTCTGAAAAGAAATTTACAGTATCCAATTTTCTATGCCAATTATTTTCATATGTTTGATATCACTTTCTGTGAGCTTCCAGACAGGTTACAAGCATGTACAAGTCCCAAAATTCTTCACAGTCTTTTAAATAACTAGAGACTGCCCATTTCCAAGGGATGGTTCTTGAACCTGCCCTAGCTCTTATTTTCGTGAGGCCAAATTTAGGTGTACAGGTGTGCAATCGAGGCTATTTAGTTAAGGTGACCAGATTTTAACATTGGTAAAGCGGGACACCATTGACCGGGGGGGGGGGGCGTGTTGATTAAAAATTTGGTCTATAAGACTCAGTCTCCTTCAATGTAGTATGTAAGCACAATCATATTAGTTCTCTTTAGGATCTTTCGGTATGAGAGGACTGGAAGATAGCTATTATGTTCTCGGGTTTTTTGGTGTCTTTTTTCTCACTGCCCCAGATCCACTACTTGGAGATAAGACATACTGATAAGCAAGATTTTACTTATACTCTAAATAAAGGTTAAACATAAAATAAGATCAAAGGAGAGCAAGTTGTTAAAGAAACAAACTCACAATCTCTGTCCCAAGGCTTTGATGCTGAATGCTAATTCAGCAGTGGGTTTGTCTGCTCAGCTATACAGGTTGGATCTGTACAATCCAGTATTTCAAAAGAAAAAGAAAAAAAGCCCAAGAGGTTTTAGGCTCTTATCTCCCGATCAAAATTGCATGTGAGCAGACTGGATAAGTGAGTGCCAGGGCATCCGCTCAGAAAAAAAATGTTAAGGTAATCAGATTGGTTTGCGCACCGGCTTCTCCTTCGTGCACCCTGTATTCGCTTCGCCTCGCCTCTCTCCGCACCTGAGCTCTGCATATGCCTCTGAGATGCAGACCCCCTTCGGGCATGCCAGGTTTCCAGAGGCTGACAGCCCAGCCTCTCAGTAACCCGGTTGCCGACGGGAGGGCAACCAGTTGCGAGCATAGTGGAGGGAGGCAGAGAAAAGGAGCCCGCCTCTTCCTTCCTCGAGGTTGGATGGCGGTAGTGGCTCTGCAGGCAGCAGCGGTGGTATCATTTCGGGACTGGGTGACTGCTCAGTCGCTTATCTCCCACCCACTGCTGGAATGGTTCAGGCATGTCCCCAGCCGAGAGGTAGTTGCTTCACTGCTGCTGCTGCGCCCCTGTGCGCCCGTTTTCCTTGGTTCGCTCCTGCATCATGCTTGGGCAGAGCTGCCGGGGGTTGCTTGTGCTGCTGCCATTCTTCACGCTTCGTGGCGCAAACCCAGAAAGGCATTTGGCTGCTCCGGAGCAGTTGAGCTCTTTTCTTTCTTTGCCGGCTGCTCCGGTTCCAGCGCAATAACAATGAGGCGGCACTGGTACTTGCTGGAGCGCGGCACTGCAAACACCCCGGCCGAGGCTAAGGACTCGAAGCAGGGCTCTCTGTGTGCCTGCTGCCGCTGCCGCCCCCACCGCGACTGGCTCTATGAGTCGTATTATTGCATGAGCCAACAACACCCGCTGCTTGTCTTCCTGCTGCTCATCGTGATTGGCGCCTGCCTAGCTTTGCTCGCCATCTTCTTTTTCGCCTCGAGGCTGGTAAGTTGCCCGTCGCTTAGAGTGGCACACTCAAGGAAGCATCCCCAGCCCTTCAGAGTCCCGGGCAGTTTTGCAGGAGGTAGCCTTCTGTTTCGCTCTTAAAATCGGGACTTTTTTATAACGCCGTGGGACGTGGGACAAATTATTAAAAATCAGGACTGTTCCACCAAAAGCAGGATGTCTGGTCACCTTATATTTAGTCTTCAAGTGGGGGAATTGCCTGAGGGGAATTGCCCCTCCCCCATGGGATTAGCAGGGAGATATGACTGCTTGGGTTTTAGGGCCAGGGCAAAAATCAACTTAGGAGAAGCTTTGTGTGGAAATAAGTCAAGGAGATAGTTTCACTCTACTTCTCCTCTCCCCCACCTTCTCTCTCTGTAGCTGCTTCTACAATACAGAAATAGACATTTTTGGACAAATTTCCTCTAGACAGAAATCTAAGGTGTTCAGAACTTGCTGTGCCAGCCACTCTCAAATACAATTGTTACATGAGTACTTTAAACTGATTACAATATAAATGAGACAAGAAAGAAAACCTTACAATGAATTTCTGTGAATGAAGCAAAGAAAGAAAACCTTACAATCAAATTCCACCCTTCCCCATAGTCTTTACAGCTGTCTTCTGGGGATTGAAAAGAGTCTTTTGGTCTTTACTTGCCCATCTCAGGATCCTTTCTTTCATGTCTGCCAGGGTGGCATGCTTGGTGGTAAGGCTAGTCAGCCAGGCTTCGGAAGGTCTACTCCACTTTGATTGCTGTGATGGTTTTCTAGTGGAGGGCTGGATTCAAACCCAATTCCATGTGTTGTCCCCAAAACTGGGCTCTTGCTTGATGTCAAAGCTGATAAGTCACCGGACACAAGGTGTGATATAGAATTGTACTTTTATTTTGGTACCAAGATATAAGGACCCCAGTTTGAAAAGCTAACCAAGGGCCCAGAGTAGAATCTTACAGCAGTTTTTATAGTCAAGGGATGGTTGCGTTCAACCCTTTGCCCTTCCCTTAATAATGCATGCATAACAGATAATATTGATTGGTTATTTGGATTTCACTTCACTTGTTTTTCACCCCAGGTCATGGGTATCTTGCAAAGTGTGCCACCTCTGTGTGGGTTTGGGTTTTTTTCCTTATAAGCAAGCTATTCTTGTTCCTAACATCCTGGCTAGTGGTTTTAAGATACTAACAGTTTTATCTGAGGCAGCTCCCCCGTGACCCCCCTCCCTCTTTAGTGAGAGACAGGAAAGGAGCAAAGTTCTTAATTGTCAAGGCAAAGAAATAAAGACAATAGAAAATGTTTTATCAGAATTCATATGCCTCACTCTCATGTCCATTCCACCCACACCTGGGTCTTATCGCCACACATGATCCCCAGGGCCTCTGATCCTTCCTCTGATCCCCAGGGCCTCATCTTTTTTTTTTTAAAAACAGAACTTTTTTATTTTTCTTTAAAAAAAACAACACAAATATGTCCTCATTTGTCAATCATTAAGACATTGAAGTACATTTTTTTTTGTTGTGTGTGCCCCTCCCTCCCTCCACCCCCCACCCCCCCTCCTCCTTCCCCCCCCCTCCCGACTTCCCAGAACCCGTACACAGTATGAATTTTTAACTAACACAGTCTAAAATCTATTGAGAAAAAAGAAATAAAGAAATTAATGACATTCTACATTGACCTTAGCTTCTTCTTACTGAACTGACTTTTAACAGTTTAAATCATTTCTGATCTTAAGCATAGGCTAACTGGAATTTCTTAGTCCCGTATTTATTTTGTATATAGTCAATCCATTTTTTCCAGTCTCGTTTATATATCTCATTTGAATGATCTTTGAGATATGCCGATATTTTCGCCATCTCGGCTAAGTTTGTTACTTTCAATGTCCATTCTTGGATTGTAGGCAAGTCTTCCTTCTTCCAATATTGCTGCAGTTATCAGGTGCAGAATCAAATTGGTCTCTACCACTGTAAAGTCAGTACATATACCTAGTAAAAATAACTGAGGAATAAACTTTATCCTTCTTTTAAAAACATTTTGCATGACCCACCATATTTTTATCCAAAATGCCTTAACCTTTTGGCAGGTCCACCATATATGATAATATGTAGCATCGAGAGAACCACACCTCCAACATTTAGGCTGTACATTCGGATACATAGAAGCCAACTTTTTAGGATCTAAATGCCATCTATAGAACATCTTGTAAAAATTTTCTCTCAGATTTTGAGCTTGTGTAAATTTCACATTTCTTACCCAGATTCTTTCCCATGTATCCAACATTATTGGTTCCTCAATATTTTGAGCCCATTTTATCATGCAATCTTTAACTAATTCTGTTTCCGAATCCATCTGTATTAATACATTATATATCCTCTTTATATGCATTAAGCTTTGATCTCTTATTTGTTTAAACAGATTATCCTCAACTTGGATAAAACCAATTTTTTGATCTATTTTCCACCTAGCCTGTAATTGCCCATACTGGAACCATGTTTGAACTACCTTCTCCTCTTTTAATACCTCTAAAGATTTTAATTGTAATACCCCCCTTTCCGAGGTAAGAAGCTGTCTGTAAGTAATTCTGTCCTGTTTTTGTGCTGTATTCATATTTTCAATTGCGTGTCTAGGAATTGCCCACATGGGTATCTTGTCATTTAATTTATATTGGTATTTCTTCCAAACCCGCAATAAAGCATTTCTTAAAATATGACTTTTAAAATTCTTATCCAATTTTTTGTTGAATAACAGGTAAGCATGCCAACCAAATACCAGATCGTGTCCCTCAATATTCAATATTCTATCATTGGTTAAATGAGTCCAATCACTAATTACAGATAAAGCCACTGCATCATAATATAGTTTTAAATTAGGTAGTTTCAATCCTCCTCTCTCACGTACATCTTGCATTATTTTCATCTTTACCCTCGGCTTCTTTCCTGCCCACACAAATTTGTTGATACCCTTCTGCCATTCTAAAAGGTTCGCATCTTTTTTAAGTATAGGTAACATTTGGAAAAGAAATAAAAATTTTGGTAAAATGTTCATTTTCACTGCCGCTATCCTACCCAGCAAAGATAAGTGCAATTTCTCCCATTTTTTCATCTCTGTCTGTATGCTATGCCAAAGTGGTTCATAATTATGCTTATATAATTTCCCATTTGAAGTTAAAATGTTAACTCCAAGATATTTGACTTTTTTAACTACCTCACATCCTAGCATCACTCCTAATTCTTCCTTTTGTTTAATATTCATATTTATAGCTAATATTTTGGTTTTTCCTAAGTTTATTTTAAAGCCCGACACTTGACCATATTGATTAATCGTATTCATTAAAACCATACTGGATTCCTGCGGTTGTTCCAATATTATGACCAAATCATCCGCAAAAGCGCAGACTCTATATTCTTGCTGCCTAATCTTGATCCCTTTTAAACCATCCAAGCCCCGTATTTTATTCAACAATACTTCCAAAGTTATAATAAACAATAATGGGGACAAAGGGCAGCCCTGTCTTGTACCTTTTCCAATTTGAAAAGAGTCTGTTAAACTTCCATTGACTATGATTTGTGCTGTTTGCTGTTGGTATATTGCTTTAATTGACTGTAAAAAATTATCTCCTATCTGCATTTTTTGCAGTATCTTCAGCAGAAATTGCCAGTTAACTCGATCAAAGGCCTTCTCAGCATCCAAAAATATAAACGCAGCAGGGATCTGGTTGTTCTTTCCCAAATATTCTAATACATTAATAATTAATCTAACATTACTTTTCACCTGTCTCCCTTGTATAAAACCTGTTTGGTCCGTATGTATCAATTGTTGAATGACCAACATTAACCTATTTGCTAATATTTTAGTAAAAATTTTATAATCTACATTCAGTAATGAAATAGGTCTATAATTTTTGGGTTGGGTAGTATCTTGATCTTCTTTGGGTATCAAAGATATAAACGCTGTCTTCCAAGATGGAGGGACTTTACCTTCCATTTGAATCATATTAAATAATTCTCTAAGAGGTTCTACCATTTCTAACTGTAAGTTTTTATAGTAAACTGCTGTCAAGCCATCTGTACCTGGTGCTTTCCCTGACTTTAATTGCTTAATTACCTGCAGGATTTCCCCCGAGGTTATTGGTTGATTCAATTTTTGCCTGTGTTCTTCTCTAACTGAAGGTATTTTCTCTTTGTCTAAATATTTGTCTATGTCTAAACCATTAATTTTATCCCCTTTATACAGTTCTGTAAAAAATTCCCAGAAAGCCTTTTGAATCTCTTCCTGTTGAAACACCTCCTTCCCTCTGTAAATCAGTTTAGATATATTTCGAGTTTTCCTTTTTTTCCTAATCTGATAAGCTAGCCATCTGCCAGGTTTGTTTGCATTACAAAAGGTATTGTGTTTTGCATATAATAAATTAGTAGCTACCTGGTCAGAGATCAACATGTCAAATTGAGATTTTAATATGTTAATAGCTTCCTTAACCTTTGTATCATCTGGGTTCATTGTTAACTCCAGCTCTTTTCTCTTAATTTCCTCTTCCAGTTCTGTTCGTTTTAACCCTTGCTTATTTCTATGTGTTTTATTTATATTCATCAAAACTCCTCTCATATACGCTTTGCTTGCGTCCCATACAAATTCCATAGATGTACCCTTATTCATATTCAAAACAAAATATTCAGATAGTAATTTTTTACAATCATTAATATACTTTTCATATCTAAATAAGTTTTCATTCAATCTCCAAGACCTTCTTGCCTGCACTACCCTTCCCAACTCCATCCAAACTGGGTTATGGTCCGAAAGGACCCTAGCTGCAATCTTTGTTTTCTTGACCCTAGAAAGCAAATCATTAGTGGTTAGGATAAAATCAATCCTTGAAAGGGATTGATGCCTGTCTGAGAAGAAAGTGAAGTCATATTCCTCTGCATTTCTTTCTCGCCAAATATCTCTCAATTCAAAATCATCCATAATGTCAAAGAAAGATTTGGGTAACTTTGCTCGCATCTTGGTATTTAGGCGGGAAATCTTCTTATCTCTCTTAGTGTCTATCACTCCATTCCAGTCACCCAATAGTATACAGGAACTATAGTCCCACTGTACTAATTTAGCATGAAGATTTCTATAGAATCTATCTTGCTGTTGATTGGGAGCATAAATTCCCAAAAGTAATGTCTTTTTCCCTTCTAAGATTAAGTCTAAAGCAATATATCTTCCGAAGGGATCTGCTTCTATTAATTCAGCTTTCATATCTTTTCTTAAGTATACAACTATACCATTCTTCTTTTCCATAGCAGAAGCTGCAAAATGTTGACCAAGTTTTGAGTTGATCAAATATTTTTGATCAGTTGACTTGATATGAGTTTCTTGCAAACAAATTACATCGTTCTTAAACTGTTTGAGATAATGAAATATTTTCTTCCTCTTCTGTGGAGAATTCAGTCCGTTGACATTCCATGTTAAAATCTTAGTTGTCATCTTTGGTTGGTTGAAGCATTTTTAGAGCTTCCTGCACGGCCTGTTTAACCTTAGGTCTAGCTCCTCCCACTGCTTCCAGATTTGTTATTGTAGTTCCTTGATCGATGGCCGATGATTGTTGATGCTGTTGCTTTTTAGCTTGTTTCTCCATACGTCTAGTAGTCATGCGGCTAGGTCTTGGTTCCATAGCACCTTGCACTTCTAGAGAAGAGAGATGCTCCATCTTGTCTGGTGATTGTGTAGTTTGCTGTCTATCCTGTCCTTCTTGTGGTCTTTCTCTAGGTCCAGATGGTGCAGGGTGTCCGGCCTTCAATATATTATAATAAAAATCTCGGGCTTTCCATACAGAGTTGAGGCGGTACCTTTGCTTATCAAATGTAAATATGATGCCAAATGGTGCATCCCATCTATACTGTATCTGACGATTTCTGAGTTCTTCGACCAAAAAAGCGTAGTCTCTCCTGGCTCTTAACATTTGAGGTGGTATCTCTTTCAAAACAGCCAGGTCTTGACCGCCAATTTGAAGCTTAGTGTTATAAGACGCTTGCAGTACCATATTTCTAAGCTCTCTTGTAGTAAAATATATAACGATGTCTCGAGGAAGCTGCTTCTGCTTTGCCAGCCAGGAGTTAACGCGGTAAGCTTTGTCAATTTGCCAGTCTTGGTTGGTCCCTGGTCTTCCCATCAGGCGGTCAAAAGCTTCCGATAGGATCTGTTTCAGGTTCTCCTGTTTCTCCTCACGCAGCCCCCTTACTCTTAATGCGAACTCCATTTGTCGGTACTGTATCATAATAATTTCTTTTTCAGCATTTTCCACTTTTTGTTCCACCACCTCTGTTTTCAATGTCAAGTTAGCATTGGCATCATTAAGAACCTCTAGAGTATCTTCCATTCCAGAAATATGTTCTGTTAATACAGTTACCAGACTCAGCATGTCGTCTCTAATTTTATCAACCTTAGCGTCAAATTTCTCATACAGCTCCTGTTTAAGTCCTTTTATTTCACTTTTAATTTCTTCTTTCATTTCTTTTATTTCCTCTTTTCTCTCCTCTCTATTATCTCTAAACTTATCTTCCATTTTAATTGTCTGTGCATTAAGAGCCTCGCTTAGATTACTCAGGAAAAATTCTTTCGTTAACACATCCCCAGCAGGGGGCGTAGGAAGCGGAGGCTGCAGCTTTGTGCCAGGCACTGAGGATGTGCCCCTGGAAGTAGAGGGTGACGACTTCAAGTTAATATTTGGTTTTGAGGCCATTTCAAAATTTATCTGCCTGCAGTTAATAAAACTCTATTGCCTGAATATGCAGCTTTAAGTAAAGAGGCTTTTATTTTGAAGTTTAAGGCTTGGCAAAACTTTCAGTGAGTAAACATTGTAACAAGACCGTTCAGCAGATTCATCACCATTTAACTTCCAGATAAGCAAGGTTAATGAAGGAGTAAAATTCTTCTATTGTGAAACCAAAACATATGATAAGCAATCTCTTTTGTTTTGAATTCTTGTGAGGATTAGCAAAAAGTGTTCGTTATTACCGGAGAAACCAGCCTGTTCGGCGCCATTTTAAAAGCCTCTAAGTAAATAATTTTTCGGAGGAGAAAAAGAAAAGAAGCTAAAATGTTGATAAACAATTATTGTCCGCGCAAACGGATTCAGCTCGTGATAAGATTAAATCAAACAAAACTTTGAACAGAGTGGGGGAGACCTACTTTGTCCTGCACAAGGCAGTTTGAAGTTCCCAGCACGGACAGCCGTTCTGCCTTGGGCTAGCCCCCCTTTCCTTGCAAGCACAAAAGCTGCAAAAATCGAAGAGCATTTGCCAGCAAAACAGTTTCTTCTTTCCTTCTTGCCTGAAGGATAAGAAAACCTGATAAGACGTCAGATGGAAGATCCTCTAAACAGGTACGTAGCCAGGAATTCGGAGGCAGCTGATTTTTTGCTGCCACCACCAGTAGGCTCCTCCCAGGAAGTCCCCCCAGGGCCTCATCTGTGCATATATTCCATCATCTGATCCTTCACATGTGCTCTGCTCATCTGTGCAGGGTTGAAAGACATGAGAATAGGGTCCTCTCCCCCACAGAAAAGGCATTGTTGGAGGATTAGATGTAAGGGGGGGGGGTAGATAGCTTGCAGGCAGAGTTTGAAAAAACATCAGTATTGCATTTACTAAACAGATAAGCTGGTAACACTCTGGGGACATCACAGATGAGAAAAGGGAGCCAGATCCACATGCTTCAGGAAAGATGAACAGGTAAAATCATTTAAACACACAATAAAGTCAAGGATGAAATTTTTCTTGTAAATGAACTTAAAACATTCCCTGGGTTGTTACTTTAAGGTACAGAGTGAAGGCAAAAAGAATACTTCTCTTTACTCTGTGTGTTGGCCAAACAAACATAGCACAGTCTCTCTCTCTCCCCCCCCCCCCCCCCATTCACTCAGTTTTCTGGGCCCAACAAATGGAGCAAAGGCAATTTCTGCCAGTTCTTTCTTTAAATGATTTAAAATTCTTGTCTTTTTGGAATGGAGACATTTTATAGTTAAATTACCTCGTGGGTGCACAAAAACTTAGACACATATACACAAGGACAAGGAGAAAATAAGAGGAGGAAAAAAAGATAACTCTCAGATTTGCACACACATGTGCCTGGTATCCCAGGCTTCAAGGAAATCTCCAAGGGAAATTCCTGTCACCCGTGAACTAACGCTTCCCATGACCCTTTAAATGTAGGGTTCACTTTGGCTTAGCCAGGTAACTCACTGTAAGTTTTTTGGGGAAAAAGATTCAATTCCCTCAATGAAGTATTTGGCCCCTTCCTCGCATGGAATTCTGGGTATAGTTTTTGGATCCAAAAAGGTGGTCCGGAAGGACCTCTTCCCCTCTGCAGTGAGTACTACACCTCCTTCACTCTTTTCCATACACAATGGGCCTTTGCTTTTTTGCTTTCACTGGACAAAAGCAGCAGCAACAACAACACATTTTCATTCATTTTTACATCCATTTTCACACACTCTCTTTTCCCTAACAGAAGGTCCTGTGTTGTGGCATGACCCTAATATTTTCCAGCTCTCTTGGGAAAACACGCAGAGGAAGCAAGATCCAGCTGTGATTGGGAGAAGGATCCCATCACTCACACACATGCAGGCATACACACTGGAGACATGGAAGCTGCTTGGAAAGATGGTTTAATGGTGGACAGGATCACATGGAGTGAGTTCCTGAACAGAAAAGGGGGGGGTCACATGCTTCCAGATGTTGGGTGAAGAAGAGAAGAGAAAGAAGGGCTGAAAGTTCCTGGCTTTATATTCTCTGTTTAGCCCCACTTCTCTGTTTCCTGTTCCTGTGTAAGAAATGTATTCTGATTGGTTGTTAGACTCCCATAGGGCCACGCAGGGGCAACTCTCTAGGATGTGTTTTGAGTCCCAAGTTTGATTGAGTTTCCAGATGCCATATGGTGAGTTTCTGTGGAAGGCTGATCCTTCCTTTATTATGTAAAGTAGACTAGCTCAGCTAGGGGCAGGAAGCTGCAAGAAGCTACTCTGTCTTTAAAAACATGTTTCTCCATTTCTGATCCAGGGAAATATATTCTGCCTTCTTAATATTTCCTGGGATATTTCATTTTTCTAGGAGAGGGGTGGATGCTAACTTCCTACAGTATGTTAAAGGATATTTTAGATGAAAAGGGTGATCTTAAATCCAGAATCCAGGAATGGACTTATCCTGGTGGCCACATTTTCAGATCCAATCAAGGCATGTAAAAGGTGTTAAATTATGGGGATCAAGCAGCATTGGATAAAATTTTAATGGGGCCGGATGAAAAATTGATTAAAATATATATAATTATTTACTGAAATATAAAATGGAGGAAGAGATAGTTAAAGAAACGATGATTGCATGGCCAAAGAATTTTGGATACAATATAGAATTAGAAAAATGGTTAAAAATTTGGGAGAGAAACTACAAGCTGATGATGGCCATCGCCTATAAAGAGAACCTCTACAAAATGTTTTATAGGTGGCATTTGCTGGCTGCAAGACTGACCAAAATGTATAAGAACTCCTCCACCAAATGCTGGAAATGTAACCAGATTCCAGGAACATACTTCCACATGTGGTGGACGTGTAAGAAAGCAAGGAATTACTGGGAGAAAATTTATAATTGGTTAGAAATGATAACTCTGCAACATATTGAGTTCAAATCAGAAACATGCCTTTTTGATATACTGTTGGAAAGTTATGGCAAAGCAACAATATATTTAGTGTTCCTTATATTGACAGCAGCAAGAATCATATATGCTAATTGGAATAATGTAAACACCCCACCGGATGACTATATAATTAGGAAAATTTGGGATTGTACTGAAATGGATAGATTAACCTTAAAAATAAAAGATAAAGAAGGCTTGAAATATTATAGGACATGGAATAAATTTTATGAATGGATAGGGACAAGAGGTAGAAATGAGAGGGAAGTTGACGAATGTCAATAACTTTTAGTATGGAAAATGTCATTTAATCATTTGTATTTGATTTATTTGTATTGTGTTTGAATTATTTGCTGCCTCATGGTTTCTTCTATCTGGGGAGGAGGGGGCTTCCTTCACCAACTATCCACGCCCAGCCAGCCAGTCATTAGGCAGATCATATTAGTGGTCTGTCTGGATTTAAAATTCTGAATTTAGTGGTCCCTGAGGTCCACAAGGTTGGTGACACCTGCTATGGAACACAAAACTGTGCCCTCCTGTGATGAAAGCAGGGATTGGGGCCACAAAACGAAATAAACATTTTCAATGGAATTTTAAGGTTATTAGCCTGTATCATTATGATTAATGCCTTATTAATATTAATAGGGTGACAGGAGGCCCATTTGCTGTAACACAGGATGGGAAAAGAAATCCTGCTTCAAAAGCCTTAAGCCAACTTATGAAGACCTAATACGGCATATTAATATTAATAAGGTTTTAATAATAACGAATGATCTTAAAATAAATTGAATAAAGTTTATTTCTCTTGGTGGCTGCTATACCTGCATGGACCACAGGATGGCAATGTTTTCTCTCCCTTAACATTGAAGCTATCGTGCGCCTTTTAAACTTTACAAAGCATTTTTACCTAAACTTTGGTAAATTGTTCCTTTTCCTGTTGGCTAATTGCTGCTGCCCGACCATCTCTCTCCCACACACCCCCAAGCTGAATTGCTACCCTTTAACAGGCTGTTAGATATGGATAGACCTTGACTTACAATCGTTTGTTTAGTGACCGTTTACTTACGATGGCACCGAACAAATTACCTAGGTCTAAGAGCTTTTCACAGAAAAGCAATGGTGGCCCCAAAGTTAAAAAAGGGAAACAAGAAAGACTATATGAAAATATTTGCTTAATTGGGGATTATAATGCAATAGTGGATTAAAAAAATGGACCATGAAAGCAAAAAGAAAAATAAAACAAAAAAAAATACATTACCCAAATCCTTTTTTGAGATGGCAATGGGTCACATAATCAAAATTGGGATGCTTGGTGACAGGTGTGTGTTTATATATAAAGTTTTTTTTTTATTTTTTCATTTTCATAATATAAACATATGTATACTATTACATAGCCAACATCATGTTGTATTATTAAATGTTTACATCAATTCGTCTTACCATCAACTCCCCAAAACAATTATTGGCTCTTCTGCTCTCCATACACCATATTTGTACCTTATTGATCACTTTCTTCTCCCTCTCTCCGCCTCCTCCCTATCTCCTTTCTTTCCTCTGTCACCCTTCTCTTCTCTACTTCCCCTTCTTCTCTCCTTCTCCTCTCTCCCTTTTCCACTCCTCTTTTCTCTCCTCTTCTTCCCCCCCGCCCTCCTATTCCTCTCTTCTTCCCTTATCTCTCTCCTCTACTTCACACTCATCATCTCATTTACTTGGTGTATTTCAGCTTCTCAGCGAGTTCCATTTTATGTTGATGCTATTTATAGTTCCTTTTCAATATACATATTTAATTTTAACATATGTCTTCCTCCTTTTTTAAAAAAAGAGAAAAAATGTATACATATATAGTCATTGTTCTTTTAAACCTCCCTCCCCCATCTAATTTTGACCGAGATGTAGATCTGGTTACAATTCCCAGCTATTCTCATCATTATCTTTATATAATTATACATCCTCATGTGCCCCCAATTTGTGATTCTGTCTTTGACTCTCAGTAATTTCCCATTGTAGATATATTCCGTGTTCCCTCTCCATTTTTCCATATCTTGGATTAGATTACCCTTAAATTGTCTATAAATGACAAACTTCACTGTTCAATGTTTATTAAAATTCCCTTAATCTATTATGTAAAATGACAAGCAGTAAAGATCTCACTTTATTAATCATTTTAAAAGTTCTATATATATATATCCATATTTCATATATTTTAACCCATGTTTAGTTATCCTTCTGTTGTCATTTTCGATCAATTCACAACTCAGTTTAATTATCATGTATAAAAGTGAAACACAAACCTCTGCTTTACAACCTCCCCATATCAATTTCATATTTATCCATATTCCACATATTTTGGGCTTTTTTTTGTTGTCTTTCCATTATTATGTTCAACCAGTTAGCAATTCCATTTTATTATCATATTTAGGAATAAAACCCTTATCTTGCTTTATATTTTCCCATATCTAGGTATCTGATTTTTTCCTAGTAAGTCCTTTGTCCAACTTCTCTCTTTCTGTCTTCTGCCTTTTCTTTATTTTAACACCTCCACTCCCATCAATTTTCCTCAAGCCACCCTTGCAAGCATATTTTATATTTCTCTTTGTTGGGGCATAGTCTCCTAGTTCAATTTTCCTTATACCACTAACAACCTTCAAAACAACTTGTCTGCTTTGTATTCCCTTTTGTTGGGACACCTCCTCTTTTTACTGTTTTCCCTATGCTACTGCCAAGACTTACGGATTTTTTTGTCTGCTTTTTATTTCCCTCTGTTTCTCCTCCTTCATTGCCTTGCCCCCTTCTTCTTTTTTGAATTCTTCTTTAGATCTTTGTTTCCCTGGGTTCAAAATTCTATTTAGGCTTGATTTGAATAATTTATGCATATTTTTTATAATTTTATGTAGTTCTTCTAATTCTCAGTTTTCCATGATGTCCAGTTCCAAAGTTATAGTTAGTTATACAAGTCTTGTTTCAGAGTTCTGATCCACCTTAAATTTATCTACTTCAACTGCTATGGAGAAAAGCAATGGGAGCCATCTTAGTCTTTTGTTCTTCCTTAGTATCCAGTTCCAAGATTGTAGTTAATTATACAAGTCGTATTTCAAAATTTCTGCTCCACCTTAAATTTAGTTAATCCAAGTAATTTGAAACAGGAAGAGAAGCTGACGCCATCTTAATCTTTTGCAGAAGGGAGAAAAGAAGAGAAAAAAAAGGAGAGGGGAAGAAAAAAGAAACCATATTTCTCAGTTCTTGAGTGCAATGTCTATTCTTTCCTTTAATAACTGTTCAAAATAAATCACCCATAACAAGCCTGTAATCAGCCAAGAGTTTCTCCTTGTCTCCTTCTAATTTATGGCAGTTGGTTAATTAAAATTTCCCACACCGTCAATCCGTTATCAGTAAGAAGAGATGCTTTTCTCTTTTTTATATTAGCTGGGAGGAATTCAGACAAAGTAAAAGTAAACCCTTCGGGATCCAAAACCAAGTTTAATGTTTATAATTGCGTGGGTTTGTCACTTCTCTGCTTTCTATCCTTCTGTCTGAAAGCATTACAAACAAAGAGCTTTGGGGAGGGGTAGTGTTACAATCCTCCACCTTCCTTTCTTCCTTTTCTTTTGGAGAAAGAAAGTCCCAATCTGACCATCAATATTATTTATGTTCTCAGAATTTCTTTGCCTTTTCCAGGTTTAATTTATAGTTGTGGGTTCAATAGATTTTCTTACCCAGCCTTTCATCTTTTCCGCTCTCCTCCGGCTCCAAAATTATTTTGACAAAAAGTCAACATCTTGTCAGCCATCTTGAAGGCTGCTGCCCCGACTCTGATTCATAGGCAAATCTCTGATCTGCGAGAGATCTGTTGCTTCCCTCTGGGTCTGATAAGACACTGCCCTTCTTCGTCCCACCCCCAGGGAGGTTCTGCTCCAAAAAAGGAATACCGGAGAAGGTTTATCAGACAGGGTTCATGTGAGGCTTTTCAGAGTTCACATCCCCCACGTCTGTCCAGCTGAAGAACTTCCTGTCGAATTCGAGCCATCTTGATCTTTTGCAGAAAAAAGAAGAAAAACTTCGCATTTCCTCAGTTCTTGATTTTGTTATCATTTTTCCCTTGCTACTTTCCACCTCTTATTGGTTATAGTTGCTCAAAATATATTAATTGGAACAAACTTGCATACAGCCAAACTCGGGTATGTTTCTCTTCGCTCCTGCTTTTCCAAGTTCTGATTTATGGCAGTTCCTGCACAGGCAAGAATAGGTTATCAGTTATCAGTAAGAAAATAGTGCTTTTTTCTTGATCTTTTTCCCTAGTTGCATTCCACCTCTCATTAATTGGAGTTGCTTAAGATATATTAGTTGGAAGAAATTCAGATGAAGTAAATCCTTCAGAATGTTTGGTTTCCATTTCAAATCCAAAACGAAATTTAGAGTTTATATTTGAGTGGGTTGGTCACTTCTCTGCTTTCTCCCTTTCTGTCTGAATTGTTTCAAACAAATGGCTTTTTTGGGAGGCTAGTGTTTCAACCTTCCATTTTCTTTCTTTCTTTCTTTCTTTCTTTCTTTCTTTCTTTCTTTCTTTCTTTCTTTCTTTCTCTTTCTTTCTCTTTCTTTCTCTTTCTTTCTTTTTCTTTCTTTCTTTCCTTTTGCCAAAATCCAGATCTGTCTATTAATATTATTTGTGCTCTCAAGATTCTTTGCCTTTTCCAAGCTTTGATTTATGACTGTGGGTTAAATGAATTTTCTTATCGGTCTTTCATCTCGTCCTCACACTCCTGTTCAGTTGATTTGGCTGGAAGCCAGCTTCTTGTGCAGCCATGTTGCCATGCTGCTGCCCTGACTCCGATTCAGAGGGAAAATCTCTGACCTGTGGGGGACTTGTTGCCTCCCCCTGGGTCTGATGAGATGCTGCCCCTTCTTTGCCCCTCTCCAGGGGGGTTCTGATCCAAAAAGGGTCTCGGAATTAGTTTGCCAGACAGGATTCATGTGAGGCTCTTGAGAGTCCACCCTCCCTCATGTCTGTTCAGCTGGAGAACATCCAGTGTGTGTTTATGCCGGGCTCCTATGATCCCCTTTTGAGTCTTGCCTACCTACAAAAATCGGGGCTTTGATTGTCATACATTGAGGACTGCCTGTACACTGGATATGGAAAGGGGCGAGTCTTCTTGAAGATCTTACGAACAAAATAATTTTATTATGGAAATATAGGATGTTGGCTATGTGCCCGGCACTACTGTTTTCCCAGGGATGCCAAGAAGTAATCCCACATCTATTACTTATGCATAAGTATGCTAGCATTATTTTCCCCTTTTTGAAATGCATAATATCGGTGTATCTTTCGCTCGTGGGCTCCCAGACACAAGGTGCAGGTTTTCTGATTGCTTTTTATTGGAGTACTCCAAGGAAAAGGGTTCCTGGTCAAAAGGCCAAGAACAAAGGATTAAGTAAGCTTTATACATTTTCACTAAAGGAGAAGGCGGGACAAGGTGAGATAGCAAGAAATATCATCTAATAAACATCTTAGTAATAATTCTACAATTTGTTATATTGGTCTCGAGCTGCCCCTATTCCTAAGGTTTGGCTAATGAATGCCCCAGGAGTTATCTAATACACATTTTATTTGCTGCTGGCCACCTCTATTCCTAACTTTTAGCTGAGGTCTGCAAGTTGTCTAAACATTCTTTGTTCTTGCGAGACAGACCCCCCACAATTAGTCTTCCTGATTTACTTTCAAGTGTATACCATGACTTTGCTTTAGCAGCCAGCCCATCATTCCCCACCCTTTGAATCTGAAAATGATTTAATTTTCCAAGATTCACCCAACATCAATATCTGTGTACTGGGAGACCACCAGAGTTTGCTTAGAGAGAGTGGATTTTCTCTGGGTCTTCCCTATGACTGGGATTTTGTTGCTTCCAGTTATAAAGGTCAGAAGTAAAAAATGGTGTGTAAACATAGAAAATAAAGATAAGATGTCAGATGAATCCCTCAATGGACTAAATACAAGTGAAAGTGAAAAGAAGGGAAGCTGGAAAAGTGTTTTTGACAACTTGGAGCCTTTCTTTCAACTTCAAGATGCAGGAGGGAAAAAAAGAGTGAAAAAGATGGAACTAAGAAGATAAATATATCCAGAAACAAATTTGATAACCAAAGCTAAGCCTACGTTAATAACAATTAAAAAGCAATGAAACTACATGAGAGATCCTTTAAGCTACAGAGTGCGGAGAGAAATGTTAAACTTTGAAAAGATTCTAATAAGTGAAATGACACAACTGCTGGCGAGAGAGAAAGGATTATTTTGCTACTGGAAAGACAGTGGCTGATAATGCCAATTGATGATAAAAATTAGCTAATTTTTGATGGTCAATAAGTAGGGATTTTAGTATTTTGTAGACTCTTATATATTATCATTGAATGTTTAGTTGCTAACATATAATATATTATGATATTAACAATGAAAGGATAACCTTAATTAGAATAAATAACCAGGCCACAAATTGCAACTGAGTTTTGGTGGTATGATAAAGCCTATAAATTTGTGTTTCAGATCTTGTTATGAAGCTATAAATAATTTGGATTAGAATAAGAGGTGATGTGACGTAAATAGCAAACAATTGTTTTCTTTTCTTCTCTGTCTTTCTCTAATTACAATAATAAAAGGGAATGTTAATGCATCTCTTGGAGATTATCAACTAGAAATTTTAATTTGGATTAGAAATGGCAAACAATTGTTTTTTTTCTGTCTTTCAACTATAAAATCAAAAGGGAAGGTTAACATATACTTTAGTGATTATTAACTAGAAAGTCAACATTTTCCCTTTTCTCTTTAGATTGTCTTAGATTTTAAATGGTCATTTTCTTAACACATATTAATAGATTGTTGTTTAGAGATTGTTGCTTTTTGCGTTTGTGGAGAGAAGAGGAGAGAAAAATGTAAATAACCCCTAGTTAACTATAATAATAATAAAGATATGTTAGAGAGAGGAAATGTTAGATGTCCTACTAATTGACTTTTTTTTCTTAGAATATGTTATAAAGATATAAAGATATGGCAGATTGACTGGAACTGGGGGAAGGGGAAAAAAATGCCAGCAGGTGGCTGGGTTTTTGAAATCTTAACTAAACGAAAATTGTGGTATGGTGATAGTAAAATATATAAATTTTTAACATATACAATTTAAACTGAATGGAATATATGTGATTGTGGACAGAACACACGAAATGTACTTGTGACCAATGGATATGCTTTCTACAAGATGTAGTGAAAGATGATGCTTTTCTTTTTGTGTTTTTTCTGTAATAAAACTAATTAAAAAATTTATTAAAAAAAAAGAATGTATGCAAAAAGAACTTATGGAAGCTGAAGATGAACTACAGAAAGACCCAAAGAATAAAATTAAAAAAGAAAAAAGAGAGATGATAAAACATAAGATCAATTTAATAACTCAAAAGGAATTAGCACAGAAAATTAAAGCAGCCAGACAAAATTACTTTGAACAAGCCAACAAACCTGGACGATGGCTGGCATACAGATTGAAGAATGAAAGAGAAAAAAGGATGACATATCAATTAAAAGATGATGAGGGAAGAATTCAATACAAAGCGGAAGAAAAGAAGTATATTATTCATAAATACTTCGCAAAACTATACGTGCAAGATAGTATGGAGGAAATCAAAATAAAACATTATTTAAACACAGAAAAGATAACACCAATCTCAAAAGAACAAAGGGAGGTGATAAACAGGCAAATAACGTTAGCCAAAGTGGAATTAGTCCTGAAAAACGAGAAAAATAATAAAACCTCAGGACCAGACAAAATACCGGTGGAGTTATAGAAATATAACAAAATAATATTGGAAGAGCTAGGAGTGGAAATGTTTAACAAAGTTTTAGGAAAAGCCAAGATACCTGAATCATGGACAGAAGCAATAATATCGCTAATCCCAAAAGAAGAAACCAACCTACAAGAAATTCAAAATTACAGGCCAATTTCATTACTAAACTCCAATTATAAAATATTTGCAGCAATTATGGCAGGAAGAATTAAACAGGTTTTAAATGAACGAATACACCCGGACCAAAACGGATTTTTGGCTCACAGACATGTTAAAAATAATACGAGTCATCCTAGACATAATAAGAGTATTACGAGGCGCATCCAGAAAAACAAATGATACTGGTTTTCCTTGATGCACAAAAAGCATTTGACAACGTAATCTGAAAATTTATAATAACATTATTGGATGAGATGAAATTTGGAGAAAAAATTATAAAAATGATAGAAGGATTTTATAGCAGTCAGACAGCCAAAGTTCTGATTACTGGAGATCTAACAGAGAAGATTGAAATAAAAAAGGAGTCAGACAGGGATGTCCCCTCTCTCCTTTGCTGTTTTTATTAACTTTGGAAATTTTATTAAATGAAATGAGGAAGGGCCAGGGAATAAAAGATTTGAGACTCAAAAACGAAGCATATAAGGCCCAAGCCTATGCCAATGACTTAGTATTTGTTCTAGAGGATCCATTAGAATCCAGCCTGAAATTAATTCAAAAATTAGAAGAATATGGCGAAGTGGCAGGACTCAAGATCAATAAAGACAAAACAAAAATGATAACCAAGAACATGACAAAAAAGCAAGAAGAGGAACTGGAAGTAGCAACCAGAATGCAAATAACTAAGAAAGTCAAATACTTGGGGATCTGGGTGTCGGCAAAATGTTCCACAATTGAATATGATAATTATAATAAATTAGTGATACAAATAAAGATTTAGAAAATTGGAAAAAATATTCAGTTATCACTCATGGGACGTATAGTGACAATTAAAATGAATATTTTACCAAGAATCTTATTCCTGTTGCAAGCTGCACCTATTAATCCGGGTAAAAAATTCTTTCAAATTCTTTAAACAAAATAACTGCTAGGTTCATTTGGCAGGGACGAAAAGCGAGGATTAAACTAAAGTCAATACAAGACAGCAGGGAGAGGGGAGGCTTAGCATTACCAAATTGGGATTTATACGCAGCAGCAGTAATAATAACATTGGTGAAGGATTGGATAGAGCTAAAGAATAAAAGAATTTTGACCTTAGAAGGCCATGATTTGCAAGCAGGCTGGCATACATTCCTACACAAATACTTTCAAAATCATTTAATCAGAAGAGCGTTATTGCAAAAATGGCTCAACATAAAAAAAAAAAATCCACTATGTGAAAATCCCGAATTGGCTATCACCGACAGAAAGGACGACTCACCCAAATTTTATAGACTTGAACAAAATGCTAAGATACAGAGACTTAATTGATAGACAGGAAAATTTAAAAACAATTGAAGAATTGTCAGATCAGAACATGAAAGTTGATTGGCTAACTTACCTCCAAATCAAAACTAAATACATTAAAGATACTAAATTATATGACATCGAAACAGAACCACATGAATTGGATAAAATTATTCAAAGCTCAGATAGAAAGATGATAGGGAGAATATATAAATTCCTCCTGAAGTATAAAATGGAAGAGGAAATTGTGAAAGAACAAATGATAAAATGGGTGCAGAACTTTGGCTATAATATTGAATTAGACAAATGAGAAAAATTGGGGGGAACAAACTTAAAAATGACACTATCAGTTGCATACAAGGAAAACCAGTACAAAATGTTTTACAGATGGCACCTGGCACTAACAAGGTTAGCTAAAGTCTTAACAAATACCTCCCCAAAATGTTGGAAATGCGAATCAATACACGAAACATATTACCATTTATGGTGGACCTGTGAGGAGGCTAAATTTTTTTGGAAAAGGATCAAAAATTGGCTGGAGGCAATAATGGGCTAAAATAGAAGTTTTTTTATTAGGAATAATGTCTGTGAAATACAAAAAAGAAATCCAGTATTTAATACTACATATAATTACGGCGGTGAGGATTGCCTTTGCCCAGAAATGGAAAAACAAATTAATTCCAAGCGAAGATGAAATAATAAGAAAGGTTATGAATTGTGCTGAAATGGACAAACTAATTAAAGAAATCCAGGGAAAAGAAGAATCAGAATTCTACCAGATATGGGATAAATGGTATAGGTGGATGGAGGAAAGAAACAAGAATCAATGAAGGGATATAACAAAACTCAAAAAATAATAGTTATGAGTAAAATAAGAGGGTTAAGAATGGTGAAATCCAATTTTTGGTATAGTTAAGGATGAAGGATGTTTAAACAACTGTAGTTAACTAAAAGTGGAGGTATGATGATGTTAATATGGTAAACATTTGAGTTAAGATATTTGAATTAATATGAATTAATGGAAGAGATGCACAAAACTTGTTGTAACCAGCTGATATACTTTTTTATAACATATACTTGTGTTTTTTTCTTTGTTTTGTTTTTTGTTCTTTTTTGTTTTGATTTCCCCCCCCTCTGTTGTGGGTATGTGTTGTTTATGTAACAAAAAAATAAAAAAAATTATATAAAAAAAAGAATGGTGAAATCCAAAGGAAATACAATAGAAGGGGAAATAATATAAGGTGAGTGGTATCGATTGATAATTTTTAAATATTTTTTTTTTTTAAAAAAAGAAAGACTAACACTTCAGGAAAGCGGTGCCAGCTTTGCATTCAAAGATCCCCTAAGATTTCAATATATAAAAAGAGGAAACCATCTCCCCTCCCCATCCTCTTACCCATCCTCCTTCCTTCCCTGCTAGAACAGATACCCTGACCCCTAACCCCTAACAACCCCCCAAACGCCTGCCCCTAACCCCAAACCTTTGTTTCTGGCTGCTGTACTTTCATCACAGCATGGCACTGTTTTCTATGCATTACTAATAGAAGTAATGCCTATTGAAGTAATCGGAGACGTTCTTACCTCGGGTTCATGTTTTTGAAGCAGGATTTCTTTTCTTTTCTTTTTTTGTTCCTCTGTTGCAGCAAATTGGCGTTTAACAATAATGATACAGGGTAATAAATTTAAAATCCTACTATGCCAAGAAGGTCTCTGAGAAAGGAAGTTGGGGGGATGACTGAAAAGATACAGGAAGCCGGCCATGTTGGTAAGGTCATTTTAAAGAGCACTGGAGGGTGGCCATGTTGAACAGACAGGAAGTGCACCATGCTGAGAAGGTTAAACAGACAGGAAGTTGCCTATACTGGGAAGGTTGCTGCGAAAGGAAGTAACCCTGCAGCTACAGTACCTGCAGTTCAGGGCATTGGTTGTTCTTTATCTCTACATCCCTCCCCCTCCCTCCCCTCCCCTCCCCCCAACAATCCCTGCCTCTCTCCAACTCCCTCCCATCTTTTCCGCACCTGCAGTTTTCCTTGCGCAGTTCTTACATTGTAGAGCAAAACCCTGCCAGGTACCCTCATTCAAAAAAGCTACACAAAAGAGCACTGCTTCTGCAAGTATCCTGGCACCGAGTGCCTTGTTTTGGCTGAAACCTTTGGGTAATGGAGCAGCAACAGTGCCTCCCGTGAAGGGCGAGATGGCATTCTGACTGGTATAGCAGGGAGTGGCAAGAGGCCTTGGAGCTGTCACAGTGGGCTAATTTGGGGAGTGTGAGACAGAGCAAAGAGAAAGGATGAGCTGCGCTTTTGAGAAGGGTGGGAGCCAAAGGCTGCAGGCCCTTTGTAAGAGAGAGGAAAAAATTTGCACTAAGCCCTTGAAACCACTCTGCTAGACCCACTCTTTTTTGCCCTCTTAACTCGCTTCCAAGTGCAGCACCTCTTCTTCCGCCTTTCTCCTGTGCTTTACCGACTCCTTACCTGATGCTGTCTGCTACGTTCTGAAGTCTCGAGAAAGACTTGTCAATCAATGGGGAAAAAGGAAGCCGTTGACTCTGGCGCATGTGCAGGCTCGAGGAAGCTGGGCAAGCTTCCTATTGGTTAACAGTTTGACACTCGCATATAAAAGGCTGTCAGTTAAGTTCGTTACTTTGTTCGTTGTCAGCTATGTTAATAAATGGTTAGTGTTACATTGTCTCCAGCAGTTTCTTGAGGAGAATACATTTTACTGGTGACGAGGAAGTGGGATTCAGAGAGTAACTGCTAATACAGAGATAACGACTGATAACAATCCCAGCATGACGACTATACCTCCATTTGCAGCTTTTATGCCCAAGAGAGAGTCGTGGAAGGCATTTATTCAGCGCTTCGAGTGTTTCCTTATCGCCCATGACTTGACGGGGATTAGCACAGAGAGGAAGAGAGGTTATTTTTTGAGTTTATGTGGCCCGGAGATGTTCTCCATGGCTCAGGCATTGCCAGCCCCTGCCTCCGTGCAGACAGTGCCTTGGGAAGTCTTAATAGCCAAGCTAAAGGGACACTACGCACCGGCTCCCTCCCGTTTTGCTAGACGTTTCGCATTTCGCTGGTGTGTTCAAAAAGAAAATGAGACTGTCAGCCAATTCATGGTAGCTCTCAGACAAGCCGCAATTTATTGCGAGTTTCCATATCTCGACGAGGCATTATTGGAGCAACTAATTTATGGCAGCAGGGATTTAAGGCTTCAGTACCACTTGCTAGCTAAAACAGAGCTAACTTTAGCCATTGCTTTAGATGAAGCTCGAGCAGCTGAACAGGCAGTCCAGTCTGCTGCTGTAATTCAGAAATGTCAAGCCTCCCACATGCCATCCTCAGCAGCAGCCGAAGTTAATCAGCAGTCTACTGAGGAAGCAGAGGAGAAACAAGCAAGTGACAAAATAGCACATATCAAGTTGACAACGGATGGCAGATGGAAGCCAGCCATGAATGCTTCTCAGGCAAGCTGCCTGAGTTGCGGAGGGACCATCTGCGGTCCAATTGCTGGTTTAAATCAGCCATCTTCCGGCGTTGTGGGAAGACGCGTCACTTAGCCTATGTCTGCCGTGCCAACCTGCCTGCCACAGATGTTGGTCGTACTGTGAATAGAGCGGCACAAAGATGATCAGGCCGTGCCAGGGAGACCTGCAACACCATCGACCGAGACAGTGAGGAAGAAGAAACTGTCAACAGTTTCTTCAGAAAAGAAAAACCCAGCTGTCAGCTGGAATATAGACCAGGAAAACACATGGGGCATGCTGATGCCTTAAATGGATGCCCGTAGCCTCAGAAGGCTCAAGACCCAGCTCCAGCTTCAGAAGTGTTTTTAATAGAGGACTTAGAATTACCACTCTCCGCTTCTGATATAGCAAGCCATTCTAAAACTGATCCTATTTTATCTCAAATAATTGAATGGGTCAGTAGGGGTTGGCCTGCAGGAGAGCGGTCTGAACAGTTTTTGCCATTTTGGAAGAGGCGCCTGGAACTGTCAGTAGTAAAAGGTTGCATTTTATGGGGAAACAGAGTAGTAGTTCCACAAAATTTAAGAGTGAAAATTCTACAATGTCTACATGAGGGGCATCCCGGCATAGCTAGAATGAAAGCATTAGGCTGTATCTACATCTGGTGGCCCAACCTGGATGCAGAAATAACAAATAGGGTGGCCAATTGCTCTCCTTGTCAATCATCACGCCCTAATCCAACAGCTGCTCAACCTAGGGTTTGGGAATTACCACAATCTCCATGGGTAAGAATTCATATAGATTTCGCTGGGCCAGTAAAGGGGCATATCATTTTAGTTGTGGTAGACGCATTTTCAAGGTGGGTGGAAATTGCATCCATGAATACAACTACATCAGAGGCCATTATTAGAGACTTACAGAAACTATTTTCCACTCATGGACTACTGGACACCTTAGTGTCTGATAATGGCCCGCAATTCATATCAGCAGTGTTCCAAGCTTTTTTTAGCAGGCTTAGGTATAAGACATGCATTGGTAGCACCTTAACACCTGGCCAGTAATGTTAGAGAGGAACAGGCAGTCCGTTCAGCTAAAGACGCTTTGCAACATTTGGGGTCAGGTCCGTGGGAACAGAAAATAAATAAGTATTTATTAGCACAACATTCAACATCTTGCCCGACAACGGGTAAAAGTCCAGCGGAGTTATTAATGGAACAGCGTCTTCGCACCGTTTTAGACAGGTTACAACCACATTATCATGCAAATGCGGCTCCAGAGTTGACAGAACACACTCGGAAGTTTAAGCTGGGGGAAAGAGTATATGCTAGAAATTGCATAGGGGATCCTAAATGGGTACTGGGTCAGGTAATTCAAATAACTGGCCCATGTTCTTATAGGGTCCATTTAGAGGATGGCCGGCAATGGAGATGCCACATAGATCAACTGCGGCGCTGCAATGAACAGATAATTCAGCATGATATTACCCCAGCGCAAAATTGTTCATCATTGCCACCGCATTCAGAAGACAGCAATGTCTGTCCAGCCTGCTACCCATCCAGTTTCAACGCGTCTACATTTCCCATATCTTTGTTACGTGAGCCCTTACCTCTTGAACTATACCAGCCAGAAGGGGAGGGGCCAATAGAGGAGCCTGCAGAGGAGGTGACAACATCAGCGGAGAGGCAAGAACAAATGTCTGCTTCAGAGGAACAGAACGGAGTGCGGCGATCAGAAAGGATATCCAGGAAGCCCTCATATCTCAGAGACTATGTGTGTACCATCCGGGGGGGAGGAGTGCTAAGTTCTGAAGTCTCGAGAAAGACCTCAGGGACCACTAAATTCATAAGTTTATTTCTTTCAAAAAAAATTATTTATAAAAGTTCACCACATTTACACAATACAATACGAAGAGGAGCTTCCTGTTCTTTCTAATAGCAATTGCCAATCGATATCGCTCACCTTATATTGTTTCCCCTTCTATTATATTTCATTTGCATTTCACCATTCTTAACCCTCTTATCTTACTCATCTGTCTGCTATATAGTCTGATTACCTCTAGTAAATTTAAACCACTTGGATACATATATGTGTGTTAATTCTCCTTAACTACTATTTTTGGGCTTTGTTGTCTTCCTTAATTAATCCTTGTTTCTTTCCTCCATCCACCTATACCATTTACCCCATATCTGGTAGTATTCTGTTTCTTCTTTACATTTCAGCACAGTCCATAACTGTTAGATTGGGTAATGGACACACAGGCTTAAAGGTAACAACAGCTCTTTTGTCAGATCCCTAAAAGTGATAGTGCCATTCAATTTGGAGGAGGGGAGCCTTGGAGTTAAATCATTAGCTCAGTGACATGCGGTGAAGTTTATGGCTGGTGAGGCAAGCGGGCAAAAGCCACCCTGCCACCCCAGTGCTAGAGGCAAAAGCTGCCCTGCCGCTGTGTCTGACATAGAGGCGTCCCACCTCTATGGCGGACACAGCGCCGGGATGTCCAAAAGCCCCTGCCGCTATGTCCCTTGTATTGCGGTTTCCTGGATAGTGCATCTGCCAGGAAATTCCCCCCCCCCCGGATTATCTGAGCATAAATTCAAACCTTTTAAAGTACTGAGCCCATTGTACTTGTTTTGGTTTTAATTGGTCTTCCTCATTTTTCTGAAGTAAGACAGCTCCTGTCACCACATTGCTAGCATCTGCTTGTATGACGAACATCTCTGTGTCCGGGTGCTCTAGGATCGGTTCTGCCGAAAACAGCCTTTTAAGTTTTTCAAATGCCACTTGGCATTCCATTGTCCAGTTCAAAGGCTGCTTCAGTTTCGGGTTTCCCTCCCCCTTCATTTTTAAGAGTTTGGTGATGGGGAGTTGGCGAATCCCAGGAAACTATGCAACTGTTTGCGTGTTCTGGGTGGTTCCCAGTCAAGTACCGATTGCACTTTCGAAGGATACATTTCTATGCCCTGGTGTGAAATGCGATATCCTAAGTAATCATTTTTTTCTTGGTGGAATTCGCATTTGGAGAGTTTAGCATAAAGTTTTGCAGAGCGAAGTTTGTTCAGAACTGCCTAGACTAGTTTTACATATTCTGCCTTGGTCTCAGAATATAATAAAATGTCATCAATATAGACTATGCAGCCCTTATATAAATGCTCCTGCAACACTTCGTTTATTAATTGCATAAATACTGCAGGGGCTCCTTTGAATTGATAACATCCAAGAGGGGTGTTAAATGCCATGTTCCATTCATCTCCCTCCTTAATTCTGATACGGTAGTAAACCTCCCTTAAATCCAGCTTTGAAAAAATTCTCCCTTTAGCTAGATTGTAGATTGTAGATTTATTTATTTATAGGCCGCCCTTTTCCCTAAGGGGACTCAGGGCGGCTTACAATCAAAAAAGGAAGGGGAGTGTAGGACAATACCAAAAAGAAATGTGCACAAAGTAAATTAGACAATAAAACTCAACATTCACTCAGCATGCGGGAGGGGCGAAAATAAGATTATCCCCAGGCCTGACGGGCTAGCCAGTTCTTGAGGGCTGTGCGGAAGGCCTGGACGGTGGTGAGGGTACGAATCTCCACGGGGAGATTGTTCCATAGTGTCGGAGCCGCAACAGAGAAGGTGTGCTAGCATATCCTTTATGAGTGGGAGTAGATATACATTTGCCATACTGATCAAATTCAAATTTCAAAAATTGACACATAGGCATTAGAGCCATTTTTTTTCTCTCTAAACCACACTGGGGCTGCAACCTTTGGCCGGGCTGGTTCAATGAAACCCCTTGCTAGGTTTTTCTCAATGAATGCCCTCAGTTCTTCCAGCTTGGCTCCGGGTAGAATTTCTATCACACAGTCAGTGGAGCCATGGGGGGGGGGGGGAAGCTCATCAGGTGCTTTTTCACTAAAAACCTTAGCTAAGTGCTTATATTCTTTGGGTATGCCCTGGGTTGGCATAGTGTAAGCAGGCATTGCTGTTTCTAGGTGCTCTGCCCCCTCAGTTTTTTTGTCTGGATTCTCAGCAAAAGTCACATGCATCTTCACTCTTATGATGCCTTGTTTCCAATTAATTTTGGGGTTCCATTTTTTCAGCCATGCAAGACCCAGAACTAGTGGCCATTCTATGCCAGGCGCCACTATAAATGTAAGCATTTCCTCATGGCTTCCGATGCCTATCTGTAGAGGTTCAGTGGCAAATGAAGCTGGCTCCCCCCCTGCTATTGACCCATCTAGTTGGCAAAAAGCTATGGGACTTTTCAGCTTCAGCTTCAATGGTCTTAATGACCTTCGCAGAGAAATGGGCCCCCCTTAGTTGTTCCCACTCAAGTGCCAGACAGTCAGATGGAGCCACTCTGGGTCTGGATGCTGCAGAGACCCCTGGTGCAGAGTCACCTCCCCCTGCAGCATTCTCCAATGGGGAGCTGTGGACAGAGCTTAGAACTTTTTGTTTTAAAATGGATAAGGATAATAATGAATCTATGTATATTTGATAGAGGATTGGTGATATAATGTATAACCCTAAGTGTATATTATAAAGATATCCTGTTGTTGATAAATAATTTTAATAAAGAAGTAATCAAAAATTGGTATATATATGAAGTAAGTGTTTAGAATATATATATATATATATATATATATATATATATATATATATATATATATATATATATATATATATATATATATATATATATATATATATATATATATATATATATATATATATACACACACTTAAAGTCACAACCCCTGGTATGCCCAAGTATGGGAGGAAGGTCACACTTCCACTCTCTGTCATTAGGCTCGTCACAAGAGACCATCCAGACAGAAACCCAATATTTTTTACTGTTGCCTTTTTTTGTTACATTTGTTATATTTATGCTGATAAATAAATAAATAAGGTAAACGGTAAATAAGATAAATAGATAAATAAATTGCCTGGGAGGCAATAGAGCACAGGTTCGATTCCCAAACTTGGATATGGCTAGCTGATGAGAGCTAAATAGCTTGAAATAGATCTATACTAGTCTCCCTTTATTTATTTATTTATCAGCATAAGTATAACACACACACACACACACACACACACACACACACACACACACACACACACACACACACACACACACACACACACATATATATATATATATATATATATATATATATATATATATATATATGTCTTTCATTGTATCGTTATTAATCTATTTAACAACATAATTGTATTATCACTTATCTCCTTCAATTAAAACGTAAGTAAAACATTTTTCACTTCCAGGTTTTTTTTTCCAGCCACTGATAAAACAAATCCCATATCTTATAAAATTGCTCGTCTTCTTGTTCTCTCATTTCAAATGTCAATTTGCTCATTTCAGCACACTCCATTATTTTTCAAAAAACTTCTTCCTGTTTTGGTATTGTTTCATTTTTCCAGTTTTTTGCAAATACGATTCTAGCGGCTGTTAAAATATTTACAATCAAATATTTTAAGTCTTTGTTATAGATTTCTGGTATAATTCCCAGTAAAAAAAAATCTCTGGTTTAAGATCTATGTGTTTGTGTATCATTTTCTCCAACCACATGTGAATTTTAGTCCAGTATCTTTTGGCTTCAATACAAGTCCACCACATGTGGTAATATGAGCCCGGTGTCTGATGACATTTCCAGCATTTTTCGGATTTGTTCGTAGACATTCTTGCAATTCTCGTTGGGGATAAGTGCCACCTGTAAAACATCTTATACAAATTTTCTCTATATGCAGTAGACATTGTCATTTCATAATTTTGAGACCACAATTTTTGCCATTTCTCTAAATCAATCCAATGCCCCAAATTTTTCCCCAAGCTATCATAGTTTCTTTAACTTGTTCCTCTTGTAATTTAACCTCTAATATCCATATAATTTTTAATTACTTTTTCATCAGTACCTGTTAAAATTTTATCTAACTCAGTCATTTTGTTGTAAAGACCTTTTGATTTTCTATCTTCATTATATCTAGATTGTATCTGTACATATGAGTACCAATTCATTTCTATTCCTTCTTGTTTCAGCTCTTGAATAGATTTGAGTTCACCCTCTGCATTCAGTATTTCAACATATCTAACTGTTTGTTCCTTTTTATATATTATTGGGTATGAAAATGCTTCAATCATTGATATCCAGACTGGAATTTTTAAGTAGTGTAATCTTTTAACCTTTTCCCAATTTAATAACAAAGCCTCCCTTATATAATGTCTTCTAAAATAACCATGTGCTTTAGTTCCTTTATACCAGGGGTAGTCAACCTTTTTATACCTACCGCTCACTTTTGTATCTCTGTTAGTAGTAAAATTTTCTAACTGCCCACCGGTTCCACAGTAATGGCGATTTATAAAGTAGGGAAGTAACTTTACTTTATAAAATTTATAAAGCAGAGTTACAGCAAACCCCTACTGCCCACCATGGAAGCTGGAAGGCCCACTAGTGGGCGGTAGGGACCAGGTTGACTACCACTGCCTTATACCACAAAAAAGCATGCCATCCCAACAGTAAATCATGACCCTCTACATTCAATAATCTAGAGTTTTTTAGTGTTATCCACTCCTTAATCCACATCAAGTTTGTTGCTTGGTAATATAACTCCCAATCAGGTAAGACCAATCCTCCTCTAGTTCTAGCATCTTGTAACAATTTGAGTTTTATTCTTGCATTTTTCCCTTGCCAAATAAACTTCAAAACTATTTTATTTAGATCTTGAAAAAAGTCCTTACCCAATCTGATTGGGATTGTCTGGAACAAGAATAAGATTCTGGGTAAAATGTTCATTTTAATTGTAGAGATTCTTCCTATCATTGATAGTTGTAGATTTTCCCATTTCATCAGGTCAGTCGCAATTTGTTGTTTTGGTCTAGTATAATTGTCCTCCTTAAGAGTACTACATCTAGATGATAAATATATCCCCAAATATTTAACCTTGCTTGTAATTTGAAACTGCAAAGCTTCTGCCAGTTCTTCCTTTTGTCTTGCCGGTATGTTCTTTGTCAAAATCTTTGTTTTGTCTTTGTTTATTTTCAAACCTGCTACTTTTCTGTACTCCTCTATTCTTTCTAACAATTTGGGTGCTGTCTCTAGTGGATCTTCAAGAATAAAAACCAAGTCATCTGCAAACGCTTGTAGCTTGCATTCTTCTTTTTTAATTTTTATTCCTTTTATTTCTTCTTCTTCTCTAATCTTTCTATTTAAAACTTCTAATGTTAAGACAAAAAGTAACAGTGATAATGGGCAACCCTGTCTCGTACCTCTCTTTATTTCAATAGAAACTGTCAATTCTCCATTTAACATTATTTTTGCTGTTTGTTTATGATATACCATTTGTATGGTTTGGATAAATTTCTTACCAAAATTCATCTGTTCCAATTGTAGAAACATAAATTGCCAATTCACGTTGTCAAAGGCCTTCTGTGCATCAAGAAACATCAAGGCCATTTGTTTTTCGGGATGAGCCTCATAGTATTCCAAACTATTCAAAATCATTCTTATATTGTCTTTAATTTGTCTTTTTGGTAAAAAACCATTTTGGTCTGAGTCAATAAAGCTATTTAAGTATTTTTTTAAGTCTCTCTGCTAATATAGATGCAAATAGCTTATAATCTGAGTTTAATAAAGAAATTGGTCTATAGTTCTTGGTTTGTGTTAAATCAATCTCCTCTTTAGGTAACAATGCAATGTATGCTTCTGACCATGATTTAGGTATTCTGCTCTCATATATCACTTCATTCATAACTTCTAAGAGTGGGAGAGACAAGGTTTCTTCAAATGTTTTGTAGAATTCCACTGGTAGTCCATCCGGACCTGGGGCTTTTCCATTATTTTGTTTTTTAAGTGCTTCCGTTAGCTCCATCATTGTTATTTTACTTTCCAACATTGTTCTAGTTTCGTCTGATATCTGAGGAAGATTAGCATCCTGTAAATACTTTTTAACTCCTCCCTCTTCCACTTTCTCTTGTTCATAGAGCTTAGCATAGTAATCTTGTATGATTTTTTTTTCTCAGGGTTTCCATACTGAATTTGTCCTTGCTCATCTCTTAATTGGAATGTTTTCTTTGCTTCTCTCTCTTTTTTCAGCTTATATGCCAACCATCCATCTAGATCTTGTCCTTTGGCATTTCCATTTAATTGTAATTGGATTATGGTCCGCCCAAGTGCTTGTTTCAATCTCAATTTCTTGTACATTGCAAATCAATTCTGCTGAAGCCCATATCATATCAATTCTGGAGAATGATGAATGTCTATTTGAATAAAAAAGTATATTGTTCTTTTTTGGTATTTCTCTCCATATATCTTTTAAGTTTATTTCATCTATCATTCTAAAGAAAGATTTTGGAAGCAGTTTTCTATTTAGCTTTGTTGTCTTGTGTGTTTTGTAGTCTATGTTTTGGTTTACAATGCCATTAAAATCTTCCATCATACAAATATCAACATAGACCAAATCCGAGATTTTTTTGTGCAGTTTTTTGTAAAATTCATCTTGCTTTTCATTAGGAGCAGAGATTCCAATTAGAAGTATTTTTTTTTAATATCCATAATTTCCACCATCAAAATTCTTCCCTCTTCATCTGCATAGATTAGTTTCACTGGAATATTATCTTTAATATAGAAGATCACTCCTCTTTTCTTACAATTTGCCAGTGTAGTAAACATTTTCCCAAGTTAGTAGGTGCTCATGTCTCTTTTGAATATGTACTTCTTGTAGGCAGTGTCAGCCTCTGCTTTGCTGCTTGCTTTTGGCTGCCATTGAAACGGGGAGGGCGGGGCATGGTATTGGGTGGGGAAATTGTTCAGTGCTGGAGTGACTGTAAAAAGGGAGTTGTTTTCACCATCTACTGTGCATGTTGCAGATAGAGGAGTTGCCGCCAAGGCCAACTATCCGGCATACCAACTGGATGATGATTTTTGAAGATGTCTCCCACATGACACCTGTGGGGTATGGATTGGACTATGGGATGGGGTTACCAAGGGGAGGGGGTTGGGTCACATATTGATTTGTGACCGCACACTTTTGCCTCAGATCTTGCTTTGCCTAGCTACTATCTACTCATGACCAGTAAAGGTACTCTTAATTCTGCAAAATGGAGTTGAGTAGTTTTTTTCTTGGTTACTGAGGGAAGCAGCCCTGACAGCCAGATTATGTCAAGTTTTAACTTTTCTAATTTGTGAAATATTTTCTTTCTTTTAATTGCTGAATTAAGTCCATTAATATTGATTGTGACCATTTTTTCCCTTCATATTTATACTTTATATACAGGATTTATAGCTCTAGTAGATCTGGGTTCTCGTTGTTCTCTGTGACTTACACACCCCACCGCACCTTCTTCTTTATCACTTCCACCTACAGCTCTTTCTACTTTTTCAATCTCAATTATGGGTGCCTCCAGTAGTTGTGCCACTAATTCATCTTTTCCAGTTTTCTCAGCCATTTCTCTGAAATGTTCTGCATAGACAGCTTCTGCCTTATCAATTGTATCTATTCTATATCTTTGTCCTTGCCATGTAAATAGTAGACCTTTCGGTATGAGCCATCTGTAATTAACACCTTTTTAAATCAGAACTTTTGTCAAAAATTGATATTCTCTTCTCTTCTCTCTCACTCTTCTCAGAATTTGTTTCAGAACTATGATCTGCTTGCCTTTATATTATAATTTTCTATCTCTCATTTTCTGAAATATTTGTAATTTAGTTGCTTTCGTGGTAAATCTTATGTGGACTTCCCTTGGGATGGCATTTCTCATTGCATATCTTGTATGTACTTGAAGTGCTTCATCTATGCCATCCATCATCTTCTCTGGGGATATCTCTAATACATTTGTCAATATCTCAGATATTATCTGTACTAGGTTCTCTCCTCTTTCTTCTTCTATGTTTTGAAATCTTAGAAAAAATTCAGACCTATCCATCTCCCATCCTAATATTCCACTGCTCTCCCTTTCCACATCACACAATCCACTGCCTAACTCCTCAACCTTCTTCTCTTCTTGTTGAACCTTTTCTTCAACTTTTTGGACTCTGTCTTCATATTTCATCATCCAATTTTGCATATCTACCATTTTTCCTTCTATGCTTTGGTTTTGTTGCTCTAATGTCTCAATTTTTTTCTATACTCTCAGTCTTCTTTACAATGGTATCTAACTTTTCATCTTGGCTATCAGCTCCTGCTTGTAATTCCTGTATCGCTTGCATGATTACCTCTAAGGTTACTCCCTTCTCCTTTTCTTGTTGAAGCATTGACTGTATTAATCTTTGTACTCCTGCAGGTGAGGAGGCAGAGGTTGTTGTTGCAGAACCAACAGGTGTTGTTTTTTTTATTCATCTTTCTTTATATTCTATTGCAGTTAATAACACAATAATTTAAACATCAATTTATGAAGATAAGAGATTATAAATAAAGTGATAGGAGAAAAAAAGAAAGAGGAAAGAGTGGAAATCTCTCACTTAAGAAGAAAGGTAAAGAAATAAAAAAGAGAAAAGAAAGGGTGAGGAGAAAAAAATTCTTCAGTCCAATTTACTCAAATTTTAAGACAATCGTGTCCAATATCTTTAAAAAGAAAAGAGAGCAAAAAAATAAAAATAAAGATAAAAATCAGAAATCAATACTTCAAGCCACACACACACAAAAAAGGGGGGAATCAAAAAGCCAAGGGAAAAAAATCACCATCTGCCCAGCAAGATAATATAAGAATAGTATAAGAACTGCCACAAAGCTAGAAAAAATAAATTCAGTCTCTTTTTTTAAGATAAAAGTCTTTCCAAGGTCACTCTTAGCTTTCCCTTAGCACTTCTGTTTAGTCTAAAGTAGGTTTCCAGATACGAAAAGTTCCACAGGAAACAGCTGTGCAAACAACTGTATTCCTGCCCTTTCAGCCCTTAACCAAATAGCTTACAAGGGAATAGCTTGTCTCTAGTTACAATATTTCAAGTCCACTAGATGGCAGTGTTACTTGTATCAACTTTCAATACTTCCGTGTTTTTTTTAACTTTTTTTAAAGAAAAAATCGGAAATATAACAAGAGTAGCCAAAAAAGAAATAAAAGAGAAGAGGAATCTTCAAAGCAATTAAAATGTAATTGAATTCAGTGTCCCCACAAGGTCCAAAATTAAAAATATAAAAAAACCGCAGTAAGCCAACCCACATTGGATTACAATGAAAGTCCAGCCCCGTTTCCAAAAATAAAAAGGGGAAAAAAAACCTTCAATTGGTCAAATTATATCTGCCACTTTTCTTTCTAGTCAGCCTTATTTTAAATTAAGTTTCTAAATTTAGGGCGTTCTCTTTCCAATAGAAAAAGGGTTTAAAAACTCTCACCAACATGACATGCTTCTCTCCTGCACTTGCGTGTAGGAGCTATCAGCAGCTTCAGCAGCCTGGTGGCTGACTCGTGATCGCTGGCAAAGGGGGCTTTTTCCAGTTGCAGGTGTCTCTGGAACCACTGGATCTCCCCCTACCTTTCACTGTCTCTTCGGGACAGCTTAGGTCCAAATAGAACTGTCCAGATGATCTGAATTAGATGGCCATTCTGGAGAAGCTGGAAAGTTCATCTTCACAGTGCAATGTGAAGCTCTGCCTTCCAGGTGGATGGCTCTGAGCTCCAGCAAGTTGATGTTGTTGTGCAGGTCTGTTGGAGTCCAGCGACCTTGGGCTATTTGGGACTCCAGGTGCGCTCCCCAGCCAAATAGGCTCGTGTCTGTCATGAGTACCTTTCTTGCTGGCTCCCTGAACAGTGACCCCTTGCCTAGAGCTGGAGACAGCCACTAATGGAGCGAGAGGAGCATCTGGGGTGTCACGAGAACCTTGAATCTCGCGTCGCTCATCCCGCCTCTCTAGTGCAGGAGCAGGAACCACTGGAGTTCTCTGGCATGAAGATGAGCCCAGGGCATGATCCCTATGCATGAGATGAATTTCCCGAGAAGCCTGGAAAGAAGAACTACAGGGACAGAACGTGACATACGGATCTCCTGAACCAGCTGAACAATGCTGTCCCTATGCTCCTGGTAGAGGAATACCTCTCCAGACACCGAATCTATGATAGTCCCTAGGTGTTGGAGCCTGGTAGAGGGAACTAGGTGGCTCTTCTTGAGGTTAACCAAGAACCCCAGGGACCTCAGAGTGTCAATGTTGAGGCCCAGGTCCTGCTCAGCACTAGCTGGGAACCTGGATAGTACGAGGATGTCATCAAGGTAACAATGAAGCCGGACTGGGATGGAACGAAGGTGACCTGTGGCCGCAGCCAGTACCTTGGTAAAGGTTCTGGGAGCTGATGCCAGCCCAAAGGGAAGGGCCCTATACTGGAAGTGGCTGCCCTCGTGAGAAAACCTGAGGAACCTATGATGCTCAGGGGCGATTCTGATGTGTAAATAGGCCTCAAGATCGATTGAGGCCAGGAAATCCCCCTGTCGGATGCCCTCCCGGATGGACTTAAGAGAGGCCATCTTAAATCTATGGTAAACCAATCTGGAATTGAGTAATTTGAGATCCAAGATGGCTCTCCATCCCCCTGAACTCTTGGGAACTAGGAACAGGTTAGAATAAAATCCTGAACCCTGCTCCCCCTCTGGTACCATCTCTACTGCCCTGATCATCAGCAGGTGTTGGATGGCCTTGCCCAGGAGGGCTCACTTGGCCAGAATCCTAGAGGAGGCGAAGGTTCGGAACCTATTCGGGGGCTGTGAGTGGAACTCCAGCTGAAGCCTGAGCCTAAAAGTCTGGAGGACCCACTCGTCCGAGGTGACCTGATCCCAGTAATCCGCAAATAAGGAGAGGTGGCTGCCGATGGGGTGATCCAGAGTCGGATCACTTGAACCTGTGGAAGGGACAGCCTCCCCCTCCTCCAAAGGGCCACTTGCCCTGCGGCTGACTCCTGAATCTGTCCCTGGAGAACTGCCTATCCCCTTGTCTGGGAAATCTGGGTGCAGTGTACCTCTGTTGCTGGAACTCCAGCTCAGGTGGATGCTCTCCTGGGGTAAGGAGCCTGTCGGTGCTCTGACCGCCTGGTCGTGGCCGGGAAGACCTTACGCTTCTTCTTGTCTTCCACAAGAATGGGATCTAGATATGAACCAAACAGCTTGTCCCTGGGGTAGTCTGCTCCTACCAGGAGCCATTTTGCCTGGATTCTGTCTGCCAATGGCGTAGCCACAGCAGATGCCTGGGTGCTACAGAGGAAGATAAAGCTCTAGAAGAATACTTTACCACATCCAGGGTGGTGTCTGCTGAGAAGAGGGTGGCTGCCATTACTTTGGAGATGTCCTGCAATAGTCTCTCGTCTGCAGCCGGAGTCCTGTCCTGCAGCTGCTCCAGCCATAGCAAGGTGGACCTGTTAAAAAAGGAGGTGGCCATGGGGAGGAGCTACGCATCGCAGTGGTACTGCGGCTTTTCTGGTTACTCCGGATTAGCCATTGAATCCAGATCGTTTGAACGGTCCATTCTGGACCTAAGCTGTTCCAAAGAGACAGTGAGAGGAAGGGGGATATCCAGGGGACCTGGGAAAAATCCCCTCTTGCCGATGATCAAGAGCCAGCCCTCAGGGCTGCCAAAGCTGCTGACAGCTCTGTAAAGCAAGAGCAGGAGAGAGAAGCATGCCGTTTTGATGAGACTTTTTTTCTATTACAAAGAGAACACCCTTAGTTCGGAGACTTAAGGTAAAAAGAGAATAAGCAGTGATCCAGCGGCGGTTTTAAGCAAGGCTAATTGAAACCATTTGTTTATTTTTCTCTTTTTACTACCAGAAGCCAGGCTGGACTTTCGCTACAATTTAAAGTGGATTCGTTGTTGGAAGTCTTCTCTTTATTTTTTAACTTCTTGACTTTTTGAAGTGATTTGAATAGATTTATTCCTTTTTAAACTGCACTAAAAATTCTGTTTCTTTTTGTTTTCTTTCTAAACTATTTTTATAGTCCGTGGGCTTTTTTCTTTGAATACGCTCTTTTAAAGGCTGAGTTGTAAGAGACTTGAGATCTGTGTAACGTATAAGTACAGACTGCAGCAATCTGCAGCAAACCTTTGCTTGTCAGCTATTCTTTGCTGTTGCAATGGTGTACCCAGACATCAAGGGCATGGGATGATACAAAGTATAACCTGTAACATTCACTCATTTGAATGATAACACTTGATTCATTCAGTGTGTGAGAACATGCACATTCTCACGAACACCAATGATGTAATGACTAACCAATTATTGTGCCTTGGGGACTTGTTAACCAATAATGATATAACATGTAAAGTAGGTGAGAACTAAGAAGCTGCAAACACTATAAGAATGACGTTTCATGATTAATAATTTTGCTGTTGATTCTGCTGTTGATTCTGCTATCCATGAAATGCTTTGCCCAATAAACTTCTGTTGGTTCAGCTATCCATGGGTGGATTACATTCTTTCATCTTCAGCCTTAGGACCCTAAATGTTACATTTTGGCCTCCCGAACAGGGACCCATATTTCGTCTGGCAAGGATAGCTGTGTCGTCAGCCTTAAGGCTCCTCAATCTTATCTCATAAGATTTCTGTAAGTAAGGGATCTTGGCTTTCTCAGAAACAAAGGAAGCATGTTAATGAGTTGGGTTATCTTCTTAAGAAGTCTGAATTATCTGTTTCACAAAAGGCACTTTTTTGGCTGGTACGAGAAATTGCTTTAACTTGTTCTTTTTATCCTGAAAGGGGTTCTTTAAAATTGTCAGATTGGGAAAAGACTGGCAAGGTTTTGCATTCTGAGCTGAGGAAAGATATAGATATTTTACATGCTTGGCATATGTGTCATTATGCTATAGAAATGTTTGGTCAGAAGGAGGATTCTGTTTCTTTTTTATCAGCCCCCTCTCAACATTCTTCTACTGTGATCTACCCTCCATTGTCTGAAAAAGAAATTTTGTCTAAGGCTGAAATAATACCTTCTGCTTCTTCTGACATTGTGTTAAAGCCTTCTCCTCCTCTCTCCCCTCCTCCTTCTAGTCCTCCTTTCCCCCTCCTTCCTCTAACAGTATTCCAAAGTCTGCTTTTCAAAAAATGGTGGAAAATTGTAAGACAGATGTTACTATTTCTGGAGAAGAATTAGCTGAATTGTTGTGTGTATGTCCAGTGCAGTATCAACCAGGACCACAGGCTGGACAACACATTGCAGAATGGGAGGGTTTGCCATTTCATATTTTAAGGGAGTTAAAGAAGACTATTTCTGATTATAGAATTACTGGAAATTTTACTAGAGGTCTTTTGGAAGGAATTAAGAATGGTTATTCGGTAATACCTCAAGATTGGAAGCAATTCAGAAAGGAAGAAGGCTTGTGGAGAATTGTTTCAAGTGTGGAAAATCAGGTCATTTTCAGAAAGATTGTCGTTCAATGCCATCTACTGGTGGTGATCGTCCTACAAAAATGTCCTGTTTGCAAGAAGAGTTTTTGTTGGGCTAATCAGTGTAGGTTTCGCTCGGGAAACTCGCAGGTGGGTGTGGCACCCACCCAGAAAACAAAGAGTGCCTTTCCCATCGTGAATCTCCCTCCTCCCTCTCTTGTTCCTCCCCCCTCTCTGGTGCCTCCTCAGCCACAGCAGGTAGTGCTGGGGTTGATTTAATTACTCAAGCAGATTTGGATTTTAAATTTCCTTTAGAGGTTAAACTGGTTTCTTCTCAGTACACTGGTCCTCTCTCTTCTGGTTTAGTTGGTATAATCTTACCATGTTCTTCTGCTCATAAATTGGGATGTTTTGTAGTTCCAGGAGTTATTGATTCTGATTATACTGGAGTGATTCTTATGCAAATTTGGGTTAACATTCCACAATTTCTTTCTAAAGGATCTTCTGTAGCACAACTTCTTTTGCTTCCCTATAAGGTACCTAACCCAGGTACTGGATATCATGGTGATTCTGGATTTGGTTCAACTCTTACTTCTATAGGACTTATGCAGTCTATTAATTCTCATAGGCCACTTCTTACTTTGTATCTTAATAAGCAATCTTTTCAAGGTTTGTTAGATACAGGTCCGATGTTATTGTCATCTCCCTTTTACAGTGGCCTGTGCAATGGCCTAAACGTGTTGTTAATTCCTTGTGGGGCATTGGTGGGTCTACAACTGCTTGGCAAAGCACTCATTCCATAGCCATCACAACTTCTGCTGGTAAGTCTCTATCTTTACATCCTTACATTTTAGATATTCATACTAATATTTGGGGCAGGGATCTTCTTTCTCTTCTTAATGTTCATTTGATTTTGGATGATGGCACTTCCTCTTAAATGGCTTTGTTCTAGACCTGTTTGGATTGAGCAATGGCCTCTATCTTCTGAAAAATCAATTGCTCTGCATTCCCTGGTACAGGAGCAATTGGCTGCTGGCCATATTGAACCTTCTACTAGCCCATGGAACACTCCTGTGTTCGTTATAAAAAAGAAAAGTGGAAAATGGAGGTTTCCATCTGATCTTAGAAAAATAATTGAATGTATTCAACCAATGGGGCCTTTACAATGTGATCTTCCTAATCCTAATTTAACCCCACAGTTTTATAAACTATTCATTGTGGATTTGAAGGATTGTTTTTTCACTATTACTTTACAGTCACAGGATAAAGAAAAAATTGCTTTCACTTTGCCTGTTTTAAATAATAGCCAACCTACACAACGATATCATTGGTGTGTTTTACCACAAGGTATGCTCAATTCTCCTACTATTTGTCAATATTTTGTGGATCAAGCTTTGCAACCTTTTCGTGATCAATTTCCTTCTTATCTAGTTTACCATTATATGGATGATATTTTAATTGCAGGTTCAGATCTTGATGAAGAACAAGTGCTACAAACATTGACTACCATTGTAGCAAGCAGAGGGCTTTTCATAGCTCCTGAAAAAATACAATGTTCTGAACCATATTCATATTTAGGGTTTAAAGTTTTACAATCTTCTTCCATTCCTATCTTACCTGAACTTAAAGAGCAATAGATATCTTCTAGGCCTGTGCACACAATCTACACTCTTTATGCATGGAATTACTTAACTTTTTTAGATTCCTTTTCAGACATTCTAGACATTCCTGTTCCATGACCCCAGGTTATAAGTTGGTTGTGGTTACGCTGCAATCGAAGATCTGCAAACAAAGCAAGCCATGTGGATTCCAGGCTGCTGTGTTTATCTTTATCATGGAAAAACAAATGAAAAATCCAAGGATGCAATGTCCTCCAATCTTGCCTTGGAATCACATTGAAGATCAACTTCAATTGAAAAAATCCTTTTTTCTTATGTATTGTTTTTTCTTTTTCTTTTTCTCTCCAGTTTTTACTAACTCTGAAACAACTCCTGCTTTTTCTCTTAGTCCTAATCTTTGGATTCGTCATGTTCAATATATGTTTTTGATTCATGGTTGTAATATAATTTTATATTATGAACCTCCTATGGCTCTTGGTCAAGTTGCTTTTATTCCTAATCTAATTAATTCCTCTGCTTTCATTGTTTTGCAACTTCAACATATTTCTTCTTCTTGGTTATTTTCTACTCCTCCACATGAATTAAATTTAGTTAGATGGAATTATATTCAAATTACTCAGTTTACTAGAGGCTTATATTTTTGTTGTTGTGCTCATCATAATTGGCTTAATCAATGATCTGATTACCCAAAAGCTAAACATATTTTAGATAAAGTAGGGAATTATAGTTATTGTACTCAGAAATATTGGTTATGGGGTACTATTAAAACATCGCAAGGTCATAACACTATACCTGATATGTATACTGAAAATTTTCCTATTTTTCAAACTGACTCTTCTAATATTGGAACAGGCGGATCAATCTGTGCTGGATGGCAATTGAAAGATCCTGTGATGTGGTTTTTCTTTGATAAATATGCAACTAACGTACACCCTCAGAACTATCAATGTGCTGCCATTGGATATTTGTCTTTACCTGTACAACTGGGTGTTTATGAAAGTTTACCAACTCAAAAAAGACGTGCAGCCTTGGGATCAAAATGTTCTGATGAAGTTATTATTGATGCCCAATTTTCTTCATTGCCTACTTTTGGACGTGCATTACTTGGAGCCATAACTGGAACTATTACTTTGGATCGTACCCGGGAATAATAGCTCAAGAAAATAAACATTCTATTTTAGGTCTTACATGTCGATTGGAGAAATCTATTAATGCTACTGCTGCAATTATTAGAGATTTGCAAAATGAAATTGAAGAACTTAATCAAGATTTAATTCAACAACGCTTTGCTATAGACTATTTGTTAGCTCGTCAAGGTGGATTTTGTACCTTAGTTGGTCAACGTGCTTGCGCTGTGCATTTTCATTCACTTAATAAAACTATTGAAGATGAATTAGCTAATTTACAAGCTTCTATAAAAAATAATGTAAATGATGAATTTTCTCCTTATGCTTGGTTAACTAATTGGTTACCTGATAATTCTTGGTTAAAACAATTGTTTTTCTATGGTGTGAACATAATCGCATTACTTATACTTTGTTGTTGCTATATGCAATGTGTTCCTTCATTTTTTGCCATGTTTCATAAGTCTCCTGCACCTACTTTGAATGTGATTCAAATGCACGCTCTTGAAAAATCTCTTTTTTCGTCATTAAAAACAAAAAGCGAGGAAATGTAGGGTTTTTACAGTGAATCATCTGGATGGTCCTTAGAACTGAGGTTACACGTACAAGTACCAACTGCAGCAATCTGCAGCAAATTTTTGCTTGTCAGCTATTCTTTGCTGTTGCAGTGTGTACCCGGACATCAAGGGCACGGAATGATGCAAAGTATAACCTGTAACGTTCACTCATTTGAATGATAACACTTGATTCATTCAGTGTGTGAGAACATGCACATTCTCACGAACACCAATGATGTAATGACTAACCAATTATTGTGCCTTGGAGATTTGTTAACCAATAATGATATAACACGTAAAGTAGGTGAGAACTAAGAAGCTGCAAACACTATAAGATTGACGTTTCATGATTAATAATTTTGCTGTTGATTCTGCTGTTGATTCTGCTATCCATGAAATGCTTTGCTCAATAAACTTCTGTTGGTTCAGCTATCCGTGGGTGGATTACATTATTTCATCTTCAGCCTCGGGACCCTAAACGTTACACGACTTGCTGCTGGGATGGCATGCATTCTTATGGTATAAGGGAACCAAAGCACACGGTTACTTCAGAAGACATTATACAAGAGACGCTCTGTTATTAAACTGGGAGAAGATTAAGAAATTACATTACTTAAAAATTCCAGTCTGGATATCAACCATTGAAGCCTTTTCATATTCAATAATATACAAAAAAGAACAAACAGTTAGATATGCGGAACTATTAAATACAGAGGGTGAACTTAAATCCATTCAAGATTTGAAACAGGAAGGAATTTAAATTAATTGGTATTCATATGTGCAAATACATTCTAGATACAATGAAGATTGAAAAATAGAGGGTTTTTATGATAAAAGGACTGAATTAGATAAAATCTTAACAGGTACTGATGAAAAAGTAATTAAAAAACTTCATAGCTACCTATTAGAGGTGAAGCTACAGAAGAACAAATTAAAGAAACTGTTAGCTTTGGGGAAAAATTTGGGGCATGGGATTGATTTAGAGAAATGACAAAAACTGTGGACTCAAAGCTATAAAATCACAATGTCAACTGCATATAAAGAGAATTTTATAAGATGTTTTACAAGTGGCACTTATCCCCAACGAGAATTGCAAGAATGTCTAAGAACAAATCTGAAAAATGCTGGAAATGTCAACAGACACCTGGCTTATACTACCACATGTGGTGGACTTGTACTGAAGGTAAAAGATATTGGACTAAAATTCACATGTGGTTGGAGAAAATGATACATAAACATATAGACTTAAAACCAGAACTTTTTTTACTGGGAATCATAGCAGAAACATACAATAAAGATTTGAAATATTTGATTGTAAATGTTTTAACAACTGCTAGAATTGTATTTGCAAAAGATTGGAAGAATGAGAAAACACCAACACAGGAGGAAACTATTCGGAGGATAATGGAATGTGCCGAAATGAGTAGATTTACATTTGAAATTAGAGAACAGGAGGATGAGCAATTTTATAAGGTATGGGATTTGTTTTATCAATGGTTAGATAAAAAAAACCTGGAAATGAAATTGTTTATTAATGTACTACTAGAAAGTTATAGTCATTGTTATGAAAGGGATTTTTTTTGCTATGAAATAGAGTGTTTGATCATATGATATACAAAGAACAATAATGTATTCAATGTACAAGAATTGGATGATTTGAATCATATGTATAATTGTAAGCATTGACCATGTTATACTGATAAGATTTTTATATGTGAAATGGACTAATGATGATGTAATGAATAATTGATACATATATGAATTGAAATGTTCAATAACTACTTGGATTAACAATGGAAAACTATTTCTGGAGTTGAATATGTTACACTATAAGTATTGCATACTCTATGGATGATCAATATTAGCAGTAACTTGAACACATAATGCTCAATGATAATGATGCATTTAGTTATGTTTGATGGATAACCAGTGATTTTATTTTTAATTGTAAAAACTGATGCACAAAAGTTTGTAACCAAATACATGCTTGATGAAATTGAGTTTTTTTATATATGTTGTTTTGTTTTTGTTGGTTTTAAAAATAAAAAAAATTTTTTTTTAAAAAGGAGGCAGCCACAGCTGCCCTAATTGCCCATGTTATTGCCTGAAAGGTCTTGCACATTACCATCTCTGTTCTCTTGTCCCCTGCTTTGAGGCAGTTAGAGATGTCTCCAGTCACAACCGCGGAATATGAAGCCAGACTAGCGACCGGAGTGTCCATTGGAGGTACCTGTAGAGCTTGGGCAAAGGTAGCATTAAGGTTATAAAATCTGCGGTCATTGCCCCCTGGGTTGAGGAACGGCCCTGGTTTAACCCACTGAGACTTAAACACCTCTAAAAACAGGTCTGGGGTAGGAATCTCCTCCTTCTCCACCTGGGGCCTGTGAAAGGGCCCCTTCTTGTCCCCCCCGCTTGTGCCAGGTGTGGCAGTCTTTGGACTGGGCTCTGGAGGGATGTCCAGGTCTGCTGTGGCCCTGGCCTTACGTAATAATGAGCTAAACAAGGAGGGGGGGGGCAGACCGGTAATATTGGGTGCCTCAGGGGCCTGGACGTCCTTGTCCTCCAAAAACCTCATTTCCTTCAACTCCCCCTCCTCTACATCCGAGCCCTCGCTCACAGTGGTGGGGAGGGTGACCTGGGAAGATCCTGATGACCCCTGTGGTTATCCCAGGACAACCTTCTTCTGGAACCCTGGGACAGGGGTTTCATGTCAGAGGCTATCCCCTGAGCTATAGCTCTGGCTAAGACCTCCTGAAAGCTCTCAGGAAGCTCTGGAAGGGAGGGGTGAAGATCTGGGGTTTGTAAAAACTCCCTTGGGTCTGGAGATTGAGGGGCCAGCTGGTGCCTGGCAGGCTGGGTACCCTGCACCCAAAGGGATCTCCCAATGCCTCCGATGGATGGGCAGGAGATAGGGGGAGCGATAGGGGACTACGCCCTCTGCCCGAGCCCCTTGGGGAACCTGGGGATTCAACCTGGGCCTCTTCCAGTATAGAAAGCCTGCGGGGGAAGTGATATCTGGAGGGGGACGGGCTGATGGTGTCCCTGATCCTCCTCTTGGAGGCCCTAGTCACCCACACCTCCTTGCCAGAGATCTTTTTCCTCATGACTGGGGATGCTTCTTTTGGCGGGGGACCTCCCTCTGGTGACTGGGGGAACTCCCCTAGAGGTCCCCTCGCTCGGGTCCAAATCCCCTGGGATCTAGGCCCCGCTGCACCCCCGCTCCTCGCCGTCTCCACCATACTATTCATGGTTACGTTGTTCACCACCTCCTCCTTCCTGCCGGCTTCAGCTCAACTGTGCGCCCTGCCTCTTTAAGGCTCTGTGCCCTTCTGAGCTTGCCACCGATCCATGGCCCGAATGCCAGCCCACCACCAAATTCTGGGCCCTCCCCAGATTGCTGGTGGAGTTTCGGCCCCTGCAGCTTTCTTCTGGCTCCGGCGGTGACTTCTGAGCACCCATGGCATACATAGTCAGGCACACTGACCACGTGCTCCACTCACGTGCTCCAAAATGGCTGCGATCCAAGATGACGACCACCGAGCCTGTGGACTGATCTCCTCCGAACCTCGGGAATGCTGGAAGATGACCTCTGCTAGGCTCCTTGGTCCCTTGATGCCTAGATCTCCTGCAGCTGTCTCACATGGAGCTTGCGGCGAGGTGAGCTTCCCCCGCTTTATGCAGCCATCTGGCTGCCTGGGGCTTGTGCTAGCAAAGCGGCAAGGCTTTAGTGCTAGCAGCAGTTGAGCATGGGTGAGGAGGGGTGATCCAATCTGGAAAAAAACTTAGAAAAAACGTAGAAAAAATCTTTGAAGTGAGCGGGAGTCAGGAAAACACTCCTTCTGGGCTGGAGATTGAGGTTAATCTGGGAGGTGAGAAGGAGGAATGGAGGTGTGGCCTCAAGATTTACCTCAGTCTCCAGGGCAAAAGGGCTGTGTTAATACCCATTCGTGACTCCTCCCACGCCTCACTTCGGAGACTTTTGATGGTGGAGGTGACTACGTGGTGCCTTCCTATTGGTTGATTGGTCTATTGAAGATTGATGGTTGGCTGTTTCCTTGTGCTGTCAAGCCCTGATAAGCTGGTGGTAAATCAGCACCCCTTTAACTGATATGTGATCCTTTTCCCAGGCTTCAATCAATTTGCTGGCTTTATTTGTGCCTGCATGGTTAACAATTTTGGTAGCTGTGAAATTGAACATATGGCCTCATTCCATGCAATGTGAGACTACCAGTGAGTTCAGATCTCCTAGTTTGACCGCTTTGACCAAGGTCTCCTTTTCATAGTCAATAAACATGATAGGAAACAACAGTGAATATTTTGATGGAAATTACTGTATTAGATTAGTTGATGGTAGCTTGATCCAGACACCTTTTTTGCATTCTTATTTTAACTATGCTATTATGTAAAAACAAAGTAATAGTATTCAGAGATATACAAAAAGCAGGCATTTCTCCTCCATGTTTCAAATCTGCCCTCTTTCAGCATTCTCTATTTCTCTTGATCCATTTGATTGATCTTTTCCACACTTTTAACATTTATTTGATTTCCTTTTTGCAGCTTAGTGATAAAAATGTATGCCTTATTTCAACTGTTTTGGAATAAGTTATGCATAATGTTCTAATGTTCACAGATTAACTTATATTGTATTTGCTTTTTTGGGGGGTAACTGATGACTCAACTGTTAGAATAGGATAGGGGCAGGACAGGGGCAGGACAGGGGCAGGAGGATTAATGGTAGCTACTCCCTCAGCTGCTGCAAAGAGGATTGCCCTGTTAGTTGTCCTATTCTTATTTTACTTATTGGCAAAGAAGGATGAGAAACTCATTTGGGGAACAAAAATATATGCAGAAGACCCAGTTCCATAACTGGCTCTTACAGCAGCTCCCTCCCCCCAAAATCAGATGTTTTTTAAAAATTATCTGCTATTCAAAAATGTTCCATTAGTTAAAAATAATTATGCTTTTATGTTTAAAAAAGTTTTGCTTTGCAATAGATAAAGAAATAATCTGCAAATTCCATATTTTTATTTGTGTTACACAATAAACTATTTTGCTTTTTGTAGTATATGTCATATAAATGTAGCTAGATACAAATACACATTTATTTATATTTGTGCACATTAGTATGAATCTATCAGTGTTTGTGCACTGAGACATAGGTACAGGGAAAAACATTTCATTCCCATCTATATTCTATCTATAAATGTTAAATAATTAGTGTTGTAGTCATAAAGCTTATATATTCCTTGCCAAAGACATCTTCAAGGTCTCTGTGCTGCCTACTGCTTGACATTGGTTTAAAACACATAAAATAGAAACCTTGGAACTAAGATGAACAAGATTCATTCTGACAGAAACCAGATGCAACAAAACAAGACACACACACTCTCTCTCTCTCTTTCTTTTGGGGTTTTATAAATCAGTTCTTATTCTCTGGAAGTACAAACTGACCTATGTGGTACAATGGGCTGTTTTACTATTCTAATTGTAAACTTGAAAATGAAGTAAATGCTTGTCATTTTTTCTTAATAATATATACTGCATCCATCAGAAAAACAAGATTTCTTCATTTCATCCTGAAGCTAATTGAAATAATTTGTACTTGGAAAAAAACAAAATATTCCAGACAATAACATTTTGACTAAGTGATTATATAACCAAAGTACAATCAGATCAGCGGTGGGTTCCAGATCCTGTTGCAACCTGTACGGTGCAACAGGGCCGGGCGCCCACCATATGAATGCGTGCAGTGTGCGCATGCATACTTACCACCTGTAATGCTCTGCGATGCCTCTGCGATGCTCCAGTTGCTCGGTGGAGCATTGCACAGGTGCCATGCGCTCAGTGTGCCTGCACAGAAGCCCCGAAAACTTCAAATACTGGTAAGGAGTGTGGGTGGGTGGGTGGGCCCTCCAGAGCACCATACCGGAATGGTACCTGGTGCTCCCGGCAGGTACCACTATGCGTACTGATTGTAACCCACCACTGAATCAGATCTCCCTCACACACATACAGAAAAGAACACTGAAGACTGAACTTTTGACCTGTTATGTCTGTTAAAACATCCACAATTTAACTGGTTTTTGAGGTTTTGTAATTTTTGTGAGGTGCTTGTTTCTTGCAGCAATCACCTTTTATGTGACTCCATGGTTTCTTTCATATGTTCAGCTTTGTGTGGCTTTGTGAGCTCCTGCAGCTTGATGGGTTTTAATGTGTTTCTGATTGCCCTGCTTTTGTTTTCCTAGGTTATTCTTGGTCCCAGGTCTTTTGTCTTTTGTCTTTCCTATCCTTGGGGTTAATTCTGCCAGGAAAGAGGAAAAGGGGAGTGCCAGGCAAGCTATTTTTAGCCTACCGATTCCAGTTATCTTGATGGGTGTACTTAAGAACTTAGGTCTTCCTTTCAGCTGGTGCTTTTGCTTGGAATTTTCTTAAAGGGGAAGGGATGGCTTGAGTTTCTTGGCACTGTTTTCTGAGGTTTCTGGCACTGTCCTTTATGCTAATACTTCCCACAATGCCTTGATGCTTTTTATTCCAGTGGCTTTGTCTTTCCTGTCCTTAGGGTTAGGGAAAAACTGTATTAATCTGCAGTTTTTTGGGGGAAACTATTGTTATTCTTTGGGGGGGGGGGCTGGTGCAATGTCACACAGTTATCTACACATTAATACTGATTAAGTACTAATAATGTTTGCTTACCCATTTTAGTGAATTTTCCTTATATAATTGGTGTTTTTTTCATACTTTTAGATTTCTAACTTCCGTTTCTCTTAGTTAGCCATTGATAAAACAAATCACACATTAAAAAATATTCAAAGCCTTCTCTTTGATTTTAATTGTTACTTTATTCATTTCTGCACATTCTAATACTTTTTTGTTCATTTTCATATCTTTGTTTTTCTACTGTTGTGCAAATATATTTCTAGCAGCTCTTAACATGTGTAAAAATAAATATGTATTCCCTTTGAAATACCCAACATAATATTTTTGGTTTTAAATCCATATGTTGTTTTACTATTGTTTCTGACCATGACACCACTAACTTTTTTATATATAAAGTTTTTTTATTTTTTCATTTTCATAACATATAACCACATGTAATACTATTACATAACCAACATTGTATTATATTATTAAATGTTTACATCAATTCGTCTTACCATCAACTCCCAAAAACAATTATTGGCTCTTCTGCTCTCCATATACCATATTTCTACCTTATCCATCACTTTATTATCCCTCTCTCCTCCTCCTCCCTACCTTCTTTCTTCCTTCTGTAGTCCTTCTCTTCTCTTCTCTTCCCTTCCTCTTCCTCCTCCTCTCTCCTCTTTACACTCCTTCTTTCTCTCCTCCTCTTCCCCCCTGCCTGCTCTCCTATCCTTCTCTTTTTCCCTTACCTCTCTCCTCTACTTCACACTCTTCATCTCATTTACTTGGTGTATTTCAGCCTCTGAGCGAACTCCATTTTATGTTGATGGTATGTATAATTCCTTTTCAATATACATATTTAATTTTAACATATATATTCTTTTTTTTAAAGAGAAAAAAGTATACATATATAGTAATTGTATTTTTAACACCCCCCATCTAATTTTGGCTGAGATGTAGACCTGGTTACAGTTCCCAGCTATTCTCATCATTATATTTATATAATTATGCATCCGTACATGCCCCAAATTTATGATTCTGTCTTTATAATCTCAATAATTTCCCATTGTAAGTATATTTCATGTTTCCTCTCCATTTTTCCATATCTTGGCTTAGGTTACACTTCATGGTCTTTAAATAACAATCCTTACTGTTCAACGTTCATTACAATTTCCTTAATCTACTATATAGAATAACAAGTGGTACACACCTCACTTTGTTCATCATCTTCAGAGTTCCATATGTGTCCATGTTTCATATATTTTAACCCATACTTAATTGTCCTTCCATTGTCATATTCAATCAATTAGCAACTCAGCTTAATTATCATGCATAAAAGTGAATCACATGCCTCTGCTTTACATTCTCCCCATAACAGTTTCATATTTGTCCATATTCCATATATTTTAACCTTTATTTAATTATCTTTCCATCATCATATTCAATCAATTAGCAACTCAATTTAATTATCCTGTATAGGAGTAAACCAGATATCTCAGCTTTATATTTCCCCATATAACAATTTCTAATTGTTTGATTTTTTCCTAGTAAGTCTTTTGTCCCACTTCTCTATACCTGTCTTCTCCCTTTTCTTTCTTTTGATATGTCCACCCTCATCAATTTTCCCCACGCCATTGTCAAACATAGCGAAATCTTTTGTATTTCCCTTTGTTGGGGCATAACCCACCTCTGCAGTTTTCTCTATGCCACTGTCAACCTCAATAAAATCTTTTGCCTGATTTTTATTTCCTTTTGTTGGGGCACATCCCCCCTTTTCAATTTTCCCTATACCACTGTCAAATCCAATGAAGTTTTTGTCTGCTTTTTATTTTCCACCATTTCTACCCCTTCATTATCCCTCCCCCCCCTTCTTCCTTCACTTCTTCCTTCAGTTCCTGCTTCTCTGAGTTCAAAATTCTATTTAGACTTGAATTTAATGATTTATGCATGTTTTTTATAATTTCACGTAGTTCTTCAAATTCCCACCTTTCCATAATGACCAGTTCCAAAGTTACAGTTAGTTATACAGTTCTTATTTCAGAACTTAAATTTAGCTAGTTCAGCTGATATGGAGAGGAAGAAAGGCAGGGGCTATCTTGATCCTTTGTTCTTTCTTAATGTCCAGTTCCAAAATTGCCATTAGTTATACAGTTCTTAATTCAAAGTTCTGGTCTACCTTAAATTTAGCTAATTCAGCTAATGTGAAAAAGAAGAGAAGTGGGAGCCATCTTGATCTTTTGCAGAGAAAAAAAATCTTAGTATTTTCCTGGTTCTTGAGTTTATTATTTTTCCCCCCTTGTTATCTTCCATCTCTCGTTGGTTATAGTTGCTCAAAATATCTTAATTGGAACAAACTTGCATACATCCAAACTCTGGTATGTTTCTCTTCGCCTCCTGCTTTTCCAAGTTCTGATTTATTGCAGTTGGTTAATTATATCTTCCTACTCAGAGTTTCCCATTCCATTTGCCACACAGGGAAGATTAGGTTATCAGTGAGAAAATAGTGCTTTTTTCTTGACCCCCCCCCCTTTATTGCATTCTACATTCTTACATTCTGAGTTGACCGGACATTCTTCAGCTGGACAGACAAGGGGTGTGTGAGCTCTGAAGAGTCTCACATGAACTCTGTCTGACAAACCAATTCCAAGATTCTTTTGGATTAGAACCCTCCTGGGGTGTGTGCGAAGAAGGGGCAGCATCTCATCAGACCCAGAGGGAGTGCAACAGGTCCCTTATAGGTCAGAGATTTGCTTTAACTTTAAGTTTAACTTTTAATAGATTTATATGCCGCCCAATCCCATAGGACTCCGGGCGGCTTACAGAAAAAGTTAATATAGAAGTTAAAATAAAGAAGAATTTAAAAAGAAACAATTTAAAAAGAACACACCATACACTCAATCTGGGTGGGGCTGGACCTCATTCCTGAAGTCAACAGCCCCAGGCCTGCTGGAATAGCCAGGTTTTAGTGGCTTTTCGGAAGGCCAAGAGAGTGGGGAGGGTCCGGATCTCTACGGGTAGGTCATTCCACAGGGTCGGAGCAGCTACAGAGAAGGCCCTCCTCCGAGGAGCCGCCAGACGGTATTGCCCGGTCGACAGCACCTGGAGAAGGCCCAGTCTGTGAGTTCTTATCGGCCGTTGGGAGGTATGTGGCAGGAGGCGGTCTCCCAGATATCCAGGTCCTAGGCCAGTGATGGCGAACCTATGACACGCGTGTCAGTGCTGACACGCGTAGCCATTTGGGGTGACACACACAGGATTTCATACGATTCATCCTCGGCTCCTGCACGGCCGCCGAGGATGAAAGAATGTGCTGGAGGAATGGGGGGGGCGGGACGTGTGATCTCCCCCGCCCACACTCACTTACTGTATCGCCGCCGCCCCTTTCTGAGCGCAGGGGCTGCTGGTAAGGCGTGCATGCCATGCGCACACACGTCATCAGCGCGGCGAGGGAGGACCCGCAGGAGAGGAGCGCGGGAACAGTGTGCACCTCTCTCCAGTCAGGCCGGCACAGAGAGTCTACTCCTGGTTAGTTAAAGAATTCGCCCTCCCCCTCACTTATCTCAGTTCACGGCAGGGCTGTGGAGTCTGCTGCTTCCAGCTCCACGTCCTCATCAACATGCTGCTCCGGCCCGCCCCCGCTATGAATATTCATATTCTTCGCCCTCGCGTCACTAGGAATATTCATAGCAGGGGCGGGCTGGAGCAGCATGTTGATGAGGACGTGGAGCTGGAAGCAGCCGACTCCACAGCCCTGTTTCACGGCACCCCAAACAAGTTCAATAATATCAAGGGCAACATACGAAATCGACTGATGAACAAAGAAGTTACTAAGCAGGTATGTTAAATAATTTGTTTTTGGTTTATTAAATACAATTATATATTGCAATTATACATTTTTGTAGTTTAAACTATAAATTGCGCAAAATTATGTTTTTGTCGAAGTGACACACAACGCGAGTTATGCTCGATTTTTTGCCGATTTTTGACACACCATGCCAAAAAGGTTGCCCATCACTGTCCTAGGCCATGTAGGGCTTTAAAGGTGATGACCAGCACCTTGAAGTGTGTGTGGAGACTGACCAGTAACCAGTGCAGCTCGCGGAGGATAGGTGTAATATGGGTGTATCTAGGTACATCCATAATTGCTCACGCAGCTGCATTCTGGACTAACTGTAGACTCCAAACACTTTTCAAGGGCAGCCCCATGTAAAGCGCATTACAGTAATCAAGCTTGGAGGTGACGAGGGCATGAGTGACAATTCGAAGTGCCTCCCGGTCCAGATAGGGCCGCAACTGGTGCACCAGGTGAACCTGGGCAAAGGCCCCCCTGGTCACAATCGACAAATGATGTTCTAATGTCAGCTGCGAATCCAGGAGGACACCCAAGTTGCAGACCCTCTCTGAGAGGTGTAGAATTTCACCCCCCCAGGCTAAGGGATGGAATATCTGGACTATCCTTGGGAGGTAACATCAATAGCCACTCGGTCTTGTCTGGATTGAGTGCAAGCTTGTTCGCTCCCATCCAGACCCTGACAGCCTCCAGGCACTGGCACATCACTTCCACCACTTCGCTGAGTTGGCACAGGGTGGACAGATACAATTGAGTATCGTCTGCATACTGATGGTATTTGATTCCGTGCCGGCGTATGATCTTACCAAGTGGCTTCATGTAGATGTTAAATAGGAGGGGGGAGCAGGACTGGGCCCTGCAGCACCCCATATTTAAGGGGCCTAGGGGTCGATCTTTGTCCTCCAACCAACACTGACTGCGACCTGTCCGAGAGGTAGGAGGAGAACCACCGTAAAATGGTGCCTCCCACTCCCACCTCCCACAACCGCCGCAGAAGGATACTATGATTGATGGTATTGAAGGCCGCTGAGAGGTCAAGAAGCACCAGGATAGAAGAATGTCTAGCCCTCCAACGTTGCTCTAGGCATCTCTTTTGGCACTTCATCTCCTGGAGTTCCTTGGTAAACCAAAGAGCCCTCCTGGATCCATCTGGTCCAGTGCCTCAGCCGCCGCTATATTCTAAGCCGCGACTAAGGACTCTGCCGGGCTGTGTGCAAGGGAGTCAGGTATCTCTCCAAATCCCATAGGGTCCATCAGGTGCCTGGGGTGGAACCACTTAATTGGCTTCCTCTCCCTGCAGTGGGGGAGTAGTTTCCGAAAGTCAAGCCTCAGTAGGAAGTGATCTGACCATGACAAGGGCGAGATCTCTATGCCCTTCAGTTCCAGGTCACGTCTCCACTGCCCCGAGAGAAACACGAGGTCGAGCATGTGACCCGCTGTATGAGTCGGACCCTGAATTACCTGGGTCAAGTCCATGGTTGTCATGGAAGCCATGAACTCCTGCGCTCCATCCGAGCATTCGCCAAAAGATGGCAGGTTGAAATCCCCCAGTACTATCAGTCTGGGGAACTCAACCGCCAGTCTGGCTACTGATTCAAGGAGCGCAGGCAGGGCTGTTGTAATGCAGCTGGGAGGTAGGTACATTAGAAACAAGCCCACTTGACCCCCCAGGTCCAACTTCACCAGAAGGGACTCACACCCGACAATCTCCAGAGCAGGATCCCACGAGGAACTAATGACCCTTGGATGATGGCTGCCACTCCCCCACCCCTTTACTGGTGTCGTGGTTGGTGGAGCACCTGAAACCCTTCTGGGCACATTTCTGAGAGGGGGACTCCTCCCTCATGGCCCAGGCAGGTTTCAGTAATACATGCCATGTCTGCCCCCTCGTCTAATATTAAGTCCTGGACGAGGGGAGCTTTATGAATCACAGACCTGGCATTTAGCAACAGCAACCTGAGACCAGGGCCCTGACATCTCTTGCCACCTGGTTCTTGAGTTGAGCTATCAAGGCTGGAAGGAGGGATCGCTGTGACGTAGCGAACCCTCCTTCCCCGGTAATGGCTAGCCCTGTAACTCCCGTCATACCTGCCTCTCCCAAACGTAACCGGGATGCTCCGTCCCGTCCCCATCACAGTAGACCCCTCCTCCCATCCCACGGCCCCCGTTCTCCCTGGCAGGCCATTCATGCATTCGCTCTGGGACGAGAGGCGGATCCGGGCCCCCATCCACTTCTGCTTCTGCACTCAGTGGAGGGGGCTCTGGGTCGCACTCTCAATCCCCCCACACATACTGGCCAGGCATTCTGCACATGCATACCCCACTAATAATTAAAATACAATGATACAATAAAATACTAATAAAAAAATTCGTTAAATTAAAAGTGTGGGATCATTCAATCAGACACATATATACCACATGCACTCCCCATACAAGAGAAAAATTGCGCAGCTGTTAGAAAATGTGCAAGTTCGTGTAAAGTTTGTAGGTGGGTTTGCAAAAGTCCAGTCCGATGGAGTTAGCGGAGGTGTAGAGGGAGAAAAGAAGGTTCGTCTTCCCTCTTCCTTGTGCGATAGATGGTGTAGAAATGGAGGGGGGCAAAAAAGTCAGAGGGGGCTGAGATGGCGTCCCTTGGCATCGACGGGTGGCAATGTTCATCCCAAATGGGACCAGATTGCAAGTCCAACGTCCAGCAGCCATGAGCAGGGAAGCCAAATGACAAAAAACCCTGTATGAGTGAGGGCAAACAGAGGGCCAACAAAGAAGGAGAGGCCGTACCATAGGAAAAGGCCGAGTCAAGTGAGATGGAGGAGGGGGGAGTCTAAAGGGCCGTGGCAGCGGCTGCAAGGCCAGCTGCCTGATCTTATACAGCACCATATCAAGCCGACTACCCCTTCTTATGGTGCTGGGGGATTTCAACCTGCCTTCACTCGGCGAGCACTCTCATGGAGCGCAGGAGTTCATGGCTTCCATGACAGCCATGGGCTTGACCCAAGTAATTTGGGGTTTGACTCACTCAGCGGGGCACACGCTCGACCTCGTATTTCTCTCGGAGCAGTGGAGTTGTGATCTTGGTCTGAGGGGTATCGAGACCTTGCCCCTGTCATGGTCGGACCACTGCCTACTGAGGCTTGACTTTCGGAGGCCAATCCCCCACTGTAGGGAGGAGGAACCGATTAGGTGGTTCCACCCCAGGCACCTTATGGACCCTTTGGGCTTTCAGACGGCGCTTGGTGTTATACCTGATACTCTCGTCCACAGTCCGGCTGAGGCCTTGGTTGCTGCTTGGAACTCGGCGGTGGCAGAGGCTCTTAACCATTTTGCGCCTTTACGGCCTATCCGAGGCAGCGGATCCAGGAGGGCTCCTTGGTTCACTGAGGAACTCCGGGAGATGAAGCGCCAAAAGAGACACCTGGAGCGCCGCTGGAGGTCCAGTAAGTCCAAGTCAGACCGAGCACTGTTAAAAGCCTGCATCAGAGCCTACCTTCTGGCAATTCGGACTTCAAAAAATACATACATTGCCGCTCTGATTGCATCTGCTGAGTCGCACCCAGCCGCCTTGTTCAGGATAGCCCGCTCCCTCCTGAAAGGGAGGGATGCGGGCAATCCTTTACAAGGCAGAGCTGAGGAGTTTGTCCAATTTCTCGCGGATAAAGTTGCTCGGCTTCGGACAAACCTGGACTCCAATTGCGCAGAGCCAGCTGAGGTACCGGGGGAAGGTCTTGAACAACATCTTTGGATTGACTTTCAGTCTGTTACTCCTGAGGAAGTGGACAAGGCCATCGGAGCAGTGAGTGCCTCCACATGTGTACTGGACCTGTGCCCCTTCTGGCTGGTCGCAAACAGCAGGGAGGTGACACGGAGCTGGATCCAGGCAATAGTTACCGCCTCCCTCCGGGAGGGGTTCTTTCTGCCCCCCCTAAAGGCAGTGGTGGTGAGACCACTCTTGAAAAGGCCGTCTTTGGATCCAGCCATTTTAAATAACTATCATCCAGTCTCCAACCTCCCCTTTATTGGGAAGGTTGTTGAGAAAGTGGTGGCCTCTCAGCTCCGGCGGTCCTTGGATGAAACCGATTATCTAGACTCCTTTCAGTCTGGATTCAGGCCTGGCTACAGCATGGAAACTGTTTTGGTCGCAATGACCGATGATCTCTGGAGAGCCAGAGACGGGGGCCATGCCTCCATCCTAGTGCTCCTTGACCTCTCAGCGGCCTTCGATACCATCGACCATGGTATCCTTCTGCGACGGTTGCGAGAGGTGGGGGTGGGAGGCACCGTTTTTCAGTGGTTCTCCTCCTACCTCTCGGACAGGTCACAGTCGGTGTTGGTTGGAGGGCAGAGGTCGGCCCCTAGGCCCCTTAAGTATGGAGTGCCACAGGGTTCGGTTCTGTCCCCCCTCCTGTTTAACATCTACATGAAGCTGCTGGGTGAGATCATTCAGTGGCACGGGATAAAATATCACCAGTATGCGGACCATACACAGTTTTATCTGTCCGCCCTGTGCCAACTCAGTGAAGCGGTTGATGTGATGTGTCAGTGCCTGGAGGCTGTCAGGGTCTGGATGGGGGTAAACAAACTTGCTCTCAATCCTGACAAGACCGAGTGGCTTGTGTTTTTCCCTCCCAATAATTGGCCATGTATTCCAACTCTCAGGCTGGGGGGTGAAATTATACGCCCCTCAGACAGGGTTCGCAGTTTGGGGGTCCTCCTGGATCCACAGCTGACTTTAGATCACCATTTGTTGGCTGTGACCAGGTTCATGCATTTGCCCAGGTTCGCCCAGGTTCGCCTGTGTACCAATTGCGTCCATACCTGAACTGGGAGGCTCTCACAACAGTCACTCACGCCCTTGTGACCTCAAGACTGGACTACTGCAATGTGCTATACATGGGGCAGCCCTTGAAGAGTGTTCGGAGACTTCAGCTTGTCCAGAATGCAGCCGCGAGAGCGATTGTGGGTGCGCCTCGGTACACCCACGTTACACCTATCCTCTGTGAGCTGCACTGGTTGCCTATTGGTCTCCGGATATGCTTCAAGGTGCTAGTCGTCACTTATAAAGCCCTACATGGTATTGGACCTGGGTACTTGAGAGACTGCCTCCTGCTGATTACCTCCCAAAGACCCATTAGATCCCACAGACTAGGCCTCTTCTGAATTCCATCTGCCAGCCAATGCCGGCTGTCAACTACCCGGAGGAGGGCCTTCTCTGTGGCTGCTCTGGCCCTCTGGAACGATCTCCCCATGGAGATTCGGACCCTCACCACCCTTCAGGCTTTCTGTAAAGCTGTCAAGACCTGGCTGTTCCAGCAGGCCTGGGGCTGTTGAGTTCCATCCCCACTCGAACTGGTGTGCTTGTTGAGACCTTTTTTGGTTTTGTATTGTTTGTTTTTGTTGCCTTCTCTTTTGTATTGTCCCCCCTTCCCTTCAGTTTTGTTAGCTGCCCTGAGTCCCTCGGGAATAGGGCAGCATACAAATTGAATAAAACCTGAAACCTGAAACCTCTCTGAAGCCAGCCAGCACAGTCCAAAAGATTCCAAAAAGTGGGGGCAAAGATGTCGAGGAATGCCAGGAACACCAAGCAACGTAGACCTCTGAAGCAGAGGGAGGGGGGGCACCTAAAGAGACTATGGCAGCAGGGAATAGGCCAGCTGCCTTGTCTCGTCCAGCGTCGTTCGAATCACCCACTTCCTCTTTGGTAACAATAGTCCTCCAGCAGACCGATGAACACCAGGCCCCCTCCCAGTCAATGAGGGAATCAGGACTAGGTCCATAAAACGCTGAAAACGACGCCTTCAGCACGACGCTGCCATTTCCATCATTTTCGCCGAGCGTTGTGAAGATTATTCCAGGTAGCTGCATGGGCCAGAGGACATCCGACAGTAGCGACCCTCCAGGATACCACTTGTTCAGGTCCCCTGGATTGCGCTCGGTTGCGGGGACCCCTTCTCACGTGGCTCCGAACCGAGTTGCCGGTTTTCTCTGGTGTTTTTCTGTTCCACCGGATGGAGCAAAGGAAGCCAGCGGCCATCCCACCTCGCACATGCACACTGAATCTTTGACAAACTTTCCACTCAGGCCACCGCCGCCGCCTCGGGCAACTTTTCCTCCGCGCCACCCTCGTGCCCCGTGGATGCCGCTCCGACGCGCCCGGAGCCGCCGAGCAGGAGGAGCTCTCTGAATTGGAATCGGGGTGGCAGCAGGGCAACATGGCTGTACAAGAAGCTGGCTTCCAGCCAAAGCTACTGAGCAGGAGCATGCAGGACAAGATGAAAACCTGGTAAGAAGATCTAATTAACCTACAGTTATAAATCAGAACTCGGAAAAGGGAAAGAACCTTGAGAGTATAAATAATATTAATGGACAGATCTGAACTTTGGCAAAAGAAAGGAAGAAGGGGGGAAATGGAGGGTTCAAACACTAGCCCAAAAAGAGCCATTTGCTTGAAACAATTTGGACAGAAAAGGAGAAAGTTGAGAAGTGACAAACCAACTCAAATACAAACTCTAAATTTGGTTTTGGATTTGAAAAGATTGTGTTTTTAAAAGAGACTAGGAGGTTGAAATGGAAACCAAAACATACTGAGGAGATTTGCTTCATTCAAATGTCTTCTAACTAATATATATTACAATACAATAGCAGAGTTGGAAGGGACCTTGGCGGTCTTCTAGTCCAAACCCCAGCCTAGGCAGGAAACCCTACACCGTTTCAGACAAATGGCTATCCATCATCTTCTTAAAGACTTCCAGTGTTGGGGTATTCACAACTTCTGGAGGCAAGCTGTTCCACTGATTAATTTTTCTAACTGTGAGGAAATTTCTCCTCAGTTCTAAGTTGCTTCTCTCCTTGATTAATTTCCACCCATTGCTTCTTGTTCTGCCCTCAGGTGCTTTGAAGAATAGCTTGACTCCCTCTTCTTTGTGGCAACCCCTGAGATATTGGAAGACTGCTATCATGTCTCCCCTAATCCTTCTTTTCATTAAACTAGACATACCCAGTTCCTGCAACCGTTCCTCATATGTTTTAGCCTCCAGTCTCCTAATCATCTTTGTTGCTCTTCTCTGCACTCTTTCTAGAGTCTCCACATTTTTTTTACATCATGGTGACCAAAACTGAATGCAGTATTCCAAGTGGTATTAACACTTTACGTGATCTTGATTCTATCCCTGTTTATGCAGCCTGGTTGGTCAGCCAGTTATGAATCCATCTGGTGGTGATGCTGTCTAACCCACATTTTTCTACTTTATCTAGTAGTAGGTTATGGTCTACTTTATCAAATGCCTTGCTGAAGTCCAAGTAAATTATATTGAGGGCATTCCTCTGGTCCACTAATTTTGTCACTTTGTCGAAGAATGCAATAAGATTAATCTGGCATGATCTGTTTTTGACAAACCCATGTTGGCTTTTGGCTATTACTTTGTTTACTTCTAGGTGTTCACTAATTCGTTATTTGATTATCTTTTCCAGAATCTTTCGTGATATTGAGGTCAGGCTGATAGGTCTGTAGTTTCCTGGATCTATTTTTGTTCCTTTTTTGAAAATGGGAATCACATCAATTTTTTTCAGTCCTCTGGCAGTTCCCCCGTGCTCCAGGATCTCTGAAAGATATAGTTCAGTGGTTCTGAGATCTCATCTGCCAGTTCCTTCAGAACTCTGGGGTGTAATCCATCTGGTCCTGGTGATTTGAACTTGTCTAGGGTAGACAGGTGCTCACTTACCATTTTCTTCCCTATTTCAACTTGTGTTCCTAATCTGATTTTTGTGGTGCTGTTTTTGGTAGGTTGGACTGTTTTTTCCCTTTGTGTAAAGACAGATGCAAAAAATGAGTTAAATAGTTCTGCTTTCTCCCTGTTGTTTGTCACCTGCTTGCCACTTTCTCCCAGCAATGGACCAATTGTTTCTTTGACTTTTTTCTTGTTTTTAACATGTTGGACGAATGTTGAATTCCAGTATTGCATGATCACTTGCCCCCAAGGTTCCTGTAGCTTCAACACCTTCTATCATTTTCTCTCTGTTAGTGAGAATTAAGTCCAATATGGCTGATCCCCTTGTTCCCTTCTCTACCTTTTGGGAAACAAGGTTGTCTGTTAGGTTTGTTAGGAACCTGTTGGATCTTTCACTTGGTGCAGAGTTTGTTTCCCAGTTGATGTCAGGGTAGTTAAAATCCCCCATTAGTATTGTGGTGTGCTTCCTACATACCTTAGTTAGCTGAATAGGAAAAAAGTTCATCTACTCCCACTGCTTGTTTGGGTGGTTGTAGTATAGACCTATGGCAATGTCATTTCCCCCCCCCCTTTAATATTGACCCAAATGCATTCAAGATAGTTCTCATCATTGTTATGCTCTATTTCTGTAGAGATGTAGTTATTTCTTATATATAGTGCAACTCCACAATGTCAGCCTCTGCTTCGCCACTTGCTTTCAACTGTCATTGAAATGGGGAGGCATGGTATTTGGGAAGGGAAGTTTTAAGTACAGGAGAGATTGTTAAAAGGGAGTTTTGTTCACACCATCTACTGCGCATGCTGGATGAATGGGCCCGCCAAGGCCAACTGTCTTGCATACCAACCTGATAATGCTTTTTGAAAATGGAACTCACATGACACCTGAGGATTGTGTGGATTGTACTATGGGATGGGGTTATCCTGGGACGGGGGGTGTCACATATTGATATCTATGATTACATGCGCTTTTGCCTCAGATCTTGCTTTGCTTAGCTCCTATCTTCTCATAACCAGTAAAAGTACTCTTAATTCTGCGGAATGGAGTTAAGTGGTTTCTTTCTTGATTGCTGAGGGAGGCCGGCTTGACACACCTCCTATTTTATTTGGTCTATTTCTTTTAAATAATTTAAATCCTTCTAGCGCTATGTTCCAACTGTGGGTTTCATCCCACCAAGTTTCTGTAATGGCAACAATATCATATCTGCCCTTGTTTACTTGGATTTCTTTTTTTTTTTAATTATAAAAAAGTTTTTTTTATTTTTAGACAAACATAAAACATACTGACATAAAAACACACAAAATAAAAATCCTTCTCCAATTACTTACAGTGTGTTGATTGGTTACAAACCCTTGTGCTTTCTCACAATAGTCTTCACTTGCAAGTTACATAAAAACTCATATCATCATTGTAATATATGTATATAATTGTTACGGTTATTAAACATTCATTTGACTATAGCTATTATTACATCCTTTTTACGTAAAATATTCTAAATTTAAGATAAATTTATATTATGGCATTTACATCATCCTGAATTCAGCCAATAGTATTACATCTTTATATTCTATTCTATATAGAATTATTTATCTTTTATAACAAAGCTTTTAAGCATCCTCTCCATAGTCCTCACTTTCAATTTATATAAAATTTTATATTATCAATCTAGTGTGTGTGTATATATATATATATATATATATATATATATATATATATATATATATATATATATATATATATATATATATATATATATATATATATATATATACACACACTCATACATACACACACACACACACATATATATATATATGCATTATTATCATTATTAATCATTTATTTAGCTATAACTATTATTACTTTATTTTATACATAATACTCTAAATTTAACTAAGTTTAACTTAATTTTTATTTTAACATTTCATTTCTTCATCCTGTATCGATGGGGGCGGAGCTGGAGAGTGTTTGCAGTAGTGCCTCCTGGTTTTATTTTATTTTATCAATTTTTAGTACTCCCATTGGATCATTTTTTTTATTTAATTAACATTTTTTGGTGGAGATAACAGCGTAGAACATAATACAAACAAAAACTTTTGTTGCCGCCAAGAATTAAAAAGGCATGGGAAATTGGCTCCTATGTTGTCCTAAGTCATGTGTTTGCTGTTGATGTGTTTATGTGTGTAAAATAAAAACTTAAAAAAAAATAAAAAAATAAAAAAGCATGGGAAAAAGAAACGCCATGGCGGCAGCCCAGGATCTCTCCCTCCAGTGAAAACAGCAAAACAACCAAGAATTGAGGAGCTCTTTGTTGGCAAGAGATCTGTAAGTAAAACTAACCCCACCCCCCCATCTCCAACAATCCGGAAAGATTAGAGCAGGACCGGCAAAAAAGATGTGACAAGACTTCCGGGGGCGGAGCTTGTCGCCGAATGGGGCTCAACGGAGCTCCTCTCAGAGATCTGGTCTGTATATCTAAATAAGATCAAAGATATCACCCCTTTTTGGCAAGAAAGGGGCAGGGAGAAGCTCAGTGGCTAGGGTCTATTCGTAGTTCACAGCCTTCTTCTTTTTTTGGCTGTGGACGGAGATTAGATCCAGCGTTAGCTGAGCTCTTATCTCCAGCCAGTTCTTCTCAGCTGCCTTTTTTGCAGCCCTAGACAGGAGACTCCCCCCTCAGGACAAAGCAAAGTTGTTTGAAGTTATGATTAATACGAGCGGGTCCCACCCCTGAGAGGTTTTACTTTTATTACTATCTTAAACACCAGCCTCGTTTGTCCTAGAGGCTTCTTTGTTTAAACGCATTACAAAATGGCGATTTTTCTCCGTTGGTGACTGATAGGGGATGTACTTAGCCAGCTCTGCCTTCCTGAAGACTATTCCTCATTAACTACCCAAAATCTATAAACAATTTTTTATTTTTTTTTGGGAAATTGAGGGGAGCGAGAGCGCTGTTTATTTGTTATCTCTAGCTTTTACTTATAATGGCTCCCAGGTCAAAGCCGAAGCGTTTTTCTACGAATGTGCTTAAAGAATCTGCTACAAAATCGCTGCCCTTGTCTCCTACGCCCTCTACTGGAGATTTCTTAACACAGGAATTTCTTTTTCAAATGCTTAATGACTTTAAACAGGAAATTAGAGAATTTGTATTGGAGTTATATGATAATCTAGAGACTAAGATTGCCCAAATGAAGGCGAATACGTTTGTAGCCGTGTCTGCTCTGACAGATTACACCGCTGAAATGGAGAATAAATTGGAAAGCTTGGAGGAGGCTAACTCTAATTTGACTACTAACATCCAAACATTACAACAAAAAATTAGAGATACTCAAGAACAGCTCGTTATGATAAATTTTAACAGGAAGGCATTTGCAATAAGAGTCAGAGGATTGCGCGAAAAGGAGCGAGAATTTGAAACAGACTTTTGTTGAGGCCTTCAGTCATGCGGTGGGAAGCCCGGGATTTAATTTTGATTGGCAGATTCGGAAAATCTATCGCTAGAATTCGTTGGTAGCAGAACAGTGACAGCTCCCGAGGGACATAATCATATATTTCTCCACAAAAGAATCCAGAAATGCGATCATACAAAAGTTTTACAATAATAGGTTGCGAGTTGATGGGCAGGATTTGATTGTCTTAAAAGAAATACCATCCCAGATGTTAAAAGCAAGAAGAGACTATACTTTCCTAACTGAAGAGCTTAGAAACCACCAGATAAAGTATAAATGGGATGCGCCAGCTGGCATCACGGTCACATTTGAGAATCAAAGATTTCGTCTCAATTCTGTTTCGGAAGCTCGAGATTTCTACTATAAGACTTTGAAGGCGGGACTTCCTGACTCACTCGGAAAAGAGGAAAGACAAGGTGAAGGGGAAGGCAAGCAGCAGACCACATGGTTGCAAGACGGAGGGTGTAGCTCTCCCCCTCCCGGAGAAGCAGAAGAGCGGAGATCGAGGATTTAGCTATGTCTTCAAAATATTTGTCTGGTTTAAGATACGGTAATCCTGTTTAGACCCAACAATTTGCAAGATATTCAGTCTCTAGACTACGATGTTTTCCTATTAGATATTCCAAAATATTTGTCAAAGTTGTGGATTGAATGGGGGTTTGCGATCTCTCTCCGGTAGAAAAAGCGGAATTGGATACTGGTGGTGTGATATTGGGACTGAATTACGTGGAGTGGATGCTGAACACATATTTCATGGGACTTATATGTCTGAACTTTAATTTAAATTGTCCAGGACTTTAAAGTGAAGAGAGTGGAGATGGTAACTTCACTGAACTTTGGTTTGGGAGGAAGGGAGCCGAGTAACGCGGGGTAGGTGGAGGGGTAGCGAAAGCCTGATCAGATTATTTCGAGTTAAAAGGCAAATTGACTCTTGTGTAAATTATTATTCGAAAATAGGGTTAAGAAAGATTATTTGGAGTGACTACAGGAAGTAGTGGTAAATATCAGAGAAGCAAGGGATGAGGGTAAAATTCATGTGGAATGATTTACGTTGTTTAAACTCTATTAGAAGGGAAAGCTTGGTGAGATTATTTTGAGACAGAATGTAAACTGATTCTTGTGTAAATTATTATTTGAATATGTGGAATGATCCACGCTGTTTAAATCCTATTAGAAGGGAAAGTTTGGTGAGATTATTTTGAGCTAGATCGCAAACTGATGTCTGCATAAATTTGCATAAATTTTTATTTGAATATAAGGTTAAGGAAGATGAACGGGAGAGTCTACAGGAAGTTGGGGTAAATAACAAAGAAGCAAGAGACGAGAATAAAATACATATAGAATGATTTATACTGTTTAAACATTAATAAAGATGGGGGGCTGAGCTTAACACAAAGAGGTTTTTTTTTCTTTTTTCTTTTTTCCTTTTTTTCTTTTCTTTTCCTTTTTATAATTTGTAATTTCTTTTTATTTATTTTTTTCTCATATTACTTTTACTTTTAATTCACAGGATCACAAGATACTTTAGAAGGGGTTTGACAGAGGGCAATGCCAGGTGTGGGCCCTGGGAAGTCGGGGGGAACTAGGGAGGGGGACCTACGGGGGGTGGGTGGGTGGGTGGTAATATAGTTTCAATAAGAAGAAGAATGCACTTGTATACGGTTGTCTCTTTTTTCTTCTTCTTTCTTTATCATATTTTGTTTCCTATTTTCTATCTTTATAGCTCAATATTAATAAATAAGAGTTGAATAAAGGAATACACCAAGGGGAGAGGTAGAGGGAAAGAAGAGGGAGGAGCAAGGAGGGAGTAAGAGGGGAATGTAAGGAGGGTGTAAGGGGAATGCTAGGAGGAAGGGGAGAAAGGAAGGTTTGAGGGGAAAGGGAAGTAGGAAGGGGAGTGTTAGAGGGAGGAAAGGAAAGTTGGAGGGGGAAGATGGGGTGTATGGAGGATGGAAGTGTCAGGTGGGGTTTTGTTTTATGCTGAATGATGATGAGTTGTGTTTTCTTTTTTATTTTATCTTATTTCTTTTCTTATAGCAAATATCCAGTATATAAGTGACTGTAAAATTGAATGTGAAAATGAATAAAAATATATTTCAAAAAAAAAAAAAAAAAGATGTGACAAAACAGCATTTACTAGACTTTCCTGATCTGGCGGGGGGGGGAGGGGAGAACAAACTGAAAGCCAGCTCTTTTCACAAACAACTAACCTGATAACGCCCTATATGGAGGCTGAGCTAAAGGCAAAAAAGGTGACCAACAATCAGATAATTCAGAGTATGGAGAGTTTACCTTGGGAAAATTCAACTGAGTTTATGTCAAAGCAATGCCTTCTCACAGCGCAAATGGTGGTTTCAATATTTGAACAATTAATTGCCATCCAACATGATGTAGAGACATTGAAAAAAGATTTAGCTGTTTTTCTTCAAGTACACTATCGGGCCCCAGGTACCCTCACTAAAATTCTTGCAGAAGACTTGGTTAACTCCCATACGCAGGGTAAGAAAAAGGAAATAGAGCAAAGAGCCAGAGAAACAATTAAAGAGTCAGATAAAAGGTGGCAGTCCTCTCAGAAAAACAGTCTCTCCCCAGACAAGGCAACGAGAGGAAAATGTATCAATAAAGAAGAAATCAGGAAAGCATCCCTCCCGCAATTACAACAATCACATCGCTCACTACAAACCCAACAGATAGCTCTTAGAATCCATTTGAATGAACTTAATTATGGATGTTGGAATTCCAGAAGTGCAATATTAAATTCCCTAAGCCAGCTTCTTCACTGACACAGGAGCATGATTGATCTCTGTGCTGTGGAGTGGTTACCTGAGGCCCCAAATTGGAAGCGGATTCTCCTGTCTTTCAAACAACTCACCATACCACAGATGTTATTCAAGATGAAGGCATATTTAGCCTCCTTCCAAATCTTTCCCATCAGAGTCTTTGGTGAGGAAAGAGTTACTCCGTTAATAGCTAACATGCAAGCTCCCAAGGTGGCTGCCTCCTCCTCATTTTCAACCTTGGAAAAGAGAGAGAAAGACAGTGGGAGTCAACCAGCCCTGCCCAGTGAAGAGATATTTAACAGCACAGAAGCTGGTCTCATTAACGCTTTTGGTGCTCTCCCAAGGAAAGAACAAGACAATATATTATACGTTAGAAAATTTAAAGACAACCTTATTGGTCACAATGGACACAGCAGAGCTGCTTATAGATCTGGTTTCCCCAAGAATCGAGCCTCTCACTTCTCCCTCAGAGGACAAGGGATTACATGAATACAAGATCATGGACAATAGAAGCCAAGACCCAAAGGGGGTATTAGAGATCCCAGTAGAGATGGAGATGTTTTCATCCCTGTGTGAATATCTCATGACACCTTCAGCACCAAACCAAGAAACTAAGAGTCAACCCACATCAGAGCCACCATCTTAAAGAATGAAAGACGACCTAATAACGTCTTGCCCCACAATCAGAGAAGAGGCATCGGAATGGCAAGCTGTGTTAGCTGGTGCGAAAACCTCTTACCCTGAACAAGTTCCTCAAGAGTCTACACATGACCTAGACGGGCCCTCCCTATTTTTAAAGAAGATATATTTGGTGTGCGATGACACCTCAATCCATGGTAACAGCCAGACAACTTCCCTTTATATAAATCAAGTTTCCTGATGAGCTGCAAAAGATGACCCACTTTCACTTATAACCTGGAATATAGCAGGTTGGTCCGTCCCATCAAACGACCAACTCTTTTTTGACTATATATCACAATTTGACATCCTCTTCTTGCAGGAAACCTGGGCCTCCACAGAGATTCAGTTAGATGACTATTGGGTTAACTCAATCCCGGCTGTCCCAAGCAAGGTGGGGGGGGGAAGCTAAAGGGGATATTGTGACATTAGTTAATACATCCTTGCATTTTAAATGTGTATCACTGCCACCTTTCCAGCCATGGGTTGTAACTACATTACTCTTATTTAAACAGGTGGAGATTTTGCTTTTTAATATCTATATTCCTCCACTTAATAGGAATAATGTGATTAACAAGATTTGGGACAGCATAGAAGATTTTATTCTTGGCTGTTCAGCCAAATTCCCCAAAGCTGCAATAATTATGGGTGGGGACTTAAACGCTAGAATGGGACCAAATGATCAAGCATTATTTAATCATTTTAAGATTCACTATGATGAAAATGAAACAGGAGAATCTTTGCATTCCAGACAATTTAAAGACCCTAAAGCTAATCGGGCAGGTTTGTGTGTAAGACAAATGACTGTACATTTGGATCTTTGTATCCTTAATGGGTCCCCATCCAGTAGAATATACGTATCAGGGAGCAAGAAGAAAATCCACAGTTAATTATTGAATGATATCATATGACCTCCTGAAGTTCTTACAGAAGATGGAGGTAGATTCACGACTGGAAAGCGATCATAATACAATACTCCTTACTCTCACATTGCACCAGAAATCTCTACGGGCAGGCACAGCCTACCTACCCAGGTTAAAGACTCAAAATACCCAGGTAAACATTAAATGGAATGAGAAAAACGCTAAGGAAGTTACCAAATGGATGTTAGCCCCTGAAACCATAAAGCTACATACATCTCTACTAAGAAATACTACTTAAAGCAGCTGAAAGCACAATATAAGAACCTTTTAAAAGAAAAGAAAAGTGCAGCTCTGAAGGAGTCTTGGCATAGACTAATTACGGCAGTCAGGACAAAAAATACATCCCTTTTTTGGTGCATCACCAGGGGATTGGGAAAACCTCCCCTACCCCCAACAAATCAGGTTCCAATTCATACCTGGGAAGAGTATTTTAGGGAGCTTTATACAGATCCTGACTTTGCGATGTCTCTGAGATCAGCAGGACGTGCCCTTCTCTATCACCATCTCTATGGGATGGTTTAGGTCCAAGAGGACCATTCAGCAGCAGAGATATCGACAGAAATCCTGGAGCTCTAAAATTGCATGTCATGTTGTAGCGATGTCAGCCCCACCCTCACTTGGATTTCTGATTCATCCTGTTTATTCCTCATACTCTGTGCATTGGTGTATAGACATTTGAGTCCATTTTGATTGACCCTGTGTTTACTGTCTACATAACCTGTGTTATGCCTGACTGCCCCTATTTTCCTGCCACTTGTATGATTCGTGCACATGGTATGGCACTCAGTATTAAATGCTTGGTTTTGCTTGACAGCACAAACATCTATTTTAGATTGCTGGGGACAGAAATGTTCTGTATCAATTAATTCTCTGTTCCCGCTGTTTAGTTTAAATATTTATCCAGAAAATCTGTGAATTTAATGCCAAGTAACTCAATCCCTTTCTTGGATGGATGCAAACCATCTCTTTTGTACAGTTTTTCATTGGACCAGCTGCAGGCATCATGTCTAATAAAACCAAATCCTTCCCTTTTACACCACTCCTTTAGCCACACTTAAACTCTGCTACACGCTGTCCCTTCCCTTTTTGTTCCTTATATACTGGTATAACCTCTGAGAAGATAAGCCTACAACCTACACTACTAAGTTCATACCCCAAGCTATGGAAATCATTCTGCACAGAAAGTACATCTTCTTGGAATAGATCATTTGTGCCAAGATGTATAATAGCATCAACATCACAGTCCTTACTTGCATTCTTGATTTTCTTAAGAATACGCCTCTTGGGAGGAGGAGCCAACATCTCAACAATATGGATGTGCAGTCTTGATGCTCTGAGACCGCCCCTTTTACAGACTCTGATAGCGAGGGACTCTATGAGTCGGCTCTGGATGATGTGGAGGACCCATGGCAGGGTTCAGACTCCAAGCAGGGACCAGAGAAGCTGGTTAGCCACCAGGAGGCGCCTGAGGCATGGAGCAGTGGTGACAGCCAAAGGGAGTTTGTCTATGACATCAGGCCCTGGAGCAGTGGGGAGGAGCAAAGGGAGTTGGTCCTGGATGCCAGGCAGAGAAGGGCGGATAAGCGCAGATAGCAATTACGGAGACAGAAGATAATTGGGCCCAGTTGGTTGTGATTTGGCTCCTCCCAAGAGAGTATATAAGAAGAGACTTTGGGAGGAGATCTTTTGCAGGAGACAACCATTTTACTAAGCTGGAGAAGCTCTTGTGTGTATCTGGGTTGCTGCCAAAGTCTTGTCTGTGAGTAATTACTGTGAATAAAGCATGGCTAACAGTAACCTTGTGTCGGCGTGACTCACCGTACAGAGGGGAGTCAGAACAGAAAGGGAAGCAAATTAATTAACCCCTTTCACAGTCTGGGGATATGGAGTCAAAAAAGACAGGCATTTATACATCAGCATACTTACACATTTATCCTCCATTCAAACTGCTTGCATAAAAAAATCCATATACAAATATTTCTTTTCATACTTTCTCCAGGCAAACTAATAATTATTATCATTATTTTAGGGCGCTTTTCACAAGCCAATGAGCTCTATTTTTTCCAAATCCTTTTTAAAAAAAAGTAAAATAATAAATAATAATAAGGCCTTTTTGTTTATTGTAATTAGAGGGTATTGCTCCTCTCCCAAGTCTTGGAAATGACACAACATAGAAACACATATACACTACCTCCACACTCCTCTAACAGAAATGGACTATTAACAAATTTCACAAATAAACTCAAATATTGTATCTCTGTCTGACTCCTTTGTTTCTGCAATATTGCTTTTAGTAGCTCAATATTATGAGGTCCCTGAAATGACCAAGAGTCACCTGGATTGTCCAAGGGAAGTTGAGGCCAGATAGATATACAATAATGCAAAAAGGCTACCTTTGATCCCTATATCTACTCCTCCTAATATCTCAGAATTAGGCAAAATACAACCCACCAGCAAATCTTTGGGCAACTTCCATTTTGGCAACTCTGTCGCTCCTCGACTGGATGCCTTTTTGTTACCAGTTTCCCATTTCAAAGTTGGATGTCAGGCGGATACCCCTTATCCCCTGGGACATCTCCTGTCCAGTCCTTACCTTTCCTCCGCATTTTGCCTCTTTCTGTTCCTCCACCAGAGCTTGTTCCTGCTCCTTGCTTTCTTCAGGGCTTCAGCCTTTGAGTTCACCAAGGATCTTATCAAGGCTGGACATTTATTTAGACAGTGGCACATTGCATTCAATCAATCCACTCTATGCATCAGTGAAACACACGGATCTCTGCATCACCCCTTGCTTTTCAGAGTACTCAATCACTGTCAAAAGATTCATAAGCCCTGAGGGCATCTGACAATGCAGAAATACACAGCCTTGGTCACTGACCAGGAGCAATCACACACCTTTCAGTCACTAAGTCTTACCCATCCAGGGGCCCTCCTCTGGTAGTCTTTCGTGTCTTCCAATTGAATCCAGACATGGAATCCTGAAACGAGCCCCCAGATTTTTGTCCCCAATTCGGGTCTGAGCCTGGTGCCAAAGCCAATGATGGACGCCAGACACGAGGTGCAGGTTTTCTCATTGCTTTTTATTGGAGAACTCCAAGGAAAAGGGTTCCTGGTCAAAAGGCCAAGAACCAAGAACAAAGGATTAAGAAAGCTTTAGACATTTTCACTAAAGGAGAAGGCGGGACAAGGTGAGATAACAAGAAATACCATCTAATAAACATTTTAGTAATAATTCTACAATTTGTTCTATTGGTCTCTAGCTGTCCGTATTTCTAAGCCGTGGCTAATGAATGCCCCAGGAGTTATCTAATAGACATTTCATTTGCTGCAGGCCATCCCTAACTTTTAGTTGAGGTCTGCAAGTTGTCTAACTACCCATAATTGCTACAAACTTTACACATGCATATTTCCTGTTGATAAGCAGTCTTTGTTCTTGTCAGACAGACCCCCAGAATTACAGTCTTCCTGATTTACTTTCAAGTATGTGCCATGACCTTGCTTTAGCAGCCAGCCCATCAATACCATGCTGATATTATTTATGAATCAGTTAAAGGTTTGCACTTCTAAATTTAAAAATAACAATTAAAATAAATAATAAAGAAGCCTATCATAAATGGAATTAAAGGTTGGTTATATTTTACAATATCAAATCATTTATTTATGTTTGAGTATATTAATTGAAGTTGGACAAAACAAAATATTTGACTTCTACTGGAACATATTGTAAATAACATTTATAATTAAAAACAAATGCTATCAATAAAATCGGAACCTTCCCAAACCTGAGTTTCATAGAAGCATGAGAAAAAGAATATTATATGGAGTTTAAATCTATAATGTAGACTAGTGAAATAATAAAATGCCTAATCTTCCTTATAAGAAGTCTTAGTTCTGAAGCTCTTGTGTTTTCATTTGATTAAATGTGGCCTTGACATATTTGGCAGAGTGCAAAAATAATGGGACTGTTTTCTATGGTATCTAGGTGAACAAGGTCAGAGTTAAGACAACTTCTAATCTAGCAGACATATAAATATTATGCTGTGCGGGACTCTCAGAGTTTGTTAGCAATTTATGTTCAAAATGTGTAAAACAAGTTCAACCCAGATTGTTTGCATATTTTCTAACATATGAGTAGCAGAGATGGCTGTGGCTGCAAACTGAAAATTGTACTGTATTCAGAAGTAATTTGAAACATGTTTTCTTAGAGGTCTCTGCTAACCATAAATCAAACATAATTCAAGAAAAATATTTCTATGCAACAAGTATTCATATTAAGTACCAGCCATAATTTTATGTGAGCTTTCAACTCACCTATCCTAACATTTAATTGATTAGCCAACAAAGGAAGTTTGTAGTCTTGAAAATATAGCAGTTGATTATCCTGTATGTGGAAACTGGCAGTTAGACATATGCATAGAATCATAATTATGAACTCTTTCCTGAACATTCTCTTTTAAACCATGTGCAGCATATCGAGTTGGGCTTGCATGCTTGGTGGAAAACATTCTTATATACAATCCAACTATTTCAGAATGAAGTAAAGCACCATACTTAATAGATGTTAGCTTAGTAGAAGTACCATTGTGGGAAGCTTATGAAAAGAGGTCTATACCTTTCTGCTATTGATACCATTCCTACCCAGTTCCTTGAGATGCAGTTACCTCAGGAACTTGGGCTGGGTCCAGCATTAATATGAATTATTCTGCATACAGAATAATAAAGGATGCTTTATCTACAATGCATATTGTACCATGAATTACAATCAAGAGGTAAACATATTTGTGAGGATATGGGGCTTGCAGGCCCAGCACACAGGTGAGCATTGATTAAATTGTAAAAAATATCAATGATGTCAGAGTGGTAAGCTTGTGCTCCTGAGTAGCTGGAAATTGTGTATGTGGAAATTATGCAGTGGTGGGATTCAAATAATTTAACAACCTGTTCTCTGCCCTAATGTAAAGTGACCAGATTTTAAAATTGGTAAAGTGGGACACCATTGACCAGGGGGGGGGGTGTTCTTGATTAAAAATTTGGTCTATGGAAGTTGATAGGACATTCTAGGCCCAACAAGTTAAAACACTCATCACTTAGTTCAATACTCAAGGAGAAAAGTGGGAGGGTGGAATCGAAGGGGTGCCCAACACGTAGCTCAGCATGCCCAAGTCCTTCTTCTTGCCTGGCCTCATCTTCACCCTCTGGCTGATGCCCACCACAGGGTGCACCATGGCCGACTCGCCCCAGGCAGGCTGGAAGGCTTTGGGCGGCTCCTGGGTGGCTGGCGTCTGGGTGGGAAGGGCCGGCGAGGGGGTGGCGGTGGCATCTTTGGCGGCGGAGCAGAGGCGCAGCAGCGCCAACAGCAGCAGTGCCAGCAGCTGGGCAGCCTCCATCGGGTGGCGAGGTGAGCTGCATGAAAGGCCGCTCGGCCAGCCCACCCCGCGACTCCTGCTAGTGCTCAGCAGCGCACAGCCACCACGCAGCCTCCAGCCCCACAGGCCGCCCTCCCAGCATGCAGCCACTATAGACAAAGATAGACCTGGAAAAATGAGTGAAAATGTTTGCAAGAGGAAGCCATGTGGTGGAGCCAAAAACGGGGCTTTCTTTTTACAAAAATCGGAACTTTTTTAAAACACCGCGGGACGTAGGACAAATTATTAAAAATCGGGACTGTCCCGCCAAAAGCGGGACATCTGGTCACCTTACCCTAATGACCGGTGGACATTGCCATGATGGGCATTACCAGGGGGTGTGACAGGCAGCATTTGGCCTCCTGTACCCCCTGGGAGCAAAAACGAACCATGTGTGGGAGTGCTGCTCCCCCCATGCCCCATTTTGGCCTAGTAGGCCTCTCTGCACTTACCTGGGAGCCAAAACAGGATGTGTGGCGACTCCTGGAAGGGGTGGGGCAGGAAGGGGCAGGGCCAGAAATTTAACAACCAGTTTGCTCAAATTGGCCTGAACCGGCTGATTTCCACCACTGAAATTATGCCTAGCAAGTATAGTATAGTATAGTATAAGTTTATTTATAGGCCGCCCTTTTCCCTGAGGGGACTCAGGGCGGCTTACAACTTATGTAGGAGGGGATACATACAATGACGTATAGAACAATACATAATTAAAAAAATAGAGCAACATTCATCATTCGGGCGGGGATGGATTATAATCTTTAACCCCACGCCTGACGGGATAGCCAGATCTTGAGGGCTGTGCGGAAGGTCTGGAGGGTGGTAAGGGTATGAGTCCCCACGTGGAGATCGTTCCAAAGGGTCGGAGCTACTACTGAAAAGGCTCTCCTCCGCGTAGTTGCCAGTCGACACTGACTGGCAGATGGAACTCGGAGGAGGCCCAATCTATGAGATCTGATAGGTCGCGAGGAGGTAATTGGCAAGCATAATGTGGTGGACTAAGATCATGGAAAAAGAGGAATTTAAATTGCTCACATATATAAAAATAGTAATGTATTTAGTGACATTTAGACTGAAGAAGCTAGCAACTGTCCCTGTTGCTATGGCAGAATGGCAGGTTCCAGAAAGTCATGTGGCTTTGTGGTTTTGAGGACTAGGATGAGTTGTGGAAGTTGTCAATCAGCCTCAAGCTATCCCCTTGACTGATTGTCAGATTGACATTCATTGCAATGTGATTAATGTGCTTTATGTTTGTTATTCTTTAAATTAGAATTTCTTTGAATTCTAATAAACCTCTTCTAATTCTAAAGTGAAACTTTTTTGTGGTGTGCTGTCTGTTCAATTGTTATTAAGTACAGCTATGTTCACAATGTTCATGAGGACTCTCCCCTGACACCACTATGCATACATCTCAGGTGTGGGTTTCAATTTTTTTTACTATTGGTTCTGTGGGTGTGGCTTGTTTGGGGGTGTTGCTTATTGGTCATGTGATGGCAGGCGTTGCTTATTTGTAATGTGACTTGGTGGGCATGGCTTTCATGTTCATGTGAATGGTTAGTCATATGACTGGGTGGGCGTAGCTGGTTGATTATGTGATTGGGTGGGCATAGCTGGTTGATCATGTGACTGGGTGGACATGGCCAACTTGATGTCACTCATATCAAGAAGCACCTTACCTGGTCTCTCCTTGCCTCAAAGGCCTCAACAAAAAACAATTTCTCTGCCTATTTATTTACTACTTCTGAACATCCAAAATATACTATTTAATCCTATGTATATATGCCATATGTGTACATACATATTACATAGTATAGAGCATGTATAGGCACCCCAAAATACATTATCATATATATATATATATATATATATATATATATATATATATATATATATATATATATATATATATATATATACATACACACACACACTATATGTATATGTATGTACACACACACGCACACACAGTCTCTCTCACACACAGCTCTGCTAACACCATACACATTCAACCTCACTTACTGCATTATTATTGCATATGTCAGATCCCTAAATGTGATACTGCCATTCAATTGGGAGGAGGGGGGGCCTCGGAGTAATTTATTGGAGGTGGCCATGACAAGTGATATTTTACAACTGCTTTCCTGGTGCTGGAAGGATGGAGATCTCAGTACCTCTGGAGGGATGTTTATGATGGCCATGTGGGGTATCTTACTTTAATGTCTAACAAAAGATAGCCATGGGAATGTATGTTTATTCGGGTCTCAGGGCAGTTGGTAAAGGAAACATTTTCACACTTGTGTATTGGCCAGAAACTGCATTCTGACAAAAGGGGAGGGGTCACTATCACTTTAATTCTACTTGCATTACCTAAGGGGATCCAGATGTTGCTTTGCCTTAACGGCTTCCATTCTTCTTAATTAAAGGTTTCTTTTGAAATAAGCCATTTCAGGAGTCTTCACTTTCTTATGTTAAGAGAGGAGCCCTTACAAACACCCAGAGTCCACTTTCTGCCACACATTTAACTATAATGTCTGTACACATTAGAACATTACATATGTCTTCAGATGTTCTTCCCTAGCATGCACATGACTGTTAGAGCCAGGAGATGTCATGGATTGAGTGAAATGTAGTAAAACTCCCTTAACAACGCTTTTGCTTAGCAACCAAAATGTTGGGATCAATTGTGGTCATAAGTCAAGGACTACCTCTGCCTTCCTCTGCATGGCAGCCTTGTCCTAGTAAACTCCTTCTCCTTTCTGGCAATTGCCCTCTCTGTTAAGAGGCACCAAAATTATCCAGACAATATAAGGTTTCCTGCTGGAGCAGGGTATTGGACTAGATGGCCTCCAAGGTCCCTGCTAACCCTGCTATTCTATGATTCTGTAAGGATCTTCTGCTGGAGCACAGGGTTGGTCTAGATCAGTGGTGGCAAACTTTTCAGCACCGTGCCCAAACTTCAATCCAAAACCCACTTATTTATCACAAAGTGCCATCACAGCAATTTAACCTGAATAATGATGTTTTACTACCTAAAATAATGATAAATAAGGCAGAGTTTAATTAATTGTTTTAAGAAAAATGTGATAAATGCACTTTTATGGCCCCTTTTTTCTGCTTTTGAAATATTATAGTTAGCAACAATAAAAAAGAAAAATCTTTTCTCGTCCAAATACTCAAATACGAGCGAAACTACCTAAGTCCTTTTTCGATATGATGGATGATTTCGAACTGAGAGATATTTGGCGAGAAAGAAATGCAGAAGAATATGATTTTACTTTCTTTTCTGATATACATCAATCCCTTTCCAGGATTGATTTCATATTAATTACCAATGACTTGCTTTCTAGTGTGAAGAAGACAAAGATTTGTGCCAGAGTTTTATCAGATCATAATCCAGTTTGGATGGAGTTGAGAGGGGTGACACAAGCAAGAAGGTCTTGGAGATTGAATGAAAATTTATTCAGATATGAGAAATACATTAATGAATGTAAAAAATTGTTAACAGAATACTTTGTTTTTAATATGAATAAGGGCACATCTATGGAAATTGTATGGGATGCAAGTAAAGTGTATATGATAGGAGCTTTGATAAATCTAAATAGATTACATAGACGTAAACAAGGGGTAAAGCGAACAGAACTGGAAGATGAAATTAGGAAGAGCAAGAGTTAACTTTAAAACCAGGAGATATAAAGATTAAAGAAGCAATTACCATATTAAAAGACCAATTTAATATGTTGATCTCAGACCAGGTAGCCACTAGTCTGTTATATGCAAAACATAATACTTTTTGTAATGCAAATAAATCTGGCAGATGGTTATCATATCAGATTAGGAAAAAACAAAACTCTCGTAACATAGCTAAATTGCACTATAGAGGGAAAGAAGTGTTTCAACAGGGTGAGATTCAAAAGGTCTTCCGTAAATTTTTTACAGAGCTGTACAAGGGTGACAAAATTAATGGTATAGATATAGAGAGATACTTGGACAAAGAAAAAATACCCATAGTTAAAGAAGAGCAGAGGCAAAGACTGAATCAACCAATAACTTCGGGGGAAAATTTACAGGTAATTAAGCAGTTAAAGGAAGGGAAGGCACCTGGTACAGATGGCTTGACAGCGGCTTACTATAAAAATCTACAATTAGAAATGGTAGAACCTCTTAAGGAATTATTTAATAAGATTCAAACAGAAGGTAAGGTACCCCCATCTTGGAAGACAGCTTTTATATCCCTGATACCCAAAGAAGACCAAGATATTACCCAACCAAAAAACTATAGACCTATCTCACTACTTAATGTAGATTATAAAATCTTTACTAAAATACTAGCAAATAGGTTAATGTTGGTTATTCAACAATTGATTCATAATGATCAAACAGGTTTTATTCAAGGGAGACAAATGAGAAGTAACGTAAGATTAATTGTTAATGCACTAGAATATTTGGGAAAGAATAACCAAATTCCTGCTGCATTCATATTTCTGGATGCCGAGAAAGCCTTTGATTGAGTTAATTGGCAATTCCTGTTGAAAACACTGCAAAAAATGCAAATAGGAGTACGTTTCTTACAATCAATTAAAGCAATATATCAACAGCAAACGGCTCAAATTATAGTTTATGGAAGTTTAACAGACTCTTTTCAAATTGAAAAAGGTACAAGACAGGGTTGTCTCTTGTCTCCATTACTGTTTATTATAACTTTGGAAATATTGATGAATAAAATTCGGGGCTTGGAGGGCCTAAAGGGAATTAAGATTAGGCAGCAAGAATATAGAGTGTGTGCTTTTGTGGATGATTTGGTTATAATATTAAACCAACTGCAGGAATCTAGTATGATCTTAATGAATATGATTAACCAATATGGTCAAGTGTCAGGATTTAAAATAAATCTAGGGAAAACAAAAATATTAGCTACAAATATGAATACTAAACAAAAGGAAGAACTAGAAGGAATGATAGGATGTGAAATAGTTAAGAAGGTCAAATATTTAGGAGTTCATATTTCAACCTCAAATGGGAAATTATATAAGTATAATTATGAACCACTTTGGCATAGTATACAGAAAGAGATGAAAAAAATGGGACAAGTTACAGTTATCTTTGCTGGGAAGAATAGCAGCAGTGAAAATGAATATTTTACCTAAATTTTTATTTCTTTTCCAAATGCTACTTATACTTAAAAAAGCTGTGAACCTGTTAGAATGGCAGAAGGGTATTAATAAATTTGTATGGGTAGGAAAGAAGCCAAGAGTAAAACTAAAAATAATGCAAGATGTGCGTGAGAGGGGAGGTTTGAAATTACCCAACCTAAAATTATATTATGATGCAGTAGCATTATCTGTAATTAGTGATTGGATTGATTTAACAAATGATAGGATACTTAATATCGAGGGGTATGATCTGGTATATGGCTGGCATGCTTACCTGTTATACAACAAAAAAGTGGACAAGAATTTTAAAAGTCATATCTTAAGGAATGCTTTACTGCGGGTTTGGAAAAAATATCAACATAAATTAAATGATAAGATATCCATGTGGGCAATTCCTAGACATCAATAGAAAATATGAACATAGCACAAAAACAGGATATAATTACTTACAGACAGCTTCTTACCCTAGAAAGGGGTGTATTACAACTAAAATCCTTAGATGTATTAAAAGAGGAAAAGGTAATTCAAACATGGTTCCAGTATGGACAGCTACAGGCCAGGTGGAAAACAGATTAAAAAATTGGTTTCTTGCAAATCGAGGATAACTTATTTAAACAAATAAGAGATCAAAGTTTAATGCATATAAAGAGAATATACAATGTATTAGTACAGATGGATTCTGAAACAGAATTAGTTAAAGACTGTATGATAAAGTGGGCTCAAAATATTGAAGAACCAATAATGTTGGATACATGAGAAAGAATTTGGGTAAGAAATGTAAAATTTACACAAGCCCAAAACTTGAGAGAAATTTTTTATGTTGCTTTATAGATGGCATTTGGATCCTAAAAAGTTGGCTTCTATGTATCCGAATTTACAATCCAAATGTTAGAGATGTGGTTCTCTCGACCCTACATATTTTCATATATGGTGGACTTGCAAAAAGGTTAAGGCATTTTGGATAAAAATATGGTGGATTATGCAAAATGTTCTTAAAAAAAGGATAAAGTTTATTCCTCAGTTATTTTTGTTAGGTATAATTACTGATTGTACAGCTGTAGAGATTAATTTGATTTTGTACTTAATAACTGCAGCTAGATTGTTGGTGGCACAATACTGGAAGAAGGAAGACTTGCCTACAATTCAAGAATGGACATTGAAAGTCACAAATTTAGCCGAGATGGCTAAAATATCTGTATATCTTAAGCATCACTCAAATGAGAGATACAAACGAGACTGGAAAAAATGGATTGATTATATACAAAATAAATACAGCACTAAGAAATTCCAGATAGTTTATGATTAAGATCAGGAATGATATAAATTGTTTAAAGTTAGCTTAGCAAGGAGGAGCTAAGTTCAATGTAAAGATGTTATCAATTTTCTATTCTTTTTTCCAATGTATTGTAGACTGTTTTTGTTAAAGATTTATACCGTGTATGGGTTCTGGGAAGTCGGGGAAGGGAAGGCTGGCGGGGGGGGGGTTGGGGGGGAGGGGGGGAGGGAGGGATATATATCAGGTTTGACAAGAGGTGTTAGATTTTAATGTAATTTGATTCCACATGTATACTGTCTTCTCTTATTTTTTTTCTTCAAAACTAGGATATGTTAAGTATATTGATATGGAAGCGGAAATACACCAATGAGAGGAAGAGTGGGAAACAGTAGGGAGAAGAAAGATGGGAAGAGAGGGATAGGAGAGAGGGCAAGGGGGGAAGATGAGGTGGATGAGGATAAGGAGGAGTGGAATGTAGAGAGAGGAGAAGGAGAAAGGAAGGGGAAGTAGAGTAGGAAAGGATGATGGAGGGAAGATAAGAAGTAGGAGAGATGTAGAAGAAAGAGGTGTATGGAGAGCAGAAGAGCTAATAATGTATTTTAATTTTTGGGGGGCGTTGATGACAAGAGGAACTGATGCAATCATTATTTAATACTATACAATACTGGCTATGTATATTATACATTGATTGTATATTATGAAAATGGAAATAAAAAATATGTTTTTAAAAAAAGAAAAATCTTTGTAATATTATTTCTCTTTCTCTCTTTTCCCTCCCTTTCTCCCTCCCCATCTGTTTCTCTTCCCCGCTCTCTTTCTCTCTTTCCATCCCCCTCTTTCTCTTCCCCTCTTTCTCTTTCCCCTTCCTCCCTCTTTCTCTCTTTCCCTCCCTTCCTCTCTCTTTCCCCTTCTTCTCTTTCTCTCTCTTTCCCTTGCTCTCTCTTCCCCCTCCCCCCTCTGTTTCACTTCCCTCTTTCTCTCACTTTCCCACTCTCCCTCTCTTTCTCTCCTTCCGTCCCTCTCTCTTTCTCTTTCCCCCTCCCTCCCTTTCTCACTTTCCGTCCCCCCTCTCTTTCTCTTTCCCCCTTCCTCCCCTTCTCTTTCCCTCCATTCCCCCTCTTTCTCTCTCTTTCTCTCTCTTTCTCTTCCCCCCTCTTCCTCCCTCTAAATAATCTTCATTATTTAGATTGTTGGTTTCTCTTAAATGAATTTCTAGTTCTTTTATCTTATCTCCATGTTTAATGATGAAGTTACTGTCAGTTATTGGTTTAGGAGGATTCGGGTTTTTCATCTTTTTTAGTTTCAGCTGGACTTCGGCAAGTAGTAGATTATGATCAGATGGTACATCAGCGCCTAGGTATGACTTTGCTGATTTTACTGAGTTTCTAAATCTTTTGTTTATTTTAAAATAGTCCATTTGGTTCCTTACTATGTTATTTCGTGTATCTGTTAGTGATCTCCAAGCATAGAGGTGCCTTTTTGGTAACTTGAAAAAAGTATTCATTACGTATTGCCTATGTTCCTTGCAGAAGTCTACAAATCTGTCACCTCTACCATTTCTGGTTCCTAAGCCAAAGTTTCCAACTACAAGAGCATCACTTCTTTCACCCACTTTTGCATTGAAGTTGCCCATGAGTATTGTGATATCATTACTCTTTAGAGTTTTCAATACACTGCTTATGTCTTCATAGAATTTCTCTAAATCCTTCTCATCACTGTCAGCTGTGGGAGTGTAAACTTGTATAACATTCATATTTACTGGAGTACTATTTATTTGGATCATCATTACTCTATCTGATAGAGGAATAAAGGACTTGATGCACTTATTTACAAGATTGTTTACTATTATAGCTACTCCATTTCGATGATATTTACTATTTTCACCAAAGTAGTAGATAGTATAATCTCCTATTCTACACACTCCATTTTCAGGTCAGTGCATTTTACTCATTCCCAGTAGATATTGTATTTGAACATTTCTTGGATAATGTTGTGTGTTTTCTCAGATTCATATAGGCTTCCCAGAAATTGAGTTTGACAGACCTGGAACTTGAATATGCTTGAATGTGCTTCTTTTCAAGGATGTATATTGGGGTGGGGTGGGGTGTCACAATGGCCCAGAAGTTAAAGAAGCTGAGCTTATCAGCTGGAAAACTGACACTTTGGGTTTGAGACCCAAGCACCATTCAATGCCCAAACCTAGCAGTCTGAAAGCATGCAAATTTGAGTAGATTAATAGTACCACTCCGGTGGGAAGGTAAAAATGTTCTGTGCACCTTTGGTGTACAGCCATGCCCACATAAAACATTGTTAGACAACTCTGGCTTCCTTGGCAAAAAAATAGGAATGCTACAGCTGCACCCTAGAATTGGACACGACTTGACAAGGAAACCTTTACCTTTTGAAAGGAAGTGACCCCATGGGGCACAGTTGTCCTTCCTGAGATTTTAACACATTTTTTTTCAAGCATTACTCAGATAAATACAGTTCTGTATTTATCTTCAAAAAACATTGAAACAGTCTTCTGCAATGTCTCTTAAAGTATCTGTTCAACAGAATGTTGCTGAATATATATCAGATGATCTCAGCAATTCTAAGGGAGAAACTAGCAATGATATATTATATTAGATCACTGTCAGCAGAGGTGGTCTTCTCTCCAGTAGTTTTCTCTGGTTCAGGCGAACTGGTAGCAGAGGCTGCAAGAGGCTCTGCCCCTCCCCCCCCCCCGACGTAATGCATGCTCACATTTATGAATTGGTAGGTAAGGTAAGTGAATCCCACTGCTGACTGTCAGGTTCCCAGAAGCCTCATCAAAAACTGCAGTGGCACCACCACGTTGACAACCATATCAGCAAAAAAGCAATGGCAGCTCACCTAATGCTACTATCTCAGAACTCAAATTGTGGTATTGGTTGATACCAGGCAGGAAGTGTCATGCCCCAGCATATAACTTTTATATACTGTTATTTCTCTCTAATTCCATCTAGTGGCCGGAGGGACAAATATGCCCCAATATATGATCTTTATATACTGTTGTTGCTCTCTAACCTCATCTAGTGGCTGGGGAGACAAATATCAAGTATATTGTTTGAAGCTGACGCCACCCCATTACCCATCAATCCACACTCTCAAAACAAGTGCATGCTGGGAAGCTAGACTCCATTTTCCTTTAGCATTTGGAGAAGGCAGAAGCACAAAGAAGAATCCATCTTAATTCGTGGCACATGGTCATCCAAGGATAAATCCACATCCCACACACAGAGCATCACTGGTGAGATTTAAGTTGCTTGTATTTATTAATTTTTATGTTCAACAGTAACTTAATACTGTCTATCTTGTATTTGGTTCTCAATGTATGTATCCCTAATTTCCTCAGTTTCACAATATCCTGTTCTTTCAATAAAGCATTCAGATCTATGCACACAGTCTGTTTTATTGGAGGAAATGTGGGTTTAGTTGCACCCAGTCTAACATGTAGTGAGGACAGAACAGGAAGCTAAACCCAGCATTCACTACTATTGTCAAAATGGTACACATATAACAATTGATATAAGTTTATATCCTGTCAATAGTGACACTGCTTACTCATCTTCACCATCACTTCTAAATCCAGAGGTTACGTAATTCAAATGCTGCTGGATTCTGCAATTTCAATTCCACAAATCTTTAATCTCTCTATTTTTGTAAACCAGTGTAAACTCCCCTACCTACCAGCAAAAAACCATAGGAGGAAGATTATTTTTACTAACATTTTTTATATGGTACATTTGAGGAGAGACACATTTTCTCATAGAAACAGTGGAGGGAATATATCTATCATTGGTATATTTAGCAGCTTTGATTTAGAAAAGGGTGTAAGAGACTTTTGAGTTTTATAACTAATGACAGCTTTTCAGTCTCCTCAATCTGATATTTTTAAAATGGGTTGGACTACAACTACCAAGATGCTAGTAATTTGCTACATCTGGAAGCACTGTAACAGCAATATTTAATAATAAATATTTTCTATAATAGCCTTTATATAATCACTATGAAAGTTATGACTGCACTGAACACAATTAAAGTAGGACGTAAAGTGAGATTTGGACATTAAATGAATATACGGGCTCAGGCTGGATAGCCTCTTGGGGTACCTTTCATCTTGTTATTATAATATAAAAGATGGAGTTTGAAGCTTGCAGAAGAACAAGAAGTGTGAATGCCAAAACCGCAGGTTCAGCTACAGTTCACATATATGATTCAAGAAATACAAGCTAGCCACAAGAAGTACTAGAACAAGATATGTAGTAACAGGAATTACAAACACATCAGCACTAGCATGTTATATTCACGTGTTCTGCTGCTTTTGAAAAATATATAAAGGCTGTCTTTTCTATAAGTTGTTGTTCAGATGTCAAATGGCTGTCTTGCCTTAACTTGCTCTGAACCATTGGTACCAATATAGCAACTTCTTTTGATTCCGATATCTGAGTCCCTTAATTTCCTGCAACACAATTTTCTCACAGCTAGGAACCAACATGCAACACTAAATATGTATGACATGCATGGTGAATTACTAACTAAGACTGTGATTAAACAATCCCATAAACATATCACATGTTTGGATTTATTGTGCCAGCTACATTCTAATTTGATCTTGTAAATGAGTTCTTCACTGTGGAACATTCTTTTTCAAGCAACTGTCTTTCACATTCTTTTTTTTTTTGAGAAATTATTTTATTGTTTTAGTTAAACAAAAACACACACAAAAACGAATAATCTTTCCTTACATCTTATAGAAAGCGTATTGATTGGTTACAAATATATTCCGTGCATTTCTTCCACAATCCTTACATATACTTCATTCAAATCGAGTTGTACATTTTAAGACAAGAAAGAAAAATTATGTGTTTTACTATCCCTGTACCACAATTCTCATTTGATTACCATTATTTAAATATGTTTTTATTTAGAATCATTTATATTTAAAGACACAACTACCTACTGGCATTCATTTGCAGTTTCAATAGATCTCCAATAACATTACACCTTTATGACATATTCTAAAACAAATTCAGTTAAGTAAGATATCTAAGCATTCCTCCCCCCCAACACACCTGTATGTATCATTAAATATTATCCATTAACATTTCCTTGTTATTATTGTAGTTGACTAAAAGTTATTTACTGTTTATCTCACCTCCCCTCTCCACAGGCCCACACAATATTATACCTTTATAGTCATCTTTAAACAATGATTTATTAATAAGATTTATAGGTCTTTTCCCTCAATCCCAAATTAGTTAATTACGTGCTAAGAAAATAAACATTAAACATCTAAGACAATCTAAGAGATGTTAACATTTCTACATAACAATCACCAAAAGTATACATTAGCATTTCTATGCCCAGTTATTTATCCTAACTAAGGTTATCATTTCACTATTAGTATCATAGTAAATTATATGTTAACGAATAAACATTCAATGGTAATCTAGAACAGTCTATAAAGTACTAAAATCTCTACGTATTAATCATTAATAATTAAATAGCTTTTTTTTCATCAACTAGCATTATTAACCAGTGTCTTTCCAGTAACAAAATGGTCTTTCCTCTTTCGCCAGCTGTTGTGTGGATTCTCTTTCCAGGATCTTTCCAGGGTTTAAGATTTCTCTCCGCACTTTGTACCTTAAACAATCTCTCATGTAGTTTTGTTGCCCTTGAGTTGTTATTAATGTAACCTTAACTTTGGTTGATAGGTTTATTTCTGAATAGATTTGTCTTATTAACTCCATCTTTTTCGCTCTTTCTTTTTCTCCTGCATCTTGGAGTTTGGATGAAGCACCAAATTATCAAAGTCACTTTTCCAGTTTCCCTTCTTTCCACCTTCACTCACGTTTACTCCATTAATAAGTTCATCTAACTTCTTCTCTTTGTTTTCTATATTTTCATTTGCTTCTTTAATTTCTGGGGCTGCAACCCCATCATCTTTTTTTGTGATACCCCATAATCTGTCCCATTTCTTGTCAAATCTCTCAAGTCCTTCTGAGATGTTTTGAAGTCCAGCCAAAATGTTTTGAATTATCAAGTTTTCTTCATCTGAGTATTGATCCATTTTTTAAGAGTAAAAAGAAATATAAAAAAGCAAAGAAAGGAATTTAGTACTTTCTGCCAATCTAGCCTGTCAGAAATTTTTGAAGAATATATCTATTTTTATTTTAAATCTTAAGCAGATGTTCTTTTATGGTTTTCAAAGAAGGGTTCTAATCTTTTTCTTTCCTTTTCCAATTCTTGCCAAAATATTTTCCACACACACCATCAGTACACTATTTGTGACCTTGAGTCTTTATCAGGTTTTAAAAACAAGTTCCAAACCCTTCTGTTGCAAAGTCAGTGTATTCAAATAGGAGTGAACAAAGGATTCATTGTTAGAAGAGCAAAAGAAAAAAACTTCAGACTTAGGCTTCCAAGTGGCAGATTCAACTATTTAAAAAACTTTTTCCTTAAGTATCTTTAATTTGATATTGTAACAAGTAGAAGGTGAAATTTGTTAAAGTAAAAAAAGTTTTAATTTAAGCCAAAAAAGTTAAAGTAGTAAAAAGAAATAGAGAAAAAAAGATCAGTCCCTTCACCTCAAGCAGAGAAACAGGAAACGTTGCAATCACTTCAATCTACAAAACATCGTTACAGGCAAGAGCAAAAAACTTTCTAAGGCAGTCCAATAGGGATTAAATACGCCACTTTGTTCTTACTTAAGGGACTAATTTAGCTTAAGAAAAAAGTTTCTTATGGCAATCTTCTAAAAGAAAAGAAAAAAAAACTCACCGGATGGAACACTTTCACTTCTCTTTCTAGAGCCGTCTCCAACTATGTCAGCCTGGGGGCTGCCTGTTTGCCGCCGGTTGGAAGCGCTTCCCTTGGGTCAATCAGGGACTTTGCAATGTCCCTGCGACCAGCAAGGTCTTGTCTTCCCAGTCACCATCTCTTTGGGATGGTTTAGGTCCTGCCGGACTGTCCAGGGGCAAAAGTGTCATTGGCGGATTCGGACTGTCGAGTCCGCACGATGTAATGTTGCGATGTTGGCTCCTCCTCCTGTCTTTCACATTCTGTTTGTGCAATCCAGAAAGGACCACAGCTAAAAACTGGAACACATGGTCTGAAAAAAAATTTCTAGGATTAGTTCCTGGTATTTGCAGATACAGGTTCTTCAGATAGGGAAGCCTTTAGTCTAAGGCATATGTGCCATTGTAGGTCTATGAAGACAAAAGTGAGCCATATTGGCCAATGATTTCATTCTGTGAAATAGAATTGGTCGTGTTCTTTATGACAGGAACAGTGGTTATCCAAAGTGACATGTTCAAGCCTCAAGATGCTTTGATTAAAAAGTTATCTGCAACTAAAACCAACTGATTTTTAAGTAGGCAATGTAAACTGCTTTCAATATGTCTTGTCCCTAGAACTCACAAGGTCAGCTGCTATTAGTTACTAGGGTAACATGCTTCAATGAAGAAATATCCTAATACCTTTCAAGGTTGAGTGGCTGTATATTATCTCACTCTCATTGACAATCCAAAATTTGTACCTGAACAAAGAAAATTATTGTTTAGAAAGCATTTTCAAAAAGTTTTTTTTGTCATCCGTTATTTCATTTTGCTTTGGTTTTAATTGCATTCATTGTAATGATCCTTCTCCAATGCAATGGGATTCACTCTGTTACTTATATTCATTAGCTGCATATCATGTAGCTTCTTCTAAAGTAATGTAGGAAGTTAGCACCCATCCCTCTCCTAGAAGAATGAAATATCCTAGAAAATATTGAAAAGGTAGAATATTATATTTCCCTGGATAAGAAATGGAGAAACATGTTTTTAGGCAGGAAACAGACTCACTCTTAATAACCTCCACCTTTCTCAAGGGGCCATTAGGGACCCTGAGCTAGATTACTCTGCATAACAAAGATAGGATTAGTTTTCTACAGAAATTCACCACATTGCATTTGGGAACTCAGCCAAACTTGGGACTCAAAACACATCCTAGAAAGTTTCCCCAGGATGGGCCATGGGAGTCTGACAACCAGTCAGAATACAATTCTTATACAGGAACAGGAAACAGAGGGGTGAGGCCGAACAGAGTATTAAAAATCCAGCCTTCGCTCTTCTTCTTCTTCTTCTTCTTCTTCTTCTTCTTCTTCTTCTTCTTCTTCTTCTTCTTCTTCTTCTTCTTCTTCTTCTTCCTCCTCCTCCTCCTCCTCCTCCTCCTCCTCTTCTTCTCCTCCTCCTCCTCCTCCTCCTCCTCCTCCTCCTCCTCCTCCTCCTCCTCCTCCTCCTCCTCCTCCTCCTCCTCCTCCTTCTTCACCCAACAGTGAAGCATGTGATCACGTTTTCTGTTCAGGACTCAAGCCATGTGGTCCTGTCCACCATTAAACCATCTTTCCAAGCAGCCTCCATGTCTCCAGTGTCTTTTTCTCCACTTGGAGCTGAACCCAAAAGGACATTTCTTCCAACATCATTTAAATTGAGTTTGACCTGGTAATTTCATGGATTTCCAGGTAGATTCTTTGCAGTAGCAGAAGCAATTTGCCATTAATGGTTCCTTCTGGTGCCCCCCACCCTCAATTTCTTTCCTTAGTCTAGAGTTCTCAATTTTATTTAGCCTAGAGCAGTGATGGCAAAACTTTTAGAAACCAAATGCCCAAACGGCAACCCCAAACCCACTTATTTATCACAAAGTGCCAACATGGCAATTTAACCTGAATAATGAGGTTTTACTAAAATAATGATAAACAAAGCAGAGTTCAGCTAATTGTTCTAAGAAAAATGCGATAAATGCCCCTTCATTTTTTTCTGCCTTTGAAATATTACATTTAATACTAAAAAGGAAAAAAAAATTGTAATATCATTTCTTTCCCTCCTTTTCTCCCCCCTTTCTCTTTCTCTTTCCCTCCCTCCCTCCCTCCCTCCATCCCTCCCTCTCTTTCTCTGCCTATTTCTCTCCCTTTCCCTCCTTCCCTCTCTCTGTTTCTCTTACCCCCTCTCTCTTTCTTTCTCTTTCCCCCCTCTGTTTCTCTATTTCTCTCTCTTTGCCCCCTCTCTGTTTCTCTCTTTCCTTCCCTCTCTCTCTTTCCCTCCCTTTCTCTCTCTCTTCCCCCCTCCCTATATCTCTTGGTTTCTCCCTCTCTTTCCCTCCCTCTGTCTCTTTCTCTCTTTATTTCCCTCCCTCTCTTTCTCTCTTTCTCTCCCTCTCTCTTTCTCTCTCTCCCTTTTCTTCCCTCCCTCTCTTTCCCTATTTCATGCCTTCTTTGTGTGTGTGTGTCTGCTTCTCCCTGTTTCTCTCCCTCTCCCTCTTTCCCTCCCTCTCTGTCTCTCTCTTTCCCTCCCTCTCTCTTTCCCTCTCTCTCTTTCTCCCACTCCCCCCTTGCGGGGGAGGAACCCCTAAGGGGTGCTGGGTGGTGGGAATCTGACGTCTGGAGGCCGATGAGCCCAGGACCACTGTAGCGAAGCTCAGCTGGCCGCAGCGAGGCAGGACATCCCAACATATGCAGCTCTGCAGGAAAAAAACCTGACATCCAGGAGGCCAGAGCAAGTTGAGATGATGCAGGGTCGCATTGTGGCTCTGTGCTAAATTTCACTTTGGTGAGCAAGGCGCTGTGAGAGTAGGGAGCAGGCCATGGAGGGAGCAACAGCAATTGTACAGCGATGAAGGTGGAATGCTGTTTTGCACATTTTTTTAGTCCTCAAACTTTTGTTTTCCTGGAAATGACAAAGAGAAAACGCAACAGAGAAACATGATGGAGCTTGGCTGGGGCAACAACGCATGTGCCCAGAGAGGGCTCTGCATGTCACCTCTGGTACACATGCCATAGGTTCGCCACCATGGGCATAGAGCCTTGTAATTTTCTGGTAGTCTTCCAATCAAATGCTATCCAGTCCAACTTTTACAATTTTTTTTAATCAACCAAATGAACAAGGCATTAACTAGCTTGGCAGACTTGTTTTTGGCTATGTAAAATATGACCTTAATAATGAAAGAATAATTGTGTTTCTATCTACCATATTTTTCAGAGTATAAGATGTACCCTTTTCCCTCAAAAAAGAGGCTGAAAATCTGGGTGCATCTTATACACTGAATACAGAATTTTTTGCCTCCTGAAACCCTGTTCCCCTTCACCAAAATGGCTGTGCAGAACCTGTAGGAGGCTTTCAGAGAGCTCCTGGGAGCCGGGGGCCGCCCCCAGTAGCACTCTATAAGCTTCCAGTGCCCTTTTTTTAAATACAAAAAACGGTCCCGTTTTTGCAAAAAATTGGCTTTTTTTGCTCATCCCCCCATTCCCCCAGGAACACTCTACAAGCCCTACAAAAAAGGGCTATTCATGCCCTTTTTTGGAAAAAAAAAAAGGGGGCCCCGTTTTTGTGAGGTTTGCAGAGTGCAATTTTTTTTTAATTTGCCTCTTCAAAACCTTGGTGCGTCTTATACTCCAAAAAATACGGTAATAAAATCAGGTGTAAAACATTCAAAATAATTCCTTCAAAGGTTAATAGAAATTAAGTTTAAAGATAAAACATTTGGTAGTTTTATAATTTGCCTAGACAACCTATGATCTTTCAGGGGTACATCATTTCATAAACAGAGAAATAGAATGACCACAGTTGAATTGCTATTGTTTTGGTTTTAAAATTAAGAAAAGATCATTTTATTAAAGAAGAAAGATGTGTAGCAAGACAAGCATCAATGCTTTTTCTATAGAAAATGATTTTTTGATGCCAACATTTGTGGTTGATCTGCATTCTTTTAAAGTACTCTTCTGTTCTCACTTCTTTTTCCTCAGCTTAAAGTAGCTGGCCATATTGGAATGGAATGCTATTTTTTCCAGATAAATCAATATATTCTTCATGATTTGTCCTTGCACTTTATGTATAGTGAGAACAAAGCATGACTGTGTCCGCTAAAGAGGGGCATCTTTGCCCTCTGATAAATTCAGTATTAATTCTTTGAATCATGACCCTGTCATTTTTGAACACTGATGTAATGATGGATTTGCCCTTGAAAAATCACAACACTCATTTGTAATAGGTTCATCATTGCTATATAAATTGAGGAGTTCATTAAATAGAGGTTACAAATTGCCTATTGTGAGCTTTCCCTTCATACAGCAGAAAATTGTGGTTTCTCCAGGAAATAGAAATGCATGACAGTGAGGGCAGACTTTGGTCATGCTGCTAATATCAGCAGAAATATTATATCATTCAAATCATGCATTTTGCCCTTATCTTTCTTTGTTGAGTTATTGTTGTTGAAAGTGGCTATTGTCTTGTTGAAGAAATCTTGCAATTATTAGTCTTTGTCACATATTCCCAAATTGATCTTTTGTTTCTTCCTCCATATTTTCTTGACCCCTCATTATGGATTTTTCTTTGTGATTCTGGAAAGGTGCAGATCTTTCATCCTCTGTTGCTTCATCTTTCTTCCTCTTAGCCCCATCCTGAGAAAGTTTAGTATCATCTCTGGCCACAACATCCCCCCTTTCCAAATGGCATAATTATACTGGTGTTAATTTAATTCGATTAGATTTTTATCACAATGTGGTACATTGCAGTTCTCATCTCAGAACAATTTAGAATCCCTGCTGACTTGTCTATTTAGTTGTAATTAGGGTAGTTATAAAATAGGATCATGTAACTTCCTCAGGGTTATGGCAGAATTGGTCTACCTGGTCTCTAGCAGCCAAAGGAAGGGCTGGTTACACTCAGTTTCAGAGTAGGAATCAGTTGAAAAATGAACAGGATGGGCAAGGACTAAGGCATTGCAACTAATATGTTTGATTGACCCTGGAGATTCAGTTTCTACTCCATCAGTAGCCATAGCAGCTCACTTAGTGGCTTTCAGTCCAATCTACTTCATAGGGTTGTTGGAAAGAAATATAGGAGGATATAGACCAGCGGTGTCAAACTCACAGTGTCATGTGACATAGTGTGACTTTTTCCCCATTTGCTAAACTGGGGGTGGGCGTGGCCAGTGTGTAATGCATCTGACCCATGGGCCACAAGTTTGACATCCCTAATATAGACTATGTTTGTATCTTGAGTTCCTGAACAAAGATGGGATATCTTTGCATGTTTGTGTGACAAAGAAGGGGTACATAAAACAATAGAAATGTTTAGGTCTTTCTTTCTGTACCTTAAAGTTGGTGCTTCTTTAAGAGCCACTTAGGTCAATTCCTTGCTGCTGAGTTATAAATAAATTGAGAGAGCGTAACATCAAAAATGAAGATCACATGACTGCAGCAGTAATCAATAGTGGTGAACAATCAACAACTTTCCCAAGTTTTATTTCTTTGGAAGTCATGAGTCCTTGACATTCAATGATTTCTGTAAAGTTAGTCCATTTGAGGTACCTTAGTTCATAAATTATTGCCCTATGATGCAGTTTCACATGGGTAAAGGTCATGACAGTGAGAGTTTTAGTAGTATATAGATAGATTTGAGATTTGGAGTATTATTGGTTTATGATTATATGACAATCCTATCTGTCAGCCATGCACAGGGATAATTATGGAACAGATTCCTTCCATTCTTTTTTTCTCTTTCATACATACACACAAACAAAACATACGGAGAGGAGATGAGATTATTTTTATTTTTTTAGGCAATTTTCTCTAGAGTTTAGAGATTTAGTAGCCACATGTAAAACTTGACAATCAAATGCCCTGTTTGTGTTAATATCAAATTATTATTTTCCATATGACAGATGGTGGTATTAAATACATCACTGAAAAGCAGTAGTATTTCTGTTTAAGCCATTCTATTCATTGTATGCAATTTTAATTTAAATACAAATGACATTTACATTTAAATTGCCTTTAGTTTTTCATTTTAATCCTCTATTATATTCTATATTGCATTAGTCCCAGCACACCATTCAAAAACCAATTGTGACCCTTGATTAGAAAAAAAAAGTTGTGCATTTGTGCTTAACTGGAATTTGGATTGACTGGATTAAATTTTAATGTGATGATTTGTAAAGCTTTAGCAATGTACATTTCTTTCTCCTAACATTCACAGATAGGAACACTGAGCTTGTAAAGCCATTGCTTAGCAATACACCATGAAGGCAAATGCATGTCTATAAGCAGATAAAGCATTCCATTGCATAGAGATCACTGAATGCTGGCCTTATACTGACAACCAATTTCATTGTATTTATTTGGTACAATGACAATAAAGACTATACTATAGTTAGAAGCATTCCATGGGAATAAAAAATATCTGGAATTATTTTAATTTATCTCTAAGTCTTATTTCCTGCAAATTCTGATGGTTTCTACCTTGAAATTTTCAGTAAATGTCCACAGTAATCAGGAACCCTTCTCCTATCTTTATCTGATACAATGTGCAATGACTCAGGCTGGGCAAAGAAGCAACACAGCTGAAACGAAGGCTTAATTCCCTTTTATTACTCCAGTCTTTCCCCACACTGCTATACATCCTGAGTAGCAGCATAGTCCTGGGAGCAGAAGAGGTTCGGAAAATCTAATCACAGGGTGTCCTCATTGCTCAGAAAGTTTGCTGTGGCTGCAGCAAAAACCCGGAGCAGAGCGGTGTTGCTGCAAGATTGCGCAGGGCAGGGCAGGGCAGGGCAGGGCAGGGCAGGGCAGGGCAGGGCAGGGCAGGGCAGGGCAGGGCAAGGCAAGGCAAGGCAAGGCAAGGCAAGGCAAGGCAAGGCAAGGCAGGGCAGGGCAGGGCAGGGCAGGGCAGGGCAGGGCAGGGCAGGGCAGGGCAGGGCAGGGCAGGGCAGGGCAGGGCAGGGCAGGGCAGGGCAGGGCAGGGCAGGGCAGGGCAGGGCAGGGCAAGGCAAGGCAAGGCAAGGCAAGGCAAGGCAAGGCAAGGCAAGGCAAGGCAAGGCAAGGCAAGGCAAGGCAAGGCAAGGCAAGGCAAGGCAAGGCAAGGCAAGGCAAGGCAAGGCAAGGCAAGGCATTGTCTCCATTCTCTGTACTGTGGTATCTGGCAGGGGAGGAAGTTGCTCTTCTCCAGAGCTCCATCACTCCTCTGCACCGCTGTCTGTTCTTTCCATCTCCTCCCCCCTTGCTCAGTTATCCTGCCCCCTCTCTTCCTCTCTGACAACCCTTCTCAGTCCCGAGGGACCTGGGGTTGCCTCATCCTGCTATTCTGGTTGCTCCTCTGGAGCCAGAGAAGCTGCGCCATCTTCTTCTGTTGCCTCAGCTCCATCATCTTCTCCTCCTTGGACCTGGCCTCCAATGGGGCCATGGCACAATATTATAATATTATAATTAATCAACAATGTGTTTTTTTAACCAAACAGAATTAAAAACAGTCAACAAGCAGTCCATTTATATGCACTTTACTTCATTTGAAATAATTTCAGTAACTCTAAGATTATGAAAAAGGATGTGGATTAAAATATAACACAGAACTAAAGATTTATATTTAAGTCAAAAATGTTAGTGACATAAAAATAGATGGCCCTTCCCTATTATGACCTAGTAAATTAATTTAATCCCAAGTGTATATCTGTGTGCATGACTTAAGAATTCATTTTCATTAATAAATATTTTGAGCAAACCTAGTGGCAAAGTAGATTTGATAGTGAGGGAAAAAATTCAGTCAGCTCATAAGTCAGTATTATTGGTCCAGTCCCATTGATGTTCGGGTTTTAAAGAAGCCAACCAGTTATTATTCAAAGCTTTTAAAAATAGGCTGACGAGAGAAGCTTGTTGATAAAATTATAAGTAATGAAGTAGTCCAAGGAGGAATGTCAGACAGAACAGGAGATCTTGATGTGAAGACCTAGTTTCCTAATTGTTATTATGTTTACAAGGACATCCTGTAAAAGGAAAAATGAGAGCCTTGTTGAACACCTGCTGTAAAAAGATACTTGGATTCTGGACCAGCTCATTTTTTTTTTTTTGCCTGAAACAAACTGCCAAACAAACCCTACGTCATTTAATTTCCAAATTCCAATAATTAAAATGAGTAACATCATCAGCATTTGGCAGAGCTACAGCCTTCTTTTGCTCTTTTCATTTCCACATAAATTTTACTGAAAGTCGGAGTTTGGAGGGACAGAGCAGAACCTGCCTGCTTTGAGCTCAGGGGAGGCTAAAATATGGCTTGTTCACAATGCCCCTCACAATTCAGAATTTAATGGTCCTTGACGATGATAACCTAGAAGTTAATTTCATTCTTTGTTCCCACAGCAGCCATTGTTATGACAATTTGAATAGACCGAAGGGTACACTTTTTCTCATGATTAAGAATGACCAATGAGGTACAACGTAAACTACAGAATGAATGTTTATTGATTACTTTTTTTAGTGTTGTTACAGATAACAAAAAGTCCATTCTCCTTGCTACTATTTACTTTTATATTATTTTTCCCTGTGACAGTTCACTTAATGATAGTTCAATGTTACAATACCCCTCCCCCAAAAAGTACTTACAGCTCAATCTTGGAGTTATGTATGTTGCAGTGTCATTCGCCCTTACAACTGAGAGATGCTGCAACATGCCCTCTGCCTACTGTATCCCCCCCCCCCCACACCTGCCAGGTCTCCACAGGCACTGAGCTCATTTTGCTAGTCTACTGGATTCCAGACTTTATCTTTCTATTTTCAAAAATAATTGGGATGGTAATTGTACCCATGAAAGAAATTCCTGTTGTTTAGAAGAAATATGAAAACAGATTTAAACAGACAATTAAAGTGCAGAGGCACCACACTGATAACAAAGGAACATAGTGTCAAGGCCATCAGTTGTAACATGGTGTGAAATCTGGATTATTAGAAAGGGTGAATAAAAAATGCAATTGTAATACAAAAGACTTTTGGGAATAGTTTGTATCTTAAGAGAACAAATCATTCAATAGCAGATGAAGGTAGTAGCTGGACTAGGATTCCCTTTGCATAGTTTCATCTGGTCTACCTCTTCTTTGACCAGGAAACCCTTTAGACCAGGGCTGCCAAACTTTCCGCCTGCAGGCCAGATGGGGAAAAGAGTGCTGATATGTCACGTGATGCTGCCATGATGACATGAGTTTGACACTCCTGCTTCAGACAATCACTCACACTTTGCTCATGTCATGGCTTCATTACTGCAACATGCTCTACATAAAGCTGACATGAAGACCACCCAGAAGATTCAACTGGTCTAGAATGTAGTGACATAGGAAGTGACAGGAATACCTTAGTGTTGTGGCCCAGCAGGATCCGGTTGAGGACTCGGATAGCGAGGAACCAGGTGCTGGATAGCGAGGAACCAGGTGCGTTAGAGTGCAGTACTGTAGGCCACTTCAGCTGACTGCTAGCTGCAGTTCGGCGGTTCAAATCTCACCTGCTCAAGGTTGACTCAGCCTTCCATCCTTCCGAGGTGGGTAAAATGAGGACCCGGATTGTTGTTGGGGGCAATATGCTGACTCTGTAAACCGCTTAGAGAGGGCTGAAAGCCCTATGAAGCGGTATATGTCTAACTGCTATTGCTATTGCTAACCATATGAGTCTGCCATGGAAAATGTGGAAGATCCTGTGCAGGGTTCAGACTCAGAGCAGGGACCAGAGAGGCTGGTTGGCCACCAGGAGGTGCCTGAGGGAGCAGTGGGGAAGATCAAAGGCAGATTCTCCCTGATGCTCGATTGAGAAGGGCTGAGAAATGCAAGCAGCAACTCCGTAGGCAGACTCATAGAAGATAATTACACTCAGGTGGTTGTGGATGGGCCCCTCCCAAGAGAGTTTATACGTGAGGCATTGGGAGGGGACATTTGCAGGAAACAACCGTTCGAACTAGTAATGAAGAAAATCTGTCTATATTCTAGCCGTGTCTGTTCGTTGGGATTATCTGCATTGCTTCATTTGAACTATCTGAGTTGCTGCCAAGTGATTCTATTGAATGTGAGTTGTCTGGGCCCTCAGCCAAAGGATTTGTTATCTTAGTAATTAAATAGTGGCAAAACAGCCAAGCCTGTATTCTGGTTTATTCACAGGCTAGTGGGGGTCAGAACAGTTTGTTTCCTGCCCCCCCCAAAAAAAATTACCTTAAACCACCAGGGAACAGTTCCGTGCCGAAAACACTCAACTTACACAGCAGGTGGCCTTGCTGGTTGGCTAGATAGCTCAGCTTCAAGGGCCTGCTATTCCCTACCAGCCTCAGAGGAAATGTCCAGTTGCTGTGCCAATAAGTTTGACGGCAACCAAGTCATGTTTCCAGCTTTCTTGGGACAATGCCAGCTCTTTATCAGTCTGAGAGCAGAGGACTTTCCCACTGACCGGGCTAAAGTGGGGTTTATCATTAGCTTACTCTCCGGCTCCGCAACTCGTTGGGCGACTCCTTTGTTGGCTCAGGCTAGTCCTCTGCTGGACGATTTCAGGGGGTGTTGCGATCACCTCAGACTCATGTATGAGGACCCCATTAAGGAGGAAACAGCCACCAGACATCTCAAGACGCTGAAGCAGGGCCAGGGCTACTTGCAGGACTATGTCAGTGAATTCTGGCTCCTTAGCCAAGATTCGGCCTGGAATGAGGCAGCCCTCATGGACACTTTTCAAGATGGGCTGTCGGACGACCTGCAGGATGACCTGGTGTGGGTGAACAGGCTACTGATGTTCAACACACTGATCCACCTATGCCTCCGAATAGATGCCTGGTTGCAGAGGCGGGGCATCATCGCGCATCCCAGGAGATCAGAGAGGTGCTGATCCTGCTGGAGACCCTAGCTCCATGGGATGCGAGTGCACCCTGTGTCCCATCGCTCGCTCCTGGTCCCTGAGCGGTTGGCTAGTCCTCTCCGCCCACCTTCTTCGCCCCAGGCGTCACCGCGTGAGGCGGAGAAGCAGCTTACGCATAAAGTGGCCTGGATCTGGGACTCGAGATGGCTAAAGGGACAATTCCAGGACTTGGTGGACTGGACGGATGATGGGCCAGACAGGGGGACTTGGGCCAATGCAACGGACATGCACGCCACCACTTTAGTGTGAGCCTACCATGCACAATATCCCTCGAGGCCGCACCCCGAGTGTCAGACCCGGAGGAAGGGCCCTGTGGTGAGGGATAGTGTTGTGGCCCAGCAGGATCCAGTTGAGCTGCTGATGGACTCGGATAGTGAGGAACCATATGAGTCTGCCATGGAAGATGTGGAGGATCCTGTGTAGGGTTCAGACTCAGAGCAGGGACCAGAGAGGCAGGTTGGCCACCAGGAGGTGCCTGAGGCATGGAGCAGTGGGGAAGATCAAAGGCAGGTTGTCCCTGATGCTCGATTGAGAAGGGCTGCAACTCCGTAGGCAGACTCATAGAAGATAATTACACACAGGTGGTTGTGGATGGGCTCCTCCAAAGGAGTTTATAAGTGAGGCGTTGGGAGGGGACTTTTGCAGGAAACAACTGTTCAAACTAGTAGTGAAGAAAATCTGTCTGTATTCTAGCCATGTATGTTCATTCGGATTATCTGCGTTGCTTCATTTGAACTATCTGGGTTGCTGCCAAATGATTCTATTGAATGTGAGTTGTCTGGGCCCTCAGCCAAAGGATTTGTTATCTTAGTAATTAAATGGTGGCAAACAGCCAAGCCTGTGTTCTGGTTTATTCACAGGCCAGGTGGGGGAGTCAGAACACCTTAGTAAGATTGTCTAATGTCTCTGCTTTGCAAATTTCAGTGGTTTCTGGTTTACCTCTGGGTGTAATTCATGATGTCATTTGTTATCTATAAAGCACTTCATGGCATAGGCCAGGGGTCTGCAACCTTAAACATTCGAAGAGACACTTGGACCCATTTCCCACAGAAAACAAAACACTGGAAGCTGGAAAGCCGGGATAAGCATGGTCAACTCAATACCATTCCCAACAAGTCACATGACACCCCCAGCCACACCTACTCAGGTTTCTCTCTGTCTCTCTTGCTTTCTCCCGCCCCACACCTGAACTGGTGTTATGTGGTAGGAATCTGACATCCAGAGGGGGGGAACGAGAGAGAGAGAGAACTCTCCCCCCCTTTTTGCCATGGGGCTATTCCTGGCTCCCGGATGTTTCTTTGTCCCCGATGGGAAGGGGGTGTTGCTGGCCGCCATCTCCTGTGGTTGGCCCTGCAGCTTTCGCGGTTGCAGCCTGCTGTCTCTCAGACTTTCCCGGCCTTACTCTGGACTATCGTTGGCTTATTGCTTTTATGCCCTTGCTATCATTCTGGACTTCGGACATTCAGCTTTGGGAGGCTTGGACATTATTTCTCTGGCCTCCTGGATTATGTAATTGCTCGGACTGCACAGACCCATAATTTTTTATACACCTGTAATTTTTATTAATAATTTTTATACACAAAAATTGTATATTTAAAAGTGTGGGGAGAGTATGGTGTGACTGGGATTGATTGAATGTTCCCACTTTTATTGTAATATTGTTGTTCTATTTTAACTTGTATTGTGGGGATTGATTGGTTGTATGCATGGGTATGTTAGGTGGGCTGGGAGTTTAGCCAGATCCTCCTGCACTGAGTGCTTTGGCAGAAGTGCTAGGGGGACCCGGGCTCGGTCCCAGCCTTTGGATGTGTGTGTCGAAGGGCCTGCCGATGAATTCGGCGGCTTGGGGAGAGGGTGATGGGACCACAGATGCGGGAGTGGGCCGGAACATTGGGGTCATAATGGGGAGGGGCAGATATGGCGGGAACTTCAGGGCTAGCCATTACCGGGGAAGGAGGGTTCCCTATATCAGAGGTATCCCTCCTTCCGGCCCTGTGAGTTCCACTCCAAGGCCAGATGGCGTGAGTCGTCAGGACCCTGGTCTCAGGTTGCTGATGCTAAATGCCAGGTCTGTGGTTCACAAGGCTCCCCTCGTCCAGGACTTAATTATAGACGAGGGGGCAGACCTGGCATGTATTACTGAAACCTGGCTGGGCCTGGAGGGAGGCGTCCCCCTCACAGAGATGTGCCCAGAGGGTTTTCAGGTGCTTCATCAACCACAACCCCAGAAAAGGGGCGGGGAGTGGCCATTGTTATCCGACAGTCCTTAGCTCCTCGTAGGATCCCTGCTCCGGAGCTTGTTGGGTGTGAGTCCTTGCTGGTGAAGATGGACTTTGCGGGTCAAGTGGGCTTGTTGTTAACTTACCTGCCTCCCAACAGTGTGGCAACAGCCCTCCCCTTGCTCCTCGAGTCAATAGCCGAGCTGGCGGTTGAGTTCCCCAGACTTATGGTACTGGGGGACTTCAATTTGCCTTTGCTCAGCGAACGCTCTGATGGAGCACAGGAGTTCATGGCTTCCATGACAGCCATGGGCTTGACCCAAGTAAGCCAGGGTCCGACTCACTCAGCGGGCCACACACTCGACCTCGTATTTCTCTCGGAGCAGTGGAGTTGTGATCTTGGTCTGAGGGGTAGTGAGATCTTGCCCCTGTCATGGTCGGACCACTTCCTATTGAGGCTTGACTTTCGGAGACCAATCCCCCGCTGTAGGGAGGAGGAACCGATTAGGTGGTTCCACCCCAGGCGTCTTATGGATCCCCAGGGTTTCCAGACGGCACTTGGCGTTATGCCTGATACTCTCGCCCGCAGTTCGGTGGAGACCTTAGTCACTACTTGGAACTCGGTAGCATCTGAGGCTCTCCACTGAATTGCGCCTTTACGGCCAATTTGCGGCAGTGGATCCAGGAGGGCTCCTTGGTTTACCGAGGACCTCCGGGAGATGAAGCGCCAAAAGAGACGTCTGGAGTGCCGCTGGAGGGCCAGTAACTCCGAGTCAGACCGAGCACTCTTAAAAGCCTGCATCAGAGCATATCTATCGGCATTACGGACAGCCAAGAACAACCACATTGCCGCTCTGATTGCGTCTGCTGAGTCCCGCCCTGCCGCCTTGTTTAGGGTGACCCGCTCCCTCTTAAACACGAGGGTTGCGGGGAACCCTTTACAAGGTAGAGCAGAGGAATATGTCCAGTTCCTCACGGACAAAGTTGCTTGGCTTCGGATGGACCTGGACTCCAATTGCGCAGAGCCAGCTGAGGTACCGGGGGAAGGTCTTGAATGACACCTCTGGACTGATTTTCAACCTGTTGCTCCTGATGAAGTGGACAAGGCCATGGGAGCGGTGAGTGCCTCCACATGTGTACTGGACCCGTGCCCCTCCTGGCTGGTCGCGAACAGCAGGGAGGTGACGCGGGGCTGGATCCAGGCGATGGTGAATGCCTCTCTTCGGGAGGGTTTCTTTCCACCGGCATTGAAGGTAGCGGTGGTGAGACCCCTCCTGAAGAAGCCATCACTGGATCCAGCCAGTTTGAACAACTACCGTCCAGTCTCCAACCTCCCCTTCATTGGGAAGGTTGTTGAGAAAGTGGTGGCCTCGCAACTCCGGCGGTCCTTGGATGAAGCCGATTATCTAGACTCCTTTCAGTCTGGTTTCAGGCCTGGCTACAGCACGGAAACCGCTTTGGTCGCACTGACCGATGATCTCTGGAGAGCCAGGGATGGGGGTCATTCCTCCATCCTAGTGCTCCTTGACCTCTCAGCGGCCTTCGATACCATCGACCATGGTATCCTTCTGCGATGGTTGCGAGAGGTGGGGGTGGGAGGCACCGTTTTTCGGTGGTTCTCCTCCTACCTCTCGGACAGGTCGCAGTCGGTGTTAGTTGGGGAGGAGAGGTCGACCCCTAGGCCCCTGAAATATGGGGTTCTTCAGGGTTCGGTCCTGTCCCCCCTGCTATTTAATATCTACATGAAGCCACTGGGTGAGATCATTCGACGGCACGGGATAAAACACCATCAATATGCGGATGATACACAGTTGTATCTGTCCGCCCCGTGCCAACTCAGTGAAGCGGTTGACATGATGTGCCAGTGCCTGGAGGCTGTTAGGGTCTGGATGGGGGTTAACAAGCTTGTACTCAATCCAGACAAGACCGAGTGGCTGTTGTGTTTCCCTCCCAAAAACTTGGTCAATATTCCATCACTCAGGCTGGGGGGTGAAAATCTACACCCCTCAGACAGGGCTCGCAACTTGGGGGTCCTCCTGGATCCACAGCTGACTTTAGAACACCATTTGTCGGCTGTGACCAGGGGGGCATTTGCCCAGGTTCGCCTGGTGCACCAGTTGCGTCCCTACCTGGACTGGGAGGCGCTCGCAACAGTCACTCACGCCCTCGTGACCTCAAGACTAGACTACTGCAATGCGCTCTACATGGGGCAGCCCTTGAAGAGTATTCGGAGACTTCAACTCGTCCAGAACGCAGCCGCGCGAGCGATTGTGGGTGCACCTCGGTACACCCACGTTACACCTATCCTCCGCGGGCTGCACTGGTTACCGATCAGTCTCTGGATACGCTTCAAGGTGCTAGTCGTAACTTATAAAGCCCTTCATGGTATTGGATCTGGGTACTTGAGAGACCGCCTGCTGCCAATTACCTCCCACAGATCCATTAGATCTCACAGGGTTGGCCTCCTCCGGGTGCCATCTACCAGCCAATGCCACCTGGCTATTACCCGGGGGAGGGCCTTCTCTGTGGCAGCTCCGGCCCTCTGGAATGAACTCCCCGCAGGGATTCGGACCCTCACCTCTCTCCAGGCCTTCCGAAAAGCCGTCAAAACCTGGCTTTGCCGTCAGGCCTGGGGGTGATGAGTTCCCTCCCCTCTCGACATGTATGGCTGTGCGACTGTTGTCTACTTTTATTATTTGTATTTTGTCTTTTATGTTCCCCTTTTTTTCCCCCTTGAATTGTTCGCCGCCCTGAGTCCTCCTGGAGAAGGGCGGCATACAAATAATAAAATACAAATACAGATGTGAAATATCTGCTCTAAGAACCCTAAAAACACCCCATGCACACACACACAAGTGAGTGCATGTTTGTAAAGAAGCCCCCTTCCCAGCCATTCTGCATCCATGTGCAAGAGCAGGTTGTTGCAAGAATATGTGTTTGGCTATAAAAGACAGATCTTCCCTATTGAATCTCTCTCTCTCTCTCTCTCTCTCTCTTTCTCTCTCTCTCTCTCTCTCTCTCTCTCTCTCTCTCTCCTCTCCCCCACCCCCCACTCTCTCTGTGTTTGCACAAGAACAGACAGAATAATGTAACTTGCCCATGCAGGTGCAAAGCCACTTATCTGAGACAAATCAGGCACATGAACAATTCTTGTGTGCCTGACAAGGTCTGGTAGGCCAGGCACAGATGGTTACACTCATCCAGTACTCCAGGATGAGCCAATGTGTGAATGGAGTGACAGGAGCTAGTGTCAACTCGTGAAGCATTTCCATGTCTGTTATCAAGTTGACATTGGAGGAAAGGGGGGGGAGCATTCCACACATACCTTCAGCTAGAGTTGGATCTCAGATTAGTACATCAGGCTTGTGAGGCATGGAATTTTGCAACCTGCTGCAGCACCTTATTGGCAAATGTGATTTATGACACAGACTAAGTGGAGTGGAGAAACAGGGGTAAAGTTCACCCATAATTTAAGTGAGGTCAGATCTGACTCCATGCAGGTATTGCCAAGATGTTGTTCCTAATAAATGACTGGATTTCTTTTGAAACTTAGTTTGAGGCTCATAAGTTAATTACAGCATCTTTCAGAAACCTGACAGGTTCCCAGACAGCACCCTGGATTTTAGGAGAGCTGGTATTTACTTCAGATGGGATTCGGGTTAATGTCAGGGTTCCAAATAACACCCCCAATGAAAGAAGATTCCGAGGCTTAAGTTTCCTCAGGGTTCCATTTTATCAGAGATGTCATATTGGCACATCTGAGGAAACCTGAATCTGAAAGTTTCCAGGTTTTTCCCCACCCAAGTGAAAGTTCAAGACCCTGTCCAGCACCCATATGTCCATCACATGATCCAATTATGTATCATCCAAGCCAGGAGTTACCTCCCAGTCATCTCATCACAGCTGTGGGGCCAGTCAACCTTGACCTTCTAAAAAAGAATGTTATTATGGCTACATATCACCCACACTCTGTATAACCCCCCCTCCCAGTTTCCCACAGTAGAGAAAGTGGCAGCTCAGAAGCCCCAAAGTTAAAAGATGGCTTCCAGGTCTAACAGAGTCTGTAAGTTTCACATTGTTTTTTTGTGCTTTGATCAAGTACTGGTATCCTTGCTTCTATTTAAGAAATCTTGTCTTGACAATTGAGGAGTAGGCATGATGATCTGCTGTCCAGTGCACTAATCTTTTCTTTCAGAAATTATACCAGCTGACACAGAACAGATATATACTAATTGTGCCTTCTGGGGAAAGGGCAAATATGACACTTCTGCTTCAATAACTTTGTGAGTCCATATCTGGCACGATAATTTTTATGTGAGTAAATGTAGGAGAGGATGAAAAAAGCAAGATCATTTACCAGAAAGAAGTAGTCAAAAAAGTACAACGTCTCTGCTGGTTGTGTTGACTTCCACTCTCAGAGTGTGCTGTAAAGCACTATGGGGAAGAATATAAGTCTAACTGCTATTGCTTTCCTATCCCAGAAAGGATCAAGAATATGCACATTATTGCCTTATGTATGAGAACAGTTATATCGGGGTGTCAAACTCAAGGTCCGCAGGCCGCATCCGGCCCATGAATTGTTTATTTTGTTTGTTTGTTTGTTTGTTGGATTTATATGCCGCCCTTCTCCAAAAGGACTCAGGGCTGCATACAACATTAAAAAAATACATATTACAAAAGTTAAAAAGGAAATTAAAAAAAGTATCCAAAAACAAACCCAATTAATATTAACAATACAATTTTAAAAATTAGATTAAAACCCACAATTAAATTAATCATTTATTTTATTCTGTTCAAGCCAGGCCGGCTTGCTGGAAAAACCAACTTTTTAGGGTGTGTTGGAAGGACCGGAGGTTGGTGATTATATGAAGCTCCGGGGGCAGCTCATTCCAGAGGGAAGGCGCTCCCACAGAGAAGGCTCTCCCCCTGGGGGTTGCTAGCCAACACTGTCTGGACGACAGTACCCTGAGGAGGCCAACTCTGTGGTATCGCACTGGGTGGTGGCTACCTGTCGATCCCCGGGTGCACTTCAAGGTCCTACTCACCACCTATAAAGCGCTCCATGGTAGTGGATCTGGCTATCTGAGAGACCGCCTTCTGCCAATTACCTCCCTGGGTCCCATCAGATCGCATAGAGCTGGCCTCCTCCGTATTCCATCCGCCAGTCAGTGCCGACTGGCGACTACTCGGAGGAGAGCCTTCTCTGTTGCGGCTCTGACGCTATGGAACAATCTCCCCGTGGAGATCCGCACCCTCACCACCGTCCAGGCCTTCCGCACAGCCCTCAAGATCTGGCTAGCCCGTCAGGCCTGGGGATAAGTCTTTACTTTAGCCCCTCCCGAATGTCGAGTGAATGTTGTGTTTTATTGTTTAATTTATTTTTGCTCACATTTCTTTTTGTATTTGTCCTACACTCCCCTTCCCCTTTTATTGTAAGCCGCCCTGAGTCCCCTCAGGGAAAAGGGCGGCCTATAAATGCATAATAAAATGGGGAAAAAAATGGTGGGAGGCTACTGGTGGCAGTAGGTGGTCTCGCAAGTACCCTGGGCCTAAGCCATTGAGTGCTTTAAAGGTCATAATTAGTACCTTGAATCGCAACTGCAAAACAACCGGCAACCAGTGCAGGCCGCCTAAAAGGGGTGTAACAATCGGAGCACCTAGGTACCCCCATGATAACCCATGCAGCCGCATTCTGGACCAGCTGAAGCCTCCAAGTGCTCTTCAAGGACAGCCCCATGTAGAGAGTGTTGCAGTAGTCCAGGTGAGAAAGGACGAGGGCTTGAGTGACTGCACAGAGCATCCCAATCCAGAAAGGGGTGCAACTGACGTACCAGGCGAACCTGGTAAAAGGTCCTCCTGGTCACGGCCATCAGGTGTTCTTCTAGACTAAGCCGCGTATCCAGGAGGACGTCCAGATTGCGGGCCCTCTCTGAGGGGGCTAAAATTTCTCCCCCTATCATCAAAGATGGAACTCGATGCACAAATTGGGATGACGGAAACCACAGCCACTCAAGTCTTGGAGGGATTGAGCTTGAGCCTGTTCCTCCCCATCCAGATCCTCCAGGCATTGGGACATCACGTCGAGGGCATCATTTGGGTGGCTTGGGGTAGAGATGAAAAGTTGGGTATCATCAGCATATTGATGATACCATACCCCAAAACCATGGATTATCTCGCCCAGCAGTTTCATATATATGTTGAACAGGAGGGGTGAGAGAACCAACCCGTGGGGCACCCCACAAGTGATGAGCCTCAGGGTCGATCCCTGTCCTCCAGTCAACAAGAACTGTGACCAATCCAACAGGTAGGAAGAGAACCACCGTAAAACGGTGCCCCCCACTCCTAACCCCGAGTTGTCGCAGTAGGATACCATAGTCGATGGTATCAAAAGCCGCCGAGAGGTCTAATAGGACCAGGACAGAGGAGCAGCCCCTGTCCCAGGCCCACTAGAGATCATCAACCAATGTGACCAATGCCAACTCCGTGCTGTACCCGCACCTGAAACCCAACTGAAACAGATCCAGGTAGGCAGCTTCATCCAGGTTCTGGGGAAGCTGATGTGCTACCACACTCTCAACAACCTTCACTACAAAGTGAAGATTGGAGACCGAACGATAGTTGACTAAAGAAGCTGGGAAGGCTTCTTAAGGAGGGGCCCCACCACCGCCTCCTTCAAGGCAGTGGGTCTTTCCCACTCAATGAAGCGTTGGTAATCGCCTGGAGCCAGCCTCGTGTCACCTCCTGGGAAGTCGAAACTAACCAAGAGGGACATGGGTCCAGCACACAAGTGGCAGCACTGAGTCTCCCCATAATCCTGTCCATGCCCTCGGGGGTCACAGGGTCAAACTCATCCCAGATGGTCTCCACAAGATTCATCCCCATCGACTCGCCCGAATCTACCCAGTCAGAGTCCAAGCCTGTCCAGATCTGAGCAATTTTATCCTTCAGATACTGAACAAATTCTTCAGCCCTATCCTACAAAGGGTCTTTCCCAGTTCCTTGGTTAAGTAAGGAATGGGTCACCCTAAACAGGGCAGCTGGGCAGCTGATGCGATGAGAGTGGAAAAATGTTGCCGTTTCGCTGCTTTTATCACCACTAAGTAGGATTAAATATGAATTTTTACTAGTGTTCAATCAGATTCGGACCGTCTGGCCCTCCAACCACTCTCTAGACATCTTTTCTGGTTAGATCTGGCCCACTGGGTTGCACTGATTGGCAAACTGGTGGCATCCATTTTGTGTGTTTGTGTGTGTGTGTGTGTGAGAGAGAGAGAGAGAGAGAGAGGGAGGGAGGGAGGGAGGGAGGGAGATGGGCTGGCAGCTAAAGCAAGGTCATGGCACACACTTGAAAGTAAATCAGGAAGACTGTAATTGGGGGGGGGGTCTGTCTGTCTCGCAAGAACAAAGAATGCTTATCAGCAGGAAATATGTATGTGAAAAGCTTGTAGCAATTATAGGTAGTTAGAAAGTTCATAAAAGTAACAAGAATTAGACAAATTGCAGACCTCAGCTAAAAGTTAGGAATAGAGATGGCCGGCAGCAAATGAAATGTGTATTAGATAACTCCTGGGACATTCATTAGCCAAGGCTTATGAATGGGACAGCTATAGACCAATAGAACAAATTATAAAATTATTGCTAAAATGCTTATTAGATGATATATTTTTTGAGAATTTTTTTTATTGTTTTAGTTAAACAAAAACACACAAAAAAAGAATCATCTTTCCTTACATCTTGTAGAAAGCGTATCGATTGGTTACAAATATATTCCGTGTGTTTCTTCCACAATCCTTACATATACTTCATTCAAATCGAGTTCTACATTTTAAGTCAAGAAAGAAAAATTATGTATTTTACTATCCCTGTACCACAATTCTCATTTAATTACCATTATTTAAACATGTTTTTATCTAGAATCATTTATATTTAAAGACACAACCACCTACTGGCATTCATTTGCAGTTTCGATAGATCTCCAATAACATTACACCTTTATTACATATTCTAAAACAAATTCAGTTAAGTAAGATATCTAAGCATCCCCCCCCCCATAATACACCTGTATGTATCATTAAATATTATCCATTAACATTTCTTTGTTATTATTGTAGTTGACTAAAAATTATTTACTATTTATCTCACCTCTCCTCTCCACAGGCCCACACAATTTATAGTCATCTTTAAACAATGATTTATTAATAAGATTTATAGGTCTTTTCCCTCAATCCCAAATTAGTTAATTACATGCTAAGAAAATAAACATTAAACATCTAAGACAATCCAAGAGATGTTAACATTTCTACTTAACAATCACCAAAAGTATACATTAGCATTTCTATGGCCCGGTTATTTATCCTAATTAAGGTTATCATTTCACTATTAGTATCATAGTAAATTATATGTTAACGAATAGACATTCAATGGTAATCTAGAACAGTCTATAAAGTACTAAAAACTCTACTTATTAATCATCAATAATTAACTAGCTTTTTTTTCATCAACTAGCATTATTAACCAGTGTTTTTCCAGTAACAAAATGATCTTATCTCTCTCACCAGCTGTTGTGTCGATTCTCTTTCCAGGACCTTTCCTGGGTTTAAGACTTCTCTCCGCACTTTGTAGCTTAAAAGATATCTCATGTAGTTTTGTTGCCCTTGAGTTGTTATTAATGTAAGCTTAACTTTGGTTGTCAGGTTTATTTCTGGAAAGATTTGTCTTATTAACTCCATCTTTTTCGCTCTTTCTTTTTCTCCTGCATCTTGGAGTTTGGGGTGAAGCACCAAATTATCAAAGTCACTTTTCTAGCTTCCCTTCTTTCCACCTTCACTCACCTTTACTCCATTAATAAATTCATCTAACTTCTTATCTTTGTTTTCTATATTTTCATTTGCTTCTTTAATTTCTGGGGCTGCAACCCCATCATCTTTTTTGTGATACCCCATAGTCTGTCCCATTTCTTATCAAATCTCTCAAGTCCTTCTGAGATGTTTTGAAGTCCAGCCAAGATGTTTTGAATTATCAAGTTTTCTTCATCTAAGTATTGATCCATTTTTTAGAGTAAAAAGAAATATAAAGAAAAAGCAAAGAAAGGAATTTGGTACTTTCTGCCAATCTAGCCTGTCAGAAATTTTTGAAGAATATGTGTCAGCCTCTGCTTTGCTGCTGCTTCGGCTGCCATTGTAACGGGGAGGGGGAGCATGGTATTTGGGAGGGGAATTATGATGTGCTGGAGGAAGATTCTAGACTCTGACCTAACCATCTTACTGTGCATGTGGAGGAAGGGAGTTTCCCGCCAAGGTTAACTGTCCGGCATTCCATCCTGGTGATGTCTTTTGAAGTTATCTCCCACCTGACAGTTGGGTGCATTATAATTGGACTATGGACTGGGGTGCCAAGGGGAGGGATTGAATTGTACATGATATTCTTAGCTTTTGCGCCTAATTAACCAGATTCAGCTTAGCTTTGCTACTGTTCGTTTATAATTAGTAAAAGTACACTTGATTTCAAACAAATGGAGTTGAGTGGTTTCTTTCCTGATTATTAAATGAAGTCGCAGCTGACAATATGTCTATTTTTATTTTAAATCTTAAGCAGATGTTCTTTTATGGTTTTCAAAGAAGGGTTCTAATTTTTTTCTTTCCTTTTCCAATTCTTGCCAAAATATTTTCCACACGCATCAGTACACTATTTGTGACCTTGAGTCTTTATCAGGTTTTAAAAACAAGTTCCAAACCCTTCTGTTGCAAAGTCAGTGTATTCAAATAGGAGTGAACAAAGGATTCATTGTTAGAAGAGCAAAAGAAAAAAACTTCAGACTTAGGCTTCCAAGTGGCAGATTCAACTATTTAAAAAACTTTTTCCTTAAGTATCTTTAATTTGATATTGTAACAAGTAGAAGGTGAAATTTGTTAAAGTAAAAAAAGTTTTAATTTAAGCCAAAAAAGTTAAAGTAGTAAAAAGAAATAGAGGAAAAAAGATCAGTCCCTTCACCTCAAGTGGAGAAACAGGAAACATTGTAATCACTTTAATCCACAAAACATCGTTACAGTCAAGAGCAAAAAACTTTCTAAGGCAGTCCAATAGGGATTAAATACGCCACTTTGTTCTTACTTAAAGGACTAATTTAGCCTAAGAAAAGAGTTTCTTATGGCAATCTTCTAAAAGAAAAGAAAAAAAACCTCACCAGATGAAACACTTTCCCTTCTCTTTTTTTTCTGGAGCCATCTCCAACTATATCAGCCTGGGGGCCGCTGGTTGGAAGCACTTCCCTTGGGTCGATCAGGGACTTTGCAATGTCCCTGCGACCAGCAAGGTCTTGTCTTCCCAGTCACCATCTCTTCGGGATGGTTTAGGTCCTGCCAGACTGTCCAGGGGCAAAAGTGTCATCAGCGGATTCGGACTGTCGAGTCCGCACGATGTAACGTTGGCTCCTCCTCTCTCTTAGATGATATTTCTTGTTATCTCACCTTGTCCCGCCTTCTTCTTTAGTGAAAATGTATAAAACTTACTTAATCCTTTGTTCTTAGTTCTTGGCCTTTTGACCAGGAACCCTTTTCCTTGGAGTACTCCAATAAAAAGCAATCAGAAAACCTGCACCTCATGTCTGGCATCCACATTGTTTCAGCACCAGGCTCAGACCCGAATTGGGGATGAGAGGGAGAGAGAGAGAGACAGACAGACAGAGAGAGACAGAGACAGAGACAGAGACAGAGAGAGAGAGAGACAGAGACAGAGACAGAGACAGAGACAGAGATACAGAGACATGCATACACACAGAGAGAAACAGGTTGGATCTTTCTTTCCTCCCGCCACCTCCCACCCCACCGACCAGAGATGCCTGGAGTCCCTCCCCAACACTGCCAGCCTCATACAGGGATCATTCACATGAGTGACATAGAGTTGGCCACTCCAACTCAGTCACATGACCACCCCCAGCCATGTCCATCAGGTCATTAGGAAGAACCTGTTGTTAAATTATTTGAATCCCACCATTGGTAGTAAAACCTTATTATTCAGGTTAAATTGTTTTTTTTTAATAATTTTTTTTATTTTTTTGTTACATAAACAACACATGCCCACAACAGTGGGGGGAAAAATCAAAACAAAAAAGACAAAAAACAAAAAACAAGGCAGAGAAAACAAAAACAAAAAACAAAAAAAACACAAGTATATGTTATAAAAAAGTATATCAGCTGGTTACAACATGTTTTTGTGCATCTCTTCCATTAATTCATATTAATTCAAATATCTTAACTCAAATGTTTACCATATTAACATCATCATACCTTCACTTTTAGTTGATTATAGTTGTTTAAACATCCTTCATCCTTAACTATTCCAAAGATTTAATCCATAACCACATGCTAGCATTTCATTTACTTGTTTATGAAATCCTCCATTAACATCAAATCCTCATATCCTGTTTTAGCTAAACATCCATAATATTTAATACCAAAAATTCCATCCTCCAAGTATATAGTTTATTATCATTCTCCTTTCTTTATGTAATTATATCGTATATCATAGCATTTTCCCCATATTAGTTAAGATTTAACTGTATATAGTTTTATTTTATTTTTTTATAGTAATAATTATTGTGATTAATAACCTTTATATATAGTCCAAGAATATTTCTAACCTTCCCTTCTCATATCCAATTATTATTTATCATAGCAACTCAGCATTATATTCATTACTATCATTATCAATTATTATTCAACTATATCTATTACAAATGAATTTAACTAGGTTTAGCTAGTTTTAAATTGTATTCTTCCATCTATCAGCCTGTGTCTCTCCAGTAACAAAACCTCCTTAATCCTGTTGCCATTCGTGGGTCGAATTCTCCAAACATCTTTATGAGCAAGTCCATACAAAAAAATATTTGCACCTTTTTGCTTATGGTGCCTCTCATATAATGCTGCCGTACTCCGTTTATTCCCTTTTTCAGCTTGTCTTTAATTCTCAGTGGTGGTATCAAAAGTTTTGCAGATGATATTTCATAAAGTATAAATTCTTTAATGCTTCTCACTCCTCCTACACTCTGTCTTTTGAAGTAAATCTTCTGTGTGGCTGCCCCCCCTTCAGACATTCCATCTTTTTCTCCCTCAGAGGTAAACCAGTTGCCCGGAATATCAGCAAGTTGAAAATCTTCATCTTTGACATTCTTCGTTTGTATTTCAGGAACATTCAAACATTCAACATTCTCATTTTTTTCTTCATATTTTGTTGCTAGAAACAGCAGATAATCCATCTTCCTCTCAAATTTATCATATGTGTCAGATAATTTTTGTAGTGCGGAAGAAATCATTTGAAATGAATCATTTGAAACTTGAATAGACGCCATCTTTGTACGCAGTTAGTATTTTTCCTTTGGAAACTCTAAGGTATTTGCAAGTAAAAACAAGCTGGGAGCTGTACAATCTTATCTGATCTTAGACCAATCCAGCCAAGCAATAAAAGTGTCAAGTTGTAAGGAGCCAAATTATAGTAAATTGGTTTACAGCCTACTTACAGAGGGTCAGAGGAGATGTTGGAGTAATCTTTCCTTTGTCCATGTAAATAGCATTTAAAACATTTAAAAAATAGGGTAACCACCATCCATAAACCAATAAAGAGATCAAAATCGCCACTAGATTCTTCTGTTCTTTGGTTTCAATTAGCTTAAATTTTTATGCGGACCGTCTTTCTCTGAGTAATAAAATCACCTTACCAGCTGGAAAACACTTTCGCCATTTTTTGGAGCTATCTGCAGTTTCGGTTAGCTTGCGGCTAATCTAGAAGTCACTGGCAAAGGAGGTTAAATTCCAAGCCCCCAGGGACTTTGCAAACGTCTCTGGGGTCACTGGACCTCCTCCTACTTTTCACTGTCTCTCCGGGACAGCTTGGGTTCGAAATGAACCGTCCAATTCCTTCGGAATAGGGGAATTTCAGGAATAGCCTGAAAATCCATCTTCTCACTGCTAAGCCCCGCCTTCTTCCAGGTTAAATTGTTGTGTTGGCACTTTGCGATAAATAAGTGGGTTTTGGGTTGCAGTTTGGGCACTTGGTTCCTAAAAGTTTTACTATCACTGGTATATATTATAATACAACATTATAGAAATCCAATGTAAAACTGATTATAATAAAAAATGACTTCTCTTTGTTCAATGATGACTGCAACTTCACTTTATCTCTTGGTGAAGTTTAATTGTGGCAAATACTAGAAAAATAATTAGAAAGAGAAATGTAGAGATTTGTATATCCTGATAAATGGCATATTCTCCTTGTGATCTGCAAAATGAAGAGGAGGAAGAGGAGGAGACATCTAAGGACAGTGAATCTAGATCCTTATATGTGTCTATACAGGGGAAAAAAATCCCACTGCCTTTATTATTAGTTTCTCCCAGATTTGTATTCAGGATTGCACTGATATTCCTAATATAATATTAATTTAAATAGAAATCAGTGAAAGAATACTTATAAAAACAAAATGAACTCATTAATCTTAATGAGAATAGTTAAGTCAGAATGAACACCAAGTGAATTAAACAATGAACATAATTCTAGTTTATAAATCTTAGTCTGAAAGATTAAGATTAAGTTTAAACCAGAATTGGCTGCTTCTGACCTAAGAGAAATCCATGGCATTATAAAGATGGAAAACACTTTGTTAAAGTATCTAAAACCATATATATAATAAAGACCACAATGAAACATGGGAATGAGAAATCCTAGAACTATGGTCAAATGGTTTGGATGATTTTCTGACAGTAGCCAGTGGCTTCAGCATACACATACATTAAAATTGGATTTCACTATATAAAAGTGATCTTTCCAATCAAAACTTTATTGAAATCTTTATTTTAATTGTTGCTCAAAAAAAATGGGATATACTATTCTCAACTGTCTATATTCTTTTGAACTATATATAACTATTACATGGAAACTGATGGATGAACACTGAAAACAGATTTTCTATAAGCTTATTATTGTTAAAATTAGACTTTCAACATTGAAAAGATAAAGTTAGTTAATCAATGAACTGAAAATCTGAAGTTATTTGAGACATGAAACAAAGTACTTACTGAATGATTGATTGCAGTGAATATGGTTATCTTTGATTTGTACAACTTTAAGTCATATATACATATAAGTAGTTCTTGTTGCCGTGTGTGGATACAATTGTTACTTTGCTTTTTTCTTCTATATTTTTTAATTTTTCCCTTTTTCTTAATAAGTCAAGGCAAGTAAAAAAACCCTTATCTCCCTAAGTCTAAAGGATATTTTAATAGATTATATCTTAAACCAGGGGCACTCCACCTTTTAAAAATACTGTAGTTTCAAACTGGTACAGCAACAAAGCCTATCGTTTTCCATGCAAAAAAAATTGAATAGAAGAATTTCTGTTGAGTTAATAGAAGCAACTTTTCCCCACTTCGCTAAACTGAGAGTGGGTGTGACCAGCATGTGACAAATCTGGCCTGAGGGTTGCGAGTTTGACATCCCTGATGTAGATGAAATGTGCTAAGAACTCTGCACAGATTTACTTGGAATTAGCATGGTGCAGGCAGCTTTGGTATCATGAGTCAATAGTCAATTAGGGGTACTAGAGTAGAACAGTACTAAGAAGTTCTGTGATAAAAACTAATTACATCCATAAGGAGAAATCCATCTCATTACACTGCAGAATGATCTAACTTGAAAAACTTGGTATTGATTTATTTTCATTGGAAATTTTTGCTTATTTATTTTCTTAGTGGCCATTTTATCTTCCTCTTTATAATAATGAGGGGAAACAGGACAAATGTCATTTGTATAAGAAACACTTTACCAGAATGAATGGTAGAAGAAGCAACATCACTGCAAAATGGTCAACCAGGAGACAACATTTCCTCTACCGAGGGGACCCTGCAAGCCATGTTCGAGCACAACAGCGAACAAGGGGAAGCTGAATGCTGGAGGGAGACATCAACCCCTCCCCAACCAGAGACCTGCTCCAGAGAGGATGAGGTGAGCCTGGAGTACCCCAAAAAGCTCCGCTGGTCCATCAGCATCGGGATGAATGATGGCTGGGATGGGAGAAGCAGAGGGGTCACTCTTACCTGTGGCAGCCAAATAACAGGGTGGAAATTGGAGCTGGAAGCCCGCATCTGACCAGGAGGAGCTAAATGAAGCCTCGCTGAGAGAGGATCATCTGAAGAGACATGAAACCCAGTTGGTGATGGAGATTTTGGAAAATCTCAACATCCAGGGAGAGCCAGAATGGCAACCCAAAGGTGTTGGAAGGGCGGCAACTGCGGATGACTCCAGGGAAGCTAACCCCCCTCTGGACCCTGCTGATCAAGCAGAGGGCACAGCAGCAACAGCAAGGAACCTAGCAAACCCTCCGCCCAGTTGGTGCGTGGATTGGGGGCTGCTCCCAACCAACCCTGAAACCTGCAATTAGAAAGAAAAATTCCTTCCCTTGGGGTGAAGTTTGATGGGAACCCTGGAAGGAGCTGCCACGAGATGGTGACCCTGCATGATGCCAATGTGCCAGAACTGCAGGGTGTCAACCATTTAACTGAGGTTTTTAGTGAAAAAGCCTCTGATGAGCTCCCCCCTCCTGCCAACACGCCTCTCTAGTCCCTGCTCTGACTCCGAACATCCCCCAGGGTCTTCCTCAGCCTCCAGGGCAGTCCCATAATGTTCATCGCTGTCAGATTCCACCAACAGCTCATCTGGGCATTGTTGGGCCACAACACTTGGTGCCCCTCATTCTACACTTGAAGTAGGCCGAGGATTTTGGAGAAGATGCCATTTGCGGGTTGAAAGGCTCTTGTTCCATTGGGGTGGGGATTTCTTCCACATTCGCCCTGCTCAGTACTGGTTCCTGGCCATGTCGATCTCTGCCTCTTCAGCAATGAGATACCATTCATGTAGGTGGTTTGGTACCCCTCAGGCCATGCAGGCTTTGTAGAGGCCATCACTCAGCCCTTCCTTGAACCAGCTTACCAGGATAACTTCTGCCCAGTTCACACGACACACTAGGTCTCGGAATTCTTCAGTGTACTCTGCCACTGGCCAGAGTCCCTGCTTCACAACTTTAATGCGATCACATGCTTTGTGGTCTGTGAGGGGGTCCTTGAAACATCATCACAGGGCCATCATGAAACAGTTGAAGTCCTGCAGTTCTGGTGCTTGGCATCATGCACCATCCATCTCGTGGCAGCTCCTTCCAGGGTTAGGGTAACCACTCGCACTTGGGCTCCTTGGGTTTGAAAATAATGCTTGTATTCTGGCATGTAGGTGAGCACGTGTGCTACAAAGAGTCCCAATTTTTTTGGGTTCCCATCAAACTTCACCCCAAGGGAAGGAGTTTTTCTTTTTAATTGCAGGTTTCAGGGTTGGTTGGGAGTGGCTCCCAATCCACACGCCAACTGGGTGGGAGAGTTTTCTGGGTTCCTTGCTGTTGCTGCTGTGCCATCTGCTTGATCAGCAGGGTCCAGAGGCGGGTTAGCTCCCCTAGCATCATCTGCCTCTTGGTTGCCATTCTGGCTCTGCCCGTATATTTAGACTTTCCAAAATCTCCATCACCAACTGGGTTACACGTCTCTTCAGATGATCCTCTCTCAGCAAGGCTTCATTTAGCTCCTCCTGCTCAGACTGGGCTTCTAGCTCCAATTTCCACCCCAGTTTTCGGCTGCCACGGGTGAGAGTGACCCCTCTGGTTCTCCCAGCCCAGCCGTATTTCATCCCAATGCCGATTGACCAGCGGGGCTTTTTGGGGTCCTCCAGGGTCACCTCATTGGCAGGGTACATGGAGCAAGTCTCTGGTTGAGGAGGGGTTGACGTCTCCCTCCAGCATTCAGTTTCCCCTTGTTCACTGTTGTGCTCGGACATGGCTTACAGGGTCCCCTTGGTAGAGCAATTGTTTTCTCTCCTGGTTGACCGTTTTGCAGTTATGTTGCTTTATGTACGGGCTCCTCTCCTAGCTTAAGAAAGTGAAGACTCTTGACACGGATTATTTCAAAAGGAACCTTTAATTAAGAATAATGGAAGCCGTTAAAGGCAAAGCAACATCTGAATCCCTTTAGGCAATGCAAATAGAATTAAAGTAATAGTGACCCCTCCTCTTTGTTAGAATGCAGATTCTAGCCAATCCACAAGTGTGAATATGTTTCCTTTATCAACTGCCATGGGAGCCAAATAAACATACATTCCCAAGGCTATCTTCCATTAGACATTAAAGTAAAACATCCCACATGGCCATCATAAACATTCACCAAAAGGTGATGGGATCTCAAGCCTTTTGGCACCACAAAACCAGTTGTAAAATATCAGTTGTCACAGGCACTGTCAATACATTGACTGCAAGACCCCCCTCCTCCCAATTGAATGGCAGTGTCACTTTTAGGGATCTGACACTCATCATCTACTACTGTATGTGTGAAAACATTGATCTACTTGCATATTCACAATCCTGTATGTGAAACTTAATTTTAACAAACCTTGCTATATGTTTTTTAAAGTAGTCTCTTGACTTTAAGTGTTGCATATACTCTGAAATTGCTGTAATTTATTCTATCCATTATAACCTGAAATAGTCTAACAATGTATAATTTTCTCAATAGATGGCTGCACTTAAATTTTGAGTGGAAATGAAAGGGTAGATTTAACTAAACAAAATTTTACTGTATTTCTATTTAGATTTAATTAAATACTACATGTTAACATTGATAGACTTGAAGTTTCTAAAGCCCTATATAAATAAAGTGATGTGGTATTAAGGTGTGGGATTCTTCTCTTATGTTCTAACTGGCTAATAGTGATTCATTAAAGTGGTATAATAGCTTTGAATAACTAGAAACATGTCAGTTTGCCTGTTAGAATATTGGCAGGCAAGCAGAGATGGAAGGACTTTTTGTTTGAATTTACATGGCATGATAAAATATATAAAATTGTGCACAGCATGGAAATAATAGATATAGAAAGTTTTTCTGTAGTGCTTGTTACAAAAAAACTGTGCCATTCACTAAAAATAAATGTACGGACTGTAAGTTTTGATTAAAAAGGTGTTTCTGTATAGTGCATAGTTAAATCTACTGCCATAAAATAGTGTTAGCCACCAGTTTAGGCAGTTTTAAGAGAGAGGGAAAATTAATAAAGGAACAGGTATTTTTGGTGGTATTTATTTTACATTAGTATATTTATGTTAACCATAAAATTACTATTTGCTATAGTCCATCATTTAAATGTCACTCATAGTCAAGGCAAAAGACTATGACAAAATAATTCCTCTCTTAAAATTCCAACTCTAACAATAACAAATAATTACAAATTAGTCTTCTGAACCAACTTCTGACTTGCAGATTTCAAATCTTAAATGACACTTGTGATGGAATAATAGTGGAAGAAGGCTTTCTGTTTGAAATCATTGGAAGACTTCGACATAGTGGAAGAAGGCCTGTGTTCTTTTTTAAAACATCTGGTGAGATTCTGGTGAGTAGATAGATCTTTGAGCTGAATAAGCAAACCTCAAATTATCATGTAAACTTGTGTGACTGAAAAATCCCGATATTTGATTTTGATGAATTGCTTAGATATGGGTAATATTTAATTTTCCTCTGGAAATTAGTTTTGAAACTAAGTAATAGAAAAGGGAGAAATATCTGAAATGTTTTCCTGAATATACTGAATTACTGTACTAAATAGGAAACTTTTAGAAAAATATTGGCTTTTCAATACCTTTTAATATATATTATTTTTATCTAAAATTCATTTTGTTCATTCATTTTAACAATTATAAAAACATGTAATACGTTTTGGAGCCTTTTCCTTAGATACTGAATATTGTATTAACTATGGGTTGTATACAAGTTGCTAGGTTGGAAAAAAATAAATCAGAGTCTTAGAGCCTTTGAGTAGCGAAAAATGTTCTGGCCTTGAAATTTAGAATCACAAAGATTACATATAAATGAAGACTTATATGGCCATGTATTGTTATGATCATTCTGAATTGCCACACTTTGAATGAAAACAGATTTAACAAAGAAAAAAAATTGTGCAAAGTGAGAATTGTAAAAGCAGAGCTGCTATTGTTTGTCACTATTGAAAGCTGCATAATAAACCTTACCTACCCTAAAGAATTATCTGCAGATCCTTAAAGAGTTTATTTCTCACCCACTTGACTCACCTTCAGTATTCTACAATTCTGAAGAACATTATAGTGCCCTTTATATTTCTAGAGATGCAACTGTGCCCAGATCCCAAAATATTTGCAACAGAATAATACATTCCTGTATTATAATAATACAGTATTCTTTCCATACTTATTAACACTGTCAACTTAACAGCACCTATTTCTGAATGAGGAAATGTCACTTGGAGTTTTCGAGGGCTGATGTTGGAGAAGGAATAATTTTAATTTGTTGAAAAAGTAAAAGTACCAGCCCTGAGAAAGTTCTGCATGGCCTTGTGTCAGACGTGCCTCCTTCAAAATTCAAGAAAGGAAACCCCAAACTCCACTGTTTTAGAGAAAAGGTACTTTTACTGAATATGAAGTGAAAGCAGCGAAAGTAAAGTAAGATCTGAGGCTAATTGTACATATCAAAAGTTTACCCAAATCTCTCCCCCTCAAAAACCCCAAGTTAAATGTCCAATCTCCAGCCCCCAGAGGTGTCATGTGGGGTGCATTTCAAGTGGCCTCATTCATCTGGTATGCAAAGACGGTTGACCTTGACCAGACCCAGACATGCACATTCAGCATGCACAGAAGATGGTGAGAACAAAACTCCCTCCTCATCCCGAGATATCTCCTCCAGCACGATTCCCCTCCCAAATACCAACCCCCCCTCCCTGTTACTGTATTAAATGTTTTATTCATTTTCATTTTCAATTTTGTACATTCACTTATATACTGGATATTTGCAATATATAATCGTAAGAATAAAAAAAAAAAAAAACCCCAACCTAAACACAACTCATAAACCCAACCTATCACTTTCACACACCCCTTCTTCTCCCCCTCCAACTTTCCTTTCTCCCTCCAACGATCACCCCTCCTACTTCCCTTTCCCCTCCTATCTTCCTTTCTCGCCTTCCTCACCCTCCTTCCCCTCTCATCCTCCTTACATTCCCCTCTTCCTCCCTCCTTACTTCTCCCTCTTCTTTTCCTCTACTTCTCACTATGGTGCATTTCTCTATTCCTTACACCCAAAAAAAAAAAAGGAAAGAAAAAAGCAATAGGAAAAAAAAAAGGGAAAAATAAAAAGAAAAGATAAGGAACAACAGTATACAAGTGTATTCTTCTTGTTCTATATATTGAAGCTATATCTCCACCCACCCACCCACCCCCAATGAACCCCCCTCCCTAACCCCCTCCGACTTCCCAGGTCACACACCCGGCACAGTTCAGTACCATTCACCTTCAAAATATCTTATTAACAATAATAATGAAAATAAAATAAAAAGAACACTCCGAAAAAGAAAACAAAAACAAAAAAGTAAATAAAAAAAATTGAAAACTCTTTTGCATTATGCTCAGCCTCCCATCATTCTTAAAATTTAAACAGTGTGAATCATTCCATTTATATTTTGTCCTCGTCCCTTACTTCTTTGATATTTACCCCCATCTTCCTGTAGAATCTCCAGATAGCCTTTCTTAACCTTATATTCAAATATTAATTTATACAAAAATCAATTTATCTTCATACTTTCGCTACTCATCTTCCTATCCTTCGTTTCACGTCTCCATTCCTCCCAAGCCCAAATTGCATAAGATTAGGATCTCGCTCTTCGCTTTAAAATCCTGAGCTTTTTATATTATACTTCAAACATGTAAATTCGTAAAATATATACCCAAAATTCATACCAGTTCGTTCAATCCCAATATCCCTTCATCAATATCCCGCTCCACCTTCCTTTCTGCCCCACACTCCATTCATCCCAAACCGCAATTCAAATAAATCTTAGTCCCCGCTTTCCTCACAGAAAACACTTCATGCGCAGTTTGGATTGAAATTCAAATAAGTCTTGTAAAAGTCCCGTATCAGTACACAGCTTTACCATTTCATACCAAACAGAAATCCTAAGGTTTTAATCAGTCCAAAAGCTTAGAAAGTATTTTAAAGACGTCACTGAGTCTATATTCTTTACTCTTCTGTCCTTCCGGAAAGAAAAGGCAACCCTCTGCCTTATAACCACGTGTCCCGCTGCTTTGAAAATATAACTGAGTCCTCAGTTTCCGCTCTTCTGCCTCCCCAGTAGGGGGAGAACAACTCCCTCCTTCTTGTAGCCAAGTGACTTGCTGCTTGTCTTTCTTTCACCTTGTCCTTCCGCGTTTCCGAGTGAGTCAGGAAGCCCCGCCTTCAGAGTTTTATAATAAAAGTCCCGAGCTTCCGAAACAGAATTAATACGAAATCTTTGATTTTCAAATGTAACTGTGATTCCAACTGGAGCTTCCCATTTATACTTTATTTGACGAGTTCTAAGTTCTTGGGTTAAAAAAGTATAACTTCTTCTTGCTTGCAACATCTGAAGCGGGATATCTTTAAAGACGAACAAATCGTGGCCATCAATTCTAAGCCTGCTTTTATAAAGCTTTTGTAAAATCGTATTTCTGGATTCTCTTGTGAAAAAATATATAATTATGTCTCTTGGAAGCTGTCGTTGCTCTGCTACATGCGAATTTTGGCGATAGATTTTTCGAATATTCCAATCAAAATTAAGTCCTGGGCCTCCCACCACTTGGCTGAAAGCTTCTACAAAAGTCTGTTTCAAATTTTCTCCTTTCTTTTCAGGCAGTCCTCTGACTCTTATTGCAAACGCCTTTATATTATAATTTATCATTGTAAGTTGTGTTTGATTATTAATAATCTCTTGTTGTAAAGCTTGAATATTAGAAGTCAAATTAAAATTAGCCCTCTCCAAAGTTTCCAATTTCGTCTCCATTTCTTCAACATAATCTGTTAAAGTAGACGTGACTTCAAACATATTCGCATTTATCTGGGCAATTTTGGTATGTATTTTATCGCATAAATCCAACACAAATTCTTGAATTTCTTTTCTAAAGTCATTAATTATTTGAAAGAGAAGCTCCTGTGTCAAGAAATCTCCAGTAGATGGCGTAGGAGACAAAGGCAGCGATTTGGTAGCAGGTTCTTTAAGCACGAGGGGGGAGGATTTTTTTGCCTGTTTAGACCTGGGAGACATTATAGATAAAATCTGAGAATAGACAGATAAACAGTGTCTTCAGCTGGCCAGTTCTCAATAAATTGTTTGTAGATTTTGCTCGTTAATGAGTAGCGGTCTCCGGGGAAATAAAGCCAGTTAATTACGTCATCAATCACCAACACAGTAAAAACGCCATTTTGTATCCCAATTGCGCAGAGAAGTTCAAAAGAAAAACAAGGCTGGTGTTTAGATAGTTAAAAAAAAAAACACATCACAGAAGTGCGACCCGCTCGTATTATCTTAAAAACAATTTATCATTGTCCTGAGTGCGGGGGTCGGCTGTCTAGGGCTGCAAAAAGGCAGCTGCGAAGAACTGGCTGGAGATAAGAGCTCAGTTACGCTGGATCCATTCTTGTTCGCAGCCCAAAAAAAAAAGAAGAGGGCTGTGAACTACGAATAAATCCTAACACCTGAGCTTCTGCCTGTCCCTTTCTGCCAGAAAGGGATGATATCTATTGATCTTAATTAGATATACAGACCAGAACTTTAAGAGGGGCTCCGTTGAGCTCCTCGGCGACAGGCTCCACCCACAGGAAGTCCTCCCCCCCTCCCTGTTACTATGGCAGCTGATAGCAAGCAAGCATATAGAGGCTGACATTCAGCCCTCCTGCAGAAGAGGTGTTAGCTCTGGAGGGAAACAAAAACATAAAAAACAGAAACAGCAAGAATATTAGTACAATCTAATCAAGGTTTGTCAGGATATTTAGAATGAAACCTCTGCAAACGTTTTGAGGTCCTAACATCTGATGTAAGGGCTCATGTCCTAATTTAAGAAAGTGAAGACTCTTGAAATGGATTATTTCAAAAGGAACCTTTAATTAAGAAGAATGGAAGCCGTTAAGGCAAAATAACATTTGAATCCCTTTAGGCAATGCAAGTGGAATTAAAATAATAGTGACCCCTCCCCTTTATTCAGAATGCAGCTTCTGACCAATACACAAGTGTGAAAATGTTTCCTTTACCAACTGCCCTGAGAGTTGAAACATACATTCCCATGGCTATCTTTCGTTAGACATTAAAGTAAGGTATCCTGCATGGCCATCATAAACATCCCTACAGAGATACTGAGATTTCCGGCCTTCCAGCACCAGGAAAGCAGTTGTAAAATATCAGTTGTCATGGGCACATCCAATAAATTGACTCTGAGGCCCCCCTCCTCCCAACTGAATGGCAGTATCACGTTTAGGAATCTGACATGCTGACATCCTTAGAAAAAGGGGAGATCCACCTGTGAAAAGATAGAAACAGAAATTCCATCATAGTATTTTAACAAGGTTTGTCAGGATATTGGGAGTGAAATTTTTTCAATAGGGCAGGGGCTCTAACATGGCGTTTAGCTACTCATTCATTTTGGGATGAAGGTAAATGCTTCCAAGCAACTAAGTATTGGGTTTTCCCCTGTGGATCCTAGATCCAGGATTTCCTTAATTTCAAAATGTGGTTCGCCTTCTATAATGATAGGAACAGGTGCTGTAGGTGTGGGTGGTCTGAGTGGTGAGATTACTTCTCATTTGAATAAACTAATGTGAAACACTGGATGGACTTGCCTGAGTGTCTTTGGAAGGAGTAATTCTACTGTTACTGGGTTGATAACTCTGATGATCGGGAAAGGTCCAATGAAATTTGGCCATAATTTCTTTGATGGCTGCAATGACTAAGTATACTCTATCTCCAACATGGAAAGGTTTGGGGTCTACTCTTTTCTTGTCAGCTTGAATTTTAAAAGCCTCTCTAGCTTCCTGTAAAGCTAATCTAACTACTGGCCATGTATTTCGTAGGGTGTCTATCCATTCTTTAAGTGAGGGGATAGTGGATTCTTCTGTGGGTAGCTCAGACATGGGGCTGAAATCCTGACCTGTTGCTACTCTAAAAGGGTGAAACCAGTGAGTGCACAGCATTATTGAAGGCCACTTCCACAAAAGGTAAAAGATCAGTCCAGTTATCCTGTTGAAAATTAATAAAATATCTGAGATATTGTTCTAGAACCAAGTTCAGATTTTCAATCTGATCATTGGTGCAAGGATGGTGACTGGAGCTCAGTCCTTGGGTGGTGCCAAGTAAGTTTAAGAAAGCCCCCCAAAATTTTGAGGTGAATTGGACTCCTCTGTCGGAGATGATTTCCTGTGGGGTTCCATGAAGGCGATAAATGTGTATCAGGAATAACTTGGCTAGACTTTTGGCAGTTAGGATCTTTTGGCAAGATATAAAATGTGTCTGTTTTGAAAACAGGTCTGTTACAACCCAAATGATTGGGTACACTTTCTGGTAGTTCAACAATAAAATCCATAGCAATCTCCTTCGAGGGTGCTGAAGGCTCAGCTACCTTCTGTAACAGTCCTGGGATTTTCCCTTGGCGTCTTTTAGCTGCCGCACAAATAGGACAGCTGTCTGCATAGCTCTCTATTTTCTTTTTTAGTGATGGCCACCAAAATTGCCTTTTAATTAGGTGTAAAGTTTTTACAAAACCAAAGTGTCCTGCTAATTTGGAGTCATGGCACCTTTCCATTAAGTTAGTCTTTGGCTAGCTAGAATATACAATTTCCCGCCCACCCAAGCTAAGTTACCTTTCATCAGGCAGCTGTCTTTGTGGCCCAAAAACCATTCATCGGTGGTTAAAGCTTGTTTAAAAGTTTGGGTGGTGTCATTGTCCTTCAAAGTTTCTTGTTTTTCCTGGGTTCTAGTAGTTACTTTAGTGGCTAATTGATTGTTTTGTATCATGAGTTTGATTATGTCTGGCTTCATACTATTGTATTGAAGTTTTCTGGATAGTGCATCTGCCAGGAAATCCCATCCCCCCCCGGAAGATATCTGAGCGTAAAATCAAACTGTTTAAAGTACTGAGGCCATCGTACTTGTTTTGGAGAGAGTTTCCTTGGAGTCTTTTTATGATCTGTCCAGACTTCAATCTTACTCCCCTCTAGGAAATGCCTCCAGGTTAAAAGAGCCCACCGAACTGCATAAGCCACAGGCTTGCGTGTGCTACGTGGCCGAAGGCGGGTGGGGGGCGGTGGCCTAGCTTTCGGGAGGGAAGTCCTCCAGGCCTTCCCTCGTGAAAGCCGCGGCCTGGCAACGAAGGCGGCCTACCTTTCGCAAGGGAAGCCCCCGCCCCCCCCCCTCCAGCCTTGCCTGGCTGGCTAAGCCTGCCAGGCAACCTGCTTAGTGACCCTAGCCTTGATGAAGGTCCAGTGTCTTACCTGTTCCTGCTGCCTGCCTGCTTCCTGTTGCTTCCATCCATCGCGACGAGGATCCATCCATCGCATCAGAGTGCTGCTGATTCTGCCTGTGGTAAGTGACCCGTTTTTTTTTCTTTTATTTTTTTAATGTATTTTAAAATAATATTTTATTTAATGCACAGAATTTTTTATAATAGTTTTACTTAAAAGTATTGAGTGTCGAATTTTTAAAAATGGTTTACTTTAATTTATTTTGGATAGAATCTTTTTTTAAATTGTCTTAGACTATTTAAAAAAAGATTCTATCCAAAATAAATTAAAATAAACCATTTTTAAAAATTCTATACTCAATACTTTGAAATGTATTGTGCATAGAATTTTTTATAATAGTTTTATTGTAATTTATTGTGTATGGAATATTATTAATGGTTTCATTTTAAGTTATTGTGTGTGGAATAGTTTGAAATGGTTACAGTGTAAATTATTCCTGGTGGATTGAGCTAATGGTTACATACTATGGCTGGTACAATAACTTAAAATTGTTACAGTGTAAAATATTGCTGGTGTAATACTTAACAATGGTTTTTAAGGATTTCTTTTATTTATAGAATGTCTTTTTTTATTATTTTTGGGGGAATTTTATTTTTTAATTGTTTATAAAATATATTTACTACAAGAAATGTTATTCCTTTTTGCAAATGTTTTCTTTGTGATACAACATGTTGCTTTTAAGTGTTGAGACCAGGTTTATGTGTCTCAAAATGGCTGCTTTTCTATGGGCAGGACAGGTTTCTTGCAACGGAGTTTTGCCAGATTTAGTGTGTTTCACCCTCATTGTTTAGATAATTCTGAGGTGGTTGATGGTCCTGTGAGTGCTTGTCCTTTACAATTTTCCACATTGCCTTGATGGTTTTTATTCCAGTGACTTTGTCTTTCCTGTCCTTAGGCTTAGGGAAAAAAAAACTGGTTTCATTGGCAGTCTTTGGGGATGGGGATTCTTATTTTTTGGTGTTTTCCTGGCACTGTCATAGTTTGTGTGTGTGTGTGTGTGGGTGGGTGGGTGGGTGGGTGTGTAATGTCCCGCAGTTATCTATGCATTAATAATGATCTAGTAATATTAATAATATCTAGTAATTAGTAATATCTAGTAATAACATCGTCTTGGCCACTCCCACCAGGTCACATGGGTGGCAGCCTGGCAGGCCACTCCCATCTGGTCACATGGGCAACAAGCCACTCCCACCCGGTCACATGGGTGGCAAGCCACTCCCACAAAGGAGGCCACACCCACATAGTAGGTTCGAACAATTTTTGAAACCCACCCCTGATCTGCTTGTATGACGGTTTCTCTGTGTCTGGGTGCTTTCAGATTGTTTCTGCTGAAAACAGCTGCTTAAGTTGTTCAAATGCAGCTTGGCATTCCATTGTCCAGTTCAAAGGCTGCTTTCATTTTGGGTTACCCTCCCCCTTCATTTTTAAAAGTTTGGTGATGGGGAGAGCTATCTGGGTGGAAATGGGGATAAACTGGCAGTAAAATTTGGTGAATCCCAGGAAGCTTTGCAACTGTTTGCGTGTGCTGAGTGGTTCCCAGTCAAGTACCGATTGCACTTTTGAAGGATCAATTTCTATGCCCTGGTGTGAAATGCAGTATCCTAGGTAATCAATTTTTTCTTGGTGGAATTCGCATTTGGAGAATTTAGCATAAAGTTTTGCAGAGCGAAGTTTGTTCAGAACCGCCCAGACTAGTTTTACATGTTATGCCTTGGTCTCAGAATATAACAAAATGTCATCTGTTGGATACCAGAAACATTGGTAAGGGTTTACACCAAGGTCCTCTGTTCTGGTGGGAACGGAGATTCAATCTCATTGGTCGAAGGGTCTGACAGCTCCCTATCAAAGGGCTGATGTCAGACTGAACCTTCGCTGGATTGTACATAGTTGACTTGTGCTAATAAAGAGCTGTTTGTTACCCTGAAGCCTGAGTGTGCCTTCACCCGATCTAACACTGGTGATGAAGGTGGGATTGGAAGGCAACTAGGCAGACAAAAAGAGCACGACACTCCAGCAAGTCAATCCAGCCCGGAGCATGGTGCGGCATCAAGCAGCCATCTTTGAGTGGCAAATTCAAACACGCTCAGGAACACAAGATGACAACGCACGCTCCACTGACTCCGTACAACCCAGCCACCAAACACTGGGAAGCCTACATGTTGAGGTTTGATTGCTTCCTCAAAGCCAATGACCTCATCGGTCTTTCTAAAGGCCAGAAAAAGAATATGTTCCTGAGCTACTATGGACCAGAGATATTTGAGACAGTGAAGGATTTATCTGAGCCAACACCACTCCAATTGGTCACTTGGTCAGTTCTACAACAGACACTGAGGACACACTATGCTCCCAGACCATCTAAATAGGTCCGGAGGCACAAATTCAACATCCATAACAAAACAGAAGGGGAATCCATCAACAAATACGTTGCGGCACTCAGAAAGGACGCGGCGTACTGCAAGGTTAGAGATCTTGATGAACTACTACTTGACTGCATCATATGCGGTGTTAAGGACATTGGCCCGCAGAGGAGGTTATCAGCAAAAGACTAATCTTACTCTCCAAATTTCCCTAGACAAAGCTAGGGCTACTGAGTCTTCAATTAAATCAACAGAAACCCTGCAGTGTCAAAATAGTCCAAAGAGTGCACAGAAGAGCGCAGGCATGCATCTTGAGGCCACAGAGCCTGAAGGCTCAGAGAGCGAAGATAACAGCTATTGCATGAATGGTGATTGCACCAGGCCGGTGTGAAAATTTGAATGCCATTTCCTGACTATAAAGTTGGTGATCGTGTTTATTTATCCACTAAGTTTCTTCAGACAACTCAAAAGTCTAAGAAATTGGGTCCAAAATACATTGGCCCGTTTCCAATTGTCAAAGTCATCAACCCTGTTTCCGTCCGTCTCCAATTACCTAAGCATCTCAACCGGGTTTATCCTCTTTTTCATGTTAATCTCCTGAAACCGGAACGTACTTCTCCATTGAGGGCTCCTTTTCTGCTTCCGCCCGCCCCGCTTTTGGTTGAGGGTGAGCAACATTTTGAAGTCTGGGAGATTTTGGAGTCTCGTAAACGGAGGAACTGTATTCAGTATCTTGTGGCTTGGAAACATTTTCCCCCTTCTCACACTGAATGGGTTGACAAATCCCATGTGCGAGCTCCTCGTCTGCTCCGCAAATTCTACTCTACCTACCCAGACAAATCCTAACCTTTCTGTGGATTTTCTAATTTCCCCCTTCCTCTTTTCTCTTCTATGTCATGTTGTTCATTTGTTTGTCTGTGTTCTTTCGTTTCTGCAGGTGTGACCGTCCTTTTCTGGAGGAGAGCTGGATGTCAGCCTCTGCTTCGCTGCTGCTTTTCGGCTGCCATTAAAATGGGGAGGGGGGCATGGTATTTGGGAGGGGAATCATTATGTACTGGAGGATTGTTATTAGGAGTTATTCTGACCATCTCTCTGTGCATGTGAAAGAAGGGAGTTTCCCGCTGAGGCCAACTGTCCAGCATTCCAATCTGATGATGATTTTTGAAGACATCTCCCACCTGACGATTGGGTGAATTATTATTGGACTATGAACTGGGGTGCCAAGGGGAGGCGATTGAATCATACATGATATCTATTGCCTTCGCGCCTTTTTACTCGGACTCAGCTTTGCTTTGCTTCTCATCGTTTGTAATTAGTAAAAGTACACTTAATTCTGAAACATGGAGTTGAGTGGTTTCTTTCTTGATTATTAAACGAAGAGGCACCTGACACCCCCACTGTGTCAATTTCTGGCCATATCGATTTCTACATCTGCAGCCAGTACATACCAGTGCTGAAAGTCTCAGGGAGCCCCTCTGTTAATACAGTTCTGGTAGATGTTGTCATTAAGGCCATCTTTGTAGCTATCCATCAGCTCTTCCTGAGACCATCCCTGCATGTGTACAGCCAGCTCGTGAAACTCCTGAGTGTATTCTGCCACTGATTTCCAGCCCTGGATTAAGGATTTCATCCTGGTCCTCACTTTACGGTCAGCTAGGGGGTTTTCAAAGCATGCCCTCAGGGCCATCATAAAACCATCATAATCTCTCAGCTGTGGGGAATCATCATTGTGAAGGCCCCCCATTCGCTCAGCTGTGGCACCCTCCAACACCATGGTAACACAAAATAATGTAGTATTAGTTGCTGATTACATTATGTGTGAATTGTCCAAAGGGACATTGTCTATATTTCAAGGTGATTCCCTAATGGATGTCCTTCTTTCCCATAACAAGTTCAAAATATTTGGAATCCTGATATTAATTTGAAGGTTGGTGCTCCCTTTTTATTTGGTAGGTGTCAGTAATAGAAGTTGATTCTTATTCCAATTTGCCTTCTGATTCAAGGTTTATACCATATGGATGGTATGCCTAATCTATATCTGCATACAACATGTTAATTAAACACAGTTTTCAGTCTTAAGCAAATTAAGTTCATTCAAAAGAATAAGTGACAAACCAATGTCGGCAATGACTGAAATGAATCTCCTGGATGGACTGGTACTGACCCCCTTAGCGATCGAGGTGGGACCAGATCCAGTTCAGGAAATATGTGACTGGAGGCATCGGCAGTGACACCGGGGCTGGCTGGAGAATGAGTGCTGGCATCCATTGGCATTAGACCTCTGACTGGGACAGAATGCCCATCCAGGTGGGATCTGGTCCACAGGAGGCAGTTGGGGGAGCATGGCAAGGAGGGCTACCTGGCCTTAGCAGACTTGCAGCTTCCCTCTCAATTCCTGGGCTGGAGTGGCCCAGAGGTCCCATATGTTGACTGTTGATGACTCCCAGCTGAGCTGTCAACCCAGCAGACTGGACCTGGTTGGAAAGGCCTAGGCACGATCTGCTTTGTGCTAAGTGGAAATAGATGGAAGCCCTGCTCGGGGTTGTCACATTCTATGTGCCAGGGAAGGTGAATGCTGGTTGGGCTAGCACCCAGCCAGATTGGCTGCTTTGAGGGAGATGATCCATGCTGCCGATGCTAAGCTGATCAAATATCTTGGGGAGGCCAGTTAGAGATTGGCTTCTCAAAGGCGGCCATTCTCTGGATTCGCTGAGCTTAATAGCCTCGCTATGAGGCTCAAGTGGAGCCTCATAGCCCTCCACTTGAAGTCTGTGGTGCATTTTGCCCAGGCTGAGGTGATCTGGGACTCCTGGAATGTTGCCCTGCTCGTTATGTTCAGCTCAGCTCAGTACGACTTTGGGTATGTCAAACCCCTCACCAACTCTTGGGGTACCGGCGGTCCTAGTCTATCACTCCACTGGGGAAGATCCACCTGAGCCAGTGGACAGGATGCCTCTTCCTTAGTTGAGCGCCCTGTCAGGGCTTAGCCGCTGCTGCTTCAGCCACCACCGAGGGGTAGCAGATGCTCCCGCAAATGATCCCTGAACTGTCTCCTGTCACTCCTCTGGTGGTTATAGTCCCACCCATGTTGGAGGACTTTTCTGGCCTTCTCTTCATCTTCCCTGAGTCTTTGCACTACCTGGTAGCCCGGGACTGCAACTGGAGCTTAGGACTCCAGTCAGTGGCAGTCAGATACCCGCACGCACAGAGAGCTGCTTGGTCTTTTTAAGGGTAGAGTCAGGTTAATGTCAGGGTTCCAAGTAACACCCCCAACAGAATCAAAACTCCAAGGCAAGAGTATTCCTCAAAGTACAGAGTTATTGGGCATGACATCTGGGAAAACCTGATTGTAAAGCCCCCTCAAGTTTCCCCTTAGTTAAAAGTACATTTTCCCTCCCCCTTCCCTAAGGTGACCAGATTTTCAGATTGGTAAAGAGGGACACCACTGACCGGGGGGGGGGGGGGCTTGATTAAAATTTTTATATTTTATCATTTTGATCATGTGACCATGAGGATGCTGCAACGGTCGCTAAGTGTGAAAAATGGTCGCAACCATTGACTTATAAATAGACTAATGTTATGAAAACCTGACATAAATTACTATATATTTTAAATAGCTGTAAAGCTATGCTGAAAAAGTTGTTCTCAAGGTATTGTGATAAATTCAATAAAAAGAAGGGAATTCTTCATGAACTTAAGGAGAAATGAGAGTATTGGATAGTAAATGGGCAAATAAAATTACCAATCAAAGAGAATATTTGCACCTCAGGGTTGAAATGAGATGTTCTCTCCTACTCTTTCCTCTTCCTCTCTTCTCTCTCTGTCTCTCTCATCCTCTTTCTCTTTGTCTCTCTTCTCTTTCTCCTTCTTTTCCATTCTTCCTTCACTTATTCTTTCTTTCTCCCTTCTCTCTCCTCTTTGTCTCTTTCTGTCTCTCATCCTCTTTCTCTTTTCTCTCTTGTCTTTCTCCTTCTTTTCCATTCTTCTATCACTTTCTCTCTCCTTCTCCCTTCTCTCTCCTCTTTGTCTCTTTTTCTCTCTCTCTCTTACCCTCTTTCTCTTTTTCTTTCTTTCTCTCTCCTTCTTTCCCACTCTTCTGTCACTTTCTCTCTCCTTCTCCCTTCTCTCTCCTCTTTGTCTCTTTCTCTCAGTCTCTCTTCTCTTTCTCCCCCTTTTCCATTCTTCTATCACTTTTTCTCTCCTTCTCCCTTTTCTCTCCTCTTTGTCTCTTTCTCTCTCTCTCTTACCCTCTTTCTTTCTTTCTCTCTCCTTCTTTCCCACTCTTCTGTCACATTCTCTCTCCTTCTCTGTCTCTTTCTGTCTCTCTCCCCTCTTTTTTCTTCCTCTCTCCCACTCTTTTATCACTTTCTCTCTACCACCCAACCTGTCCCCATACTTATCTTTGACTGATCATGTTTGCAATAATTTACCTTTTCTAAATAGGCGCAGTTCCCTTACCAGATCCCTCGCTCAATCAATCAAACACACACACACACACAAAAAAAAAACCATTTTTCTCCAAACTTTGGTCACAGCATGGTTCTGACTTTGGCTGGTGGGAACAGCTTTCCCCTTTCCCCATCCAGTTTGGCAACAAGTCTAGCGGAGGGCTGTCCCCATCCCCGGTGACCGGGGCGGAGCGGGGATAGCGAGAAGGCAGGCCCGGCTCTTCTTGGCTTCTGCCTCTCCTAGCAGCATACAAGAAACCCCGCGATCTCCGGTCTCTCTTAACTTAGATACGGAAACTAAGCCCGGCGCCTGATACAGACGTCGAAAGGGAAACGGCCAATAGGAACGGCTCGTGGTCACAGATCAAAAGAGGAGATCGCGACGGAGAAAGAGCATCCATTAGCGCTGCCCGCCCTCCCTTCCCTACTTCTGCGCATCTCGAAACCACCGCGTAAAAAGAATTTGCCCCGACGTTTTTCCCACAGACAATGAGCTCTCCCTCAGACCTTTTACAATACAGCCACGCGCTGCCAGACTCCAAATAAGTTCTAACTAGGTTACCCAGCCCATGCGAGCCAGCAGCTGATGGGCAGGGGAACGAATGAGCGGCTCACTCGTTCCCCACTCATCCGCCCGCTCACACGCTACAGTAGCCAGCCCGTGCAAGCCAGCAGCGGATGGGCAGGGGAACGAATGAGCAGCTCACTCGTTCCCCACTCATCCGCCCGCTCACACACTACAGTAGCCAGCCCATGCAAGCCAGCAGCTGATGGGCAGGGGAACGAATGAGCGGCTCACTCGTTCCCCACTCATCCGCCCGCTCACACGCTACAGTAGCCAGCCCATGCAAGCCAGCAGCTGATGGGCAGGGGAACGAATGAGCGGCTCACTCGTTCCCCACTCATCCGCCCGCTCACACGCTACAGTAGCCAGCCCATGCAAGCCAGCAGCGGATGGGCAGGGGAACGAATGAGCGGCTCACTCATTCCCCACTCATCCGCCCGCTCACACGCTACAGTAGCCAGCCCATGCAAGCCAGCAGCGGATGGGCAGGGGAACGAATGAGCGGCTCACTCGTTCCCCACTCATCCGCCCGCTCACATGCTACAGTAGCCAGCCCAGCGAGCTAGCAGCTGATGGGTGGGGGAGGGCGGCAGCGGCTCGTGCAGAGAACCGCTCAGTTCCGGAGCTTCTGCCGCCCGTGGCGGTGCAGCACAGGGGCTGGCTGTGACACGAGGAGATGAAATGAACTCCACAAATGGGGAGAAGGAGGAGAGGAGGTCTGTCTCCTCCCCATAGCACCTCCCGATTCCCACTGGTACCAATCTATAACATGATTACTCACCAGTGAGTAAGCGCAGCTGCAACCAAAAGACGAAATGAAATGGAGACTCGCGCAGGCGTGCTAAGCTAAGTGGACTCCAGCCAATCAGTGAACTGGTTGGGATGGAAAATTTTCAGCACGCGGCGTGCTGAAAATTTTCCATCCCAGCCAGCTCACTGATTGGCTGGAGTCCAGGCCAATCCAATCAGTGAGCGGCAGGCTGGGCTGCCTTAAATTTGTAGGATAGAACGGAATGATGAGCCAGCCCAGCGAGCTAGCAGCTGATGGGCGGGGGAGCGAGGGAGCTGCGAGCGCCAAAAAAAGCGTGTGTTTTTAAGAAGCGTGCGGGACGCGGGAAAATTCATGAAAAGGCGTGGCTGTCCCGCCAAAAGCGGGACGTCTGGTCACCCTACCCTTCCCATGTAGTCAATCACATGGGCCAATCAGGTCATTGTTCAAAGTTCATTTAGCCTCACAACCTGCCTTCTTGCACCTGATGGGAACGTCCTTGGTTCTCAGAGGGAAGAATTTTATTTTTGCTACAAGCCCTTTGCTATTTCTACATCCTCCCTCTCATTCCCACAACTTGCCCTGCCACTGTTGTGGCAGCTCTGAAGACACCAAGGAAAATGGCTCCAGGGCTGACACACATTTTGATCTGCCCTGTTTGTGAATCTAACCTTGTCTTTTGATCTTGCCTTGTTCTTCTGGATATGCAGAATGAGAGAAAAGCAAGAATATTAAAAAATGTCTGATGTACATAAATGAAGTATATATAGATATGTTCTATTTCTGCACTTTAAGCTGAATAATACCAACATGGACATTTTAAAATGCAAAAACTTCAATCCACAAAAAGACAAGAGGCAAGCATTGATATGAAAAGATTTCATATTTAAAGACCTGTTTTTTGCAATTCTCATTTCATATGAATATAATGGTCTGGGACTAAGACAAAGCTTGTCAATTTGTTAGAAGGACAATATCTGAAAGATCTGAAGTGTATCAATGAAACATCTATATCAGGGATGTCAAATTCAATTTCATTAAGGGCCACATGAGGGTTGTGTTTGACCTTGGGGTGGTGTGTGGGCAGAGTGGGTATGGTCAGCTTGACATCACTCATGTTGGGGTGCCTATGGAGGCCCGAGCACTCTGCGAGTGAAAACATGCCCCCAAGCTCCATTTTCGGCTGGGATGGCTTTTTGCAACCCTCTGCCAGCAAAAACAGAGCACACGGCCCTCCCGAGCTCCATTTTACTGGCAGAGGCACTGTGAGCCGTTCCTTTGCGGTTTCCAGGATGGCCCCATGGGCCAGACCTAAGTATCCCGCAAGCTGGATTTGGCCACTGGGCCTTGAGGTTGACACTCCTGTTCTATACGGCAGAAGTAAATATTATGAACTATGGATTTTGTATTCATTCTGTATCATGACAGATTTTTTTAGAAAGCAAAAACCACATCAAACTCTTCCAAATGCACAGAGGAAGAAGAAGACATCAAATCCTTGCCATTATAATTTCATTTTCATTTTTTTTATTCTAATTGTAAAGTGCATATGAAGACTTGAGCTTATTAATGCATACTCTATTTGTAACATGAATAATAGTATGAAATAAGTCACATTATTAATGTGAAATCAAGATAAAATGCTATCCTATTATGAATTAATGTGAGATGATTAAAAATACAGTCAGTTAATTCAGTCATTCAAGCATGCTTATTGTAATTTTTGCATAGATAGTAATTGCTATATTGGATCCAGGGAATAATTATACTCTTTGCATAAAGGATAATGATATATTGTTCCTGTAAACCTGCATGTATTATACTGTCTGTCAGAATATATTACAAAGTTGTGGTCTTCCAGGTATTGCTGATCTGTAGTAAACATAATTAGTAGTGATGGATTCTAAAAAGTGTGTTAAGCAACTTGTGGTAGATCACAAATTCCATGTTGCTGTTATATTTTCAGCCAACCATGAAACCAAAATAATGAAAAATGTGTCATGATATCACAATGCAAGTTTAACCATTTTATCCTAATGAATTGCAGAAACAAAGGCTATAGGAAGCAAATTTTATGCCAGTATAATTTTGTGCATTGAAGAATGGGTGACAATCACTGTAACGTCTCAGTGGGGAAAGAACCTGGGAAGAGAACTGAGACAAGTGTTTGATATACACTGCTTATATAAATAGAGAATTCCACCCCCACCTCCACCCAGAAAAAAGTGATTAGAGACGATAGCCTTTGGTTTAGAAATTGATGAGAAGGATTAAGATGAGGTTCATTTCCAAAACTATCTATTTTATTTTTTTTGCTTTGGGGAGGTAGCAGTGAATATTACACAAAGTCTTGCTTGTGACAAAGACATGGGGGATGAGATAAGGCAAGGTCAAAGCCAGTAAAAAAAAATAGGCCTGAGCTTCAACTTGCAAAAGAGAAAACAAACAAGCATCATCCAAAACAAAACCATTAGCTTTTCTTCTTTTCAGAAATGAAAAGAACAATAATACAAAATCTGTCAATTTGTTTAAACAATCTGCCATCCTAGAGAGAGGCAGGTTTGGAGCCCAATCCAGGAAACAGCACACATTCACACAATTATTGTCTGCTTGTGACCTGTATAGATTGTCCTAATTTATCATGGCTATGAGCAGTTTACAAAATAAAACAATGAAAAATACACACCAAAAGATGCACATTATTGAAAAAAGAAACTCCAGGAAAAAAAAACACAGTCCAAGAAACCAAAACATCGCACAAGCTATGTTTGGGGAAAAAGCTAGGTTTGAAGGGCTTCTTTAAATAAGGTTTACAAATTTCAGGGTTAATATTGTTCTAGAGGGCAGGCACCATGACACCATGACATAAGTATGGAAGTGGAGGGTCTATGGTGCTCAAGAAATTAATTGTTTTCATGCAGACATTTTATTATCCCAACTAGGTAACATCATCAGTGGTCTGATGTTTGTATTTTTAGACAATAAACAGGTTGCTTGGAATATGATGATAGACCCATTCCTGATAGTAATTTTAAAAAAAAATATTTGTAATTGACTTTACCACCCCATCACCACTAATTTGAGAACAGAGCTTTATTCAAGATGCTTTGGTGTTTCATTGTAACAGGCAACATTTAAAGAATCACACAATAGCACCAAAGAAAGTATCTTTCAGCTCCTAATATTAGGTCTAAAAATCATGTCTCTTACTTTAGGAAATCAGATCCTACTGTAGATGTCTCAAGATTCTTATTCTAATAACTTTTTCCAAGATTTCCCATTCCTTTTTCTTATTCTGCTTTTAGAAACCTGATTTCCTAGTAACATATAAAACAGTTTATGAAGAGCTTGCCTCCCTCCCATTTTCCTTGAGTACTTCTGACACAGCTCCTTCATCATTGTTGCTTATGCCCTTGCTCTGCCAGCAATTGGCGTTAATTTTGTTCTAAGTACAGTTCATCTTCTATCTCTACCTTCAAGCCATATAGGCTATCTATTGTAATTGTAGCTTTTATATCATCTTGAAGATGCCCTTCACCTTGGCTTTACCCATATTTCTTTGTTCATCCTGTTTTCCCATGTGATACCAACTTAATATCTTTCCAGCACTGCTATGCACTTCAAAGCTTGTGCTTTTTTCTTATCTTGGCAAGTGGGAAATACATTTAATCTATCTCTAGCTTATATACAACATTGACACAACACAATCAAAAGTGGCTTCTTGAAACAAAGGACAGGAAATAGATAGCTATTGATATATTGCTGAATAGTCCTTCGTAATAGGGGGGCAACTTTTAATCTGTGGAAAGCCATGAGCTAACCTTTTCCTGTAGATAGATCTCAGAGAGAGAAACTGCTATCCATGCTATTTTTAACTTTACAGAGGGGTTTTCAGACAATATTCATTTGTAATTAAAACAATAAATTACTGGAAAAAATAAAAAAAAGTTTTTGGCACCTAGAAGAGATATAAATTTATTATTGCTTAGGTTTTTGTTTATCACAATCCCTTTCACGAAGATACATAGAATATAACCTGAGAAAGTAGCACTTATAATATAACCATGACCATTGTTAGCAGGAAGAAGAAAAGTGAATATGGGAATTATGAAAAAAAGAGATGATTGGCAGAATTGCTTGCAGACAGTGGTTACTGACAACCCAGAAGTTAGTTATGATATTTTCTTGCATTGATGACCTACACAGACACAGATAATAAAATAAGAAATGTTATTTTCCCTTTAATCCATGAAGAAAACTTGTTAAAAATTCTTATGATGCAATGAATTAATTTTTTCAATTGAATTTCTGAATTTTAGTTCAGAGGCTTTGCAATGAAATTCTTTTTTTCAGAAAAAGATACTCAGTGTTTTGGAGAACTGAAATATTTTTCCACCATTCTGGGGACACTGCTGTTTCTGATTTGCATCCATTTATTTTTTTATGCATAGATTGGACAGTTTGTCCAACCTAAAATAAAGTTGGATGATAACATCTGTTACCCTGGAAAATAAACAAAAGGATGCCATGGTCATTTGATTTTGTGGGTAATAATATAGGTCCTGTTGCCAGGGGGACATTGCTGGCATCCAGATATATTGTAGTTTCCTCCTAGTGTTGTACCAATATCAGCTCAATTCATATATCATCACAGCACAAACATCATACATAATGTTTTTTAAATGAAATGTCTTTATGAAATTCATTTCATCCTCAATCCACAGTGGAGGCAGTGAAAAGTTATATTCAACAGTTGCAGTTTTAAAGCAGTGTTTTCTCTCTTCTCTTAATACAATTTTTTTGCAGTGACATGTTCTACAGTGATTCTGTCAACTGTTCAACTAGTGAACACAAAATAAAGAAACATTCTTGCGAGCTTTGAATTCCCCTAATTAAAACTTTATTGGATACACCATTTTGGCACTGAAGAATAAAAACCAGCTGTTTTTCTTGTGCAAATGCTTGCCCAGCTAAATAATAGCTTCCTCTTCTTCCCACCCCTGGATGATTACATTGTCCAATTATGAAACATCCTATTATTATGGGAACAGTCCATCTCTTTCTCAAGCTCCTGCAGTAGTAACCTTCATGGTTGCCAGGCTCACATGATCCACACACACATTCTCAGCATTCTAATTCCTCCTCCCTTCCCCTCAGTTCATTGGCAAATTGAAAACCATTAGGGCAGGGGTGTCAAACTCAAGGCCCATGGGCCAGATCCAGCCCACAAGGTGGTTAGATCTGGCCCGCAGGGTTGTCCTGGGAACAGTGAAGGGCCAGCTCATGGCACCTCAGCCTGGCCCAGGCCGACCAGGCGCTGATCTGCAACCTGGTGGCATCCATCCAGGCCAGATCGTGGCCAGTCTTAGATCTGTGGTGCTGCCTTGGCAGCCCCTGGGCATGCACACAGGAGGCAGTGAGTGGGGTCTGCACTCTGAGTGCTTTCTTTCACCCAGGACACCAGTCCTCGTGTACTTTCCACTTCCTATGTGCATGCCTAAGGGGTAGTGTTCTGTATGGAGAACTAGGCAGGCAGGAACTGAGGCTAGGCAAGTTGCACAGTAACAAAACAACCTTTATTCTAACAAGTTAACAAGGCAAAGTGCAAGGCAACTCTCGAACTGGCAACAACAACATTTGTCATCTGACAGTTCTTTATATAGGAACTGTCAGATGCATGGACCAATAGGGAGGCAGTATTCTTCTGCCTTCTGGCTGCTTGTGTCTTAGCCAATCAGGGGCAAGCAGCAGCTGGCAATGTCTTCGGGTGTCATCATAGCCCCAAGGACTTAACACCCCTTTTCTCCCAAATGGCACATGCATAGTTGGCCAGGTACACTGGTTGGCTTTGGCTCCACCCTGATTGTCTCAGTTCTGGGGCGGTGGCTGAAAAAGGAGGAGCTGGTGCAGAGTTCTCTGGAACTCCCCGCAACTGCACTGCTGGGTCTGTTGGAGGCTCGAACATCGCTGAAAGGCCAAACTCTCTTGGTAGGTGAAGCATCAAGAACAATTTGGTGGGGGATGCCTGGATTGGCTCTGACTGTGCTGGAAGGCCCGTTGGGAGTATTTTTTCTCCAGGATAGGATTGGGCCTGCCCTGGATGCTGATTGGCCACGTTGGTGGCTCTTCTTCTGAGTTGGTTAATGTGTCACCGGCACATTTGTCCACCATTGAGTTTTACCCTATAAGAGTAGGGTCCAGTTAGTTGAACTATGTGGCCAGGCAGCCACCTCAGGTTGACCCCATAATTTTGGCCATAGACCAGATTACCGACATTAAGGGTTCAGGTAGTGCTGGATTTGTCAGGGGCTTGTTTGGCTGCATAGCTGGGGTGCAGTCGGTCTAGGATTGTCCAGAGCTGATGACCCATACATCTTTCTGCAGAGCTTTGCTTATTAACTGGGCATGGGGTTGTGTGTTGCACCAAAAGGTACTGGGCAAATTTCTGAGGCCCAGGCAGCCTAATGCCTCGGACTGTCTGTTCTGCCAGGCCATTGGCAGTTGGGTGGAACGGGGCTGTCGGGGCATGGCATATAACATGCTTGGCAAGAACCATCTGGAAGGATGCCAATGTAAGTTGGGGCCTGTTGTTGGACACTACAACTCATGGGAAGCAAACAGCCTACCCAGTACTGTTATTACTGCCTCTAAAGTGGTGTATGGCATGAGGGCCACCTCCACCCACTTCGAATAGGCATCAACTAACACCAAGAAGGTTTGCCCCAGGAACAGTCCAGTGAAGTCCAGATGGACTCATGACCACGGAGCCACGAGTGTCTCCCATTCCCTAATAGGAACCGAGGGGGGTGATAGCCTGGATTGGTGTCACTGCTGGCTTTTGGCTACCCAGCTTGCTATTTCCTGGTCCATCTTGGGCCACCACACATAGCTCCATCCTAGGGCTTTAATGCACATGATGCCAGGATGGACATTATGCAAGCAGTTTAAAATTGGTGCCCTTAGTTTAGCTGGTTACCCCACAGGAGGCACCCATTATGCACAGACAACTCAGGCTGTCACAGGTGATAGGGCCTGCACTCGGGTGGCACTGGCTCTTGTGAACACTCCCTGCGCACCCAGTCCACAACTTGGGACAAGATAGGATCAGTGGAAGAATACCTGACAATGTCCATAGCAGATATTGGCATTGGCAGGTCTTCAATCAAAAGGACCATAGCCGCAGGGGCTGGGTCAATGACAGGCACCATGAGCAGGCAGCGACTCAGGGTGTCTGTGTGCCCCAGATTTTTTCTCAATCTGTACTGGAGCTGATAATTATAGACAGCTAAAAATACTGTCCACCTGGACATTTGAAGGGACAAGATTTGGGGGTTCTGGTGATCTCCAGCTAACAATCCCAAAACTGGTTTATGGTCAGTCACTAAGAGGAAAAACCATCCATAAACATAGTCATAGAATCACTTGATTCCAGCTACAGTACAAGGCCTCCTTATCTAGCTGACTGTAATTTCTCTCAGTAGCTGACAAGGTGCGGGAATAATAGGCAATTGGGGGCCTCCATCCCATTGGGAAGTATATGACTTAGGACAGCCCCAATGCCATAGGGCAAGGCATCACACACCAAAGATAGTGGTTAGCAGTCATTGTATTGCACCAGCAATGCCTTGGACAAAAGGATATCCTTAACAGCCTTGAAAGTGTGGGCTTCCCTTTGGCCCCAATGCCATGGCATTTTGGAATCCAGCAGCCTATGAAGAGGCTCTGCTAGTGAACCCTGTGTGGCAAGAAAAAATGGCATAAAAATTAAGCAGCCCCAAAAAAGCTTGCAATTCAGTTTTAGTAGAGGGCATTGGCACTTTTTTATTGCCTCTACCTTATATGGAGTAGGGTGGAGCCCTTTGGAGTCAATGAGATACCCCAAAAATTCTACCTGGGGAACCCCTATTTTACACTTTTCCCGCTTACATTTAAGCATCTGAAGCATGCCAGGACTGCCCTCAATTTACTGATGAGTTTTGCCTGATCGGTGGCTGAGATCAGCACCTGATCAAAATAGGGTACTACCCCTGGTAGCCCCTGAAGCATCCACTCCCTCAGGCTCTGAAAGATGCCCGGGGCTATGCTAACCCCAAATTGGAGGCATTTGCATTTAAAAGCTCCCCATTGCGTAACGATCATTTGAGCCATGAAGCCACTGGGCTTCATCGACCAGAAGCTGCTGGTACACCTGTGCCAAGTCCATCTTGGCAAAAATGTTTCCCTGGCCCAAGGAGTGGAGCAAATGTTGTACCAAAGGCACAGGGTATGGGTTAGCATGAAGGGCTTTATTTATTGTGCATTTATAATCAGCACAGATCCTGATAGTGCCATCCTGCTTAATTGGTATCACTATGTGGGTCTCCCACTTGGAATGGTCAACAGCCTCAAGAACTCCTTGAGCTATTAATTTGTCTAGCTCTAGATCCAGCTTGGGGTGGAGTGCAAAAGGCACTATCCAAGGTTTCAAGCAGATTGGCAGTATCTGGGGGTCCAAATTGAATTTATATTTACCAAACCTGCTGTCAAAGATATCTGTGAATTCATTGGAAAGCATGCTGAGGGCATCAGGAATGGTGGCATGGATGCTGGAGATGTTGAGCCCCAATATAGAAAACCAAACAAGCCCCGGGAGGCTTGGCAGGTTGCCATTGACGATAATGAGTGGGAGATGGCCCTGGAAGGTCTTGCTGGTAATGTTGAAGGTGCTGCAGCCTAAAATTGGTATTAATTGCCTGTGATAGTCTTTCAGTCTTATAGGGCACAGTTTGAGCTGCTTTTTTGACAAGCTGGGCACTAGCCGCTTGATAGTGGCCCAGGAAACCAAAGACTTGGAGGAACCATTTTGCAGAGCATTCCTTCTAGTTGTACCATGAGGTAAATTTTGTGGCTGGACTTGGTCAGGGAGGTGTGGCTGATAACCACTTCAGGCAGCCATTTGTCCCTAGAAATAGTTGAAACAGTCTTCGTGACGTCTTGGAGGTTTTTTGACAAACCACTTTGCATATTTTGGTTCTGCTGGCAAGTCAGAGTTTGGCAGGGCAGCTCTGCAGACTGGCCAGGATGCCTTTTCTTGCCATAGCAATGGCAGATTGTGGCTTTGAACCTTCAGGTTGACCTGGCATGGTTCCCACCACAACTCAGACAGCTCGCCTGAGGTAAAATGACAGCTGGAGTCCATTTTTTTCCTGTGGCCATTCTGAAGTGACTCACTTTCCCCTCATCATCTGTGGTGTTGTCTTCATCATCTACTTCATAGTGGATGGCTTGACACTTGCTGGCAGGGGTGGCCAGTGGCTTGAACCGCTGGATCTCTGTGGTTGACCTACCTGACATTTTGGACGCTCTGGCTTCATCCATAGCTGTCTGGAGGTTCAACTCGGTCCTTGCCAGCAATTGTTGCTGGAGCTGCAGAACATCCAGCTTGCAAAAGTCACAATAAAGTGTGGCTGTCCAGTGGGAGGCCATATATTCATTGATGGACTCCCCTTCTCCTTAGGTCCTCTGGCAGAAAGTTTGCCACCCAACTATGCATGAGAGAGCTGGAGAGTAATGATTTTTAAGCTTCTCCAGAAGCATCTTTCAGGGCAAGGTGTGGACTGGCTGAGGGGTGGCTAGAGCCTGAGCTGTTCCAAACATCTCATGCCTACAAGAACTAAGGAAATAACCTGTTTTACGGCCACTGGACAACTCAGTAAAGTCATTTGCCTCCAAGAAGCACTCGAATTGTTCAAGGTAGGCATCCCAGGTCTCAGTGGCCGGGTTGAAAGTCGACAACGTGGGCTTTGAAGGACAGGATGCTGGGGACGTAGCCTTGGTGTGACATCTCATCACCTGTGGCATGAGGGCAGCGCTCAACTAATGCGCCTCAGCTCTTATTCATGACTTTGATTAGCCTTTACTTCAGTCCTGATCCCAACTTTGTCACCAATGCTTTGTATGGAGAACTAGGCAGGCAGGAACTGAGGCAAAGCAGGTTGCACAGTAACAAAACAACCTTTATTCTAACAAGTTAACAAGGCAAAATACAAGGCAACTCTCGAACTGGCAACAACATTTGCCATCTGACAGCTCTTTATATAGGAGCTGTCAGACGCATGGACCAATGGGGAGGCAGCATTCTCCTGCTGGCTGGCTGCTCGCATCTTAGCCAATCAGGGCCAAGCAGCAGCCCGCAATGTCTTTAGGCATCAGCGTAACCTCGAGGATTTTACAGATGGGGCTGAGGCAATGGCACAGATTTAAGGCTGGCTGCAATCCAGCTCAGATGGCAGATATCAGATCAGCACCCCACCCCATGTGGGAAAGCAACACTGTCAATGTCTCTCTCTGCCCTTGTCCCTTTCTGAGTGCGAAGGAAGGAAGATGATGGCAAAGAGATGGAATGGGACCTTTAGGACTATGGGGCTTCTGCCTGGCAGGTGTGATGGGCGATGGGTGATTGCAGGGGCTTTGAGGGGGACGCAGCAGGCAAGCAGTGGTGGCATGTGGATTTTCGCATGGTGAGGGGGGAGGTAGAAGCAGAACTGCCCTCTCCTCATCAGGCGTTGAGGCAATGGAGGGGAGAGTGGACAAAGAAGCAAAGCTGTTCAATCTTTACAGATTCCTTGACAATATAGCTGATATCACATTAAGATGCTGAGTTTTACCTTGCTATTTTTTGGCAAGTTTAGACTGATAAAATCTTATCTCTTTCTTCTAGTTACTGGGCATAGAACTGTATAGCAAATTTGTCTTGGGGCTAAAGCAGATTTCTGGGTTTTGCAGATACAACTCTTCACCTAATGCTTGATTGATGTTTTATAAAGATTTGATCAGACATCACCCAAGCTCTTTGGGTATTATTATTTTAAACAAATCATCTCATCTTCATAAATAACCTGTACTGTAAGCTGTACTCGTCTCTAGCACACCAAAAGAGAGGGGTAGCACTGTATATTACAGCATTGTTAAAATCTAAACAAATATACACAGAATACTAATGATGGAGATACTAATAAATCAGAAACAAACCCTCCTGATTGCAAAATATGCCCCAAATAATAAGCAGGAAGAGTTCTATAAAATATTGCATTAAAAGACAAAAATGGACTACAAAAATATATGTGTAATAGGAGATTTCAATGCAGTTGTGGATGCTAAAAAGATTACAGATGTAACAAAAGAAGAAAAAATAAGAAGAACCCTTCCAAAAACCTTTTTCGAGATGATACAATAAATAGGCTTGCAGGTTACATGGAGAAAGTTAAATTCAAAGACAAATCAATTTACATTCTATTAGAATAGACATCAATCGTGGTTGGGATTAGGCATGGTGTGGATGAGCTCAGGAATGAGAACAGACATTCAAGAGGTAGATATAGCAACCAATACATGGGCAGACCACAATCCCATAAAAATTACATGGAAGGGACAAAAGAAGAAAGTGGGATAGACAATGAATCAAACTATTCTAAAAGACAAAGAGTTCGCACAAATGGTAGAAAAAGAAATAAAATTCTTCTTTAAAACAAAATAGAAAAGAAGAAACATCATTACAAAATGTCTGGGATTCGGCAAAAGTATATATACGAGGACTAGTGATAACATATATAGTAGTGATGGCAAACCTTCTTTGGCTGTCATGCCAAAAGCGGGGGGAGCACAGGGGGGTCATGCGCTGGCGTGCCACACCCATAATGCTATGTGATCAGCTTTTGCCGTGGTTTTTTCACCTTCCCCAGGGTCCAGAGGCTTTCTAGGAGCCTGGGGAGGGCAAAAACAGCCTCCCCGCCCCCACCCGGATGTCTCAGGAGCTTCCCTGAAGTCTCCAGAGGGCAAAAATCGGCCCTACAGGGAACCTGGAAGTTTGGGAATGGTGACTTCCGGTTTGTCCATAGGGCTGATTTTCGACTTCTGGAGCCTTCGGGAGGCTTCCCTGAAGGCTCTGGAGAGCAAAAAATGGACTCAAAAGAAGGCCAAAGTCAGCTGGCCACCTGAAGTCACCTGACAAATGGCTCCGCGTGCCACCTATGGCACACGTACCATAGATTCACCATCATGGATATATAGCAAGAAGAAATAAGAAAAAGAAACAACAGCAAAATATATTACAAGATGAGTTCAAAAGACTAGAGACAGAATTGCAGAAAAGAGAAAAGAGAAAAGGGACTTAATAAAACACAAATTGAAGTTAATAGTACAAGATGAAATGGCACAAAAAATTAAAATGGTGAAACAAAACTTTTTTGAATATGCAAATAAGCCAGGTAGATGGTTAGCGTATAAGTTAAAAAGAAAAAGAAAATGTTATACCAATTGCTACACAAAAAAGGAATTCTTCAACATCAGAATGAAGACAAAAAGAAAATAACCCAGGAAGACACTACTAAACAATATTTGAAAAAAGCTGGCTTAACTAAAATAATGAATACAGTGAGAAAAATGCTAAATGAAAAACTAATGACAATGGAAATAATAGAAGCAATTAAAAGACAAAAAAATAATAAAACTACTGGACCGGATGGGCTTCCACAGAACTTTATAAAAGCATGCAAGAAGCACTAGGATCATTCTTGCTGTAGGTCTACAATGAAGCATTAGCAAAGGCCAAACTCCCCAAAACCTGGACAGAGGATATATTGTACTAACACCAAAAGAAGATATAGATAAAAAACAGATTAAAAAACTATAGATCAATATCATTATTAAATGTAAATTATAAAAGTTTGCTTCAATCATTTCAGAAAGATTAAAAAGGTTTTTAAATGAATGTATACATCCTGACCAGAAGAGTTTTCTACCCAAAAGACAATTGAAAAACAACATGAGGATTATTATGAATGTCCTGGAATACTACAAAGCCCATCCCGAAAAACAACTAGCATTGATCTTCTTGGATGCACAAAAAGCTTTTGATAATATGAATTGGCAGTTTATGATATTACAGTTGAAAAACATGAACTTCGGAGAAAATTTTGTAAAGATGATTCAAGCAATATACTCCAATCAAATGGCGAATGTGATAGTAAATGGAGAAATAACAGAAAAATTAACACAAATAAGGGTACAAGCCAAGGATGTTCACTATCCCCTCTCTTATTTATATTAACCCTGGAAGTCTTACTTAGACAGATCAGACAAGACCAGGAAATAAAAGGCCTGAAGATTTAAAAAAGAACAATATAAAGTACAAGCATTTGCAGAAGGTTCCGGTTGGTTTGGTCTAGTAGGCATCTTTTCCTGTGGAGTTTGTTTCTGATTAGGGCTAATTCAGTTCTTTTCAGGATCCTTTCGGTGGCTGAGGTTTTAGAATTGAATTAAGGAAGCATGTGGGGATCATGCTTTTGTCTCGGCAGTTGCGTAGGAATGTGAAGTCACGTAAGATGGTGGCTCTTTGGACTTCAAGTTTCTTGTAGGTCCTGGTGAGCAGGAAGGTTTCCTCCCCATAGAGGTAAGATATTTGTTTTCATAGAGTTTCATGGGTGTAGGTATGCTGGTCTTGTTGTATTTGGGTCTTTTCCCATGTAAGATTGTAATTGTCTTGGCAACATTTCGGCGAGGTCTCACTCGCCATCTTCAGGCTGGTGTTTTCAGCTTAAACTGGGACCTACTCACTCTTCACCTCAAACTCAGCAACAAAATCCACCCAGCACTCTGGGACAATCCAAACAGCTAGCCCTCTGGAGAGCCAAAACAGAAACCTCCTACAAGACAGACACACACACCAAGAAACTCCACAGACTAAAAAAAACAACAGAAGCCCAACTCCCCTCCACAGCAACTCATGAGGTTTGAGGTTTTATTTAATTTGTATGCCGCCCTATTCCCGAGAGACTCAGGGTGGCTAACAATCTGGAGGGGAGGGGGTACAAAATAAAAATAAAAGACAAACAATTTAAAATAGAGCAACAGTCGTAACCTCGGATGGGGCTGGAAAATTCAGCCCCAGGCCTGCCGGAACAGCCAGGTCTTAGTTGCTTTGTGGAAGGCCGGAAGGGTGGTAAGGGTCCGGATCTCAATGGGGAGATCATTCCAGAGGGCTGGAGCAGCCACAGAGAAGGCCCTCCCCCGGGGAGTTGCCAGCTGACATTGGCTGGCAGATGGAATCCGGAGGAGGCCTAGTCTGTGGGATCTAATAGGTCTTAGGGAGGTAATTGGCAGGAGGTGGTCTCTCAAGTACGCAGGTCCGATACCATGTAGGGCTTTAAAAGTAATGACTAGCACCTTGAAGCGTGTCTGGAGACCAATGGGCAGCCAGTGCAGCTCGCGGAGGATAGGTGTAACATGGGTGTACTGGGGTGCACCCACAATCGCTCGCGCGGCTGTGTTCTGGACAAGCTGAAGTCTTCGAACACTCTTCAAGGGCAGCCCCATGTAGAGCGTGTTACAGTAGTCCAGTCTTGAGGTGACGAGGGCGTGAGTGACTATCTGTAGGGCCTCCCGGTCCAGGTAGGGTCGCAATTGGTGCACCAGGCGGACCTGGGCAAAGACCCCCCTGGTCACAGCCAACAAATGATGTTCAAGAGTCAGCTGCGGATCCAGGAGGACTCCCAAATTGCAAACCCTCTCTGAGGGGCGTATAATTTCACCCCCCCCAGGCTGAGAGATGGAATAGCTGGACCGTCTTTGGGAGGGAGCATCAATAGCCACTCGGTCTTGTCAGGATTGAGCGCAAGCTTGTTCGTTCCCATCCAGACCCTAACAGCCTCCGGGCACTGGCACATCACTTCTACCGCTTCACTGAGTTGGCACGGGGCGGACAGATACAGCTGTGTATCGTCCGCATATTGATGATACTTAATCCTGTGCCGGCGCATGATCTCACCCAGCGGCTTCATGTAGATGTTAAATAGGAGGGGGGACAGGACCGAGCCCTGCGGCACCCCATAATTGAGGGGCCTAGGGGTAGACCTCTGTCCTCTGACCAACACCGACTGCGACCTGTCTGAGAGGTAGGAGGAGAACCACCGGAGAACGGTGCCTCCCACTCCCATCTCCCGCAACCGTAAAAAACAAAAACAAACAGTACACAACATATCAGAGAGAACCTTCACCACAGCTGAAACCAATGTCCTTTCCAGAGGATTCAACTTTGCAGTCACCCCTAAACACATCCCCACTGAAGACATCATATGCAGAGTTGAAGCTACACTCACCAAAATCAACCCAGATGAAGCCAATAAAATCAGACTTGCAGTCACCAACATCCTCTGCTCTAGCAATCCACCCAGAAGCAACTTTCAGCAAGAAGAACAAAAAGCACTCACCAACCTGAGGAAAGACAACAACATAATCATTCTCCCAGCAGATGAAGGTAACGCCACAGTGGTTATGAACACACCTGACTGTTCTGACCCCCACCTTGTTCGTTCAGAAACGACAGCCAGACAGAACTTCAAAGGAAATATTTTTATCAGTCCCGGCTCGGGCTGGCTGCGAGCCCAAAATAAACACAAATAAATTATCTGGCAAAACGTTAAGCAGCAAATGCAAAAATAAACTCTTACAGCAAACCACTTCTCCAAGTTGGTTTCTCTGAATCATGAACATGAATGGGGAACCTTGACTAGAACAGGAACGGAACAAACAAACAAACGAACAAACGTTGACTTCTGCAACTAGGGCGTGACACCATCAGTCTTTTATCTGCAGGAGGAGATCCTTAACGAGCCACAGCTGCTTGTTATCCTCTCCTGCATGCATCCCGAAACAACTCACAGGAGGCTTCTGCTGAGTCACAACACCCGACTACCAAGCCAAACTATCCAACCTACTCCAAGACCCCGCTTACAAACTTCTAAACACAGACCCCACCACCTACCTGGAAAAAAAACACCAAATCCAAAATAAAAGCCTCTCCCATCAGTGAAGAGATCCAGCAAAGAAGCATCCCCAGAGAAAAATCTTCCAATTGTCCCAAACTCTATGGCCTACCCAAGATACACAAAGAAGGAACACCACTCAGACCCATAGTCAGCTCCATAGGCTCACCTCTACAGAATCTTGCCAAATTCCTCGCCAAACAACTCCAACCCTACGCAGAATCCATCACCTCACACCTACAAAACTCACTCCTTTTCATAGAAACAATAAAGAAACAAAACCTACAACCCAGTGACCTACTTGTGAGCTTCGATGTCATATCCCTCTTCACCCAAGTGCCTATAAAAGAAGCCTTGACAGCTATCCAGAACAAACACAACCCCTCTAAACACATCCTGGACCTGACCAACCACTGCCTAACCAACACATACTTCATCCATAATGGACAAAGATACAAACAGATAGAAGGAGCAACCCCTCTCACCTGTCATCACAAACTTATACATGGAACATTTTGAAACTAATGCCTTAGATAAATCTGAAAACACACACACACACACACACACACACACACGCAAATATATAAATATATAAATATATAAGTAAGTATATAAGTATATAAGTATATAAGTATATAAGTATATAAGTATATAAGTATATAAGTATATAAGTATATAAGTATATAAGTATATAAGTATATAAGTATATAAGTATATAAGTATATAAGTATATAAGTATATAAGTATATAAGTATATAAATATATAAATATATAAATATATAAATATATAAATATATAAATATATAAATATATAAATATATAAATATATAAATATATAAAATAACTGAGCGGATATAGAGCCATGGTGGTGCATTGACTAGAATACAGTATTGCAGGCTAACTGCTGACTGACTGTAGTTCAGGCCTGACCAGCTCAAGGTTGACTCAGCCTTCAGTCCGTGCGAGCTAGATAAAATGAAGACTCAGATTGTTGTGGGCAACATACTGACTCTATAACCGCTTAGAGAGGGCTGTAAAGCACTATGAAGTCTGTGTGCTATTGCTATATAGTTATACTGAATCAGTGACTGTTACTCATGTAACTTAGGTTGTCCCCAGCACCTGTGAATTCTCATTCACACACCCAATCTATGTTAAGGAGAATACTTTGGTTGTTTTCCTGCTGCAGGTGATCATCAGTGAAAGATAAATAAAACTGTTAATTTTGCATTAAAATGTTAAGGACAAGACCGTTTACTAACCTTTTTATTAAATTATCAAGGAAGAACAGTCATCAACTTATGACCACAATTGGGACTGAAATATCTGTTGCTAAGTGATATGGTCATTAAGTGAGTCATGCCCAATTTTATGACCTTTTTCCCATAGTCATTAAGTGAATCTGGCTTCCTTCATTTACTTTGTTCGTTGGAAGCCATCATGGTAGTAATCATGTTACTCTGGGATGTTGCAACCATCGTAAGTACATGCCAGTTATCAAGCACTGAACATTGATTGACCAACTATGACCAAGTCGACACTACTAGTTGTAAGTATGATGACTAATCATAAGTCATTTTATTCAATGGTATCATAACTTCAAAAGGTCAAAAACAAAGGGTTGTAAGTTAAGTACTACCTGTATTAAGCTCCTGGAATGCAGCATGACAAAATGTACACAGAATGAGAATAAAAATTAAAGAATTAATATGATTGTGTTGAAAATTAATTAATATAGAAGGAAAAATTAAGAGATCAGAGATATATAACCCATGGTTTGTTATGTAACCTAAGTCTGTCCTGTCTGTTGAATAGACAAAAAATGTTATTTTAACTTAAATATTTAGAACAAGAAAGTAATTGTGATTTAACATTGTAATTAGAACCTAACAGAAGAGTTACCAGAATACTGTTATTCAAAAGAAAAAGAGCGTAGAGGTAATTATAGAGTAAATGCTTATATACATGCTAACAAAGCCATGAATATTTCCACACTAGCAATTTATAGCATAATTCTATTATCATCATGATTGCATATTACTAATGAAGATAGGCTTTATGCTACTGTGGCTTGGTGATGCAATAAATCTCTTGAAGAAAAGGTTGAGCATGATAGTCAGCTTAAAGCATTTTAATAAACGTAAAAAAGGAAATAGTAATAATGCCATCATTGAAGGATAAATGAAAAATAAAAGAAACTGCAGCAAAGTCTTCAAATCATATAAGACAGGCCAAGCACAAGATTTGATTTTGCCACCACCAATATTATTAAACTTTTAAAGAAAGTATAGTCTTTAAGATGTTGGTCAAGAATTGGGGAGACTCAGGTTGAGTCCATCTTTAGTCATAGAAATTCACTAGATGTAAGGGTCCGCCTCTCCTCTCAGTTCAAGAAAGTAGACTCTTGAAACAATTAACATTTCAAAAGAAGCCTTTTATTGAAGGAAAGGGATTGCAGTACAAAAGAAGCAGGATCTAAAACTTCCCACACAATTCAGTTAGGATAAAGCAGTTAGAAACCCCTCCTCTCAGTCCGATGTTATCAATCCACAGGTGCGAAGTTGTTTTGAGAAGCGCAGGCTGAAAAGGTGATAGAAGTTGTTCCCAGGCATCTCTTGCTGGAGGCAAAATACATTAGCACCAACATTTATCTATCAATCGAAATTCTAGGCCACCTGATGTCAGCCTCTGTTTTGCTGCTTGCTTTTCAGCTGACATTGAAACGGAGAGGGGGGGCATAGTATTTGGGTGTAGGAAATATTCTGTGCAGGAGCGAAGGGAGTTGTTCTCACCATCTACTGTGCATGTGGCAGGGAGAGGAGTTTCCCACCAAGGGCAACTGTCCGGCATACCAGCCTGATGATGAATTTTGAAGATGTCTCCCACATGACACCTGTGGAGTGTTTGGATTGGACTATGGGATGGGATACCAAGGGGAGGGGATTGGGTCACATATTGATATCTATGATTACGAGCGCTTTTGCCTCAGATCCTGCTTTGCTTAGCTACTATCTACTTATAGCCAGTAAAAGTACTCTTAATTCTGCAAAATAGAGTTGAGTGGTTTCTTTCTTGGTTACTGAGTGAAGCAGCCCTGACACCTGACTTCAAATAACTGGATAATTATTTTTTATAGAAACAATAAAATCAACAAGAAAACCAAATATTGTAGATAATGTCACCTGACTAGACTAAGACAGCTAGATAGATGTACTTATTTACAGTGGCAATGAGTGCACCATTGGAAAATCTGAAGGACCAGGAAACAGATTATCCTAGAAAAAAAATCTATGTGGTTTCTAAGAGTTCATACCAACTTAATAGTACAAAATCAATCAGTCAAGAAGGGGATCTTCTGAAAATCTGGGAGATTCTTCTGTGGATATAAAATTATGGAATGGATCATATAACAAAAACTGAAGAAGCCAATTAAACAGCAAGGATATTTATTTGTAAAATTTATTGACAGCCCATCTTATCACAGGGTAACTATGGCCATATATCTGAACCCATGGTAATGGATGATCTCATCCAGGGATTTCATGTAGATGTTAAAAAGGAATGGAAAGAGTACCGAGCATGCCACAAGATAGTGACTGAGGTCTGGATCTCTCACTTCCTGTCAGCACAGGTTGGGACTGACCTTGGACAAAGGAGATGAACCAGTACAAAACTGTGCCATCTAGTCCCAGCCCACATAGCCAGCCCCAAAGGATATGTCATCAATGGTAGTGAAGACCACTGAAAAGTCAAAGAGAACAAGAATGGTTGTACTACTCCCATCCTGCTCTTGCCAGAGATCATCAACAAGTGTGACCAATGCCATGTTGAACAATGTTGAAAAGAGATGAACAACAGAAACTAGAGTAATATCAGAGGTGATATTCTACTGGTTTGGACCAGTTCACCTGAATCGGTAGCACAAATCATGGGTGCGCACCCACCTGCCCCGGCTCTATGGTATCCCATTTAGGACCTTTTTTCACCAAAAGCGCATGTGCGGATTTGCAAACTGGTAGGGAAGGTAAGTAAATACCACCCCCGAGTAATATTCTTTTATACTTGTCATCATAATGGATCACTTAAGGGCAATAAAAGTGCCAAACACAATATTTTAAAAAATAAAGTGGTACCTGTGCCTTTGAAGTAATGTTTGATTTTGTAAAGGGAGAACATTTGATAGAGAAGTTGGCTACTTATTGCCAGGGAGGGATAAGACATAAAGTTGGTAAGGTCAGACACAGAGTTTTCTAGATGTGGCATAACTATTGTATAAACAATGAGCATATGCCTCCCTAACTCAAGGCCATGAAGGAAGCAGTCAATTTGTCTTCCAAAAGGGAACCCTTTTGGAAAAAGTGTAAGAAAAATGCTTAGAATCTAAACCTTGGAGAACGCTGAAAAAGAGCTTCAGTCCCGCCATCACCAATGCCCTGTTCTTCACGCCGTCTGTGTACACACACCCCATGCCTGCTGCGCCGGAAGATGAGGGCAGCAACAGCAGTGAAATTGAAGGTCTTTTTCAGCATGTTTGAGAAGAGGAAGTCAGTAGGTTTTGGTGCAAAAAGCCTGCAGCTGCCACTGCCAGCTCAGTTCCAGCTGGCAAAGAGGCGGCAGCTGAGAGGCCAAAAAAGAGGCCTGGTCCCATCACCACCATCACCACCTTGTTTTTCGTGGAAACCACACATGCACACCCCATTGCCTGCCGGTGCCTGTGCACAGCCAGACCCCTTTGCAAGACCCGACCAGAAGAACATCTTGCTGTGCCAGAGGGATGGCGTCCAGTGGAGTTGCTTGGAAAGCAGTCAGACTGCAGTGTCTCTTTAATGTACTTTGATGCAGAGGGGAGGGGGGACCATAAAAGGACAGGCCACAAGAGCTGCCTTTTCTGTTGGTTCTGTGGGTGTGGCTTGGGGAGAATGGCTTGGTGAGGGTCATGTGACTGAGTGGGCATGGCCAACACAGTCTCACTCACACCGAGTTGGCCATGTCCACTCAGTCACATGACTCCCACCAAGCCACGCCTGCCAAGCTATGCCCATAGAAACAATAATTTAAAAAAATGAATCCCACCCCTGTAATATAGGAATTTTAATAAATTTATAACTTTATTAAGTAGGAGATAAAAAGTGACCTGAGGATTTTCATATCAGAAATTTCAAATAGTGTTTATGATTGGACTGGTGTTCAGAAGAAAATATTCAGTCCCAACCTCTAAGTCATTAAATGTCAAGGCATCTACAATATAAGTATAAGATGCACTGGAGTATAAGATGCAAAAGTTTTTGCACTCTGCAGATTGCCAAAAACGGGCCTGTTTTCTTTCAAAAAAAGGGGCATGAATAGCCTTTAGGAGGCTTGCAGAGAGCTCCGGGAGAGAGCCCCAAAATGAGCAAAAAACAGCCCGTTTTTCATGAAAATGGGCCTGTTTTTTGTCAAAAAAGGGCATGCATAGCCTTTAGGAGTCTTGCAGAGTGCTCCTGGGAGCTGGGGGGGGGGGTAAATTGAGCAAAAAACAGCCCATTTTTCTCTCATTTCTGCCCTCCCCAGCCCCCACGAGCACTGTGCAAGGCTCTTAAAGGCTATGCATGGCCATTTTGGTGAAGGGAGTGGGGTTTCTGGAGGCTGTATTCAGTGTATAAGACGCACCCAGATTTTCAGCCTCTTTTTTGCGGGAAAATGTACGTCTTATACTCTGAAAAATACGGTAAGTAGAACTTACCGTATTTATCGGCGTATAACACGCAGTTTTAAAACTAAAATTGGAAGCTTAAACCCTGCCTGCGTGTTATACGCCGATCTCAGCCTGGCGGCAGCGTCACACACACTGTGGAAGGAGGGGGAGGAGGAGGGAACCAAAGAGAGCTTTTACCGACTCTGCGCCCCACAGCCAGGACCGTCCTGGCGCCTCCAGCCGCGTTTCTTCCTGCAAAGCCCTTCGGGCAACCCGAGAGTTCCGCTTGACGCCAGAAGGGCTTTGCAGGAAGAAACGCGGCGTTTCTTCCTGCAAAGCCCTTCTGGCGTCAAGCGGAACTCTCGGGTTGCCCGAAGGGCTTTGCAGGAAGAAACGCGGCGTTTCTTCCTGCAAAGCCCTTCTGGCGTCAAGCGGAACTCTTGCGGAGTTCTGGCGTCAAGCGGAACAGACTGTGGAAGGAGGGGGAGGAGGAGGGAACCAAAGAGAGCTTTTACCGAGTCTGCGCCCCACAGCCAGGACCGTCCTGGCGCCTCCAGCCGCGTTTCTTCCTGCAAAGCCCTTCGGGCAACCCGAGAGTTCCGCTTGACGCCAGAAGGGCTTTGCAGGAAGAAACGCGGCTGGAGGCGCCAGGACGGTCCTGGCTGTGGGGCGCAGACTTGGTAAAAGCTCTCTTTGGTTCCCTCCTCCTCCCCCTCCTTCCACAGTCTGTTCCGCTTGACGCCAGAACTCCGCAAGAGTTCCGCTTGACGCCAGAAGGGCTTTGCAGGAAGAAACGCCGCGTTTCTTCCTGCAAAGCCCTTCGGGCAACCCGAGAGTTCTGCTTGACGCCAGAAGGGCTTTGCAGGAAGAAACGCCGCGTTTCTTCCTGCAAAGCCCTTCTGGCGTCAAGCGGAACTCTCGGGTTGCCCGAAGGGCTTTGCGGGGAAGAAACGCGGCTGGAGGCGCAAGGACGGTCCTGGCTGTGGGGCGCAGACTCGGTAAAAGCCTCTCTTTGGTTCCCTCCTCCTCCTCCTCCTTCCACAGTCTGTTCCGCTTGACGCCAGAACTCCGCAAGAGTTCCGCTTGACGCCAGAAGGGCTTTGCAGGAAGAAACGCGGCGTTTCTTCCTGCAAAGCCCTTCTGGCGTCAAGCGGAACTCTCGGGTTGCCCGAAGGGCTTTGCGGGGAAGAAACGCGGCTGGAGGCGCAAGGACGGTCCTGGCTGTGGGGCGCAGACTCGGTAAAAGCCTCTCTTTGGTTCCCTCCTCCTCCTCCTCCTCCTCCTCCTCCTCCTTCTTTCTGGAGCCCCTTCCTCAAAGATTTGGTACCAAAGCAATGGCGGTGAGGAAGTTGTGTCTTTTGGATTTTGCACTGTTGTCTTTTCAATGGTTCTCAGACTGGTTGAACCTTTAGCAGCTGGGGTGATATTCTTTACTGTTAAGGTTACAATTGGATGTGTTGGACAAATCTTAAAAGATGAAACTTTTATTAAAACGTTTGACTTAACTAAAAACGTCTTCCTTTTTCTTCTTCTTCTTAAATATGATTTATTTATTTATTTTTACTTCAGAAGTTTGATGACCGTTGTACAAACTAATCCAACCTAAATGTAGAGGAGGAGAAGAAGGGGGGGGATTTAAAAAGAGCAGAGGAAAAAGAAAAGAAAGCATGAAGAAAACATAAAGAAAGGGATGGGAGGGAGGGAAGGAAGGAAGGCACTTTATGTTGAAACAGAAAATATTATATAAGGAAGAAAATGGAAATAACTTTTTGCTCAAAGAGGTGTTTTTTCATTTCATATTTGCCTTTTAAGAGGAGTTAATGTTATAATTCATGTTCTAATGTTATAAATTTTAATCCAACATTAAGTTCCGAGCTTCCAAGTCATTTATTTTTAATGAAAAAAATTTTTACTCAAATTTTTGTGTTAAAATGGGGGATGCGTGTTATACGCCGGTGCGTGTTATACGCCGATAAATACGGTAATTAAGTCATTCTTATTATTCTTCAGACTTAGGTTCTGAAAGACAAATTCAGGCTCTTACACATTCACATTAATCACATGTAAATATGCTCTTACCACATGGCCTATCTAACTCCTTCTCTGGGTTATTGTGAAAATCAGATGGGATTCCATTTTTTTTACTACCGCATGCATTGACAGTGTGAAGAACAGGGCGGCGAGGGCAGCGAGACTGAAGCACTTTTTTTGGCATGTTAGAGAAGTGAAGGTTGGTAGCTTTGGTGCAAGAAGCCTGCAGCCACTGCTGCTAGCTTGCTTCCGTCTGGCAAAGAGTGGCGGCTGGGAGGCTTCTCACACCAAAAAAAAAAGAGATGCAGTGGCGCAGGCATCTAGCAACAAGGGGGAGGAGATGCGGGCTGGCGGGAGCCCAGCGGCGATGGCTCAGACCTGGTTCAAACCTCCGCCACCAGCCACAGGAGGATTAAGTTAAGCCCATGAGGAAATTAAGCAAGGGCCAGGCGGGGCCTCTGAAAGAGGAAAAACAGGCTGATGTCTGGCAAAGGGAGAGTGGGCGACATGAAGGAGGAGGACCTGGGAAGGCCAGAGCTGGGGAATAGCACATTCCCTGACCTGGCCAAGGGAAATGGTGAGCAAGCGGAGGCTCCAGAGCCTCAGGGAATGGTGCATCTCTGGACCTTGGCCCCCAACCCAAGGCAAAGGGCAAGCATGCAGCATGTTTACCTTTGGTAAGATGAGCAGAGTGGGCAAGGCGCGGTGGCAACTGGCAAAGTGATTAACTGGGCTGCATGGCAAAGGCAACATATATAGGGCTGGGATGGACAGGACAATTGTTGAGCAGGTGGGCAGGACAGGCAAGTGTCAAGCAGGTGGGTGGGGGAGCAAGCATCGAGTGGATGGGTATGACAAGTGAGCGGTGACTGGGAGGGCAGGGGTGGGGTCATTAATGGTTCAGCAAACCAGGTCAAATTTTCCCTACCAGTTCACCCAAACTGGCTGATTCAGGTGAACCAGTAGGGATGATTGGAAGTTGTTCGCCAAACCAGTAACCTGCTTCACCTATCAGCTGGGCTTCAGAAAAGGGAATATTGTTGAGTATAGCACATGGGTGGCCGGGCCCAGCTAAAAGTTGGAGTGAAGCAGTTCGCTCCCAGCTGATAGTTGAAACTACCAGTTCGCCCAAACCGGTCCAAACCAGTAGAATCCCACCCCTGACTTTAAACCTTGAAAAAGACATAATTTAAATTGTGTGTATTGCAGCAGAGGTGGGTTCCAGCCAGTATGCACCAATACGGGCGTATTGGAGCCAGAAATGTGCCATACTTTTGTGTACCTGTAGCACAGCGGCATGGCCATGCCCCCATACTGGTTGCTCTCCTGGCCTGCCTCTGTTTGCAAGCCACTTCTCAAAAAGAAAGAAGTGGGTGTAGGGCTTCTTCAGAGGATCCGAGGCAAGAGCAGCATTAAAGCCCTCTCTGAAGCAGCTGGAAAAGGTACACGTGGGTTGGAGGGAGGGAGGAATTCAAACTTCATCCTCCTGGTGTGGTGCGGGGCTTTGGGCAAATGCTGGAGGGAAGGGCCCTGGCTTGCTCACGCTCTCTCCCTCCCTTGTGTAGTTTGATGTAGCCTGAACTGTAGTCAGTGAAGCTGGGCGCCGTGAGGGCTAGCTTTTTGCATAGGTTTATCCAGGTGTGTGTGTGTGTGTGTGTGTGTGTGTGTGTGTGTGTGTGTGTGTGTAGAAATGGATGGGGGCCTGGGGAGGAAGTTATTCCCTCTCCCCCGATAGCTGGATAAAGCTATGCAAAAATCCAGCCCAGCTTCACTGACTACAGGTTTGAAAAGGTAGCATGGCTCCATCTGCAATCAAACTAGTCTGGGGAGGGACAGCACGAGTGAGCACTGAGGAGACCACAGGGGGAGGGAAGCCAGGCAAAGGGGCATGCTGTAGCACACACACTTTCCCCCAAGCCCATTCTTTCAGAAGGCTCCATTCAGCTACCCTCCAGCTTCTCTGCCTCTCCTCTCACCCCAGCCTGCCAGCAGGAGGTGAGTAGGTGGGTAGGCTTTATTGCATTCCAGGCATTTCCCACCCGGACAGCATGCTGCATTTGCAATGGGGGAGGTGTTTGGGGAAAGCAGCAGGGGAATGGGGGGGGATGGCAGAGGATGTGCTTTCAAGCCATTGGGAGATATATCCAATCCAACCTCTGTGTGTGCGCATGTGTGTTTGCGAGAGAGAGTGAGAGAGAGAGAGAGAGAGAGAGAGAGAGAGAGAAGAGGGTAGGAGTGATATATACAATCCAACTTCTATGTTTGTGTGTTTGAGAGAGTGAGAGGGGAGGAGGGGAGAGAGAGGGAGGAAGGAGGGGAAGCGAGGAAGAAAGAGAAAGAGAAAGAAAAAGAAAGCAGGAAACTTATTTTGCAAAGGAGAAAAATAAATGCTGTCACTTTAAATCGGAACTGAGCATGCCTGGCTATGGAATTCTGGGAGTTGAAATCCATAAGTCTTAATGCTTATAACTTTAAATTGAAGCTTTAAATTGAAATTGTGCTGGGAACAACAAATTGGTTATATGGTTATATGGTTTTATGTTTTTGAAGTTTTGGAGTTTGTGCAATATGGGCTTTGTGTTTCTAAAAGGGTTTGGATGATTCCCTGCTTGTGAATGGAGCCAAATTTTCTCTAGGGTCAACATCTCATTACCTCTATCTGGCAGAAATGTGGAACGAGCCTCAGTCAGGTTTCTTTGTTAGCAGAAAGAAAGAAAAACAGCACAGCAATTTAGGGCTAGAAGGCTACTCGGAGGTCATCTAGTCCAAGCCCCTGCTGCAGCAGGAAACCTTACATTGTATGGATTATTTTGGTCCCTCTAATCCCTCTAACAGAGAGGAAAATTGCCAGAAAGGAGAAGGAGTTTACCAAGACAAGGCTGCCATGCGGAGGAAGGCAGAGATAGTCCTTGACTTATGACTACAATTGAGCCCAAAATTTTGATTGCTAAGCAAGAGCATTGTTAAGTGAGCTTCATCACATTTTACCCAATCCATGACATCTCCTGATGAGTGATATCAGGTTGGCCACTATCACCCAGTCACATGACTGCCAAGCCACTCCTACCTGTCACATGACTGCTAAGCCACTCCTACCTGTCACATGACTGCCAAGCCACTCCCACCCCAGTCACATGACCTCCAAGCCACTCCCACAAAACAGGCCACACCTACAGAATAGGTTCTAAAAAATTTGAAACCCACCACTGTATTGCAGGTCATGAATCTTTATACTTATTGTTCTAGCCGGCAAAAGATTGGATTAGAAATGGTTAAATTGTTGTTTGAACTTCCAAGCATATCTTCTCCATCTTGCTTTGCTCACCTGCAATCATGTATCCTATCCAATTGAGGCCCCTACAATTTAAGGAGTTATTGAGAACATAATGACATAATAATTATCTTTAAAAATTCAAAATTGTTGGAATTCTTTCGACACAATTAGTAGATATTTGTATCATGTTTGCCATTTCAGGCAGGAGTTACATCCACTTCTGAGGCAAGAAATACAAAAAAATATATTGTTGAATTTAAAATAGATTTGGCATACAGAAAAAAGAAAAGTACCCTCCATCCCTAAGCCCAAAATTAAGAAAAACACGAAAATCTGAGTACAAAGACAAAAAGACAAAGATCAAGGTCTGTATTTTTGCATTAAAAAGGCCATTGTTAATTTTCATCCTAGGAGGGAAAACATTATATATAGTAGTAAAGCTTGAGGGGAAAAAACTGCTCTCCAGCACAAGGAATGTCAATTTATGTCACCAATTTATAAACCAGATGAAAGAAATCTAAGATAAAAAGAATATACATGCCTTTAAATGTAAGGAAGTTACTATCATTTTGACCTTTGAAAAAAACTATGGTCAGCTACCCTAGTACATTAGTAGTTCAGTACAGCTGAACACAGTTCAACATTTTTATCATATTATAGATAACACATTATAGTCTATAGCCTTGACCAGATCATTCATAAAGAATGTGACAAAGAAGATGAAGGGCCTGTCATCCTTGCATTCTTTCTTTCACATTGTTCTTTCATCAAACCAATCTCATAAATGTATAATATTATGTAGACTAAAGAGGTAAAAAGTCATATCTCATGAATTATCTTATTCATGCTGAAAAGGCAAAGTACTTTTGATTAAAATAGCTAGCATGAATAAATGTATATCTTGGAAACCTGCACTCTTGTGGAGTATGCTGTTATCAGAATTATGAAAACGTTCCACTGATGTTTACCATTTAATGTCATTTCTCATTACATGTTTAAGTACCTAAATATGTAGCTAGGTAATCACATGCTAGCAGAAGTTAATAAACTACTTTACAACATGACCAATAAGATCACACCTCCTCCTGGTGCCGTCGACCGGACAATGCCGGTTGGCGGCTCCCCAAGGGAGGGCCTTCTCTGTAGCTGCACTGGGCTTGTGGAACGAACTACCCGCAGAGATCCAGACACTCACCACTCTCCCGGCCTTCCATAAAGCGACCAAGACCTGGCTGTTCCGGCAGGCCTGGGGCTGTTAATTAATTTCCAGCCCCACTTGATGATATGGATGTTGTATTAATTTTAATATTGTATTTTTAAAATATTTTAAATGTTTTTACTTTGTTGTGAGCCACCCAGAGTCCCAAGGGAGTGGGCGGCATACAAATCCTATTAAAGTTATTAAAATTAAAGACCCATTTACACAATTCCAACATAATGCATGTAACTTCCACTCCAATCAAGCCATCATTCAATCAGTAAATATTCTTAAGAAAATTATACTCCTAGGTATTGAATGTGTACCCAGATGTGAGGATCAGGGCCACCAAAAGGATTATTAAGTGCTGGAACAAGACTGGTATGGACCCGGCACCTACACATGGACACATAAATGAATAATGTCATAATTGTACATTTACAATGTACAGTGTTTTTGAGCTCCATATTTTTAGATGAAATTTCATAACCATTCATAAACTGAAGTGAAATATAAAATATATTCATAAATGAAATGAAGCTAAACTTGCAATCTTAAATAAATAAGTAATGAAATTAAAATTCAATAAATTATATAAATAACTGTTCACTGAGTTTCAGATTAATAAAAGTTATGTCAAACAAGGCTGCAAGGCTTTGTTTGCTATACACACAAAGTATAGAGTTTGAAGTATATATCCAATATTGTTTTTCTTTTTACAAATTTGGTTTTGTAAACATTTTTAAAAAATTATCCCTTTATGAGCCTCCTTTGAGCTCCATGGGCCCCGGAACAATGCACCAGTTGCACCCCACTCTCCCCAGGCCTGTTGAGGATCATGTAAAGTGGACCAAATAGATTGCAGAGTCAATTTAGATTTTCATTTCATCAATATCTGATATTATACTATTGATATTAAGAAATAGTTAAGAATCCAAGGAGACCAACAGTTTAAAAAAGGTATTTTTAAAAAAACCAGCAATATTTCAAACAAGTTAGAACAAGTCTAAATGTCTAAGGAGATGCTTAGATCATGGTTGTCCCAAAAGTGCTTTTTCCAAAGGCAACTCTTGGCTTTTTTTCCTTCAAAAATGTTTCACCTCATCCAAGAAACTTCTTTAGTTCTAACTGACTGTTGGGGAATGGGCCATTCTCCTATTCTACCATGTGTAGTATCTTTACTTTGCTCATAGATGTTACACTTAAATGTATTTCATTGCTTTGTTAGATGCTCAGGTTTATGATTAAAAATAGACAATCTGTGACCTAAAATGTCATAATTTCAGAGATATTTCCTTACCCATACATAGAAACAGAATGACGAAGGGCAAAAAATCATTGGCAGCAAGAGTTACCTATAACTTCTGAATTGGCCCTTGCCTTGCCTTTGCCTGGCCTTGTCAACTATTAACAGTTTATGATTTGTACATTTTTTGATCTATATGGTGGCTGTAGAATGGCACTTACACAGATTCTGTGTTATTCTGTAGCAATAATAAAATTTCTCAACAATTTTTTAATATCTAAATTGACTGCAATCTATTTGGTCCACTGAAAATTACATCCCAATATGAAATTCACATTTTATTAAAATAAATAACTAAATGTAAATTAGTTTCAGTGCTATGAGTTTGCATTCTATGTGTTCTGAGCTTTAGAACCAATATGGAATAATTACATAGTGTGAAGGGTTAGGGCTAGGGTTAGTACAACTTTACACACACTATTTCAAAGTCTATCAATTGTAAAGTTAAGCATGTCTTCTTGTCAGATCCCTAACATGATACTGCCATTCAAATGGAGGGAGGGGAAAGCGTGGGGTTAAGCTGTACTTTATGACCTTTTACCTGGCAGCTAAGCACCCTGCAATAGTCTCACTTTGGGGAATGAGATAAGGAGGGAGAGCCATGTGGAGTGTGTTGGTTGGCTGGAAGTGGAAGATCCTGGGAACGACTCCCTAGCTGGTTTTTCAAGAAGACTTGTTACAATAAACATCTTCATACCTGTGGATTGGCTAATCGCCATTTAGATGAGAGGGAGGCATTCTAAAGTCATATTTCTAACTGTGTAATGGGGGGGGGGGAGATTTAGAATCTGCTTCACCTCTTCTGCTATCACTTCTCCTCAATTAAAGGTTCCTTTTGAAATATCACGTTTCAAAAGTCTATACTTTCTTGGGAAAGGAGGACTGACAGATCCTTATACTTCTAAATCAGGCGTCCCAAACCCCTGGGCTGGGACACCGCAGAAGAAACAAGCATGTGCACATCCTCACTTGAGTGAGCAGTGGGGCTCCATTTGCTCCATTTGCGTGTGCTCCATTTGCGTGAGCAGCAGGCACACGTGCCTGCCCCCCATCAAATGGAACTGCATGTACATGGATGCTTGCCTGCTACTTGCACGGAACCATCCTCTCTCCACCCCTTGCTAGTCCACAAAGCCAGAAAAGTTGGGGAACTCAGTTCTATATGTTACAATAGGATGGAAATTTATTCTCATTCTCTTTATTATAATTATAGTTATAAGAGCAAACATGTAAACATTTACACTTTTAAAATTAATGAGTAAAATATGATAAGAATGACATATCTCAGGAGTATTTTGCAATATTCTAATTCCAGAAGTGAATATCTATATTTAAAATTTTAAGATATTAAATATTATGGATATATTATTACTTTTTATTTTACTGGTAAGAAAATATATATGAAGTGACCATTTTAGAATAAGAAATGTCCATGTTTGCTAACAATCTGGCAAACTGCCACAATTGTACTTCTGTATAGCAACAAGAGGTCTATTCCCTTTCATTACATAAGCACTAGTGTCCAGTAAATTTACTGCAAAATTTACTGTCAGTTTTGTTTGAAAGTTATTCAGACAATAATAATGCAGACATAATGGAATTAAAATAGGATTTTTTTCATTCCAGAACTACAGTATATGAAGAAGGAACTTGAAAAAGGCAGTGTATAATCATGATCACTTTTTCTATGAAAATATATTCTTTTTCCCCCCAACCAGTTTATATCCAAAAAGACACATTTTCTCTAACTTTACATTATGTGTAAAGTCTCACATGCAAGCCTAAATCAGATCATGGCTAATCAGAAATGTGGAAATTGCTGGGAGATTATAAACCCGATGACAGAAACTAGATGACTCAGACCCCACTGATAAAGATACAAAAGATACTTTTTTAAGTTTTTATTTTACACACATAAACACATCAACAAGAACAAACACATTCGCTCTACATGGGGCAGCCCTTGAAGAGTGTTCGGAGACTTCAGCTTGTCCAGAATGCAGCCGTGCGAGCGATTGTGGGTGCGCCTCGGTACACCCACATTACACCTATCCTCCGCGAGCTGCACTGGCTGCCTATTGGTCTCCGGATACACTTCAAGGTCCTAGTCGTCACTTATAAAGCCCTACATGGTATTGGACCTGGGTACTTGAGAGACCGCCTCCTGCCGATTACCTCCCAAAGACCCATTAGATCCCACAGACTAGGCCTCCTCCGAATTCCATCTGCCGGCCAATGCCGGCTGTCAACTACCCGGAGGAGGGCCTTCTCTGTAGCTGCTCCGGCCCTCTGGAATGATCTCCCGGTGGAGATTCGGACCCTCACCACCCTCCAGGCTTTCCGTAAAGCCGTTAAGACCTGGCTGTTCCAGCAGGCCTGGGGCTGCTGAGTTCCATCCCCGCTCGAACTGGCGTACTTGTTGAGTCCTTTTAAATTGGTTTTGTATTGTTGTTTGTCTTGTTTTTCTTTCCTTTGTAATGTTTCCCTTCCCTTTCGGTTTTGTTAGCCACCCTGAGTCCCTCGGGAATAGGGCGGCATACAAGTTGAATAAAACCACAAAAACCACAAAACCACACATGACTTAAGACAACATAGGAACAATAAGTTCCATCATGTATCATACAGCAGTTTCTTTGCAGTTAGTGTTTTCCCTTTCTATAATTAGCTATTTATGACCAAATATTGTTTATCTCTAATGTGCTATATATACATACAATTCCAGGTAAACATTCACATGGTTATTCTTTTTCTTTGCCAATCTTATACTATTGTTATTCCATTTAAGAGATTATAGAGTACAGTTTGGGTTGTATTGTTTACCATCCCAAGCATCTATTGTGACATCACCTTATTTTCTCTTTCTTTTCTTTTCTCTCTCCCTTCCTTCTCTACTTCCTTCCTACCTCCTCTCCTTCCCCTTCTTTCTTCCCTTACCTCTCTCCTACTCTTACCCTCTCTCTTCCCCCTCCTACTCTCTCTCCTCTTTTTTTCTCCCTTCCTCCCTCCTCTCCTTCTCTTACTCTCCCTTCTACCCACCTTTCATTATCTCTTTCTTCTTCCCTTACCTCTCCTCCACTCTTCCTCTTCCTTCCCTACTATCTCTCCTTCTCTTTCTCTCCCTTCCATCCTCCTCTCCTTTTCCTTCTTTCTTCCCTCTTTTCACTTCTTCCTTCCTCCTCTCCTCTCCTTCCTTCTTCCCTCCCTTTCTTTTTCTATTATTATAGGTGTCTCTTTCAAATCTCAATTTATGTTTTCTTGGGGATGGTATTTCCACAATCCCGTATAATTTCATATCATTTTTTTTTTTTTCCTCTTTCATTCTATAGTCTATATGCCAGCATTCAGTCCATTCAAATTTATCGAGATAATTGTTGTTTCTTGATCATCTTTAACTAGGGTTGTTGGTTTTTTGCTTCTGGTTTGTATCTGACTTTTCCCTCTCATGCGTTCCTTCTCTTCTCTCTCTCTTTCATGCCTCTGTTCTTCTCTCCTGTTTCTTTCGTTATGTTCTGAAGTTTCTTCCTCTTGACCTCCACTTTCCAGTTCCCTCTTGCTTCCTTTTTCTATTTCTCTCTTGCGGAATTCTTTTTTTTTTTAAATACATTTTTTTATTTTTTTGTTACATAAACAACACATGCCCACAACAGTGGGGGGAAAATCAAAACAAAAAAGAACAAAAAACCAGACAGAGAAAAAAAAAAAGCAAAAAAACCCCAACACAACAAATATATGTTATAAAAAAGTATATCAGCTGCTTACAAGTTTTTGTGCATCTCTTCCATTAATTCATATTAATTCAAATATCTTAACTCAAATGTTTACCATATTAACATCATCATACCTTCACTTTTAGTTGACTACAGTTGTTTAAACATCCTTCATCCTTAACTATTCCAAAGATTTAATCCATACCCACATGCTAGCATTTCATTTACTTGTCTATAAAATCCTCCATTGACATCAAATCCTCATATCCTGTTTTAGCTAAACATCCATAATATTTAATACCAAAAATTCCATCCTCCATGTATATAGTTTATTATCATTCTCCTTTCTTTATGTAATTATATCGTATATCATAGCATTTTCCCCATATTAGTTAAGATTTAACTGTATATAGTTTTATTTTATTTTTTTATAGTAATTATTATTGTGATTAACAACCTTTATATATAGTCCAAGAATATTTCTAACCTTCCCTTCTCATATCCAATTATTATTTATCATAGCAACTCAGCATTATATTCATAACTATCATTATCAATTATTATTCAACTATATCTATTACAAATGAATTTAACTAGGTTTAGCTAGTTTTAAATTGTATTCTTCCATCTATCAGCCTGTGTCTCTCCAGTAACAAAACCTCCTTAATCCTGTTGCCATTCGTGGGTCGAATTCTCCAAACATCTTTATGAGCAAGTCCATACAAAAAAATATTTGCACCTTTTTGCTTATGGTGCCTCTCATATAATGCTGCTGTCCTCCATTTATTTCCTTTATCAGCTTGTCTTTAATTCTCAGTGGTGGTATCAAAAGTTTTGCAGATGGTATTTCATAAAGTATAAATTCTTTAATGCTTCTCACTCCTCCTGCGCCCTGTCTTTCGAAGTAAATCTTCTGTGTGGCTGCCCCCCCTTCAGACATTCCATCTTTTTCTCCCTCGGAGGTAAACCAGTCGCCCCGAATATCAGCAAGTTGAAAATCTTTATCTCTGACATCCTTCGTTTGTATTTGAAGAACATTCAAACATTCAACATTCTCATTTTTTCCTTCATATTTTGTTGCTAGAAACAGCAGATAATCCAGTTTCCTCTCAATTCTATCATGTGTGGCAGATAATTTTTGTAGTGCCGAAGAAATCATTTGAATAGAGGCTTGAATAGACGCCATCTTTGTACGCAGTTAATATTTTTTCTTTGGAAACTCTGAGGTATTTGCAAGTAAAAACAAGCTGGGAACTGTACAATCTTATCTGATCTTAGACCAGCAATAAAAATGTCAAGTTGTAAGGAGCCAAATTATAGTGAATTGGTTTACAGCCCACTTGCAGAGGATCAGAGGAGATGTTGGAGTAATCTATCCTTTGTCCATGTAAATAGCATTTAAAACATTTTAAAAATAGGGTAACCACCGTCCATAAACCAATAAAGAGATCAAAATCGTCGCTAGATTCTTCTGTTCTTTGATTTAAATTAGCTTGAATTTTTATGCGGACTGTCTTTCTCTGAGTAATAAAATCATCTTACCAGCTGGAAACACTTCGCCATTCTTTGGAGCTATCTGCAGTTTCAGTTAGCCTTATGGCTAATCTGGAAGTCACTGGCAAAGGAGGTTAAATTCCAAGCCCCCAGAGACTTTGCGAATGTCTCTGGGGTCACTGGATCTCCTCCTACCTTTCACTGTCTCTCCGGGACAGCTTGGGTCCAAAAAGGGACCGTCCAAGTGCTTCGGAATAGGGGAATTTCAGGAATAGCCTGAAAATCTGTCTTCTCACTGCTAAGCCCCGCCTTCTTCTCTTGCGGAATTCTTCATAGAATTTCTGTGCATCCTCTGTATTTTCTATCTTATATCTTTTTCCTTGTCAAGATACTAGAACCCCTTCTGGTACCAACCATCTGTACATTATTCTATTTTTATTTAACTGATTTGTTAAGAATTGGTACTGCCTACGTTGTTCCCGAATTCTTTGAGGAATCTGTTTGAGCGTGATCAACTCTTTTCCCTGTAGAGTAATTGTCTCTTCTCTGGTTTTTTTATACACTTCATCTCTCGTTACTTTTTTAGCAAATCTTACATGCACTTCCCTTGGGAGTCCATGTCTTCTGGCATAATTAGTATGCATCCTATAAGCCTCATCAATGTCTCCTCTCACTTTAAGAGATTCAGTGAGAATTTTAATTACTTTTCCTTTCACGTCCTCCTACAGATGGGTAGGTAGGTAGGTAGGTAGGTAGGTAGGTAGGTAGGTAGGTAGGTAGGTAGGTAGGTAGGTAGAGTAGTTAGTTAGTTAGTTAGTTAGTTAGTTAGTTAGTTAGTTAGTTAGTTAGTTAGTTAGCTAGCTAGCTAGCTAGCTAGCTAGGAAGGTAGGTAGGTAGGTAGGTAGGTAGGTAGGTAGGTAGGTAGGTAGGTAGGTAGGTAGGTAGGTAGGTAGGTAGATAAAGGGATAGAGAGAGAGAGAAATTGTCAGGCCTGCAATTATATTCCTTTTAGAATTTTGGCCTGCCACACTTTCTCTGACTCGAAGAAGCTGGGTGGAGTCCTAGTGAGGAAGAAGAAGATTGGACCATGTTATGGATTGTGGGTGTGGGGACAAGATCATGAACTTTTAACTGGGTGGGATTCTGATGTAATTTCCAGAATTGAGATTACACAGATGTGCTACGATGTCTGATTTATTAAAATGGAACTTTAAGGATCATTTTGCCTTGGACTCTGATTTAATTCTACATGATACTTGGAATGCTGACATTATCCCAATTCTCTCTTCAAAATAAATCACCAGCACTCCACCCACCCCCCATGGGGGCTGGTGGAGTTGCTGTTTCCCAACACTGACTGATTGACCCGGTCAGCGTAAAATATCAGTTAACAATTATGAGAAAGCCTTTTGAGATAAGAAGCTGAGATGAGACGCTTCTCTTTAAATCTTCAAAGGTGAAGGAGTTTCTCTTTTAAAATTTATTGCCGCTGGCAAGAAGCCCAGCCTGTGGGAGATGGAAAGGAGGGGAATGAAGAAACTTATTCTCAACGCGACTAGAAAATGGCCAGAAGATCTGATGAATGGAGATCCCAGCCACCCTCACGCAGTCATCTCCGATCTTCCCAGACCATTTTGGACAACTAAACGTGAGTGCATACTCCCCTCAGCCAAGGATTGGAAAAAAACCTGGAGTGGAGATTTTGACTCCTTCCAAACGGGGATAAATGAAATGAGCCAATACCCTGCAACTGAGTTGAAGACTGAATCCCTATCAAAATGGGAAATTCAACCCAGCCAGCAAGAAGGGATTTGGCCAGCATCTTTCACTTGCCAGCCACCGGAAATTGGGCTTCAGCTAGTGAATGAAGCACCACTAAATTGGGCTTTCTTTCCAGAGTATGGATGGATAAGATGCCAGTGGGCACCTCCTGGGCCATCAACATGGGAAAGTCCTCCAAGCCAGCAGAGGGGCCCTTGGGCCAGAAATCCTCCATGCCAGCAGAGGGGCCCTTGGGCCAGAAATCCTCCATGCCAGCAGAGGGGCCCTTGGCACATAACCCCCCCCCCCTAACCAGCCATCATTGGTTGAACTGCAACCTGTGAATCAGGCAACCTCAGGATGGGTCTTAATCCCAGGTCATGGATGGAAAGTATTCCAATTGGCACCTGCTCTTCCTCAGCAGATGGCACCATGGCAGATAACTGAGGGATTGACCTCCCCACCAGTTCCAGTTTCCCCTGCAGTGCCCCAAATGGTTCTTACCCAACCTTCCTACAGAGAAAGGTTCTCAACAATGGAAGAAGGGATTACCAAGGGCCAAGCTACAGAATGGATGGTGGAAAAATGTGATGAGGCGGTTCCTAAGTTTAGAGATGTAACTAGGTTCCTTTCCTCGGGGGGGGGGGCAATAAAATGCCACCTTTGCTGTCAACTTGGCCACAAAGCGTCAGAGTGCTTGGCTCCAGCCCCATTGCCACAAACGTGTGCACCAACCACCACAGCGGTAAAGAGAAGGCCCCAGATGCCACCAGAAAAGAGTCATCTGGGCCACCAACCTCTAGAAGAGGATCCACAACCTAAGGTGACAAAGAGTCCTACCAAGGGGGAGGCCTCAGAGGAGGAAAATGCTGAAGATGATCCAATGGTGAATGCATCCATCTGCCCCTTCGCCTTCCAAGTCAACCTCCAAGTGCCTGAGATGGGGTTGGAGGGGAAAGTTGAAGCAGTTGTGAGCACCAGTTGCGCTCGATGCTTAATCAGCATGTCGATTGTCAAGCAACTAGGCATAAACACAAGACCTCTAGCCTGTCCCATTCGGGTTGAGCAGGTAGATGGAATGCTAATTGGAGGGGCCCAAACCACACTAGTAACTGACCTGGTGAAATTACAAGTGGGCCACCACTGCGAGCTTCTCAGATTCATTGTGGCTCCAGAGATGCCGGAAAAAATAATCTTGGGGATTGCATGGCTTGACAAGTGGAAGCCTACGATAAAGTGGGAAGATGATGGTAGAAAATTGATGATTGTGGTTGAGCCACTACTACTGATGGAGAAAAAGGGCCAGCCAGGGATGATTGAATCCAAGAGCCCAGAACCTGCAGCAGAGACAAAAAACCCGGCTGTCCAACAAGAACCCAAAAACTTGTTGGGGGATGTTTTTTCGAGAAAGCCGCAGCATGATAGTAATGGAAGCCAGGATAAGCTGATGACAGCTATGAAATTGGCACTCCCAACAGACCAGTGGCTCAACAACAACCAGGAAATCCTAACGATGGAAAATGGATTAGCCTGGAAGGGGTCCAAACTGTATGTCCCGCGGGATTGAGGCTGGAAATTTTACAGCAAAGCCATGAGGTGGAACTAGGAGGCCACTTTGGATTCCTAAAAATGCTCCACTTCACCAGGCATCAATTTTGGTGGCCGAAGATGAAATCAGAAGTGGAAGATTAAGTAAAAAACTGTGCTACTTCCGCAACGATGAAACCACTGCTGGGAAAGTCCCCTGGACTGCTACAACGAGTGGCCAGCCCTAACCAACCATGAGAAGAGGTTGTAATGGACTTCATCATGGAACTCCCAGACAGCAGTGGGAACAGAGTAATCTGGACAGTTATTGACTTGGTTTCCAAGCAGGCGCACTTCATCGCTTGCTCAGGGTTACCGTCCGCAAAGAAATTAGCGAAAATGTTTGTGAAACACATTTATCGCCTGCACGGATTGCCTAAGAGGATCATTTCAAACCGCAGAGTCCAGTTCACAGCCAAGTTCTAGAGAGAGGTCCTGAGATCCATTGGGTCCACACAAGAACTGAGCTCAGAGGTTCATCCCAGCATGAACTGCGCAGCAGAGAGAGCCAATGCGATAGTGGAACAATACATCCGGTGTTTTGTGGACTATCAGCAAAACAACTGGTCAGACTTGCTATCCTTCGCCGAAGTGGTGTACAACGATGTGGTCCACAGCAGCACGGGATTAACAGTTTTCCAGATTACCAGTTGCATGGAATTTGTTGCCATGCCTGAGCTGCCTAGAGAACCTCCCTTCTGACAGAAATAGAGATAGATAGATAGATAGATAGATAGATAGATAGATAGATAGATAGATAGATAGATAGATAGATAGATAGAGAAATATAGTAGGTAGGTAGGGAGAGAGAGTGTGTAGGGAGAGGGATAAATAGAGAGAAATAGAAAGAGAGAGAAAGAGAGAGAAATATAGTAGATAGGTAGGGAGAGAGAGTAGATAGGTAGATAGGTAGATAGAGGGATATATATAGAGAAAAATACAGTAGATAGGTAGGGAGAGAGAGGGTAGATAGGTAGGTAGGTAGAGGGATAGAGAGAGAGACAGAGAAATACAGTAGGAAAGTAGGGAGAGAGAGTGTGTAGGTAGGTAGGTAGGTAGGTAGGTAGGTAGGTATAGGGAGAGAGAGAGAGAGAAATAGAAATAGAAATAGAGAGAGAAATACAGTAGATAGGTAGGGAAAGAGAGAGAGTAGGTAGGTAGGTAGGTAGGTAGGTAGGTAGGTAGGTAGGTAGGTAGGTAGGTGGATATATATATATATATAGAGAGAAATACAGTAGGTAGGTAGGGAGAGAGAGAGTAGGTAGGTAGGTAGACGTTTCCAGGGGTATTTATCCATGTGCTGGAGAAGAAAATCACTGACAAACCTTAAGACTTTGTTTCTGCTGGCACAGCACTTGATCAATGTAATTCTCATCAATTAAAGAGCTTTCCAAAAGGAAAAAAAAAGTTTTTGCACTCTGCAAACCTCCCAAAAACGGGCCGTTTTTCGCAAAAATGGGCCTAGTTTTTTTTTTCAAATAAAAGGCATGAATAGCCTTGGGGGGGGCTTGCAGAGTGCTCGGGGGGGGGGCAAAAAAGAGCAAAAAACGGCCCATTTTTTGCAAAAACGGGCCTGTTTTTTGTCAAAAAAAATTGCATGTATAGCCATATGGAGGCTTATAGAGTGCTGCTGCGGGCTGGGGAGGGGGGCAAAAATGGCCCATTTTTTCTCATTTCTTCCCTCCCCAGCTCCCAGGAGCTGTCTGAAAGCCTCCATAAGGCTATGCACGACCATTTTGGTGAAGGGGGCAGGGCTTCGGAAGGCAAAAATGCTGCATTCGATGTATAAGACGCACCCAGAGTTTCAGCCTCTTTTTGAGGAAAAAGGGTGCATCTTATACTCTGAAAAATACGGTACTTCATTATTTAGTCATTTAAAGAAAATCAATTGTTAAAGCATAACTGGTAACAAAATCAGCCCAGCCTCCAGGCATAATAGGCACATGAATAATTACAATACTAAATAAATAAGAGCCAGCACTTGAAATATGATCACTGACCATTTTCTTCTTCACAAATTTATAATTCCTCTATGTAAAAAATGTATTCTAAACATGTGTGCTTATGACTGTAGAAATGTCACCAAATGGGAATATTTGTATAAAAGAAAATGAATACTGTTTAACAATACACTATGGATTTGAAATGTCTGTGTATAGGAATCCACTGGACTGATACATCTCAGCAAGAGAAAATTTGCTTCCTGAGCAAATATAATCATTGAGTCCATTTCCTATTATTTTCTATATAAAGAAGAAAATAAGCATAAGCATATCTCTTTTTCTCTCCCTCCCTTTTCCCTCTTCTTCTTCTTCCTAGTTTTGGGCATTGAGTTTAGGTCATTACTCTCTCAGCCAAATCTATCTGACAGGGATGTTGTTGTAAGAAATAATAAAAGAAGGGAATTCTGCCCTCAGCCTTGATATTTTTTTAAAACATACATACATACATACATACATTGGCATCCTTCAGTCTCAAAAGACTATGGTATTGTGCTCTGGAAAGAGATCAAAGCTGGAGTGTCATCTCCAGCATGAGGCCTGGGTAGATTAATATGGAGGATAGACTGTTACCCAAGCGGCAGATCCGCCCTCTCCATGTCACTGAAATAGTCCAATGGAACAGCAGAGCTGATATGATTGGTTCCAGCTGTGTCGCAGGAGTTACCAGAATGTGGTTGTACACAGTCACAAACTGCTTCGGGGACTCTGGCTCTGGATTTTGCCTCAAAGATGACTCCTGAAGCCTTTTCCAGTAGTGGATATAGCCACAAGGGAGTGAAGGTTTGTAATCAGAGTTTCCCTTCTCCTAGATCAGTGTTTTTCAACCACTGTGCCGCGGCACACTAGTGTGCCGTGACATAGTGTAAGGTGTGCCGTGGGAGAATTACTTTATATATAGTCAATATAGGCACAGAGTTATTTTTTTTTAACATTTTCTAATGGTGGTGTGCCTCGTGATTTTTTTCATGAAAAAAGTGTGCCTTTGCACAAAAAAGGTTGAAAAACACTGTCCTAGATGATGGTTCTGCCGCTTTATCTGCCGTTGGGGCATAGAGCCCTCTTCCGCCTTCAAAACAGTTGACCTTCTTCTCCTGTAACCTTGGAAAGGGGCCCTTACGAGGTGCTACCAGCCAGGCCAGCTGGATCAAGGTTTTTTAAGGAAGTGGTACTTCTCCATCACTCTTTTTAAAAAGCATATAAGTTTAATAAACAGATAAACTTAAATCATAAACTTACCATTTATTGAATACATTCATTCTATATATATTACTAATATAATTCAAGTCAAATTATACAAAACAGTTTTCTTCACAGTAATAAAGAGTAACAAAGTGCAAGTTTTAAACTTGCATAGATCTCTTATATAGTTATTGATTCACAGCACTTGGTCCTAAATTGTCCATCTTAAAATTGATAAAATGCTACTGAATATTATGTTTCCTGCCCCAAATGCAGTCTGCAGCACTTTGATTCTTTGAATCCCTTTGAAAATCTTCTTTCCATATTTATTTTCTTGATAGAGGTTCACAGTGGGAAATGCATGTATGTTGTTGAAATCTTTTCATGGCCTTCCTGCAAATAGATGTTACTTTGCTTCATTGATTTTGCCTGCAAAATGCTACAAAATGTTAGTAGACCTTGATAATGAAGAGTATATGTTACTTCTTTTTCTGGTATTGGAAGTACAGCTGTGATTTTTGAAAATACATTTAATGAGTACTATTATTTTTAAAAATCCTTCTTAGATTTTTGTCCTCAAATGAAGAAGTGAGCAGATTCAGTGTCATGTCTCTTGTAAAACTGTGTTTATCTTCAATAGCAAAATGAAAACATGGTTTTCAGAGATATTAGAAATCCATAATATAAATAGGAGCTGAAAAATAATGCTTATATTTTTAGTTGCAGAAAGTTAACTATCATTACAACAAATTATGCTTATAAGACTAGTCTAAGATATTTGAAAAGATCTGAAAAAGTAGAGTAAATCTGCAGCTTTGAGACAGGAGTAATTGAATTTTGAAATAATTTAGCAATTTCTATTTTTCTTCCCATGAGCCACATATTTTTTTCCTTTTTCCTCTCAAATACCTGCAGGAAAGATGGAATAGTAAACAGACTGATTTATATATTTATTTTTAAAAAGCCCGGTGGAAAAGTAAGTAACTCAGAAAAAAAATTCTAAGTTTCTAAGCAGAATACTTCTGCTTAGAAGTAGCCAAGGTGGCGCAGTGGTTAAATGCAGCACTGCAGGCTACTGCTAGATCAGCAGGTCAGCGGTTCAAATCTCACCGGCTCAGGGTTGACTCAGCCTTCCATCCTTCCGAGGTGGGTAAAATGAGGACCCAGATTGTTGGGGGCAATATGCTGACTCTCTGTAAACCGCTTAGAGAGGCCTGAAAGGCCTATGAAGCGGTATATAAGTCTACTGCTATTGCTATTCTGTACCAGGGGGTGGGTTTCAATATTTTTTTTGCCTATTTTGTGGGCATGGCTTGGTGGTCATATGACTGGCTGGGAGTCGCTTGGCAGTCATGTGATTGGGTGGGAGTGGCCAAGTTGATGTCACTGAATTCTTCCCCCAATGAATGACCTACAAAAAGAAGATATAAAAAAGTAAATTTATTATTTTGTGTACTTACTACTTAAATAACAATAAAATAAGTACACAAAACAATAAGAGCTACTTACAAAAGGAAGATGACTGTCCTTGCCTGTCTTCAACATCACTGACCACCTTGCTCCAATGAATGGCCTGCACAAAGAAGAGACACAGAAATGAACTCTTCAGTTGCATGCACTACATTAGGATGAAACAAGCACACAAAACAATAAAACAGCTACTTACAGTGGAAAGATGACTGTCCTGCTGATCTTCAACACTTACTGGCCACCTTGCTCCAATGATCTGCACAAAAAAGGAACACAGAAAGGAAGACTTTAATTATATGCACTTACACCTTACATAAAAAATAACACAATAAAAGAGATACACTCAAATACTTACTTATGTTATTGGTTTTGTGATTGAAGATGTTTCCACATTGTTCTTTCGTTTCCGGCCTCCTCAGTTGCACTTCTCTTGCTTTTCACTCGTGGATCATCAGCCATGTGATGCTGTGCTCTGAGCCACTTTTTGACTGAAGGAATTGGGTCCCATTTTTTTACAGGCATGGCAATAATGCTTATTGTCATCAAATTACTAATGTTTGGAACAGTTAGGGGGGTTCTTTGTTATGAACATATGAGGTTCATTTTTGAGAACCCCCTTTCCGCCTCTGCTGAACTAACAGCAATTGTCCTGACAATATCTCTAGCTTTTTGATACTGTCAGGAATTTTGTAGTTCTTTGGATCTTTGAGTACATTTTCCAAAAAATCTATTAATCATTCAAATCAATTTCATAATTAAACATTTCACCAAATTCAATCAATCCTTCCTCTGCTTCTGCCTATGGAATGACTACATCTTCAACGTTCCAGTAATCCAGCTCCAAATATGTGAGAAATTCTAATTTGTTTGTGTCTGGCAATTGGCTACCTGTTTTTAGATGTTTGCAATCCACCAGCCTTTTCTTCAAATTGGTGATGATGCTTTCCAAAAGATTTTCATGAGGAAGTGCAACAAATGGTTGATTTTGAACTAATTTTATATTTTGGAAGGGTTCTGAACTACCATTCTGTCAACCTTTTTTTTCATATGGCCCCTTTCCTCGTCTAAGCATTTCAAATGGTTTAATTGATCGCAATACCAATTTTTTGGCCTTGATGATGTCTGTGTTTCCCCCCTGCAGGGAATTTGACAGAAGAGAAAACTCATTTAAAATATCAATCATGAGGGCCAAATCAGTCAAAAAATTTAAATTTTCAAAATGGGCAGTCATGCCTGGGAATTTTTCATTGCGCAGAAAAAACTGATGTAGTGCTGGATAAGCACGCCACATAACTATGGTTGACCTTAAACTACAGGCAGCCTATCTTGGTCCCAAAGCTCTGCCAATCTTCACAATTTCAATGCCCAATATTTTGAAGGTTGGACATCCTGCACCTTCTGGACCCAGAGAAAGATCACAAGAAAGACAAGACAGACAGCAAATCACACAACTACCAGATAAGATGGATCATCTCTCTCTTCTAGAAGCGCAAGGTGTTATGGAACAGAGACCTAGCCATATGATTACTAGATGAATGGAGCAACAAGTTAAAAGGCAACAACCGCAACAACTACTGGCTATCGATCAAGGAGCCACAGCAACAACCTCAGAAGCAATGGGAGGAGCTAGGCCAAAGGTTAAACAGGCCATGCAGGAGGCTCTAAAAAAGCTTCAGCTAACCAAAGATGACAACTAAGATTTTAACATGGAATGTCAATGGATTGAATTCTCCACAGAAGAGAAAGAAAATATTTCACTATCTTAAACAGTTCAAGAATGATATAATTTGTTTACAAGAAACTCATATTAAATCAACCGATCAAAAATATCTGAGTAACCCAAGATTCGGTCAACATTTTGTAGCTTCTGCTATGGAAAAGAAAAATGGTATAGTTGTATACTTAAGAAAAGATATGAAAGCTGAATTAATTGAAGCAGATCCCTATGGAAGGTACATTGCATTAGATCTAATCCTAGAAGGGAAAAAGACATTGTTTTGGGGAATTTATGCTCCTAATCAACAGCAAGACGGTTTCTATAGAAATCTTCATGCTAAATTAGTACAGTGGGATTATAGGTCTTGTATATTAGTAGGTGACTGGAATGGTGTTATAGATACCAAGAGAGATAAGAAGATTTCTCGCCCAAACACTAAGATACGAGCAAAACTACCTAAATCCTTTTTTGACATGATGGATGACTTTGAACTGAGAGATATCTGGCGAGAAAGAAATGCAGAGGAATATGATTTTACCTTTTTTTCTGATAGGCATCAATCCTTTTCTAGAATTGATTTCATATTAAGCACTAATGATTTGCTTTTTAGGGTGAAGAAGACAAAGATTACGGCTAGGGTCCTTTCGGATCATAACCCAGTTTGGATGGAATTGGGAGGGGTGGTACACGCAAGAAGGTCTTGGAGATTGAATGAAAACTTATTTAGATATGAAAAGTATATCAATGATTGTAAAAAATTGCTAACTGAATACTTTGTTTTTAAATAAGGATACACCTATGGAATTTGTATGGGATGCAAGCAAAGCGTATATGAGAGGAGTATTGATAAATATAAATAAATCACATAGACATAAACAAGGGGTAAAACAAACAGAGTTGGAGGAGGAAATTAAGAGGAAAGAGCTGGAGTTAACAATGAATCCAGGTGATACAAAGGTCAAGGAAGCAATCACCATATTAAAATCCCAATTTGATATGTTGATCTCTGACCAGGTAGGCACCAGTTTGTTATACGCAAAACACAATACTTTCTGTAATGCAAATAAACCTGGCAGGTGGTTAGCTTATCAGATTAGGAAAAAAAAGAAAATTCGAAATATACCTAAATTGACCTACAAAGGGAAGGAGGTATTTCAACAGGATGAGATTCAAAAGGCATTTCGGGAATTTTTTATAGAGTTGTATAAGGGGGATAAAATTAATGGTTTAGATATAGACAAATACTTAGATAAAGAAAAAATACCCTTAGTTAAAGAAGAACACAGGCAAAAATTGAATCAACCAATAACCTCGGGGGAAATTTTACAGGTAATTAAACAGTTAAAGTCAGGGAAGTCACCAGGCACAGATGGCTTGACAGCGGCTTACTATAAAAACTTACAGTTGGAAATGGTAGAACCTCTTAGAGAATTATTTAATAAGATACATACATACATTCGGAGCTGCAGCATCGGTGCATATACCATCACAAGTGAGATTGAAAGGGCAGAAAAGAGCTTGACAGTTATTTTTTGTAGGATATGAGGCTAACCATAGATCATTTAGGTTTTGGGAGAAGGGCACAGCTAAGATTTACTGTAGCGCTAGTGCTAAATTTATAGAACATGTGGGGTGGAATAAATTAGAAACAAATAATAATTTAGTCCTTAATGATAAGGTAGGAAAATCAGTAATCAAAGAAATTAAGAAGTACAGTACTCTCTCTCTCCCTACCTATCTACTGTATTTCTCTCTCTGTATCTCTTTCTATTTCTCTCTCTATTCCCCTACCTACCTACCTACCTACCTACCAACCAACCTACCTACACACTCTCTCTACTTCTATTTCTCTCTCTCTATCCTTTATCTACCTACCTACCTAACTACTCTCTCCCTACCTACCTACTGTATTTCTCTCTCTCTATTTCTCTCTCTCTATCCCTCTACCTACCTATCTACCTACCTACCTACCTATCTATACACACTCTCTCTCCCTACCTACCTACTGTATTTCTCTCTCTCCCTTTATCTACCTACCTAACTACTCTCTCTCTACCTATCTACTGTATTTCTCTCTATTTCTCTCTATCCCTCTACCTACCTACCTACCTACCTACTCTCTCTCTCTCCCCCTACCTACCTACTGTATTTCTCTCTCTTTCTCTCCTTGTCTATCCCTTTATCTCCCTACCTGTTTTTTTTTTTAAATTGCTTCTTCAAAACCTTAGTTCGTCTTATACTCTGGTGCATCTTATACTCTGAAAAATATGGTATGTCTTTGGAAACACAAGACAGAAATGAAAAGAAATGCAAAGCAAATCAGTTGTTAGATCCATCTAATGATCACATAGTGAGCTATACGTAGAACTGAACTACAAAGAGAACAAGTGGACTTTTTTGGCATATGGTATTTATTATGCTTGCTTGAATGCAAGCAGCTTCAAAACTTGGTTGAAAGACAACAGATGATGACTCTCTTCTGGATTTATCTATTCTGTCAAGGTTCTGACAGATGAACTCAAGCAATTCAGCACTCTGAGACTTCATTATCTTCAAAAGTATTGGTTTATTGAGTACATCAATTCGGCATTAATGAAACTTAAAGACAGCTCTGACTACTTCCCACTTTTCCATACAATTAAAAGTTAGGCATCCCGGGAAGACTGGAAGTGCCTCAGTGAGACAGTTAGAAAATCCATGGGCTCTGAACAGTTTCACATAAATTCTGGCTGACAAACCGTTGCCAGGGATCTTCGTATCAGAACTTTCCTGGAGGCATCTCAATAGACCAAGAGGAAAGTAACTGGTTCCTTGCAGGTGTAAGGGTTCCTCTCCTAACTTAAGAAAGTGACGATTCTTGAAATGGAGTATTTCAAAAGGAACCTTTTATTAAGAAGAATGGAAACCATTAAATTCAAAGCAACATCTGAATCCCCTTAGGCAATGCAAGTAGAATTAAACCAGTAGAGACCCCTCCCATTAGTTAGAATGCAGATTTTAGCCAATACACAAGTGTGAAGATGTTTCCTTTATCAACTACCCTGAGAGCCAAATAAACATACATTCCCATGGCTATCTTCCATTAGACATTAAAGTGAAACGTCCCACATGGCCATCATAAACATTCCCCCAAAAGGTAAGGGGAAAATATCAGTTGTCACAGGCATTGCTAATAAATTGACTCCAAGGCCCCCCTCCTCCCAAATGGATGGCAGTATCACTTTTAGAAACCTGACAGCAGGTCAGAGATTAGCTCTCTGAATCGTCAGTGGGGGAGGCAGCATTGTAAAATGGCCACTACAAAGCTGAGGCATCTGGACTAAGCATTGAGCAGGAGCAGTAATTGGAAGGAATGTTGAGATCTGGTGAGAAGATTTAAATAACCAACTGATACAAATCAGAATTTGAAAACAGGAAAGAACCGTGTGAGTAGAAAATATTATTAACAGACTGATTGGGAATTTGGTGGAAAGGAAAGAAAGAGAAGGGAAAAAATTGTGGTTTAAATCATTAAGCCCAAAGGGAACTGTTTGCTTTAAATAACTTGGAGGCAGAAATAAGAATTGGCTAACCCATTGAAATACAAAGCTTTGAATCTGGATTTGAAAAAACTGTGTCTTTAAAAAGAGATTAATTGACAATTGGGAACCTCCCGGAAAAGAAGGAAGGGGGAACGGAGGCTAAAATACCGATACTAAGGAGACTTGCTTTGTTCTAATTTACCCATCTTAAGCAACCCTAATTAACTAGAGGTGGAAAATAACAAGAGGAAAAATCAAGAAGAAGCGTTGACTCTCCCCTGTCTGCAATTTTATCTTTTTTGGATTTAAAACTACCAAGATGTAACTTTTTGGCTAGTTTAAAGACAAGTAAACACAAAATCATAACCTAATTCTTTTCCTTTGCTTATTTATATGACTTGAAAGCAAGAAACACTGCAGACATGTTTACAAATATTTCTTTTCTTCTTTAAGTGTCTCCAGTTTAGGAATATTTCTGTCTTCAAGGATAAATGATGTCCTGAAAATAATTACAAATAGGTCAGGATTGTATAAGGCATGGATTTGAAAGTAATGTAAAGGAATTTATACTGGGCAATGACAATAACTAAATGTTGTCAACAAATGAACAGTATGTGTTTAGACCAACAAAGTCAGTTATATGCATTAAATAAATATAAACAAACAATGCCATTTTTCTTGTGGAAAGTTATCACCCAGCCCTCTCCCAGAAAAATGAAATATCCTAGGAAATATTGAAATGGTAGAATATTATATTTCCCTGGATGTGAAAAGGTAGAAACATGTTTTAAAGAGAGAATAGCTCCCTGCAGCTTCCTGCCCCCACCTACTTTGTCAATGGGCCATTAAGATGGCCAAGCCATCTTTACATAATAAAGATAGGGGGATGGGATTAAGACATGATAATATTGGCCCTTTACCCAACTGACCACATGGCCTCTGCGAACTCAACCAAACCTGGATTCAAAACAGAGTTGCCCCTGCATGGCCCCACGGGAGTCTGACAACCAATCAGAATACAAGATCAAGATCAAAGGCCAGAGGGGGCATAAGACCAGGGACTCAGCATCTCACCCTTCCTTCTCTTTTTCTCCACCAACTTTGAAGCATGTGATCACCTTTTCTGTTCAGGACTCAAGCCATGTGATCCTGTCCACCATTAAACCATCTTTCCAAGCAGCTTCCATGTCTCCAGTGTCTTTGTCAGATCCCTAAAAGTGATACTGTCATTCAAATGAGAGGAGGGGAGCCTCAGAGTTAAATCATTAGCTACATCTGAAACAACTGAGTTTTACAACTTTATAACTGGTTTCCTGTCACCGGGGGACTGGAGGGCCCAAAATCTCTGGAGGGATGTTTATGGTAGCCATGTAGGATATATAACTTTGATGTCTAACTAGAGATAGCCATGGGAATGTGTGCTTTATTGACTCCCAGAGCAGAAGAGTTAAGGAAGCATCTTCACACTTGTGTATTGGTCAGAATCTGCATTCAGACAAAGGGGAGGGGTCATTATCAGCTTAATCCCATTTGCATGGTCTAAAGGTTTTCAGATGCTGCTTTGCTTCTAATGGTTTCCATCCTGCTTGATTAAAGGTTCCTTTTGAAATAATCCATTTCAAGAGTCTTTACTTTCTTAAGTTAGGAGAGGAGCCATTACAGTCTTTTTCACCACTTGGAGCCGAACCCAGAAGGACATTTCTTCCAGCATTCTTTTAGTTGCATATTTTCATAATGTTAGCAAAACAGGTAAGATTTTGCTCTAAGCTTATAGGCTCAGCTTTAATATAGTTGTTTATAAAAGTATAAATGAGATTTCTTCTGTAGATCTTTTTAGAGATCTTAATGCTCTATAATACAAGAATGATATGTAGTCATTTGGTCCAGTTGACTCTTCAACTTTATTATATGGTTTCTTAACGTATGCCATGAAAGTAGTGGCAAGAAATGTGAATTATTTTTAGTTAAGAATGTCTAGTCTACTGTAGACAGTTTTGAAATGACCTTGATCATTTTAATGAAGGTTTTTGGGAAGGAGGGAAAAAACCCTAATAAATTATGGCCTGCATAGTAAAGATAACAAATACTACTGTGACAGTGGTCAGCTGTTATATGTCAAGTTGTATAGGCCTTCTGTGTACTATAAAATTGTCACCAAACAATTCAGTCTTTTCTCACACATTAAACAGAGAAGTGCTATTTTAAAAGGCAACTTTGTGATGGTCTGTTACATTTGAGCAACAGCATTTTTCTCCCCATGACATGAAGGACAAAATAAATATTTGCTTATATTGAGAATGCTGCAGACTCATTATATTGAGAATGAGCAATATACTGAAATGGAATATAGCATGCCTCAAATCTCAAAACCAATTTCATAAGCATACAATTTCACAAGAAAACGGTTCTTATGGATAAAGTAGATTTAAGATCCCAATGATAAGAAGTCATCTCCTACAGGGGTTGGACAATTGCTAGACTAATCTGCACGGACATTTTTTTTCCTAAGTATGACCTGTATCCCAGTATAAAGGAGTTTCTTTATATATTTACAACTATTACAGATATTATTAGTAATCTGAACCTTATGGGCAATTCTGTTTTACACAAGATTTTATTTTCTTATAATCAACTTCTTTCAATTCATGTCACACATTCTGTTCTGCTCAAAGCCATGCTTTATCCATATCTTAAATTGAAGTAAATACTATCTAGTATTTAATAAATATTATTTAAATAATATTCACTTTTTCTTGAAAGAAAAGAAAAAGCAATATTTATTTATTTATTTATTTATTTATTTATTTATTTATTTATTTATTTATTTATTTATTTATTTATTTATTTATTTATTTATTTATTTATAGAAATATGACTTGATTTATAAAGTAATGAGCTTTTTCCATGGATCAAATTTCATTTTTCCTTCATGTGTATTTTGCCTGCAAATAAATATACACTTTTTATAAGATGCTTCCAACATCTGTAACAAGCCTCAATGATATTGGTAATGAGGATGAAGGCCCTGGGGGAGGGCCTTCTCTGTTGCAGCTCTGGCCCTCTGGAACGACCTCCCCATTGAGATCCGGACGCTTACTACCCTCCCGGCCTTCCGTAAAGCTACTAAGTCCTGGCTGTTCCGGCAGGCCTGGGGCTGTTGAAGTATCCAGCCCCATTTTAATTGTGAATGTTGTTGTATTTTAAATTTTGCATTGTCTTATTTATCCCCCTTCCCTTTTTATTGTAAGCCACCCGGAGTCCTTCGGGAGTGGGCGGCATACAAAACTAATAAACTAAACTAAATGAAACTAAACTATCGCCATTAGTGAGCGACCACATTTTCTAGGGTTGTTCTTATATAAGAGTAATAAAGAAAGGTTTATATTATCTCAGTATTAACTTCAGCACATTACCCACGCTTAAATATCTACAGCCTTGCAAAATTAATTATGAATCTCATGAATTTTTACAGACAGACAGACAGACAGACAGACAGACAGACAGCATTCTTTTGCCTGTAACTCTTAGAAAATTAAATTATACATTAACATTAATGAATACTAAATTTCAATAGGTTTTTTTCTGTCACTCTAATCAGACCCTGAAGAACAAGTAGGGAATTAAGCAGAACATTACAGACATTTTGGTGTCCACAGGATTTAAAGATGATATGTTTTTCAAGATGTCTTAATTCCATAGACTTTTATTCATCTAGTCTCTGGTGGTGGGTGAGACGCTCATCCCGCAGGATGAGGTGAAGTGAGGCAGGGGGCAGGGCAGTTGTTGCCGGAAACCGTCGGCCACCACACAGTTGCAATTTGTGCATAGGGGGCGATGGTTTCTGGCAGGCTGTAGCCCTTCAGCGGGTGCACTCTGCAGCTCCAGAGCCTGCTGCCACCACTGGGCTGGTCGTTCAAGAAGCTGGCGCGGCAGCAGCAGGTGAACGCATGAGGGAGCCACATGATGCAGACAACTGGACACGCTTACTCCATCCCACTGTCTGTTTGGGCTTGTGGTTAGAGAGCAGGTCGCTGCTGGTCATCTTCTCCTCAGCCCCCTCGTGGGTCTTGCCCTTGGCCAATGCATGGACTTTGTTCCCCTCATGCACCCAATGCACCTCATCCCCACTGCGGGCTGCTGCTGCTGCTTTACACACCTGCCAAGCCAGAAGGAGGTGAAGTGGTCAGCTAGAAAGGCCGAGTACAGGTGGTAGAGCATGCCCAAATCCAGCAGCAAAAGGCAGCAGAACAGCAGAGACAGTGGGGGAGGAACATGATCCCAATTGGACCTGGGCAAGCATGGCGCTGATGGGGATCCAGCTTTTCCCGTTTGCGGTGGCTGCCTTTTTTCTTCTGGGCCTGGGCATGCTCTACCACATCTACTTGGGGTTTCTAGCTTGCAGCCTTTGCCTTCTTCGGGTTTAGTGGGCCTGGTGCTCCAGGAAGCGACTTAAACACTTAAACCAGTGGTTCCCAAACCTTTTCAGTCCACTGCCCCCTTGGTGCTACAAACTGATCCTCAGTGCCCCATACCCAGTGGTGGAATTCAATTTTTTTACTACCGGTTCTGTGAGCATGGCTTGGTGGGCGTGGCTTGGTGGGTCATGTGACTGGGCAGTTTGCACAATGGAAGTAAGATAGTAACAGTAAAATTCAAAACTGTAACAATTAATTGCACATTTATTCAAAATCCAATTTAAAAGACCTTTTTAGTTAATGTTAATTCAACAAAATTGTTGAACATGATCCAGTGATACCAGGTTTTCAAAGTCTGATAGTCATTTATCAAGAACCTTAGTAACTAGTAACTTAGTAAACACAGTAAAATTTAGTAACTTCTTCACTGTTCAGTAAATTCTTAATGTGATGGATGGGCTTGATGAAGTGATACCAATTTCCCAAAGTCTGGTTTTAAGTCACTTAGCAGGAATCTTAAATCACCATGTTCAGTAATCTGGAGTCAATTTCTTTGCTTGGAGAAAAGTTGGATGACCACACTGAAGCCATGTTCCACCAAATATGATGTTGGAAATGCAACAAGGAGCTTCTTTACCACTGTCCATAGTGCAGGATAGCGATCAGAAATTTCTTTCTGTAACCAAAACTCTTGGTACGATTTCTTAAACTTTGGCTTCAGCTCAATGTCATTTTGCAGCTCTATGAGTTGTTCCTCCACTACCCCATCTTCCTCAGTATCTGAAAATGGATTTATCACCCAATCTGGAATTTCCATCAAAAAAAGATCCTGATATCACTCAGACATCTAAGTCTTAGAATGTCAGAGAAACAACTTTAGCTGGATAGTCACATTCCTGCAATAACATCACTGTAATTTTCAGTTTCATTAATTTCCACAATATCAACACTAGCTTTGCTACTAACCCCTTCCAAACCATCTGCATAATCTTTAAGATTTGATGGTCTAAATATCAAAAACTGTTGACTCACACCTCACATCTAAGCAAAACTAAAGTACAATCTATTTTTCCTTTTTTTTAAAAAAATCTCAATTTTAAGATTTGTATTACTGTTTTCATCCAGTTCCCATCCAAAAATGGCAAGAAACTCTGGTGTCATTTTTTTAAAGCAACCATGGACAGATAATTGCTCATACTTGCCTTAATATTATTGGCCAAGTTTCTTATTGGCTATACTAACCATGTGGTGCTCTAGTCATTGTTAACCCTGCTGCAAAATTTATGTGTGCACATATCCACACATACAAAGGTAATAATCTTATCTCCTTCAGATTGCCAATTATTTTGCAAGATGCAGACATTCTGCCTTTAAATGCTTACATGCTTTCAATGGCTAAACTTCTGCTCGCCGAACCAACTATTCAAAACCAGTAATTCTGCAAGGAGAGAGAATGGGAATGGGGGATTTCAAAAACTAAACACATATCCTAAAAGAAAATCAACCCACGACCAGCATTGAGTGGAGCTTTTATAAGCTTTAGAATAAATGAGCTGGAAGGGACCTTGGAGGTCTTCTGGTCCAGCTTCCTGCTCAAGCAGCTCCCTGCTCAAGCAGGAGAACCTATACCAGAGGTCTTCAAACTTGGCAACTTAAAGACTTGTGGACTTCAGCTCCCAGAATTCTCCAGACAGCTAGGGACTTCAACTCCCAGCTATGCTGGCTGGAGAATTGTGGGAGTTGAAGTCCACAAGTCTTAAAGTCGCCAGGTTTGGGGACTCCTGACCTATACTATAGTAGTACATACATATATTATACTATACCTATATCAAAGAAAGCTCCCGTGAGTTTAACAACACCCATATTTCCAAGGCTAGAAACCGAAGATTGCAATGCGAGCTGCCTCCTGCTAGTAATCAAAATCTCCCTAACCAAAATCCACACCACCAAAAGGGAGCGACCGCACTTCCACTCACCACCCCCTCCCCCTAATTACTTTTACCCAGCAGCGTCTCCATGCAAAGAAAAAGGATGGTTTTTTAAACCAGTGGCAAAGAGCTTTCTCACAAGCTCAACTAGAATTCGATTGGTGGAGTTTTTCCCCCCTAACAACACCATGCACGATCTCCCCACCCACCGACCGTTTTAAAAAAACCTTTTCACAAGTCAAACAGGTCGGTTAAGATGCCAGTGGTGTTGGGGGGATAGGCGATTGAAGTAGCACACGCCCCTCTCCTGGGAGGAAGGTGGTGATTGGAGGGGAGGTGGTGACATTGCTAAAAGGGAAACCCGCAGCTATTTCCAGGTTTGTTTGGGTAATTTCGTCCTTCTGCCCACGCTGATGGGCTTTAAACAGTCCATCTTCTGCTCGGCAAGTTTCTCCTTTCCATCTCAGAATTAGCTAAGGGGAAGCTACCAACCTAGGGGCGATGTCCTGTGCAGCCAACACAATACACGATCTTTTTTCTTTGCCGTCTTAGCGCCCTCCCTACCGCCCCCCCCTTGCCTCTTAGGCTTAGCGCCCCCCCCCAAGTCATCCCACTGCCCCCCAGGGGGCAGTACTGCCCACTTTGGGAACCACTGACTTAAACTATAGGAGTTGAAGGATCAGACCTATGACATGCAATATTCCTGAAGTTGGGTTTTCCAAAAAGGTTAAAAATATGAAATGTATCTTTTTAGTTATTATGCCTTATATCAGTGATGGCTAACCTTTTTGGCATCAAGTGCTGAAACTGGAGCATGTGCACATGAGTGCACTGGAGCCAGAGCACCAGAACCCAGAAGAGAGCATCTGGTTGGAGCACATGTGCACAGTGGCCAGCTGCTCTTCCAGGTTCCGTTGCGCCCACAGAGAGGGCTTTCTATGCCACCTCTGGCACATGTGCCATAGGTTCGCCATCATAGCCCTATGTATTGCATTTGCTGACACAAGTGATTGTTATGCACAATACCTGAGATAATTTTGCAATTTATTTTGTTTTTTAAATTCTTTTAGTTTTATGAAAAGGATTATTTATGTTGAAAACTGTCAAAAATTCTCCTGTTCATATTTTTATATTCATTTTTGTTACTACTATTCTTAGTTTTTCCAGCTATTATTATTACATTGCTTATCTTTTCTCAAACCTCTTATTTAAATTCCTTATTTTTTTTTTAATAAAACAATATGTGGAATACTGAACTGGCTGAGATTTCTTTCAAGTTATTCTGGGAATACTTACTATTTATAGTAATTCCAGCTTCCTTTTAAGAGGTGTAATTAAGGAGTTAGTAGGTATGTGTCTATTGTTTCTGTCCTTACCCTTTACACTGTAATGTCCAAAGCTTCTTAACAACTTAACATTGTCAAGAGTTAATTTTGATTGTGATGGATATTAAATAAATAAATCATATCCTTCACAGTCTAGAAAATCTAAACTGCTAAGGCTTTAGAATTGCATGGGCTGCTTATTATTTTACCTTATTGTTTTAATAGACTACTAAATGTGCAGACAAGACCAAAAATCTCATGAGATTAAGGTTATATGGCCTTGTTTCTACTGCACATAATTCAAAAAGTTCATGGGAAGGTCAACAACAGAAAGAGGTATTGTTTATAAATCATAAAGCATGAAGGTGACTTCATTCATTTATTTCTAAATCATAGAAATGAAAGAGATAATTTTATTTTACCAGTATTATAATGAGATTTCAAATTTAGATCCTAGATTCTTTTCAAAGAGCATTTACATGAAAAAATTACTCATAAATTTTATTTGTCTTGCAAAACAAAATGCACCGAAGAATACTTAGGACACATATACAACATAAGGTAGTTATATGATTTAACTTTAGAAGTTTAGCTTTAAACTATGAATCATCCTAGTCTCCTATTTTATTATTTCTAAATTTACTTTTGATTATCACAGAGCGTTTTTAATCTCTCTAACATATATGATCTCTATGAATTCAGTTCACATATGACAGGGATGTGAAACTCATGTTGTCATGTTGTCATCATGTGACATATCACAATTTTCCCTTTGCTAAACCAGGGGTGGGTATGCCCAGTGCACGACATATCTGGCCCGTGGGCCACAAGTTTGACACCCATGACATATGACATATCTATACTTAAATAGCATTGAAACTTAAAAGAATCATATACGCATAAATAATATATGGTGCAACTTTTCTCATGAAAAATATCCATTTATATCTGAAATTATGCTCTTAATTGAAGAAAGTAGAAAGTAGAAGTTCACCCTTTTGTTTCATGGATAAAAGCATACCTCAAAGTTACATTTGTGATATATAAGCTAAGCAAATATGTTTGCCAAATAAAAACCTTGTGTCCAATCCTGATAGACAGTAGCATTCAAATTTACAGCTTGCCTACAAAGCTTCCTTGAAGATATTCTGCCTACTTGATCTGATTTTTTTTCTTTTTCTTTCTTTTTTCGTTTCTGCTATAATTTTGCACCAGTGAGGTTAAATCAATTTAGTTGTATTTAAGTACAATAACAATAAATATTATACTTATTTATAGCCTGGGCAGATCCGACATCACAACTATGACTTTATGTCTAACTCATAATTACTGCTGTATTTACATTCTGTGCTGTTGGAAATTGTAGTTCATGTTCTACAATGTGTTCTGATTTTATTTACAAATATACTATAAAAAGAGAGTAATAAGCTTTCAACCTTTTTAATTTTTTTCTAAATGATTTGGCAGATATTCATATTGAAACCAGATTTTAAAGTTGCTTTCTAATGTGTACATTTAGGCTTCCTTGGGGTTCAGATGGATAGATTGCTGGATCAATTAATTAATAAACAGAGTACAGAGCAAACTTGGTTTTTTTAGGTAAACTGTACTAATAAAGAGTCTTTATACAGTTAAACAGCTCTTTGCACACATAGTAAAATGTTCCAGCTTCTTGTATTATGTGGCTGTGCAGTTAGTAATAAAAAAGAGCCAACTGATAATTTAAAAAAAAAATAAGAAAAGGGGAAATGATTGCAAGATTTAAAAGAATGTTAATCTCTTTCAAATGCCTATTTAAAAATTTTAAAAAAGTTTTTCTCTTCCCAACAGGGTAAATGCCTTCTATGTCTCAGCATTAAACTATGTGAAGCATCAGAAGTCTCCATTGCACTTGGTAATAACTCTTAATTCTCATCACCAGGAGAAAGAGAACAAGATGTGAAGGTCATCCAACAACAAAGGTAATAAATCTCATAAAATTGGAGCAGGCCTCTACCAGTTTACTGAATAAGCCAACAAAACAGTTTATTATAGAAACTCCCATTTGGGGTTGAATTATGGGCACACAATTGATGACTATAAATGAAATATATTGCATACAATTTATAAAAGGAAATTGAGAGTCAAGACATGGTAACTCTTTACTTCATAAAAATAGCTCTGTGTAATATAAAAAGCAAAAACTTGATAATGAATATAATGGTGATATTAATACAATTGTATTTATTGCATGCATATTTCCTTAGAAAGTGAGAATAATTTCTACATGAAATAATTTTCTACATGAAAGTCAATATATTTCCATATTGGGAATCTAAATTATCCCAAATATACAAACTTTTGAAGTCTAGCAGTTATAAAAGAACCTTAAGTATTTACATTAGTCTTGTTCAAAAAATGTAGAACATAATTCTAATGAATAAAATATTGATGCATATCTAATGAAGATAGTAGGCTTTTGTGTTCATTATTGTCACATCCTGGATTGGAATTATTTAGTGTTGACTTTCTAAACAACTTATTGTTTTTAGTTCATTGTTGCATTGTATTCTTTCGATGATGGAACCAGAGGTGGGTTTCTGATGGTTTGTCCCGAATTGGGCGAACCGGTAGTAGCGGTGGTGAGAGGCTCTGTCTATCTGCACGAGCACGCACAAGCGAAGTGTTAGTAAAATAAATTGAAACCCACCACTAGATTAAGGTGACCAGATTTTCAGATTGGTAAAGAGGGACACCTTTGACTGGGGGGGTGAGGAGGGGGGGCTTGATTAAAATTTTTATACGGAACAACAAAAATTTTCATACAACCCAAAAATAGTATTGTAATTTTTTTTTTATTTCAACATAACTACAATTTACAAATATAAATTGTAACTGTTGCCAAACATCAAAATTTTGATCACGTGACCATGAGGATGCTGAACGGTCACTAAGTGTGAAAATGGTCACTAAGTGTGAAAAATGGTCATCAGTCACTTTTTTCAATGACATTGTAACTTTGGTCACTATACCACCTTTCTTGCCATAGTTCTTAAGTGAATAACTGCAGCTGATAAGTTAGTAACATAAGTGAATCTGGTTTCCCCATTTGACTTTGTCAAAAGGTGATTATATCACCCCAGGACACTGAAACCATCATAAATACGAATCTGTTGCCAAACATCAAAATTTTGATCACGTGACCATGAGGATGTTGCAACGGTCGCTAAGTGTGAAAATAGTCACTAAGTGTGAAAAATGGTCATCAGTCACTTTTTTCAATGCCATTGTAACTTTGGTCACTATACCACCTTTCTTGCCACAGTTCTTAAGTGAATAACTGCAGCTGGTATTTTGTATTTTGGATAGAATCTTTTTTTAAATAGTCTAAGACAATTTAAAAAAAGAATCCACACAGAATAAATTGAAGTAAAACTATTTTAAAAAATTCTATTCACAATACATTTCAAAGTATTGTGCATAGAATTTTTAAAAATGGTTTATTTCAATTTATTTTCGATAGAATATTTTTTTAAATAGTCTAAGACAATTTAAAAAGAATCCACACAGAATAAAACTATTTTAAAAAATCCTATGCACAATAAATAAAATATTATTTTAAAATACATTAAAAAAATAAAAGAAAAAACCCAGCTCACTTACCAGCAGGCAGGAACTCCAAGTCAATCCAGAATGATGTAGATGTTAATACAAGTCAGGGAAATATTTTTCAAAGAAACTTTGCCACCATTTTTTCCACACGAGCCGACCTCCAACCTCCGTGCCCCTCCCCTCTGGAAAATCCAGGAAGGAACACTCGCGACTTCTCTAGCCAAGTATTTCCTGCAGCTCTATGGTATTGGGTCTTCTTTTCTTAGAAAATGAAGTAAAAGGGGCACGGGGGGTCCGTTTTCTTGCTTTAACATTTTAATATCTTCAATTAAAGTACTGAGACAGTATGTTTTGTCTTGCCCTGGTTAGGATTTCTTAAGCAAATCTACTGGGCTTTCAACATGAAGCCAGAAAATCGGGACTTTTTAAAAACGCCCCAGGACAGGGGACAAATTGTTATAAATTGTGACTGTCCCGCTGAAATCGGGACGTCTGGTCACCTTACACTAGATGGAACCTATCTGGGAACTACATTCTGACTTGTAATTAGTCTGTTGTTCAATAGAACTAATATTCCATTTAATTTTGATTATATAGATTCTAAAAAAGATAGAAATGAAGAAAGAACCTATAAGTTGTGTCCAGGAAAAGTCTGGTCTATGGATTCATAATTGATCAGAAAACTTTCATTCAATCTTTGGTGGTATTGTTTATAGCTCTGCACCATTTTCCAGGCTTTATGGCAGTTCTTGGATTCAGTTAAACAAATTCCTTGGCCTATACTTTTTGGTCATAAATACAGAAAATGTGTTTTGTGCTGGACACAAAAGAGTAAACTAAAACATTTCTTTCCTGGTGTTCTGGTGCCCTCATTCAGAACCGCTAGCACAGATGAAGCAAAATTTTACATAACCTGCAAAGGTGCAGCATTAAGTCCAATTCAACTGAGTCAAATGTCTGAAATGAAGTGGATAAACTGTGAGGCTACTAATAGTCCTAGTATTTCCTCTCTGCATAAGTTAAACAGGGAGGATGTCATTTCCTTGCTGAAAGTGATTTGTGGGGAAATCAATAGTCTAAAGCAACCAATGAAAAAGAACTGGCATCTAGCATTCTCTATCATCTAAAGCCATCATCTGCCCAATAGATACAACTATTTTTGACAACTTTAGATTAGTTTCCAGCCTTCCATTTTTAGGAAATGTTGTAAAGAAAATGTATTACAAATTCAGAGGACCCTTCAAGAAGCAAATAATTATTTGAACCCTTGGAAACTGGGTGTTAGGTAAGGTTCATCATGGAAACATGATTGGTTGCATTTATTTATGACCTCTGAAGAGAGCAGAATTAGGGGGGTGGGGTGTAATTGTTAACCTCAGTAGCTTTCAATCTCATTCACCATGTTACTCTGAAACTGGTGGGGGTTTCAGTAGAACTGGGTGGGAGATAAGAAGTGTCTGGAAATTTCTACTTTGTGGAGTATCTTAGTGCTCCCAACTTTCCCCACAAAAGGGAAATTGGCACAAACAGTCTCCCCATGCAGCCCATTTTGGCTTCCAGGTTGGTGCAGGAGGCTTTCCAGGCCCAAAATGGGGTCCAGGGCACTGTGTGAGGTCCCCCATGCCCCGTTTTGGTCCTGGAAAGCCTCTTGTACCAACCTGGAAGCCAAAACGAGGCATATGTAGGGAACACACACATGTATGCACAGGAGGTATTGCATTTTGGGGGTTCACCTTTGTTGATGCAGCTGGGCACGAATCTGTCATGAGACACTGACCTGCCACCGCCGCCACCTCTTTGCTAGCGCAAATGGCCTGCACCCGCCACCTCTTTGCCGATGCGAATGCCCTGCTACCGCTGACTCTTTGCTGGTGTGAACAACCTGCCACAGCAGCCTCTTTGCCAGTGTGAGGCCCTCCCCGCATCCCCATTTTGGGAAAGCCTCCTGCACCAACCTGGAAGCCAAAACACGATGCAAGGAGAGGCAGTTCGCGCCAGCAAAAAGGCTGTGGTTGTAGGCTATTCACGCTGGCAAAGAGGTGGCGGGTGTAGGCCATTCATGCCAGCAAAGAGGCAGCAGCAGTGGCAAGCCAGTGTCTCAGGGCGAAGTCATGCCTAGCTGCATCAACAAAGGCAAATTAATGGAGGATTTTATAAACAAGTAAATGAAATGCTAGCATGTGGTTATGGATTAAATCTTTGGCATAGTTAAGGATGAAGGATGTTTAAACAACTGTAGTCAACTAAAAGTGGAGGTATGATGATGTTAATATGGTAAATATTTGAGTTAAGATATTTGAATTAATATGAATTAATGGAAGAGATGCACAAAAACTTGTTGTAACCAGCTGATATACTTTTTTATAACATATACTTGTTGTGGTTGTTTTTTTTTCTCTGTCTTGTTTTTTGTTCTTTTTTGTTTTGATTTTTCCCCCCCACTGTTGTGGGCATGTGTTGTTTATGTAACCAAAAATATATATATATTAATAAACAAAGGCAAATCCCCAAAATACAATGTGATCGCTCCCCGTGCATGTACCCGCTCCCCTGGGCATGCAAACGTGCATCCCCAGTATGCACCCCACCCCCCACGCATATGCAGCAGAGACCCCAAAACTAGCTGGCCAGCGGGAGACACGCGCACATGCGTGGTGGACCTGGTCTGGTGTGCCTGCAGAGAGAACTCTGTGTGCCACCTGTGGCATGCATACCATAGGTTCACCATCATGGTCCTAAGATACCCAGTTATATAGCTTTGCTGTCCTCTAAACAGGAATACAGTAGAACTACTGATCAAGTGTCTGATGCTGTTAGTGTCTGGTTATGTAGGAATAGAGTTACCATATTTTTCAGAGTATAAGACACACTTCCCCCCCCCCCGTAAAAGAGGTGAACATTTGGATGCCACTTATACACCGAATATAGCCTCGCCCACCCACCATCTCCCACCCTTTGGCCTCTGCCTCCCAGCAATTTACCTCCTTGCAGCAAACAGAGAAAATGGGGCTTGCTGAGGTGGCAATAGGCTATGGCAATCCCTACAGCCTGAAACAGCTGATCATCAGGAGGTCCGTGTTTAAACTGAAAATGAAACTTGCTGTTTGCTGCAGAGGCAAATTGCTGGGAGGCAGAGGCAGATTGTTTCATCTGAAACTGAAACAGGCTGTTTGGTGTTTGCTGCAAGGAGGTAAGTCAATAAATATAAATGCCTATAGAATGTTCAAATTATTAGACTTATTTTTTAAAGACTGCTTTATTATTGTTCTAGACAACTTAACAAAATGAAGAAGCTTTTTAAAATAAATGCTTGATCTGAAGAGGCCCAGTGCTATTGCATCTTCTTTTAAATAGCAGAGAATAATGTATACTTCCAGAAAGCTACATCAATTTTAACAGCATCTATACAAGTATAGTCTGAAATGTAGCACCCATAAACAGTGTATATTTTCTATACTGTTTGGTGTTTGCTGTAAGGAGGCAAATTGCTGGGAGGCAGAGGCAGATTCCCCCCCCCCCCTGTTTTCCTCCCCAAAAGCTAGGTGCATCTTATACTACAGAGCATCTTATACTCCTAAAAATACGGTAGGTAAATTCTCAGATGGGGAGTTTGTGGGCCAAATCATTTCAGAATACCATTATTTTTGACTCAGAAAGAAATTTACTAATCCATTGTGATAAATCTGCAATTTGGGGCTATTCCCGGATTCACAGTTTTTGCTTAAAAAGCAGATGGAGCTGTAGGCAGAAAGGTTTCTGGAAAGTTTAATATTATGTGCATATATTGTCATATTCAGTTGATGCTACTATGGGAACTACTTTGGCTGCCAGTTTGCTTTAGGGTATGAATCAAAGTGCTGATTGTGACTTTTAAAGCAATTTACAGTTCCAGACTTTCACTGATAACCTTCTGTGAAACTCCCTTAGTCTGTATTTATCGGCCTGTCCATCCCAAATATAATCAATATCATCCAGGTCTTGTTAACCTGAGAACCTTATCTGATAGGACCTCAGAGCACTGACCCAATGCTTTGGAATGTATTATGGGGATATTGCATACCCATTGTTTCCTGGATTTCAGGAAAGCAATTCACCTAATTACTCTATTTAAATCAATAGGAAGGCATGTTGCAATTTTGAGAGTGAAGTGACAGATATGTAACCTTTTTTCGCATTTTTAAATTGGTACGCTAGGATGCCGGTAGACAGAAGTAACTAAGAAAACCAAACAAAGATGGAAGTATATTGAAATTATGTAGAGGAGTCAAAATCCAAGATAATTTAGAAGATATTTCCTATTTACAAAAAAAGTTAGTTGACATTAGATGAGAATGTCATTACTGTGCTGGAAGTCTACATGAAAATGTCTCTTTAGAAATATTCCAAGGAATGGAGAAATAATCTGGAAAGATTCTAACCAAACTATGCAGACAAAACTGAAGAATCACACAGTGGCCAGCAAATCTATAGTTCAAGGTCAGTCTACATTTTAACACCAAGTATAGGAGTGTTAACAAACTTTGCAAGCTATTGTGGGACGCCCCAATCCAGAAGAATGAAATACTTTGGGAAATATTAAAAAGGTAGAATATTACCATATTTTTCGGAGTATAAGACAAACCTTTTTCCCTCAAAAAAGAGGCTGAAAATCTGGGTGCATCTTATACACTGAATACAGCATTTTTTGCCTCCCAAAACCCTGTCCTCTTCACCAAAATGGCCGTGCATAGCCTTTAGGAGCCTTGCAGAGTGCTGCTGGGGAGGGCAGAAATGAGAGAAACATGGGGCGGTTTTCGCGCAATTTTGCTCCCCCAGCCCCCAGAAGCACTCTATAAGCCTCCTAAAGCCTATGTATTTTGACAAAAATGGGCCAGTTTTTGAGAAAAGTGGGCCAATTTTTGCTCATTTTGCCCCCCCTGGAGCACTCCACAAGCCTCCTAAAGGCTATTCATGCCCCTTTTTTAAAAAAGGGCCCATTTTTGCAAAAAACAGGCCATTTGAGGGGGGGGGTCTGCAGTGTGCAAAAACTTTTTTTTAATTTGCCTCTTCAAAACCTTGGTGCGTGTTATACTCCGAAAAATACAGTATATTTCCCTAAAGAAGAAATGGTGAAACATACTCTTAAAGACAGAAAGCAGCCCCAGTCTCCCTGCCCCCAAGCAGAAACTGAGGAGACCAGCTTTTAGAAATGCAGATTTGGTAATCCATTCAAGACAGGATATTTTGAAACCCGTTGCAGCACAACTAACAAAAGCAGAATAATAGGATTAGAAGCAGTCCCTCACCCAAGGTCCAACACAGGATGAAAGCCATTAGCCACAATAGGAATTGCCCAACACCCTTTCAGAACACAAATCCCTTCATTGTACCATCCCCAGAGCAGATCCAAACTTCAGAAACCTGGGAGCCCAGATAAACAACAAACAAAAGGTTAACAAAATTAGTTCAGACAAAAAAGAGGATTTGTATTTCCTCTTTTGCCCATAGAGCCAGCTATGACCCCTACATAACCCCTACATGACCATATAGGAATCTGACAACAACCAATTAAAGGATATGTTCTTGCACAGGAACAGGACACTCAAAATAGAAAGCCCAAAAATGTATAAAAACCCACCCACTCTCAACTCCTTTTGTTTAACTGACGCATATTAGCAAACTAATGCTTAGGATCATTAGAACCTTACAGCGAAAGGGATTCAGATGTTCAAACTGGCATTAAACAAAAGACTGAGGAATAAAAAATGACATTGATGCTCACTGAATAATTGAAAAATCAAAGAATACCCCCAAAAAGTTAATAATTATAGAAATGCAATCCTTGACCATAGAAATGTCTTAGTTTGGATCAGTATTATCAAACTGTCATATGTACTTTGTAAATTGGGAATTCCAGAACATCTCCCTAGATATAAGGATTGCAACCCGTCTCCGAGGGTTATGGAAAGCTCTTAAAGCTTGGTTTTGGTCCCAGGCCCAATGTTGATGTATTAATCATTGTATTTCTGGCTCTCTTGTTTTATTTTTAATGTATTTATTAACGTTTTACAATATACATAAAACTAAACAAATTAACAAATTAAATTTATTTTAGAAGGCAAAGCAAAAAAATGCAGAAAAAATAAAAAACAACAAAAAATAGAGGGAAACTTCCCTTTTCCTTTGAAGCAAATATCATTGAAAAAGAACTCTATTACTAAAGAAGACCTTAAGTTTTTTCCATTATCCAATTTTCTTTCTCATCAAAATCACAAATTATGTGCATTTTTTCATGTTTCATGGAAAAATAAGTTTTTTTTAAAAAAAAAAATGTGTTGTTTATAAGATTGTTTTAGTTTTGGGTTGTCCATGAGGTTTTATGTGTTAATTGTTTTAATGGATGCTGCTCAGAATCTATTGGAATTGGAGCTAAATAATAAATAAATAAATAAATAAATAAATAAATAAATAAATAAATAAATAAATAAATAAATAAATAATAAATAATTGCCTTCATGTAAAGCCTATACATAGGTCAGGAAGCTACAGTATGGATAGAACATGATGAAACAGACTGATTTCATTCATTCATTCAATTTATATGCTGAATAGATTAAGAGAACAGATCCAAAGATGAATGTAGAATAAACTTGCAAACCACCTTGTACTATACTGATGATACTACTCAGCTAACTGAAAAAGCAAATGAACTGTGTACTCTAGTAATGGAAATAAAGCAGCAAAATGAAAAAAAAAACTGGGATAAGATTACATATACAGAAGACCATATGACAACATCTATAATAACTAGTCTTAAAATGCCAATGAAGATATCAAAGTGGAGGACAGCTGCTGCCTTATAGAATTAACAGGCAGTCAAGAAATATGCAGCAGACTATCATTTGATAGGGTAGCAATGAAAGAAAAGCTATTACAAAGTGTTGTAACACATCTGTACCTAGACCTGGAATTGTTAGTAAGTGTGATGCACAATGGTGCAAGTTTGGGAACCATTAGGGGTGCTATGAAGAATTACTGAGACAATGAGGGTGATGTGAATTAAGAAAGTTTGGGAACCTCTCACCTAGAGCATTTATTGAAGAATATTTTAATCAGCTATAGCAATAGATAGTTTTTATATCGAATTGATTTGCAATAGATTTGTTACAGTACTCTGCAACTCTACAGTATACATACTTTTTTTTACAGTATGTATACTGTAGAGTTGCACAAGCAGGCAGCATACAAGTGTTTTAACAAAAATAAACAAATAAGGTTAACAATAAATGAATAATAACAATAGAACTTGCTCCAGGACCAAAGAAACAAAATGAATGAAATATTAGAAAATATAGGGCCACATGTAGAATGTTAACCATAAAGGCACAATAATACTCATAATAGATTTGCTAGCTATAGCTTTTGTTCTACAAAACATTGGACAGGAAGGAATGACATATATAAATAAGTACAAAAAATAATAAAACTTATCTTTCCATTAAAATAGTTAAAATGTCAAAACTGGATGATACTTTTGTTATAGGCAAACAAAATAAAATGTGTGTGTGTGTGTGTGTGTGTGTTTGTGTGTGTGTTAATGTTTCCAGACAAGGAGGAACCAAGTATCTATCTCTCTGTATATCTCATATATTGATATTGTGGTATCTCCACAAACTTAAGATGTTTCTGTTTCTCTAATAACTTGCCTGGGTATTCATAATAAAGGACCAACCAGATCCAATTACTCAAATTAATATGATAATGAAGAAGAGTAGGAAATGAGAAAAAATGAAGACATGGATCCTGAAAATAATGAATAGAAACAGACATCTGAACTTGATAATGTGGTTTATGGACAGAATGAATACAGGGGGGAAAATGACATGATACTCAATATTTGTAGGAAGAGAAAAATATTTTTTAACACTAACAAAAAATGGTTGTTGGATAGATATTACAATTTTTTAATTTTGTTAGGAGCTCCACCATCATGAAATACTTGTAAATCACTGACTTCAATCTAAATATTTATATTACAGCCTTGAGTTCAAATTCAGTTAATCAGCTGAAAGAGAATCCAGCATATAATAAAGCAATATTCTGCAAATAGATTTAACTGCATTTGAGCAAAAGTATTTTTATAAAAATCCATTAAAATTACTAAAATATAAATAAAATGAGGTATATTGTTCATTAATGAACAATGCTTTTATTCCAGGCTTGGAGGGGTGGGAGGAGATACAAATACATTTAAATCAATTACGGCATATCTTTAAAAATATAGTTTATTAAATTGCTGTGCCTGAAAAACCATCTTCTGCAAACCCAGAAAAAAATATTCACGACGGCTTTCTACAAAGTTCAAAGCACTTGGCTAATTCTACGAACAGTCTATTTAGTGCCAATTTAATGCCCTGAAATTTGTTCATCTTTTATTTTAGCTTTCCTAAGCTTGAATTCTCCACTGAGGAATAGGTAGAGGGAGATGGATGAGTAAAAAGATTTGCATTTCTTGCCCGTTTCGCTTTGTTCAAGAAGCTATTTTTTAATGGGGAGGGGCGCTGGAAGGAGACACAAATCAGGAAATCTTTTCCCAAGCAAGGCGAGCAGAAGATTACAAACCCAGCACAAAGACAAATATAGGCTCTCTCTTTCTCTATAGCCGGTAAGAGGGGAGGGGAAAAGGTGGAGTTTTTAAGGGTTGCTTTTCGTCTTGTTTTCCGCCCTGTCTTTCCTCCCAGCCAGTAACAAACGTCTGCGCCTTTAAAGTCCAGCGCCGCAAAGCGTGGTTACCCTCGCGCTATAAATAAAAGTTAAGGGCCACGCAGAGGACGACCAGGCAGCGTCTTTGATCTGGGGCGAAGGGACGTCGTTTTCCCGCTCTTCCTCCCTCAGAGTCCGCTGCTGCCTCCCCTTGGAGATATGGCGTGCATGGACAGATATCGGTGCTGCACGGACTCACGGGGGCAGAGCAGTATTCTCTACAACATACTGAAGAGCGAGGAGCTGCAGCAGCAAGAAGAGACCAGCCGGCAGCAGCCCCCGCCTCAACCGGGCCAGGGGCCCTACGTGCCGGCTCTCGGCTGCTCGTGCGGTAGGCAGAGGCGCGTGGCCCTCAAGAACCAGCAGGTCGCGTGCAAGGCGGCTTCGGCCGTGTTGGTGAAAACGCTGCGCTTCGTAAAGAACGTGCCCTGCTTTCAGGAGCTGCCTCTGGACGAGCAGCTGGTGCTTGTGCGCAGCTGTTGGGCTCCCCTGCTCGTGCTGGGGCTGGCCCAGGATCGAGTGCACTTCGAGACGGTAGAGACGACGGAGCTCAGCATGCTCCACAGGATACTGACCAACAAGCGCTGCGATGAAGAGCAGCGGCGGCGGAGGCAGCTCCAGTTGCTGCGCGAGACGCAGGGGGAGTTGGGCCAGAGCTGCGGGAATGGGGATGGAAGTAGCGGCGGCGGCGGCAACGCCGAGCTACCGTCGGCGGCAGAGATCCAAAGCATCAAAGGCTTTTTGGCCAAATGTTGGAGTTTGGATATAAGCACCAAGGAGTATGCCTACCTCAAGGGGACGGTTCTCTTCAATCCGGGTAAGCCAGCTGCTTTTGGTAGTGACTGGGTATGGCTCGGGACAGGCCTCGAAGTTGAGGGACCCCCGGATGTGTTGGCCTTAAACTTTCCACCGGGAACTCCAACTCATCTGGAAGACATCTGCTAACGGAAAGGGCCTGTCCTTCTGATAGTATTCCTCTGTAACTTGGGAGGAAGTTCCACTGATCTGGCTTTGCCCAAACTTGCAAAATCATCTTTTTAAAAAAACGTTCAATAACTGGACACTTAAGGATTTAGGTCGGACAGGCAGCTGTCGGAATGCAGCAATTGAGCGTTATTCCTGGTATCTGTCTGTATTTTTAAAATCTTACTAAGTTAAATGCCTAATAGTAGTATTAGGCAGGGTGATAGAGAGCTCAGATAGAGAATTAGAATTTTGTGAATTGAAATGTTAGAAAAAACAGTCTTCTGATAATACTTGGTGTGGAAGCAAATATCAGTTTCACAAGTGTTGCATGCAGACAACACAAAGTAAGTCAAAACTCCATGCCTTTGGGAACTATAATTAGTATATTGCTAACTATAATACATATTAAGTTTGGATTTTGAAAAATAAAAACATCTATGTGAGTTTATATTGAGGAAAACAAAAATAAATGAATTTACCTCAAATGCTAGCTGTGCTTCAGCATATCTCATTTAAGGATTTAATAAAAAATAAAATTTTGTTTTGATTAATAACATTTTAGATATGTGTTGTTGAAGACTGTGATTAAAAGTTTATTAAATTACGTAGTGTGGAATGGAATGCGGAATACATTAAGCATAAAGACAGGACTGAAGAATTTGAAAAAAATATTTGTAATCTTAAAACATCCAAGTTAATTGAGATGCCAGTCATTTATTATTAAAACATGTAAATAATGCTGCTCTTAAGGGACAATGACAAGAGAAAAACATCAAGCTTCTGTGTAATTTATCAAGTGTTAGATAGCATTTTCTATGTATTTCAATAATCAGAACCTAGTAGTGCTGTCTTCTAAAATAGAATAGAACTATTATAAAATGGTATAAATGTAATATATACTCTGTAGCAAGTGGTAGGTGTCAAAATTAAGGGAGAGATCCTATCATGCAAGATTGCAAAGTTTTGAGCTGAGATGCAGATGTAAACATCTTAGTTTAATTTGGAACTTCCTTTTTTGCTGCATGCAACTGTAGAAATACTTTTGCAGCAGTGCATATATTTAACTTATTTTTGTATTTTTCGGAGTATAAGATGCACTTTGCCCCCTAAAAAGGGTGAAAATTTGGGTGCATTTGAGGGGATTGCCACAGATCATCGCTGCCTCTGTGCCTTGTGTTTTTGGCCTTTGTGCCTCACATTTTCAGCCTCCGAACACTCTATTTTAGATCCGTTCCATGCTGTGGGGATTGTCACAGCACATTGCTGCCGATCATCGCCTCCGGGTGTCACATTTTTGGCCTCCGGGCGTTATATTTTCAGCTTCCGCATGCCCCATTATTGGCCTTCACACATCGTGTTTTTGGGCGGTTTCAGGCAGCAGGGATCGGCAATCCCTGCCACCTGGAACCGCCCGAAAATGGGGCATGCACAGGCCAAAAATGGGCTGTGCAGAGCCCAAAAACACAACATGTAGAGGCAGAAAACATGATGCACGAAAGTGGCGATCAGCAGCAATGTGCTGTGGCTGTCCCTGCAGCTTTGAACGGATCTGAAATGGAGCATTAGGAGGCTGAAAACATGAGGCACAGAGATGGCATTGGTCTGGCAATCCTTTCAGCCTGGAACAGCCTGATTGGGGATAGTCTGGGAGGTCAGTACACCTGCCAATTAGCTACCTGTGCTGAATCAGGCTGCAATAATGTGCTGAAGCTGACCAGGCTGTTTGCTGTTTGTTGCAAGGACACTAGCTAGATGAATACCGATGGATGCTGGTAGGAAGAGGCAGCTTTTTTTCTTGTTTTCCTCCCCAAAAACTGAGGTGTGTCTTATACTCCAAAAAATACAGTAGGTTGTATTGAAGTTAACAGGTTGTTTGAAATGCCTCTTTAAAAAAAAAGAAAGAAATATGTTGCAATGACCATTTTCATCCATAAGAAGGAACTTTAGTGAAACACTTTATTAAACATGGATGTCAGTGCATTTGTGTGAAGAGATATTTTTGCAGAAATATTTCTTTCATATTAGTTTTAGTATCTCTTTAGAAGCGAGTAGATTGGAATACCTTCCATGTAACAGTTTTTATATTACTCTATCAGCACGATAACATCTTTCAATATATAACCTTAGTCAGAAGGTTCAATGTAGAACACTAATTTAGTAATAGCAACATGATCCAATATAAATTGTTTATATTACAAGTGAAAGAGATAATAATGTAATGTTTATGTACTGTTCTTCTTGTCTCTCTCCTTTTAGAGTTGCCAGGGCTGCACTGTGTGCAGTACATCCAAGGACTGCAGCAAGAAGCACAACAAGCCCTAAATGAACACGTCAGACTGATTCACAGAGAAGACCAGGACAGATTTGCCAAACTGAATGTGGCTCTTTCTATGCTTGGATCAATTAATGCCAGTGTTATTGCAGAACTTTTTTTCAGGCCCATTATTGGAACAGTAAATATGGATGACATGTTGTTGGAGATGCTTTGTGCAAAATTATGAAATCATATGTGAGTGAGGCATGACAATTTAGTGTGAAAAGTCTTGACAACAAAATAGTGTAAAATATTGTAAAATAAACTAACTTATTGCTTTAAAGTGGCAATATGTTTGCATTCAGCAATGGAATGTTCTTTGAGTTCACTCTGTTTATTAATTAGAAGTATCTTAAAGCATTTCATCATCAATCTAAATTCTCTTGCAAAATAAAATAATTCTACGCACACACAGAAAGGAGTTTGCAGGTTTCAGTGACTTCTTTGTAGGACAAGAGTGCAATTTTTTTCTTTGTTTTCAAAGAAGTAAAAGTATTATGTAATTCACAAAATTAAAACCTAGACTGATCTGCATAATATATATTCAAAACAGAAAGTGTTCAGTCAAATGCTGTACAATTTTATATATTTAAAGTATCTGTTTAATCAAGGAGAGTGTAATACTTTGTCTTACATTTCATACCTTGTTTGCCCATTAATTTAGATTCAGCAAATTCATAACAAGCTTTACTTGAATGTACTTCATTATGTCAGAAGTTCTTAATCTAGAGAACAACACCATAAAAGAGCTGGAGCAGGGCTGGACAGTGGTGAAATCTAAACATTTTTACTACCGGCTCTGTGGGCGTGCCTTGGTGGGTCTTGTGACTATGTAGTCATGTAACTGGAGGATTAAAAGAAGAAACTCATTTTAACAATGTCCTGCTGGAGCAGGGTTGGACTAGATGACCTCCAGGTTCCTTCCAGCCCTGGATTATCCTCTGAAGTTGCGTCTAGTGCCAGGTTTGTAGTCCTTCCTTCCTCTCCTTTTTCCCTCCCTCCCTTTCTTCTCTTTCTCTTTCTATCTGTTTCTGTCTGTCTGTCTGTCTCTTTCTTTCCTTCTTTCTTTCTCAGCACCCCCACCCCCCGTTTTTGGCTGTGTGACATGCGATCGTCAGAACTTGCTTTTTTCTTTACCTTATTTAGGTTTTTTTTACTACCGATTCTACAAACCAGTAGCAATTTTACTACCGGTTAGAGTGAACCAGCCTGAACTGGTACATTTCACCCCTGTGCTGGAGTGAGTTTCTTGATAGGCAGAAGATGCATGCACATACAAACTTTTGAATTCTACAACATCAGTTCCAAACAATTGAGTAAGATATATTTGAATTTGAAACACACAATCTTGTAAAGTAAACAGAGTTGACAGTAATTACAAACAATTCACTTTATAATATCTTGAGTAAAATAGAATATGTGGATTCAGAGCAAATCTGATTACGTATTCTTGTAATACACTATTTTAACCTAAATATTATCTCACTCTTTAGAATGGGAACCTGATATAAATCTCTAATTTTGTCATTTAAAAAGGTTTTGCTTTCCTTTTCCAAAAACTTTTCCTTTATTTTTGTATCTTTCATATGGCTGACTACTTTTTCCTGAGGTTAAAAAAAAACCTTAGATATTAAAGCTCAAAATTAGTACACATTTTCTTAACTTTCAAATTCCATTTGCTACTTTGCAGAATGAAATTAGTATTAAGTTACATTTGAGAATGAATAAATGAATGGGAGTAAAGAATGCTTCAGCAAACATCACTGTTCTGCTCAAGTATGATATATTCTTGTGAAAGGCTAGAGACACACTTAAGATTTGGCAATTGTACATCCTTAATTCATGGCCTTATTAAAAGTTTAATAAGCACATCTTTCTTAGCCTTATAAGGCTAGATTATATATTTTCCAATATTGTTAATATCACTCACATAAAATTGTTAATCCCCTGCCTAGACCATACTGAATCATTTTATGCATTCTTAAAAATACTTCATGGGGAGGGGGTGGGGTGGGGAATCCTGTATAAGTAATTATAGATTGGGTTGCATTGCTGTAGTATAAAATTGTAAACTAAGAAATTGGTTTCAAATTACGTGAGGAGCATTAAAACATTTAGAGCACTTAATTCGGTTTCAGACTAAAAGTTATTAAATATGAATAGTAAGCTGTGTGAATAAAAAATGCCCCATTAAAATTTAAATTATACTTGTAAGAAGACAAGGTTTCCACAAAATGAAAACTATTATTTTTATTCTTCACAATATTCTTTGTGTAGTATACATAAAAATAACAGTATAATTCTATGCAATCAATTCTAAATTTTGCTGATACATTTCCTTATTTTCACTTAAAAATAGTTTCAACATTTTTGTGTACATAATATTATTGGTGGAATGTAACAGTACATATTTAGAATTTACCAGCTTTTGTTCTCTAAATTCAGCTTGATTGCTGCCTGATAATTGATCCCACTTGTGTACTGTTTGATGACTTTCATACTCCAATCCCAAACTGGGATGACCATAGAGAATGTCCTGGGTTCATGATAATGGATCAAAAATATCTAGTTTTTAGCATATTCCTGAAAATTAAGATGAGAGGCACATGACACAACTTGCAGTTCTATCAACATCAAATGCAAAGATGCACAGTGATCATTTCAATTTTATCATTTTTGCTTTTTGAATCCAAAAAGATGAATTGTGAATGGGAAGTTATGAGAACATAACTTGTTTTCTGATTGGTTTCTCATGTAGTTTAAAAGAATGCTATACAGTGGTGCCTTGGTACTCAACTGTTTTGAAACATTGACACATTTTAATATGAAAATTTTGACCCAGTATTCATAATTTGTTTGGTTTTCAATGCATAAGCTAGAACTTGTCACTGTTGGCTGCCTTGTGACTCTTATGTTATTCCTTATGGAAAAAATGTATTTGGTACTCAGCAATTTTTGTACTCATCATTTCTTGGAACCAATTGAGGAAGGGTACTGAGGTACCACTGTATATTAAATTGTTCAACTTCGTTGATTTTTTTCTTTTTAAAGGGTAACGCTATTCATCATATTTATAAACAATAACAAATCTACAAGAAATGTCCTTACATTCCATGTACTATGAACAGTAATGAAAATCAATTTAATGACTATTTTAATTATAGAATAAAATAACAGCAAACATAACAAATAAAAGCAATAAAATGTCCAGCAAATAAATTTAGAAGGCATGCCATTTAAACATCCAATTTTATAAGTATTTAAACTGGCTATGGAATAACTCAATGACAGTCTGATCCACTTAGATTCACTAGGTTCACCACCTAAATTATTTCCAAGTATGTATGCTTAGGTTGCAGTTTTCATCTTTAATTTCAAATTATTGGTGAATGTACCATAATAGTAATAGCACATATACTGCTTCACAGTGCTTTACAGCCCTTAAGCGGTTTACAGAGTTGGCATATTGCCCCCAACAATCTGGGTTTTACCAACCTCGGAAGGATGGAAGGCTGAGCCAACCTTGAGCCAGTGTGACTTGAACTGCCAAAGTGCTAGCAATTGGCAGTCAGCAGAAATAGCTCACAGTAGTACTACGTTCTAACCACTGCACCACAGCTCATAATAATTGAAAATTATTTAATATTATCATACAGAACTATATTGTCAAGCTTGAAAAAGTATTCTGCCATATGATAATTACCTTTAACATATCAATTTATAATTGAGATATGCTGTTACCTGAAACTGCTTCTCCACCAAATGTTTTCTTCTCCTCTATCTGTTTAATCTTTTTGCATCTTCTCCCATACTTTTTTTTCTTTTTCTTCTTTTGCCCTGTTTATATCATTTATTTATTTTTCCTTTGAATTATCTAAAATATAGAATTTAAACCTTGAACATCTTTCATCTTGAAAGTACTGCTTCTGGTTGCTAAGTAGCAATAATAAGTAAAGCAGTGAAGTTTTTGCTCTGTTATCTTTGGTATTCTGAATAGTAGTATTTCAGATCAAAGAGGATCTAAGCATGGTAGCTATTTGATGAAACTCCCATTTCAAAAAAACTGAATAGGCCAAGCCTTCCTTCTGGTTATTTTTGAATTGTTTACTGCAACTTATTCCAATTTACTACCAGTACTTTACATCTGTCTCCATCTATTCTGATTTTTATTATCGTCAGTCAGTATGGTCAACGGAATCAGTGAAAAATGGACCTATTACATTGTTATTAATGAAAATATTATTGTGTATTTACACACGACAATCAGGAAAAGACATGGATATAAACTAAAAATGACATCATTATGTATCATACCCTTGATAGGATTATTCATTTATAATTTTATAACGTTTTATAACATTGCCAAATAAAAAGACTTGAGGGAAGGAACGTTGCCACTATAGACCTGTCACTGCAATATGAAGAAAAAAATGAATAGAAGAATTATGCATTTCAAATTAAAATTTATCTAGCACAGTACAACAAGGATCTTAGAGAACCAATGCTGCTGCTGAGCATGTATTTGTATTCTGAACCAATTTTATTGTAAATAGTCTGAAACTCACTGTAGGATTATTTTAGCTAAAATGATAATGTAACTATACTAGCAGCTATAACTTTTACCAAATGCTCTTTATTTTGTATCAATAATGCTTTCCAGAGCTGGATTTTGGAGAGAGAGATGGGTTGTTGCTGGTTCGACCTGGATCGGCCAAACCGGTAGTAGAGACAGCTGGAAGCTCTGCCGACCCACCCGGATGGGGAGTGTACACAGGATACCCAAACCGGTAGTAAAAAAAATGGCAACCCACCTCTGGTCTTCCAGATGATAATAGTTCAAAACAAGGGTGCCCAGGATAAGATGGATCTTTAAGAATATTTTGAACTTTCTTAAGGCAGCAGAAGCTATAAAGCTCTTCCAAAGAGGGGAAAAGGCAACCAATGATCCTCTGGGCAACAATGTTAATCTTCTGTTGTGCTGTCCTATCTGCCACTGTGCAATTGGCAAACCTACACAGGTGCAGTAAGTTAAAATATCTCTACAGTGCAGCGGTAGAAGGTTACCAACAATTTTTCATTCATTTGTTGTTTCCTGAGAAGTCCCAGGTAGTATAATCTCTGCTGGGCCCATTTGACCAATGCTGCAATGTGAGCGCTTCAGGTCAGGTCCTCTTTTATTTTATTTTTTTAAATAGTCTTTATTAGTTATACATTTTTTTTAAGGATAAAACATACAAATACAAATACAGTTTTAAACATACAACCCCCCCCCCCCTGCGGTGACAGGCATTCACAGCCCACCTTTTTTTTTCCTTCCTCATTGTTTAGTCTCTAAGCAACATCTTCTCGTTACAAAGTTCAGTGATCTATTACAATACCCATGTTCACTTTTAGTTCCCATTGTTAACAACTGCTATTTAACTTTCCCTGTTTTAAGTCCCTGCTGTTCTCCTTGTCACCCACATATACCATAGGTTCCAGCTAAGATAATGTTCTATTTCTCCTTTGTCCCTCAGCCAACCCGTCATTCTGTCCATTTCTGTACATTCATAGATCTTTTTAATTATGGCATCTTCCGGCGGTATGGTGGTAGATTTCCAAAATTGTGCATAGGTTATTCTTGCAACCACAATTATATGTAGGCTCAAATACCATATAGATTTACTCATGTTTTCTGGTTGTATGCTTACTAAAAAATTCTCGGGTTTCCATTCCATGCTTGCCCCAGTAACCTCTTTTAGCCATTTTTGAGTCCTCCTCCAGTATTTCGTGGCCTCAGTACAAGACCACCAAATATGGTAGAATGTGCCATCCCTTCTTCCACATTTCCAACATAGTGGAGATAACCCAGGAAACATTTTGGCTAACCTCGTTGGGAGGAGGTGCCATCTATAAGCCATCTTGTATGTTTTCTTTAAATGCTGTAGATATTGGAAGTTTAATAGTCTTACTCCATAGATCCCACCATTTGCCCATTTCAATCTCATAACCAAAGTTTCTCTCCCATGTTATTAGAAGGCTTTTATCCATCTCTTCTTTAGCATCTTGACAGGTCAAAAACTGATAAATCTTCGATAACATTTTCTTATCTCCACCAAACAAAATCTTATCTAGCCCCTGGGGGTTTGGGTAGATCCCAAACCGTACCTTATTGCTTTTAAACCTATTTCTAATCTGTAAATATTCCCACCATTCCAGATTCCTGCCCTGCTGCTCTAATTCCATCTTTGTTTTCATGTTGCCATTTTCTGTCATAATGTTTTTATATGTTATGTTTCTTGTCCAATTAAATACACTGGGATGTCTTTTATGATAACACCCAGAAACTTAAAACTGGCCACTTGCTCAACTCAGTCTCCATTGATAAGCAAGGGCTGGATGTCTGATCTATTCCTTCTATATCCACTACAAGCTCCTTGGTCTTATTGGTGTTAAGGACCAAGTTATTGTCTCCACACCACAAAAGCAACCAGTCCACCTCATCTCAATATGCAGACTCAACCCCCCCCCCCCCCCCGAAATTTAATAATAGTATTACTGGCATGAATGGGAATGTACATAAAGAGTATATAGAGTAAGGGACTCAACACGCAACCCTGTGGTGCCAAGATTTTATCTTGAACATGATTCTTTCTTAATGGTATATTTAACTGAAAGCCAGCTAGGAAGGCTTTAGCTAGGATTTATTTCTTGGAAAATTAATAGAAATATATAAAAATGAAATGCTCTAGACATTGGCACATGATTATATAGCACTAATCATACTTGCAGAAAAAGTGAATGTGAGTGAATGTGTTAGTGACAAGCGTAGTGTGTGTATATGAGTGAGTGTGCATTATGTGTGTATGCGAGAGATTTATGTGAGAGATTTAATTGCACACATTGACCACTGACAAGTAGTAGATATTCCATCAATACAGACTCTCATGATTAGTGCAGGAGCAATTACTAAGCGTGGAAAATATGAGGATTATGAAATGCAAGGTGAAATCTTTTATAGTTCATTTTAAATAACATAAAATATATTTAGAAGAGCTTGAAGTAATGCAGATGTTATTTGGTTTCATGAAATGTTGTTTGGTTGCAAGGACTCCCACAATCCTGGATCTTCAAGTATGTATTATTTTGGCACTAGAAGGGACAATATTTTCTTTAACTCAGGAAGATATGGATTCAAGATGGCAGCAAAGGAGGAAGTATTGTTACATTGTGTGGAGAAAAGTTGCTATTAAACTAAGATAAAACGGTAGGAGGAGAAGTAGAGGGGGAAAAATAAATCATAGAAAAAAAAGATTGGAGAAAGAAAAAGGAGAGGAAAGATTGCAGAAATTAGGAGGAAAATGCCACTAAGGCCAGTGACCCACAACAAACATGGCCTGCTGAGAGATCAGACAGGTGTTCTCTTGCTTTTTTTTTTCTTTTGCTTATTTTAACTTTTATTTCTAATGTGTCTTTTACAGTTATGTTTTTGGGCTATAGTTTCTTTTTGCGTGAAGTCCGATGCAAAGAATGAGTTAAGCAGCTCTGTTTTCTCTCTGCTGCCTGTTACTTCCTTGCTGTCATCTTTCTTTAGTGGACTGACTGTTTCCTTGATTTTTTCCTTGTTATTTATATATTGGAAGAAACTTCTTTTATTATCTTTGAATTTTATTGCAAGTCTTTGTTCATTCTGAGCCTTTGCTTTCCTAACTTCGTATTTGCAGATTCATATTCTGCTTTGGTTGTGTGTCCCTCTTTCCATTTTTTGTACTTCTCCTTTTTGTCTTTCAATTTGTCAGAGAGATCTTTGTGCAACCATGCTGGTTTCTTCTTGAATTTCTTGGTTTTCTTTTTCAATGGTATTGTGCTGGCATGGGCTTTTATGTTCATATTTTTCAGAGTTTCCCAAGCCTCTCGTCCCGAAGTGCATGGGATGAATGGCCTGCCGAGGAGAGTGGGGGCCGTGGGAGGGGAGGAGGGGTCTACAGGAATTGGGATGGGCCGGAGCATCCCGGTTACGTTTGGGAGAGGCAGGTATGACGGGAGTTTCAGGGCTGGCCATTACCAGGGAAGGAGGGTTCGCTATGTCACAGCGATCCTTCGTTCCGGCCCTGATAGCTCAACTCAAGGACCAGGTGGCAAGAGATGTCAGGGCCCTGGTCTCAGGTTGCTGCTGCTAAATGCCAGGTCTGTGATTCATAAAGCTCCCCTCATCCGGGACTTAATATTAGACGAGGGGGCAGATCTGGCATGTATTACTGAAACCTGGCTGGGCCATGAGGGAGGAGTCCCCCTCTCAGAAATGTGCCCAGAAGGGTTTCAGGTGCTCCACCAACCACGACACCAGTGAAGGGGTGGGGGAGTGGCAGCTATCATCTGGGAATCATTAGGACCTCATGGGATCCCTGCTCCGGAGACTGTCGGGTGTGAGTTCCTTCTGGTGAAGCTGGACCTAGGGGGTCAAGTGGGCTTGTTCCTAACGTAACTACCTCCCAGCTGCGTTACAACAGCCCTGCCTGCGCTCCTAGAGTCAGTAGCCGGGCTGGCGGTTGAATTCCCCAGACTGATAGTACTGGGGGACTTCAAACTGCCATCTCTCGGCGAACGCTCTGATAGGGCGCAGGAGTTCATGGCTTCCATGACAACCATGGACTTGACCCAGGTAATTCAGGGTCCGACTCATACAGCGGGACATACGCTCGACCTTGTGTTTCTCTCGGGGCAGTGGAGACGTGATCTGGAACTGAAAGGCATAGAGACCTCGCCCTTGTCATGGTCAGATCACTTCCTACTGAGGCTCGATTTTTGGAAACTACTCCCCCACTGCAGGGAGGTGGAGCCATTAAATGGTTCCGCCCCAGGCGCCTGATGGACCCAGTGGGATTTCAGACGGAGCTTGGTGAGATACCTGACTCCCTTGCCCACAATCCGACAGAGTCCTTGGTCGCTGATTGGAACAGAGCGGCGGCTGGGGCTCTTGATCGGATTGCACCTTTGCGGCCTCTCCGTGGCAGTGGATCCAGGAGGGCCCCTTGGTTTACCGAGGAACTCCTAGAGATGAAGCGCCAAAAGAGACGCCTAGAGCAATGCTGGAGGGCCAGTAACTCCGAATCTGACTGAACACAACTAAGAACCTTTATTAGGACTTATTTAGTGGCAATACGGGCGGCAAAATGTACCCATTTTTCCGCTCTTATTGCGTCCGCAGAATCTCGCCCGGCCACCCTGTTTAGGATAACCTGCTTCCTCCTGAAAGGGAGGGATGAGGGGAACCCTTACAGGGAAGAGCTGAAGAATTTGTTCAGTTTCTGTCGGACAAAGTCGCTCAGATTCGGATGGACCTGGACTCCACTTGGACAGTACCTGCAGAGATGCCGAGGGTGGGCCTTGATCAGATTTCTTGGAGCGAGTTCCAGCTTGTCACTCCTGAGGAAGTGGACAAGGCCATGGGAGCTGTGAGTGCCTCCACCTGCTTACTGGACCCGTGCCCCTCCTGGCTGGTTTCGACCAGCAGGGAGGTAACATGAGGCTGGCTCCAGAGGATTGTTAATACCTCTCTACAGGAGGGATCTTTCCCACTGCCTTTAAAGGACGTGGTGGTAAGACCCCTCCTTAAGAAGCCTTCTCTGGAACCAGCTATCCTTAAAAATTACCGTCCAGTCTCCAACCTCCCTTTTGTAGGGAAGGTTGTTGAGAAGGTGGTGGCCTTTCAACTCCGACAGACCTTGGATGAAGCAGATTATCTAGATCCCTTTCAGTCGGGTTTCAGGCCTGGTTACTCCACCAAAACTGCTTTGGTCGCGCTGACCGATGATCTCTGACAGGCCAGGGATAGAGGACATTCCTCTATCCTGGTGCTTCTTGACCTCTCAGCGGCCTTCGATACCATCGACCATGGTATCCTTCTGCGACGACTGGGGGAGGCGGGAGTGGGAGGCACCATTCTACGGTGGTTCTCCTCTTACCTCTCAGATAGGTCGCAGTCGGTGTTGGTTGGAGGACAGAGGTCGACCCCTAGGCCCCTAAAGTATGGGGTGCCACAGGACTCGGTCCTGTCTTCTCTCCTATTTAACATCTACATGAAGCTGCTGGGTGAGATCATTCGCCGGCACGGGATAAATACCAGCAATATGCGGACGATACCCAGTTATATCTGTCCGCCCGGTGCCAACTCAGCATAGCGGTAGAAGTGATATGCCAGTGCCTGGAGGCTGTCAGGGTCTGGATGGGAGTAAACAAGCTGGCACTCAATCCAGACAAGACCGAGTGGCTATTGATGCTGCCTCCCAAGGACGGTCCAGATATTCCATCTCTCAGCCTGGGGGGTGAAACTTTATACCCCTCAGAGAGGGTCCGCAACTTGGGTGTCCTCCTGGACTCGCAGCTGACATTAGAACACCACCTGTCGGCTGTCACCAGGGGGGCTTTTGCCCAGGTTCACCTGGTGCACCAGTTGTGGCCCTACCTGGACCAGGAGGCACTTCAAATGGTCAGTCATGCCCTCGTCACCTCTAGGCTTTATTACTGCAATGCGCTCTACATGGGGCTGCCCCTGAAGAGTGTTCGGAGACTACAGTTGGTCCAGAATGCGGCCGCGCAAGTGATATCGGGTGCACCTAGATACACCATGTTACACCTATCCTCCGCAAGCTGCACTGGCTTCCCATCGGTCTCTGAACGCACTTCAAGGTGCTGGTTATTACCTTTAAAGCCCCACATGGCTTGGGACCTGGATATCTGCGGGACCGCCTCCTGCCACAAACCTCCCAATGACCTATAAAATCTCACAGCCTGGGCCTCCTCCGGGTGCCGTCGACCGGGCAATGCCAGTTGATGACCACTTGAGGGAGGGCTTTCTCTGTAGCTTTCTCTGTAGCTGTGGAACGATCTGCCCCCGGAGATCCGGACCCTTCCCACTCTCTCGGCCTTCCAAAAAGCCACTAAAATCTGACTGTTCCGGCAGGCCTGGGGCTGTTGACCCCAAAATGAGGTCCAGCCCCATCTAGAACTGAGTGTATGGTGTGTTGTTTTTAAATCTATCTTTTCTTTTCCCTATATTTTAGTTTTTGACTTTATTTTTGTATTTGTAAGCCGCCCAGAGTCCTACGGGATTGGGTGGCATATAAATTTTATTAAATTCAAATTCTTCTTGAATTGTTTTCCCCTTTAGGATTTTCATCTAAGGAATCTTTCCCAAGTTAACTTTGAGTTTGTTAAAATCAGCTCTTTTGAAATCTAAGACAATGGTATTACTATGTTCTATTGCTTGTGTTTGCCTTATGTTGAATTCTAGCATGACATGGTCACTCTCACCCAAGGTTCCTGTGGTTTCAACTCCCTCTATCACTTCTTCTCTGTTTGTAAGAATTAGTAACATTAATTTGCTAAATATTTTAATTATTTTCATCATAAATTCTTAATCTGATAGCAACTCAAGTTGCTGATACTTTAGAAGATGGTTTCTAATCAAGAGGAGTTCAGTAAGATTAGATAACTCATATCTGCACCTGATCATCTTTTCATGCATCATATGCAGGAATTGCAGAATACATGTCTGTCAACATATCAAGAAGAAAAACAGAATACTATTCAATCGTAATGAAATATCTCTCCCTCCCTCCCTCCTTCTCTCTCTTTCTCTCTGTCCTATTTATCCTCCTTGTTACACAGTACATATTTAAACATTTCTAAAGTAGTATCCCAAAGGTGCTTTTCAAAAGGCAACAGGACCAAGAAAGTCCAGTTGCCTTTTTAAAAACAACTTTGGTACAGCCATGATATGGATGATTCCATAAACAATCTTAAAGTGATAGTTCCAAGAGAACCAGAACCACCTTAATTGCTATTAATGAAGAATATTTCTGCAAGTTTGACTGCTTAGTATTTAATGTAGCTTTTTAAAGATTTAAAATAAAAAATAGTAAATATGACAGATGCCAAAACCTAGGCAGTTTCAGTTGAATCAGTGCTTTTTAGTGTAATGTTAATACACTCCAAAAGGTGTTTAAAATTCAATTATAATTGTTTGTTGTTTGTTTTGAAATATCAAGGATATAATGTATTTATGCAAAATTAATAATTTTAAGACTTAAAACAGAATTGAAGTTAAGATTGTTGTGTAATATGCTTATACAATTCTGTATTTTGAAGCATATTCACTTAAAACTTAAACTGTCCTGGTTATATCCTTTGACAATTTTCTAAACATCAACTAGGTAATATTGGTATGATTGATGTTATCAATAATAGAAATAACTGATCTCAATTTTCAAGAATGCTACATTATACATGCACAGAGTCTTTACAAAAGCATGAGAAATCTTTTGTAAACTGCATTGGGTCTAGAATGGTCATTCCAAGGTGTTTCTTAATGTTATCATTATTTTCATTGCCTCTTCAAAACTCTTTAAACCAGTGCTTTGGAGCCACTTATAGGAAAAGGCAGTTGAATTCAATAGAGGAGGGCACTTTGAAAGAATGTGTTATTGAGTGAAGTTCCTGCTGCTGTTTAGTAACCTTTTGAATTGGCAGAATATCTTAAAATTGTAAAAAATAGCAACTTATAAATATTGTTTTTCAGTACTATTTAACAATGAAAATCCCTTAGCAAAATGGACAACCTTTTCATTTTTTGACTTTTAAAGTAGCTGCTCTGTTAGAAACTTCAATTTGATCGCATTTTGATGAGGAAAAATAACATTTTAATTAAAAGATGGATTATTAAAGTTGGATTATGTCAGTGACAGGACATCTAACTTTTAAAAAAAAAAATCTAGTGTAGTTCAAATGTGGAAAGTGGAAGTTGAACTAGATTTCAGACTTTTACCTTTTGTCTGCATTTTACCCAATTCTTTACTAATGAGTTCTTCCTCTTCTTGCTGGAAGCTATTTATTAATTAATTGCATATATATGCTGCCTAGATCCCAGCAATTCTGGGAAAATGTTTATTAACAACACAATACAAAGGAACAATGATGACAGAGGAAACAAACCAGATGGGAATAATGAAAAGGAAGAAAAGGAGTATCAGTCATCCTTGCCAAAGACCTGGGCAAAAAGCCTCATCTTCAGGAATCTTCAAAAAACTAACAGGGTGTTTTATTTATTTGTTTGTTTGTTTCAAATCTTGAATGAGAACTTCATTCCAGAGGGCAAGTGCTATCCTGATAAATGATATTGTTTATTTGATAGAACCCAGAGCACACCAATCTTGCCAGGTCAAACTGGTGAGGCAAAACTATGGGAAACACGTGGTTCCTCAAGTAACCAGTCCCAAATAACCAGTGTTAATTGCTCCCTGATTGTGCAAATATATAAGAAATGTTGTGTCAATTTGTAGATATATGGCCTCTTATGGCTTCTTCCTCCTGCCTTTCAAATTAATGGATACTTGGACGGAAACTTAATGAAAATTTCTTGTTTTGAAATTGAGCAGTTGCCTATTTACATAAACTGTCACTTCTGTCCCTGGAACCCACCTCAGCCCATATAATAGCCCTTAACATTCAATGTTGTTAATGTAGCAGAAATTACCTCAAATATTGCCCAATAACCAAATGCTAAAAAGGAAAACACCTTTAACCCTAACCCTCCCTCCTGTTGGAAGAAAAATCTGGTATGGTTCCAAGCCGGGAGAAAGGCGCTAGAAATAAAATGGAGGCTGATTGGAAAGAAGGACTCCGTTTATTGATGAGCAGAACCAACCATAGCATGCAGTTCTGACAAATTGGTTGAATGAGTGGATAGATCTTTATAGGTTTCTGTGACTTTCAAGTTTGAACTGTTCTTGGGATTGTGCAATGAAGGGGCTTTTGTGTCTCTTGCTATTTCAATGGTGGGTTAATCCTATTATGTCCTAAAGGTCATGTCCTATTTTCAAAATTTGTGGGAGGGATATAAATTTTAATATCAAACTGGGGGAGCTGTGACTGAAGATTTTTTTTTTTTTTTGTGAATAGGCTGGTGTGGATTTCTTAATGGACACAATATGTGTCCATATCTAAAGATTTCAGGCATCTGTTGGAGGTTTCTCTACTATGCAGGAAATTGGGGCTGCTTTCTGCCTTTAAGAGCATGTTTCTCCATTTCTCCTTTGGTGAAATATAATATTCTGCCTCTTAATATTTCTTAAAATAGTTCATTCTCTAGGAGGGAGCTTCCCACACTCCTTTCTCACTTTCTTTCTTTCTCCCAGCACAATACTGTAAAATGAAGCATTAATTGAAATTATTCCCAAACCTATAAGAACAAGTATTCATACATATTGTCATTAGGAAAAAGAATTTAATAAAATACAGTAGCTATTAATTTCTCATCTGTATACTGTAAGAGGGAATAAAATAATAATAAGTTGTATAGTGAAAGCTACTAATTCTGCAGGACAAAATTTCTTGAAAGTAACTGTTTTAGAAAGACCATCCTTTGCTAGGCTGATTGCAAAATAGTAATTAATAATTAAAGGGGAAGAAAATAAGAGTATTACAAATAAAAAAAATACATGGGAACCTAGTAAGAAATCATATAACCATAGAGATAGAAGGTTCTCATTTATTCATTCTTCATCTTTATATCATCACTATAATTACCCAAAGCAAACTACAAAGTGACATAGAGAAGATAAACTGGTACCTATATTTCTCTCTGCAGATTGAAGGTATTTCTCATGTATCACAACTTATTCTCTATGTCCAATCAACTGTCTAACTGTTTTTTGGCTTTATTCAAACTCCAGATTAAAAAAAAACTCATAAAGCTGTTGTGGCCCAGCAGGAGCCATTGGAGCTGCCACCAGACTCGACAGCGAGGGGCCCTATGAGTCGGCTCTGGAGGATGTGGAGGACCCTGGACAGGGTTCCAACTCCGAGCAGGGTCCAGAAAGGCTGGTTGGCTACCAGGAGGTGCCTGAGCCTTGGACCAGTGGGGAGGAGACAAGGGAGAGTGATCCGGATGCCAGTAGTGAGTTGTTCCTGGATGCCCGGCACTGAAGAGCTAATAGGCATCAGGAACAGTTGTGCAAGTACAGGAGGTAATTGCACTCAGCTGGTGGTCATTAGGCTCCAGACTATAAAAGGACTGCTTGTGCACATGCCCTTTTTGCAGAAGTCAACGCAGGAACTAATGTCGGAGAACATTATTGTGAGCTTGGCAGGCTGGATTGCTGCCATGGCTTATCTGTGCTGGATTGCTGCCCAAGCTTGTCTGTGCCGGTTTGCTGCCAAGGACCTGTCTGTCTGTTAATTAAATGCCATAACTTATCTTTGGCTCGGAGTGTGTGTTGGTGTGGGTCGAGGGGGGTCAGAGCATAAAGCTATATATATTTAGTTTACCTTGTGACTCTATCAACAAGATACGAAAGTACTCATACAATATATTTTTGGTTTTAGCTTTAGAAATCAGTTTCCTTTGCAGTTCTCCATCTATGTGTGCTACTTGCTACTGCCTGTAGTCTTCATGGAAAATGTTTATACGTTATACATTATACATTTACTGAGCTCTGTGGTGTGATTTTTGGTATAGAGCCAATATCATCTTTTACTTACACAATTATACATTAGCTAATATGTGGTTTTTAAATATTCTTAGCTAAAGTTTTTGTGAAGAATAATTATTTCTAGAACATCCCTGAAAAATTGCTAGTTTATCCACTGCATGAGACTGAATGAGAGTGATGCAGATTCTATAGGATTTCAAATTTATTAATGCATTAGAGTTTAGAGTTTTATTTAGCTTGTATGCCGCCCTATTCCCGGAAGACTCAGGGCGGCTAACAATAAGAAGGGAAGGGGGATACAAAAATAAAAACAACAATTAAAAATTCAGCAACAGTCATAACATAGGATGGGGCTGGATAATTCAACAGCCCCAGGCCTGCCGGAACAGCCAGGTCTTAGTTGCTTTGCGGAAGGCCGGAAGGGTAGTAAGGGTCCGGATCTCAATGGGGAGATCGTTCCATAGGGCCAGAGCAGCTACAGAGAAGGCCGTCCCCCGGGGGGTCGCCAGCCGACATTGGCCGGCAGATGGAATCCGGAGGAGGCCTAGTCTGTGGGATCTAATAGGTCTTTGGGAGGTGACTGGCAGGAGGCGGTCTCTCAGGTAACCAGCTCCGATACCATGTAGGGCTTTAAAAGTAATGACTAGAACCTTGAAGCATGTCCGGAGACCAATGGGAAGCCAGTGTAGCTCGCGGAGGATAGGTGTAACATGGGTGTACCTAGGTACACCCACAATCGCTCGTGCGGCTGCATTCTGGACTAGCTGAAGTATTCGAACACTCTTCAAGGCAGCCCCATGTAGAGCACGTTACAGTAATCCAGTTGACGGGGGCGTGAGTGACTATCCGAAGGGCCTCCCGGTCCAGATAGGGTCGCAATTGGTGCACCAGGCGAACCTGGGCAAAGGCCCCCCTGGTCACAGCCGACAGATGATGTTCTAGAGTCAGCTGCGGATCCAGGAGGACTCCCAAATTGCGAGCCCTCTCTGAGGGGCATATAATTTCACCCCCCAGGCTGAGAGATGGAATAGCTGGACCATCCTTGGGAGGGAGCATCAATAGCCACTCGGTCTTGTCGGGATTGAGCGCAAGCTTGTTCGTTCCCATCCAGACCCTGACAGCCTCCAGGCACTGGAACATCACTTCTACCGCTTCACTTAGTTGGCATGGGGCAGACAGATACAATTGTGTATCGTCTGCATATTGATGATATTTAATCCTGTGCCCGTGTATGATCTCACCCAGCGGCTTCATGTAGATGTTAAATAGGAGGGGGGACAGGACCGAACCCTGTGGCACCCTGTAATTGAGGGGCCTAGGGGTCGATCTCTGCCCTTCGACCAACACCGACTGCGACCTGTCCGAGAGGTAGGAGGAGAACCACCAAAGAACGGTGCCTCCCACTCCCACCTCCCGCAACCATCGCAGAAGGATACCATGGCGGATGGTATCGAAGGCCGCTGAGAGGTCAAGAAGCACTAGGATAGAGGAATGACCCCTATCCCTGGCTCACCAGAGATCATCGATCAGCGCGACCAAAGCAGTTTCCATGCTGTAACCAGGCCTGAAACCGGACTGAAAGGAATCCAGATAATCGGTTTCATCCAAGGACCGCCGGAGTTGAAAGGCCACCACTTTCTCAACAACCTTCCCTACAAAGGGGAGGTTGGAGACTGGACAATAGTTATTCAAAATGGCTGGATCCAGAGAAGGTTTCTTCAGGGGGGTCTCACCACCGCATCCTTTGGGAGGTGTGGGAAGGACCCCTCCTGGAGAGAGGTGTTAACTATCGTCTGGATCCAGACACGTGTCACCTCCCTGCTGGTTGAGACCAGCCAGGAGGGACACGGATCCAGTATACAAGTGGAGGCACTCACCGCTCCCATGGCCTTGTCCACTTCCTCAGGAGCGACAAGTTGAAACTCGCTCCATAAAATTCGCTCAAGACCTTCCCCCGGTACCTCGGCTGGTACCGGCAATTGGAGTCCAGATCTTTATTTGTGGAGTAGCTTTTAAAGACACTGAAAAAAACCCGAATGGGCTAGAAGCAGTGGTGGGATTCAATTTTTTTAACAACTGGTCCTCTGCCCTAATGACTGGTTGAGTGGGCATGGCTAGGTGGTCATGTGACTGAGTGGGTGTGGCCAACTCGACATCACTCACAGCAATGTGAGGCAGTGCAGGCAGGCCGATGCTGCAGAGACAGGGTGATTTCCTATGTACTATTCCGAGTCCCTTCCTTGGTGTCATTAAAGTTTTAACTACTTCCAGAAACTAAACAGCATCAAATTGATTTTTTTAACCCAATACCTCTTAATTCTAATAAATATCACTGGTTGACATTTTAGCAGGGTAACATTTGAATATATCATGGAACAATTACAATCAAAGTGCTTAAGATACAGAAATGTGACTTATTATCATCTTTCAACAAGTCTACAAATGCTAACTTGTCTCTTGATAATTTATCCTTCTTTATCATAGTTTTCCTATCTTTTCATCTTTTGAAAATGATACATTGATTTTCATGGTATTTAAGAAAAAATACTACATTTTAGGCAATATTAGGGAGCAGCATTTAAATTTAAAGCCATGATCAGTACTTTACAGAAACTTTAGAATGTATTGTTTTGAATATACTACTGAAATTATGTAGTACTTTTTTTATTAGTATTAAAGGAAGGAGAATGTCTGAACTGTTCATTAACTAATGTTGTAAATTATATTAAAGGGAAGTACTAGTCTGGCTCTCTCCAATGGAGGCAATAATATATCCAAATCTTATACATTGGGGAAAAATTGTATGTTACAGATACATTTTAGATGAAAGGGGATGATGAAAGGGGTGATCTTAAATCCAGACAACAATTGCAGAGTGAGGGGATGGACTTACCCTGGTGGCTGTATTTTCAGATCCAATCAAGACATGAAAAAGATATTAAATTATAGAGTGTAAATAAAGAACAAACAACATTGGATAAAATTTAATGGGAATGGATGAAAAATTGATTAAAAATATATAATTATTTACTGAACTATAAAATGGAAGAAGAGATAATTAAAGAAACGATGATTGCCTGAGCAAAGAATTTCAGATATAATATAGAATTAGCAAAATGGTTAAAAATTTGGGAGAGAAACTACAAACTGACAATTGCCGCGGCCTAGAAAGAAAACCTCTACAAAATGTTTTATAGGTGGCATTTGCCACCTGCAAGATTGGCCAAAATGTATAAGAACTCCTCTGCCAAATGCTGGAAATGTAACCAGATTCCAAGAACATACTACCACATGTGGTGGACATGTAAGAAAGCAAGGAATTACTTGGAGAAAATTCATAATTGGTTAGAAATGAGCAACATATTGAGTTCAAACCAGAAATGTGCCTCTTAGGTATATTCTCGAAAAGTTATGACAAAGCAACCATATACCTAATGTTACATATATTGACAGCAACAAGAATCATAAATGCTAAATATTGGAAAAATGTGAACACCCCACATATATAATTAGGAAAATTTGGGATTGTGCTGAAATGGACAGATTAATTTTAAAAATTAAAGATAAAGAAGTCTCAAAATATTATAGGACATGGAATAAATTTTATGAATGGATAGAGACAAGAGGTAGAAATGAGAGGGAAGTTTACGAATGTCAAAGCCATGGTTCTGACAGATCATGCAGAGGGGGATGGGACCCAAGTTATAAAAAGAAGGTTTTAGAGATTTACAGATATTGTGGCAGTAGATAGGACAAAAGACAGCAGTGCTGATAACTAGTAATGCCAACTGACAGCAATGTCTGGAAGGAGTATGAAAAACTAGAGAAGTGCTAGGGCATGTAGAACAGTGATGGGATTCAAAAGCCCATGCAGCTGAGGTGTCCACTCAATCCTTGGTGGTAATAAAGAACCACCAGATCCCCCTTGAAGCAACTAAAACCACTGACCCATCAAGCTCCGCTATCCACCAAAGCAAAGGTGACATCGAAGATGTGTCAGAAGATGAAGATGAAGTAAATAGCCTTAATGAGGCAAAGAAAAAGAGCTGGCCCAGGAACCAGAAGCCCTCTCAGGTGGTGTGTCTGGGATGTGGTAGAAACCACCCCCGGTGGGCATGCAATTTTCAGAATGCCATCTGCAGATGGTGCAGCCAAAAGGGCCGCATGGCTAAAGTTTGTAGAACTGCCCAGCCTTCATTGATCCATCCAGCAAAGCTTCAATTTAACAGATGGCCTCCATTAAAGACCCCTCGAATGGAAGATGACTGCAATACCATTTTCAGAACTCCCACCTGTTCTGATGCAATAATATGACAAACTAGCAATGCCCTCCAGAAAAAGATATGACTCACTGTCCAGCTTGAAGGGACTGATTGTCTAATAGAAATGACATGGGGTCGGCCATGTCCATCGTATCCTGCAGCACCATAAAACATATACTTCAATTGGCCAAAAGAAAGTTGCAAGCCTGAAACTTGACCCTAAGATAAGGTGACCAGATGTCCCGCTTTTGGTGGGACAGTCCCAATTTTTAACAATTTGTCCCGTGTGCTGCGGCGTTTTAAAAAATTCCCTTTTTTAATTTTTAATCAAGACACACACACCCCCGGTCAATGATGTCCCGCTTTACCAATGTTAAAATCTGGTCACCTTACCCTAAGAGATTCCCTATCATTGGAAGTGTCATTAGGGTCAAGTACAAGGGTTTCAGTGGACATTTGCCTTTGATCGTCGTAGAAGGAAACCTGCCAAACCTCCTTGGTCTCGATTGGTTTGAATTTTTTGGCCTCAAGATCAGCAGAATCAGCTTCATCCAAAATGCAGACCTGGCCATCCTAGAACAGGAATTCCCCTTCATTTTTGACAGTAAGCTGGGTGCTTACAAAGGGACACCAGTTTCTTTCAACCTAGAACCCAAAGTAGCCCCTATTCGCATGAAACCATGGCACATCCCTTTTGTTCTTAAAGCAAAGGTAGATGCTGAGCTGCACCCTTGGTGCAACATCTGCTGCACTCGTTGGGTGCAGGCATCATTTTTGCAAATTTGGACCTGGCGCAAGCCAACCAGCAGCTGCTGGTAGATGATGAGATGGCAGAGGTCCAAACAATCATCACACACAGAGGGGAATTTAGATGCTGCCACCTCCAGTTTAGAGTCAGCATCGCTCCTGGCTATTCCAGAGCTTGATGGAAAGACTGTGACAGTGGATCCTTGCAGTCATTCCTTATTTTGACAACATCCTCATCTCTGCGATCAACTGATCGAATCTTATGGCCAGTCTCCACTCTGCTCCACCGTTTCCAGCAAGTGGGCCTCTAGGTGAAGAAGGAGAAGTGCCAAGTAGCTGTTCCCCAGGTGGCGTTTCTGGGGTTCCTTATTGATGCTGATGGGCTATACCCTACCACCGCCAAAACCAAAGTCATTCTAAATGCACCAACGCCAACCAACAGGACCAAGTTCCAAGCATTCCCTGGTTTGCTGAACTTCTATGCTATTTTTCTTTCACACAAAATTTCAGCAGCCGAGCCCCTGCATTGGCTACTGTATTAGAAGGCACCTTGGACTTGGGGAAGGAGAGAGGCCAGCATGTTCTGAACGGCCAAGCAGTTGTTGGTGTCCAAAGCTGTACTCTCCCAATACAGTGAGACCCTATCCCTCTGTTGGCATGAGATGCATCCCCATATGGAGTGGGGTAGTGCTGAGCCACCAATTGCCAACTGGCCAGGAAATTCCCATTGTGTTTTTTTTCAAGAACCTTCCCTCCCCTCTTTTGTTTCATTGGAGCTGGCTGAGTTGCTAGCCAAACTGTATCTGTAAACCCCCTAGAAGTGGCCCTCTCCCCCTTCCTGATCACCCCCAACACACTCTTGCCTGTCCATCCCCCTCTCACACCTTCTTTTTATAACTCAGGTCCCATTCCCCCTGTATGATCTATCAAAACCACAACTCAGGAGCCACCCAATTAGTTGGAAAGTGCAGCCTTTAAAAAAAAAGTTTGCAGAGCAAATGTGGAACTTAAAAAAAATCTTGCATCACATACTGCCCAGCCCACAGCCCCTGCAATCATCCCTCCCATCACCAACCGTGCTGCCCCTGCAGCACCATTGCTTTTGCCTGCCACCCAATTTACTAGTGGCTATTTGTCCCATGCAGCAAAATGCCCATGTAAAATGTTGTCTGGACGAATGGGCAGGGATGAAAGTAAGGGGAAGAGGGTCGGGGCCCATTGTCCATGGAGAATGGCCAAGGGAGTGCCAGCAGAGGAAGAAAACTGGCTGTAAATAGGCTGAGATGGGTGGTTAGGGGGAAAAGGGGGCGCAACCAAAGGTCAGTGCCTAAACTTCCTAGACCCTCTACCAGATGCCTGAATATCTAAAGTTTCTGTACAATTATTTTAGTTATTTCTAACTGCGCTCTTCTTGACAGAAAGCTCTGATATTATTCCTTGAATCTGCTGGAGTCGTTCTTCCAACTTAGGAGTCACAGCCCAAGCACTCATAAGTAGATATAGTATTTACCTGTCAGCCTCTGCTTTGCTGCTGCTTTGGCTGTCATTGAAACGGGGAGGGGGGCATGGTATCTGGGAATCATGATGTTCTGGAGGAAGTTTCTAGATGCTTATCTGACCACCTTACTGTGCATATGGAAGGAGGGAGTTTCCCGCCAAGGCCAACTGTCCAGCATTCCATCCTGATGATGACTTTTGAAGTTATCTCCCACCTGACAGTTGGGTGCATTATAATTGGACTATGAACAGGGGTGCCAAGGGGAGGGGATTGAATTATACATGATATTATTCGCTTTCACGCCTAATTAATCAGACTCAGCTTAGCTTTGCAACTGTTCATTTATATTTAGTAAAAGTACACTTGATTTCAATTCAAATGGAGTTGAGTGGTTTCTTTCCTGATTACTAAATGAAGTCGATGCTGACAATAAGCTGAGTCTCATTCGCATCCATCCCAGAGCTAAAAACTACCAAGGGGGGTGCCCTCACAAGAAGAAAAGAAATTTCTTTGCATGTAAGCGACCAGGAGGAAGAAGAGGGGGCAGCGGCGGGACCATCTTTAACGGAAAGACTGGCCAAACTGAGAGTAGAAGAACCTGCCGTCTGTCCCAGATGGACTTGGGGTGTGGGACAGAAAGAGGACCCTGAGGAATTAGATGCTGGAGTTACGAGAAGGAGACTAAAGAAAAAACCAGCAGCTGATTGGAGTGGCACTGGAGAAGAAGATTACAAGATTTCCCACGCCATGAGACTCCTCAAAGAGGCATGGACTGAACGTCGAAGCTGAGAGAGAGCAGTGGAAAGAGAGCCAACAGAGGAGTTGGAACAAATGTACTCAGTGCATAGCTTAAGGGAGAGTGAAGGGGCCGAGGGCGATTGCGCACAAGAACACCCAGAACCAGCCTCCCCCCCTGCGGCTAGAGTCATTCAAAGGGCAGCCCCCCCCCAGGCGACGCCGGATGGCAAAGGTCCCTCCCTTAAGCATAAAATATGATGGAGACCCCAAAAGTCTTGGGTTGTTTATAATTCAGGTCTGGAATTATATGGAAATCTATGGACCTGATTTAGAGACAGATGAAATTAAAGTGAGAATGGTGTTAATGGCCTTAGAGAAGAAAGCAGCCAAATGGATGGTCGGCCTACATAAATGCAATTCCCCTCTCCTGAGGAATTTTGATGAATTTATGGCAGCCATGAGAAGGAGGTTCGATGATCCTTTGACCGAACGTCGCGGCTGCCTGAAATTTATGGCCCTTAAGCAGGAAAACAAAACTGTGCTGGATTATGTGCAGGAATTTCAAGAATTATTAGCTTATATGAGGGGGTGGTCGGAAGAGGCTTTGCTGGATCAGTTTGCTGAGGGATTGAATGAAAAAGTATACCAACAATGCATAAACAGACGCCTTCCCTGTCGTTTAACAGTTTGGTATGAAAACGCTGCAGACGTGGAATTGGATTTAGCCAGGCTTCAGTGCATGAAAGAGGGAGATGTGGAGAAATCTCCCCCAGCAGTCCCAAAACCCCTCCCCCGCCCCAGGAGTAAGGGCAGGGGAGGTTTTGCAGGCAAAGCCAAGCCTTTCACTTGTTTCTGCTGTGGAAAGGAGGGCCATCATGCTGTGAATTGCCGCGTCAAGTTGGCTCAGCCCGCCCCCACCCCTGGAGGGAGGGGAAATCAGTGAAAACTCCAAGCAAGAGAAGGAAAGCTGCTTTCGCTGCTGAGAATGTTTCCCAACGCTTCCAGCCAGAGGAGGAGGGAGGCGTGAGCCCCAGCTCGTCTGACGGATCGGATGGGGAGGAATCTCATCGCTGGGTAAGTTCCAAAATGGCCCCATGCTTATCCCAATTGAGCTGAGAGTGCCATCTTTTAAAATGAAAAGTATCAGTACTTTTTATCAGTGACATCATCAAAGTAAACAAACCCACATGTTGATTATGTCACCAGATCATGTCCCTAAGTGGAAGTGACATGCACAGCCCCCACCCTCCAGATATAATGTGCATAGCCCTCCTCCCCGGATGTGATGTGCATAATCCACCCCACATGGTGGAGGACTCACAAGGTCATAACCCTAACTGGATATGTTGTATTGGCCTAAGCCCATCAAATAAGCATGAATAACCCTAACAGATAAGGTGTGGTGCAAGGTCATAGTCCTATTTTTCAGATAAGACATGTTGAACCTAACCCCCATCAAGAAAGATGTCAAGCCTCTGGGTACATGAATAGCTTAACACTAGACTAATTCTATGGACATTCAAGCTGGCTGTGAAATAAAAAACATGTTTTTTTTTATTTCTAATCATTCTAGCCTAATGATGGTTTTAATTTTTGTTGAGTTTTAAAATCAATGCCTCAAAAGCTGGGAAAAAAGGAGCACCTAAAAGGCAGCCAGGGTCTGCATTTAACACCCCCCCCCCTTTTTTTCTAAAAGGTATTTATTTCTAGGCAGACAAAGATAAGGTATTCAGCTCCAGCGATTCAGTGTGCATATAGAGAACACTGAGAATCTCAATATTCAGCATGCTCTGAAGGTGTGTGTGTGTGTGTGTGTGTGTGTGTGTGTGTGTGTGTGTGTGTGTAAAGCAAGTAGGCAAATATTTTTTGGATGCCTTTGCTATCATAAATGGAACTCCCACAGCTTTTGAATTTCACGGTTGTTGTTTTTTTTCTTGGCTGTCCTGTCTGCTACTCTGAAAAAGGCTTCAGGAAATTACTTGATTCAACATATGGTAGCCTGCACAATCATATTAAAAGGATTAAAGAAGAGTACCTCAGGGCACAGGGTTATGCTGTGTGCTGCATCTGGGAACACAAATGGAGGGCCATGGTGGAGGATGACACCTCTTTGAAGCAGTTTCTAGTTGAGAATAAGCTCCCAACTCCTTTGAATCCTCGAGATGCTTTTTTTGGTGGTAGAATAAATGCTACATGCCTGTACTACAAACCAAAACCTAGTGAATAAATCTTACACCACGATTTCACCAGTTTGTACCCTTTTGTGAATAAGACCAAGGAGTACCCAATTGGCCATCCACGAATCATATATAAAAACTTTGGTGACATAAAGCAATATTTTGGGTTAGTCAAAGTCAAAATGTACCTGCCAAGGAATCTCTATTTCCCAGTTCTAGCCCACAAATCAGGGGGCAAATTAATGTTTAGTTTGTTTGCAACCTGTATAAAAAAACTGCAAACTACCCCCTGTAAACACAGTGATGAGGAAAGAGCTCTGACTGGGACATGGTGTACTATTGAATTGAATGTAGCCTTAGAAAAAGGTTACAGAATTGTTGAAATCTATGAGATCTGACATTTTGAAAGAACATCAAATGAGTTATTTTCAGGTTATATGAACACACATCTTGTTAGATTGGGTAAAGGAAGGCACACAAAGGCTCCAGTAACAACAGCTCTTTATTGCAAGTCAAGTAAACATCTGGCTGAAAATGGGCCGGACAGTATCCCCTTTTAAAGGGATCTGTCAGACCTCTTGACCAATGGGATTCGACCTCTGTTCCTACCAGAACAGAGGACCTTGGTGGAAACCTCTATCAGTGGGGGGGGGGTATCTAACACCCCTCCCCTCTAGGATAGATGAACCCAGCTGGTGACGTAGTTCTGATTCTGAGAGATGCTAATAAGGTCTCAAATGGCATGGCCGTGAATTGGGGGCTGTTGTCAGAGACCAAGACGTCAGGAAACCCGTGCATGGAGTAAAGGCTCTGTAGTATTTTGATTACTGCTTCCGCTCTAGTTGAAGTCATTAGGACTACTTCTAACCATTTTGAGTAAGCGTCCACAACTATGAAGAATGTTTGGCCATGTACTGGTCCAGCAAAAGCAATGTGCACCCTGGACCATGGTCGCTCCCACTCTTTAGCGGGCGCTTCTGGGGGGGCTGGTCTGGATTCCCAACAGGGTGTACATGCAGCTACCCATTCCTTGATCTCCCTGTCCATATTAGGCCACCATACATAACTCCTTGCCAGAGACTTCATCCTGACTATTCCAGGATGCCCTACATGTAATGCTTCTAGTACTGCGATGCGCAGTTTGTTGGGAATAATTACTTGGTTCCCCCCACAACAAACACCCGTTAATAACTGACAATTCATCACATTTGGCAAAATACATTTTGAAATCAACCCCGACAGGCCCCTTGGGCCACTTCCTCCACACCCAGTTCAAAATTTGCTTTATTTGTGGGTCCTTTGCAGAGTGGCATGCAACATCACTAGAGGAGATGGGTCCATTTTCCAGGCAGTAAATGAGGAGAACCATCGTTTTGGGGGTGGGGTCGGCGAGAACTTCAGGCAAGGGGCAGGGGCTCAAGGCATCTGCGTGCCCTAAAGTGGAGCCGGGTCAGTGAATTAGGCGGTAGGAATAGGCAGCCAGGAAAATAGTCCACCTGGTCATTTGGGGGGATAATGATACCGGAGTAGGGCAATCCCCAGTCAGTTACCCCAACAAAGGCTTATGGTCTGTAACCAGTTCAAAATCCCCACCATAGAGGTATTCATGGAACCTTTTCTCTCCAGCCACTGCAGCCAAAGCCTCGCAGTCCAATTGGCTGTAGTTCCGCTCTGCGGCGGACAATGTCCTGGAATAAAAAGCAATGGGGCTTCGGTTCCATTGGGCATGCGGTGGCTGAGGACAGCGCTGACACCAAAAGGAGAGGTGTCACATGTCAACACTAATGGCAGGGTCTGGCTGTATTGTACAAGGAAAGAATCTGCTGACAGAAGTTGTTTTACTGCAGTCTCGGCTTTGCCCCAGGACCATTTTGTGTTCTTGGCTAGGAGGCAATGTAATAATTCAGCAACAAAACGTATCCTTATGCTTTGTCCAACAGTGAAGTGATGGTAAAGGTGAAGAGAATCGTGTTAAATGGTGGTAATAGCAATAAGGTTACATTTGACAGCTTGAAATATTTGGTAGATGATTATTGTCTGTCTGATGCAGAAAGAAAAAAATAGATAAGGGTAGAAGAGTTGGGGATTGTTAGAGTTAAGAAACAGTGGACCCTAGAAATACGGGTCCTCCAAAAAACTCTAAAAGTAGTGTATAATAAAAGATTATTAAAGAGTGAGGATTACTGTACACTGCCTTATGGCTATTAAGGATGGTGGAAAATATTGCACAATTTGTACACCCTTTCTCCTGTATTATAAGCGGGCTGTCCAATTCTGGCAAATCTTTTTTTATCAAACAAATGTTAGAACATGGTGATGTTGCGTTGTCTCAAATGTCTCAAAGTATTTTATGGTTTTATAGTTGTTGGCAACCTCTGTACAAAGAACTGCTTAATAAATTCCCTTATATTAAATTTATGGAGGGTCTTCCATCTTTTTTTGAAGATGATGATTTGTTTTCGCCAAATCAAATCACTCTAGCCATGATAGATGATCTCATGGCATCAGCCGGTGACAGTGACCAAATAGAGAAGGCTTTTACACAATACGTTCATCAAAGAAACCTGAGCATTATTCTCATACTAGAAAACCTGTTTATTTCAAAGTAAGAAAATGAGAACAATAGCTCTGAATTCCAAATATTTGGTTTTATTCAGAAGCTTCCATGATTAGATGCAAATTGTCACACTGGCCAGGCAGATGTACCCCACTAACAAAGTATTTTTTAGAAGTATTCCAAGGTGCCACTGGCAAACCACATGGGTACCTTTTGGTAGATTTGGCAGCTACCACTCTCAAATCCTATAGGTTGAGAACAGGCCTCTTCCCACCTGATTGGCCTACTATTTACACAATGAAAAAGAAGTGTAAAAAACTGTAGTCCAGTTACCTTAGCACTAGTTCATTTAAGATGTCAGAGAGGGTACGTAGAAATTGGGGGCTTTTTAAAATCTTAGTAAAGGCTGGACCAAGACAGAGAAAAGCCATCTTATGCAATGCTAATAATGACCTGGTGTGGGCAAATAGCTCTAAAAGGAAATCTTCCTCTGAAACCTTCACAATTCCTGTCTCTAAAGAGAAAGAAAGGTGTCATTAAAAAGTTGAGTGATAGAAAGGTTTCACTCAAAAAGAAGAAGCAGATCATAGTTCAGTCAGGTGGTTTTATAGGTCCCTTACTAGGGACAGCTATTCTGCTGTTGACTAGCCTGTTAGCTGGATAAACCATGGACCATGTTGAGAAAATGTATCTGGTGTCACATCATCAGATGGAGCAGCTACAGGGCAGGACACCTACTGTGGGAGCTACAGCCACTAACCAGTTGGATGATGAGATGTATACCATTCTTCAGAGACATGATTTGTGTGAGGATGACAAGATTAAACTCTATAATTCTGCACTACAGAGGTATCTAAGACTGACCAGGCAAAATGAGTCTGAAAAGGACAGACTGAATCTCATTTATCTACCAGGAGAACCTTGGCCACTTCCAACATTACCAGAACAGCTACCACAGCCATCTCCACAGGACACAGTGATGGATGAGATCCTAAGTGGTGTGAGCACCCATTACAGGAAAAATGCGGAACTTTTGCTGAACAAAATGAAACAGCATCAGGACGTCTCAAACTGGGATGATCATGGTACCTTTTTATACAAAGGTGTCCCTATTCCTGGTACTAATATTTTAGACTTGGTGAAAGGAGCCACACAACAACTACTGCAAAGTGGAAACCTAAAGGATGGGATGACTTTATGAATGCTATGGTTGAGGTGAATGTTCAAACCTCTGTGTTAGGGTCTACAGCCGTTAAAGAACAAATAGAAAAGTTGAAAGATGCACTGGTGATGGTTACAGGTTCCAAGCCCCCTTTCCACCTTTATAGTTTTTACAAACAGCTTTACCATTTGATCATTTTTAATATCGGCATTGGAGTACATCTTTAAAATATTTTCATAGTCCGCTCCTTTAGTATGGGTCAGTAGAAAAAACACACAGTGTAGTCCGCAGATCACAGCACTGGGGTGTTGCAGTTGCCATTGGTGAAATGTATACTTCTCAGCTTGCTGCTCTAAAAACATCACTATGGAGCCAGGAAAGTCAGGGCTATCCAGAGGTCTTCCATAAGAATAAAAATATTCACCATATCTGGGAGATGGGAAATAGAGAGCTAGCCAGAATTCACCAATGTGAGGGTGGGTATTTACAATTAAGCCAAAAGGTCTTTTGGAGATTTGTCTCTGGGGTTGCATGTCACAAGGGTAGACCCCTAGAAAGACAGTATTTGCAGAGAACAAGTGGAAGAGCTGCTGTGTGTCCATACTCACATATAATCAAAAAACACATTCCTTGTGTGACTTATTTCAATAAGGTTTTCAAAGATTGCATAGAGAATCATGTTGACAGTGTTGGGGAGGTGTTGTGTAAATCTAATTTCGGCTCTGAGGTTACCGTTCCTGATCAAAGAATAGTGCTCAAAGCACCCCTGATCAGGACTCAAGTCAAAACAATACAAAGTACCATGTTTCTCTGAAAATACGACAGGGTCTTATTTTCTTTTGCCTTAGGCTTATTATCAGGGAGGGCTTATTGTTTTGGGCAGCTGCTCCCTTGCTAGTGGACTCTCGAAGATCCGAGCACAGCCTCAGGCGAAGCAGCCATGAGGTAACCACGCTCTGGAGCAGCCGCCTGGCAAATCCTCTCTCCAACCAGGCAGAGCATATTCACTGACCTAGGGGGTATTACTAAGGCACCACGCCACGTGGCACTCTGCTCACCCCCAGCTCCTGTGGCTTGGCACATTCGGGATACCCTCTAGGTCAGTGCATGGAGCTCTGCCCGGCTGGAGAGGAGGTTTCCACGAGCACCTGTTCTGCCCCCAGACTCACCAAGCCCTTGCGCAGGGCACTGTCACCACCCACCACCGCCTGCCGCTGCCTGACTGCCTCCACTGCTGCCACACTCCGAGAATAACTTCCAAACGCCAAAACTTGGCTGCCGAGTCTTCCAGCATCGGCTGCTCTAGAAGTGCTCTCTATGGTGGGCTGGCTGCCAGACAGAGAGTCTTCTGGACAGAAAGTCTTCTGGACAGAGAGTCTTCCAGTGGCTGGAAGAGTGGTTGCTTCGCCCCTAAGGCTGTGCCTGGCTCTTCGGGAGCCTGCTTGCAAGGGAGCAGCTGCCCGGCAACTCCCCCCTCTGGCCAGGCAGAACGCCACTCCCCAACCTAGTGGTATCCCAAAGGCAGAAAGCAATGTGAGCGCATTCCCTCCCTCCCGGCTCCCATGGCCTGGCACCTTTGGGATACTACTAGGTCAGTGAGCGGTGCTCTGCCTGGCTGGAGGGGGGGTTGTCCTGGGGGTTTCTTTTTGGGGGTGGGCTTATATTTTTGCCCTCGCGAAAAATGTGGCAAGGCATTAGTTTTGGGACAGGTCGTATTTTCGGGGGAATATGGTATACCCTCGGTTAAACTCTTCCCGGCTGATTAACATCAGCCTGTTTTTCATGCCTTTGCCTGTTGCTTGCATGTACTCTCTCACAAAAAGACCATGCTCATAATCAGGCTGAAGAGGCTTTGCAGGGATCTGCTCACCAGCAGGGCACAAAAATTGACATTGCAGTGTTGAAAATTGAACAGGTTTCTTTTATAATCCCCACTAAAAATGCATTGTCCACCAACCAATCACTAATTGTTTAGATAGCTGCTCAAGAAATAGATTTTCCTGATTACACCCAAGGCTACCTGCAGGAATGCTATAAATCTTCATCCCCACTCTATCAATGGGGTATTTGGCATTGGAAGTGAGCAATATCAGGCCTGCAGCCGATTCCTTTTAGGATCTTTGGCCTGCCACATTTCTTTTGATGAAAGAAATGACATCTTTATCTTCTCTAAAACCCTGGAAGAACATATGAAGCTGGTACGGCAAGTCCTGGAAAAACTTCTAGCTGCCAAGCTATATTCAAAGTTATCGAAGTATGAGTTCCACAAAACCTCAGTAGATTACCTGGGTAACTAACCTCTACAGATAGGCATCGGAAGCCACGAAGAAATACTTAACCTTTATAGTGGTGCCTGGCCCGAAATAACCACTAGTTTTGGGCCTTGCATGGCTGAAAAAATGGAAACCCCAAATTAATTGGAAGTAAAGGCACCATAAGAGTGCAGATGCACGGGACTTTTGCTGAGAATCCACACAAAGAAACTGAGGGGACAGAGCACAAAGAAACAGCAATGCCCACTTACATTATGCCAACCCAGGGCATACCCAAAGAATACAAGAACTTGGCTGAGGTTTTTAGTGAAAAAGTCTCTGACAAGCTCCCCCCACCCCATTGCTCCACTGACTGTGCGATATAAATTCTACCCAAGGCCAAACTCCCTAAACTCAAGATGTATAGCATGTCCCCGAGGGAGCTGGAAGAACTGAGGACATTTGTTGAGAAAAACCTAGCAAGGGGTTTCATTGAACCAGCCCAGCCAAAAATTGCAGCCTCAGTGTTATTTAGAGAAAGAAAAGATTGCTCTAAACGTCTCTGTGTTGATTTTAGGAATTTGAATTTGATTATTATTATTTTTTTCTACAAGTCTTTTTTATTTCCATTTCATTCTATACAATCACATGTTTACTGTGCAACCGAGGCATATAACATTGGGTAATAAACACAGCCCTCACTTTTATAGAAAATGCCCCCTACAATACAAACCCAATATACCGCCTTAGCCCACCATACACCCTCTTTCATCCCCCTCCAACTTTCATTCTTCCTTCTCTCATACCCCTCTACACCTACTTCCCCTCCCCCTCTATCTAACCCTAACCCTATCACTCCCTCTCTTAATCCATTCCCTCCCTTCCTTCTCCTCTTCCTCTCTCTCACCCTCTCTACTCTCCTTCTTCTTTCACTCAACTCCTCCCTTCGGTATCTATTACCTTCCAATATATTCGGTTTGTTCTGTTTTGACACTAACATTAAAAAACCACAGTATGCAAGTGCAATCATGCTTTAAAATTTAACACATATTATATTTCCCCCCTCCCCCCTCCCCCTAGATCCCCACCTCCCTTCCCTCCCCCCTGACTTCCCAGAGCCCATACATGGTATAACTTTTTGACAATCACAGTCTAAAATATCTCTACATTGGACTCAGCTTCTTGAATTCGATTATTGTGGAGAATATGTTTCCTATACACCCTCCTGAAAGACATGCTAGCACACCTCGCTGAAGGGAATTTTTTTTTCAAAACTGAATTTAAGGGAGGCTTATTACCTTATCAGAATTAAGGAGGGAGATGAATGAAAAAAGGCATTTAACACCCCTCTTGAATGCTATCAATTCATTTTTATTTTTATATTTTTAGTTCAGCACCTGGAGCAATTTTTTTTAAATTTTTAATAAATTTTATTTTGTTTGTACAAACTTCACATCTTTGCAACACACTACATTTTTACCTATCTGTTGTGTCTGTTTTATCTATACCAATAAATCTTTTTTAACTGACTTCATATATTTGTACATTTACATTATTTCATACATTTTTTTTCATTTTATATATAATATTCTATATGTTCTATGTATAGCAGTTTTTACTACATTTATGCCATTTTGTAAAGTATATAATATATTAATTTTTTTAACTATGACTTTATATATTTTTGCATTTATATTATTTCATACATTTTTCATTCTATATGTAATATTCTATATATTCCATGTGTAACAGTTTTCACTACATTTTCATCATTTTGTGTAATATTTATTTGCTATAGTCTATCTCATATTTCAGTCTTTTAATCCTTTTCCGGTTTTGTAGTTGTCTATTGTTTTGTTGATCTTTCTTCCTTTCTTTTTTGCTTTCCTGCTTTCCCCCTCCTTTCCTCTAGCCAATTGTGCAATTAATCCCATATGGGGTAGTATTCAGATTCATTTTTCTCTTTTAGTTCTTTCGTGAGCCTATCCATCTCTGCACATTCCAATATTTTTTTAATTATATTTTCTTCTGCTGGTATATAATTATTTTTCCAGTTTTGTGCAAATATAATTCTTGCTGCTGTAACGATGTGTAAAATTAAGTATCTAATATTTTTTCATAATTTCCTTTTATAATCCCTAACAAAAATAATTCGAGTTTTAGTGCAATTTGATGTGTAGTAATCTCCTCTAGCCAATCTTTTATTTTTTTCCCAATACTTTTTCGCAGCTGTGCACATCCACCACATATGGTAGTATGTTCCATGTTGTTTGTTGCATTTCCAGCAGATAGGTGAACACTCCGGGAACATTTTTGCAATTCTTGATGATGGAAAGTGCCATCTGTAAAACATCTTGTACATGTTCTCTCTATAAACCGTTGCCATCGTTAATTTGTAGTTTATTTCCCAATTTTTTTCCCATTCTGCCAATTCTATACTATACACAAACTTTATCGCCCATCTTATCATCGTTTCTTTCACAGTTTCTTCTTCCATTTTAAATTTTGATAGTGATATATTTTTTAATCAATTTTTCTTTGTTTCCCTGTAAAATTTTATCCAGCTCTTGCGGCTCCTTATAGACTCCGTCTTGTTCCCTGTCTTTGTTATACCTTACCTGTATTTGTAAATAGGGCCACCAACCAATATCTATTCCCTCGTCTTTCAGTCTTTCCTTGTTTTTAGCCTTTCTTGGTTGTCTAATATGTCTTTGTATCTTATTATCTTGTTTATGTCCAATACGTTCGGGTGTATCAGAGTTTCCATGGTGGATAGCCAGGTTGGGATTTTATTATAATGTTTTGTTTTGACTTTTAACCATGTTTGCAGTAGAGCTTTTCTAATTAAATGTTTTTGGAAATAGCTATGAATCTTGTCTTTCCCATCCCAGATAAAGGCGTACCAACCCAATTCCAAATTATAACCTTCTATTGCTAATAATCTTCTGTTTTTTAAATTGATCCAGTCCTTTATCCAGGTGAGAGCTGCTGCTTGGTAATAAAGCTCCCAATTGGGAAGTCCAAATCCTCCTCTTTCTCTACTGTCTTGTAACAATTTTAATTTAATTCATGGTTTTTTCCCTCACCAAATAAACTGTGCAATTAATTTATTTAAATCTATGAAAAAAAAATTCCCTAGGCTAATCGCCACCACTTGAAATAAAAATAATTTTTTTGGTAGTATATTGATTTTAATGATGACAATTCTTCTCATTAAGGATATTTGTAGTTTCCTCCAATTTTCCAGATCTTTCTTAATTTTCTGAATTGTTTTAACATAATTATCTTATTTAATTGTTGAGCATTTTCCTGACAGCCAAATTCCTAGATACTTTACTTTTTTTATATTTGCATTCCCATGTTTTCCTCTAATTCTTGCTCTTGTTTTTTAGTAAAATTCTTTGTAGTGATCTTTGTTTTGTTCTTATTAATTTTAAGACCCGCTACCTCACCAAATTCCTCTATTTTTTAGATAAATTTAATTCCTGATTTTAATGGATCCTCTAATATGAATACAATATCGTCCGCAAATGCTTGTGATATACATTCCTCTTTTTAAATTGTTAATCTCTTTATTTCTTGATTGTTTCTAATTTCTGTTAGTAGAACTTCCAGTGATAGTATAAATAATAAGAGTGATAATGGACAATCCTGTCTCACTCCTTTCCATATCTCAACTTCTTCTGTAGTGTCACTATTTATTATTATTTTTGCTGTCTGGGCCGAATAAATTGATTCTATCATTTTTATAAATTTTTCTCCAAATCTCATCATTTTAAACTGTGTGATTATGAAATGCCAATTCAAGTTATCAAATGCCCTCTGGGCATCTAAGAAGACCAGTGAAACTTGTTTTCCCAGATTCTCTTCATAATATTCTAGTCTATTTATAATTATCCTCATATTGTTTTTTAATTGATAAGAAGCCGTTTTGATCTGTGTAGATAATTTCATTTAATATTTTTTTAATTTGCTCTGCCATTGTTGATGTAAAGATTTTATAATCTGCATTTAGTAAAGAAATTGGTCTGTAATTTTTTATTTGCTGGTGGTCCGAATTGTCTTTGGTATCAATGTTATATATGCTTCCCTCCATGATTTTGGTAACTTTGCTTCTATAAGTGCTTCATTAAATAAGTCTAAAATCACTGTTTCTGTCTGCTCTTGCATGGCTTTATAAAATTCTACAGGTATACCGTCTGAGCCCAGTGTTTTATTATTTTTTTGTCTCTTCAATGCTTCCTTTAATTCTATCACTGTGATTATATCCTCATATTATATTTCTGTTATTTTTTGGTGGATCTTCTTGTAAAATTCTTTTTGGTTTTTATTTGGGGCGTATATTGCTGTGAGAATAATTTTTCTTTGTTCTGTTTCTATTTCTATCATTAAAATCCTTCCTTCTTCATCTGCATATATACTTTTTGCATTTATCCATTCTTTGATATATATTGCAATTCCTCTTTTTTTGTTGTGCTAATGTTGTAAATAGTTTTCCTAACTTTGGATATTCTAGAAGTTTGTTATATTTGTTTTTAATATGTACCTCAGTGTTGTTTAGAGAGAAAAAATATGGCTCTAAACATCTATGTGTGGACTTTAGGTACCTGAATTCGGTCATTGTGGAGAATATATCCCCTCTGCCCCTCATGAAAGACATGCTAGCACACTTAGGAATTTTTTTTCAAAGCTGGATTTAAGGGAGGCTTACTACCGTACCAGAATTAAAGAGGGAGATGAATGGAAAATGGCATTTAACACCCCTCTTGGATGCTATCAATTCAAAGTGCTTCCATTTGGGCTACAAGGGGCCCATGCAGTATTTATGCAATTAATAAACGAAGTGTTACAGGAGCATTTATATAAGGGCTGTTTGGTATACTTAGATGATATTTTGCTATATTCTGAGACCAAGGCAGAACATGTAAAACTAGTCTGTATGGTTCTTAACAAACTTTGCTCTGCCAAACTTTATGCTGAACTCTTAAAGTAATTAATTGAAAAAAATGATTAATTAGGGTACTGCATTTCACACCAGGCCATAGAAATGGATCATTTAAAACTGCAGGCAGTACTTGACTGGGAACCATCCAGAACACGTAAACAGTTAAAAAGATTCCTGGGATTCACCAACTTTTACCACCAGTTTATCCCCATTTTTGCCCAGATTGCTCTCCCCATCACCAAGCTTTTAAAAACGAAGGGGGAAGGTAACCCTAAACCGAAGCAGCCTCTGAACTGGACAATGGAATGCCAAGCTGCATTTGAAAAACTTAAATGGCTGTTTTCAGCAGAGCCAATTCTAAAGAACCCGGGCACAGAGAAACCATTTGTCATACAAGCTGATGCTGGCGATGTGGCGATAGGAGCGGTCTGAATTCAGAAAAATGAGCACGACCAATTACAACCATGCACTTACACATCCAAAAATTGAATGAATCTGAGCAAAGGTGGACCATTTGGGAGAAAGAGGTTTATGCAGTTCAGTGGGCTCTTTTTTAACCTGGGGACATTTCCTAGAAAGGAGTAAGATCCCTGTTGAAGTCTGGACACATCATAAAAATTTAGAAGCCCTAAGGCAACTCCCCCCAAAACAAGTACGATGGGCTCAGTACTTTAAACAGTTTGAATTTATGAATTTATGCTCAGATATCTCTGGGGGGGGGGGGATTTTTCTGGCAGATGCACTATTCAGAAAACTGCAATACAATAGTATGAAGCCAGATGTAATCAAACCCATGATACAAAACAATCAACTAGCTGCTAAAGTAACCACCAGATCCCAGGCAAAACAAGACACTTTGATGGACAATGATACCACCCAAACTTTTAAACGTTTTAGTCACCAATTAATGATTTTTGAGCCACAAATCCAGCTGCTTGATGAAAGATAACTTAGCTTGGGTGGGAGGGAAGTTGTATGTTCCAGCTAGCCAAAGACATGGCAAGGTGCTGCGACTCCAAATTAGCTGAACACTTTGGTTTTGTGAAAACTTTTCACCTCATTAAAATGCAATTTTGGTGGCCATCACTAAAAAAGGACATAGAGAGCTATGTAGTTAGCTGCCCTATTTGTGCGGCACCTGAAAGACGGCAAAGGAAAATCCCAGGACTGTTACAGAAGGTAGTTGAACCTTCAGCACGCTGGAAAGCGATTGCTATGGACTTTATTGTTGAACTACCAGAAAGTGCAGGGAATACTGTCATTTGGGTCGTAACAGACCTGTTTTCAAAACAGGCACATTTTACACTTTGCCAAATGATCCCAACTGCCAAAAATCTAGCCAAGTTATTCCTGATACACATTTATCGCCTTCATGGTGCCCCACAGAGAATCATCTCTGATAGAGGGGGTCCAATTCACCTCAAAATTTTGGAGGGCATTTTTACCTTTACTTGGCACCACTCAAGAGTTGAGCTCAAGTCACCATGCCCAGACTAATGGACAAACTGAAAAATTGAACTGGGTACTAGAACAATATCTAATATGTTTTATTAATTTTCAACAGGATAACTGGACTGATCTTTTACCTTTTGTGGAAGTGGCCTTCAATAATGTTGTGCACTCAAGCACTGGTTTCACCCCTTTTAGAGTAGCAACAGACCAGGATTTCAGCCCCATGCCTGAACTACCCACAGAAGAACCCACAATCCCCTCACTTAAAGAATGGATAGACACGTTACAAAACGCATGACCAGTAGTTAGATTAGCCTTACAGGAAGCTAAAGCAGCTTTTAAAATTCAAGCTGACAAGAAAAGAGTGGAACCCAAACCTTTCCATGTTGGAGATAGAGTTTACTTATCTACAAAATTCCTGAAGTCATTGCAGCCATCAAAGAAATTAGGGCCAAATTTTATTGGACCTTTCCCTATCACTAGAGTTATCAACCCAGTAACAGTAGAATTACTCCTTCGAAAGACACTCAGGCACGTCCACCCAGTATTTCCACATTAGTTTATTCAAACGAGAAGTAATCTCACAACTCAGACCACCTGCACCTACACCACCTATTCCTATCATGATAGAAGGCAAACAACACTTTGATGTTAAGGGAATCCTGGACTCTAGGACCCACAGAGGGAAAACCCAATACTTAGTTGCTTGGAAGCCTTTATCTTCATCCCAAATTGAATGGGTAGCTAAACACCATGTTAAGGCCCCTACCCTATTGAAAAAATTTCACTCCCAATACCCTGACAAACCTTGTTAAAATACTATGATGGAATTTCTGTTTCTATCTTTTCACAGGTGGATCTCTCCTTTTTCTAAAGAATGGCAGCATGTCAGATCCCTAAAAGTGATACTGCCATTCAATCTGGAGGAGGGGGGCCTTGGAGTCAATTTATTGGCAATGCCTGTGACAACTGATATTTTACAACTGGTTTCCTGGTGCCAAAAGGCCGGAGTTCCCATCACCTCTTGGGAGGATGTTTATGATGGCCATGTGGGATATTTCACTTTAATGCCTAATGGAAGATAGCCATGGGAATGTGTTCTGACCACCCTCTTCGCTCGTTCACTAATGACAGTCAGACAGAACTTCAAAGGAAATATCTTTATCAGTCCTGGCTCAAGCTGGCTGGAAACCCAAAAATAAATGTAGATAAAGTCTCTGGCAAAAAGTTACACAGCAAAAGCAAAAACAAAAAGCTCTTACAGCAAACCAGGTTTACAGAAAGCAAATCACTTATCCAAGTGCTTCTTTGAATCAGGTTTACAGAAAGCAAATCACTTATCCAAGTGCCTCTCACGATCAACGAACCATGACCGATGAATGACGTTGACTTCTACCACTAAGGCATGGCACCATCCGTCTTTTATCTGCAGAAGACGACCCCAATGAGCAACAGTTGCTCATTATTCCTGCATCCTGACGCAACTCACAGCAAGCTTCTGCTGAGTCACAACAGGAATGTATGTTTATTCGACTCTCAGGGCAGTTGATAAAGGAAACATCTTCACACTTGTCTATTGGTTAGAATTTGCATTCTAACAAATGAGAGGTGTCACTACTGCTTTAATTCTACTTGCATTGCCTAAGGGGATTCAGAAGTTGCTTTGCATTTAGCGGTTTCCATCCTTCTTAATTAAAGGTTCCTTTTTAAATACTCTGTTTCAAGAGTCTTCACTACTGTTTTCAATACTGGTCTGTGTAGGCCCCAGTTGAAAAAGATCCAGTTCAGATTTAACACATTCCTCTGAAGCAGAATGAATAAATGACATATTGTATTAGAATATGTCTTCCTTGTCACAGGATTTCCTCTTCTATGCATGTCTCCTCTTGGTATGATGGGGCTTTTTCACAAGTCTTCTCTTTTTTAAATGGAATAGGTGGGCCGAATGCATAATTCTTCTTGGCTATGACCATCCCTGATCCATCCTGCTCACTCTCAACAACACAGGATACAAGATGCCCACCCAACATTTCTGGCAATGTTTTTGGCAGCAGATTTCACATGTGGCTTAATGATTTCTAACCCTTGCCTCAAAAAAAGCATTGCTTTTCGAAAAAGCGCCCCTAAACCGATCCCGTACATAATGGGGGCTCCTCGGAAGCCTGGAAGGCCTCCCCCAGCTTGTGCCCTGTAGTAAGCCACATAGTCTTGAAGTTTCGCATGCTCCTTGATTACAACCATCCTTCACTTTTCCGAAGTCTAAGATGAAGTTTGACAACCACCTTCCCATTATAAAAATACATGTTTTTGTCCTGGTCAGTTTTGATTTCTATAGTAACAGTATCAATGTGATGCTTGCTGACCAGTACATAATATGGATGGTCATAGGTCATTGTGATGAAATCATTGCCTTGCCCTCACACAGGCATTCAGTGTAATAATGGCACATAGAAGTCACCTAATATCTGGAGCTCTACAATGTCTGTATAAACATATAAGGTGCTGAATCAAGGGAACATACCTAACAGATGTCCAAGTTCTCCACTAACTAGAATGGTATGCGGTTCATTTCCTTTAAGATTATTTTTTTGTCCCATTGAATCATAATGTAGGGTTGTCCTAGGTCCGTCCCTGATATTTGATGTAAGCTTGTTCATATTTTCTAACAGTTGTCAGATGCTGTTATAGCACCAGCTTCTCAAAAAAAAAAATGCCATCTCTTTCTCTTGTTAGCAATTTCAAAATATCCAGGAGAAGTAAATGTATGGACATGGATACTTGTTAGAAAAGGATAAGTATATGAGTGGCAGATAAATAAGCACTTTTGTATATAAAACAGTGACAATTTCAAAAAATTTCTGTGGATCATTTTGTATAAAACTACATTAAATAGTCGTATAGTTTGAAAATTACCATGGCAACTGATATTGTTTTTTTTTTCAAAATAGTTGCTGTTTGTGTAAAACATCTTATAGTTTTATAATAGTCCATTTTACTTGAAATGGTCTTTTAAAAATATGGTCCAATCACTATAATTTTTGAGCTGATTTGTATATTTTTCATTTATTCCTATATCAACAATTACTTTGAAGAAAATAATATGAATAATTACCTATTTTTACCAAGATCATTTTTAGAAATAATGTTACCTCTTCTCTGTATTTCATTTTTTGTTTATCTTATGTGAAGAAACTTTTCTTTGTTTAATTTCATTTTCTTACCTTCAAACACTTGTTGAAGTATTCCAGGTTGCTTTGAAATAGTTTACTTTGCATCTCCTTAAGGAACATGGAGAACTAATTTGGTGTAGTGGTTAAAGACATTAGGTTAGACCCTGAAGGGCATGAGTGTAATGACCAGTTTGACAAGGAATCTGACAATGTTTAGCCCATTCCAGAGTTGCTAAAACACTGCCTGATCACCAGCTGGTAACCAGAACACACAGCTGCTGCTGGCCTCAGAAGATGAGTTACCACTCCTTCCATTGCAAGTAATTGCACCCCGAGAAAGAGCAGAGCAAAGACCTTTCAAAAGAAATGAACCCCATCATTCCAAATCAGCAATACCAGGTTGTTTTTATTTAAGAATAGTAAGCTCAATCTCTCCTTTGGCAATAACCATTTATCTACTGGCCTTTGTGCCTTGACTCTCAACTTGAAACCTCTGGATCTGGTGCACCTGACAACTCTTCCACCTGCTGTTTTGTATGTGTAACTCAGTCAAGGCAAGCTTGCTGGATTTTGGGGGACTTGGTTTCTCAAATGTGCATGTATTTTCACTCATTTCCTTTGCTGTTTGCTTATTTTCTTCCCAAATTTCTCAGTAAAATGTGTAACCACCTCTCTGTATGTTTTGGTTGCATGGCTTGAGACAGGACAATGAATTCTAGTGCTCCATGGAGTACAAAGACAGCTGGGAGACTTTAGGTTGGTCACTCTTTGTCATCCAAGAAAGAAGACAATGATTTTTTACTTATGAAAATCTTGCCCAGAAAACTGCATATTCAGGAAGTTGTTAAGACTGACTTCAAGCATTTGATGCCTTAAATTCCATCAATATAATAAAGATGCAGCAACAGAGTGCTAAGATGAAAATGCCATTTTCCATTGCTTCCATTAGCAAAGTCTCTTGTAGAAGTTCTCATTCAGAGCAGTAATTGTTCAGTATGTTCTCACAATTAAGGAATGTACTGATATTCTTTAAGAGAAGTTAATAAATCCCACCACTCTTCTGGGGTATTTTTGTTCTTTTCAACCATATATTCTCTTTTTTCATAACCACTAATACTGGCATTTTTCTTTTTCTTCTAATTTCACAATTTCTTAGTACCCCAAAGCAGAGGTGGGCTCCGCCTGATACGGACCAGTACGGGCTTACCCGTAGGAGAAATTGGCTGTATCTTTCCATACTGTTGGCGATGGAGGCCTGGCACGCTCCCATACTGATACAGTCCCCTGGCCTCATCTCTGATTTCTCCCCACCACCCCACTGTAAGCCAGGTGGCTGTCAAAGAGAACAAAGTGCAGGGGCTTCTTCCAACAATCAAGGAAGGAAGAGGAGCAGAGGCTTTGGCTGTTAGAAGAAGCCCCCGGGTTTCATTCTCTTTGACACGAAGCATGGGGGCGCTTGCTTCCCTTACCACTCACCATCACTACCCCTGTGGCCTGCCGGCGTCAGCCCCACCTGCCCTGCTTAGCTGGGTAGCTGGCCAGGAAAGTGGTGAGTGGGCAAATGCCGGCCAGCATCCCTGCCTCCTTCCTCTGAGAGCCACAGCGAGGCGGCCTCAGGCACCATCCTGGGAAAGCCCCTCAGAGGCTTCACTTCTCAGCCAGAAACAAAGTGGCTGCGAGGAAGGAGTCTCTGGTGGCTGCATCAGCAGCAGAAGCAGTAGTGGCAGTGGCTGAAACAAAGTCCCAGGCAGTCAGTTCCATCTCTCCCTTCCCCGAGCATGTCCCATTGCTTCTGGCGCCACTTTTGGTGAGTCCAGCTCAGCGGCAGGACTCTTCCCATCATTGAGAGCATCGCTAGCAGCCACTTCTTGCCATCACCACCAAGCCGGATTTACTAAAAGTGGTGGCAGCAGCAACAGGACATGCTCAGGGAAGGGAGAGACAGAACTGACAGCCTGGGACTGTATTTCAACCGCCACCATCACTGCTTCTGTTGCTTTTGCAGCCACCAGAGACTCCTTCCTCGCAGCCACTTTGTTTTTGGCTGAGAAGCGGGGAGGAAAAGCAGCTCCACTCTCCCCTCTCACTTTCCTCAGCCTATACGCTATTTGGGGGGAGGGGGGAAGTGCCACTCAGCTGCCTCTCCAGGAGGACAACTGTGCATTCTCCATGGGTGGAGGTTGAAGGGGTGACCGCAGGTGAATAGCGGCAAGGGGTTTTGGCAGAGCGAGAGAAAGACTTCAAAGTCAGTAGAGGTGGTGTGTGGCTGGTGTGCCGTTCCAACTTTCCCCGAGTGCAAAATGCTTTAAAAAACAAAGTTTTAGGTTTTTTTGGGAGGGGGGGTTGTAAAGGATTAGGAGTGCAAGGGTCTTGTAACTTGATCGTTTTAAGTCTTGCACACTTCAAATGCCAGAGTTCCTGAGCCAACATGACTGGAGGAGGAATTCTGGGAGTTGAAGTCCATAAGTCTTAAAGCTGTCAAGTTTGAACACCCCTGGGTTTTTTTTAATAAAAGGTTGGGATGCAAGGGTCTTGTAACTTGACAGCTTTAAGACTTGCATACTTCAAATGCCAGCTTCTGAGCCAACATTTTGGTTGCTAAGCAAGAGCATTGTTAAGTGAGTTTTACCACATTTTACAAGTTGGCCATGCCAACCAAGTCACATGACCGCCAATTTATGCCCACAAAACAGGCCACATCCACAGAATAGGTAGTAAACATTTTTGAAACCCACCCCTGCCCCAAAGAGGTTTAGACCTTCATTTTGTTCTCATGGAACATGAGATAGCTATTTTAATCTGTAGGCATTTTATTTAACTATTGACTTCTAGTCCTATGGAAAACAAAAATGATAAATATGTAAATATTTGCAAATGGACAAGCGCTGTTGCTATGAAAAATATGATGAAACTACTTCAGTGTGGTGCAGTGGTTAGCCTTGCAGTATTGCAGGCTAATTCTGTTGAATGTCAGCAGTTCGACTCTCACCGACTCATGGTTGACTCAGCTGTCCAGCCTTCTGAGGTCTGTAAAATGAGGACCCAGATTATTGTGGGTAATATGCTGACACTGTAAATTGCTTAGACAAGGCTGTGAAGTACTGTGAAGTGGTATATAAGTCTAAGTGCTTTTGCTGTTGCTACTTGTAAATTACTTTTTGTTGTTTTTGTTTTTCATTTTCTTTTTACTTGCCCATGTTTTTAAATAATCTGTTAAAATGGAAGATGGAAGAGGAAAAGGAAAAGGTAGAAGTAGCTGTGTATTTTAATCTTAATAAGGACAAAATTGCAACAAACATATGGAATTATGTAACATATTGAACTAGTAGTTAAATTTAAAATGTTTAGTATGAAGACGTATGCTACTCTTTAGGGTAATAAAGTAAATAGCATACTTCTTGTACCTGACATCTATACTATTTATCAAGTCATTTCAGGTGTTGATTTAGAATTTTGCAATGTTTCAAATGAGGAAATTTAATAAATACACTTGAAGTAATATGTATATTAAATTTAATGAAAGCCATTATGGTTTTGTCCTAGGCTGTGATAAAATACTTACTTTCAAATGAGGAAATTTAATAAATACACTTGAAGTAATATGTGTATTAAATTTAATGAAAGCCATTATGGTTTTGTCCTAGGCTGTGATAAAATACTTACTTGCCAGTGATGGGTTGCTAACTGGTTTACTACTCGTTCGCTTGTGCACAATGCTTTTGTGCATACGCAGAAGCATCCTGGTGGATGGGCGGAGCCACCTGCCGCTGCCACTACCGTTTCATTATTCATTGATTGTCATCTGTAAAATAAAGGAATTAGTTTTCTATTTTAAGTATTTTCAATGTAGCAAGGTTGTCCTCTTGGGGATCTTTCATATTTGCAGTGCTAGGCTGCCTTTCTAATTTGCTTAACACCTGAGGATTAGGCTAAATTGTGATAAGAAATCTAGTTGTTTATTGTTGTTTATTGCTCCCAAGGATGATCAAAGGGGTGTGATGCTAGTTCACCTCCTCGTGGTGCACCCTGGATAGCACAGAAGTGTGACCCAAATGACTAGCAACAATTGGCAGTCAGACATCTTTGTAGAACTCCTGGCTCTCTAAATACATGGCAACGGGTAAACAAAAAGGGCCATTTTTTGTCTTGAAAGCAGGAAGCCTTAGTGAAAGAATACAACAAAATTATGAGAAACCCACCTCTTCCTGTGCACATTGATCTTCCTCTTCTATCAATTGGCAGGCTTAAATCCAGGAAGCCCTCTCTGGCATTCACTCAACAGCTGTCTAACAACTTTCACATCAACACACAGTGAAAAGCCAAATGGGCTGCTGAATGCCCAGATACAGGCAGTTACATAGATGATCCCATACAAAGGGTGCCAAGGTTCGACTTTCCTTGCCAGCATTAGTCAATTGTGAACAGGATCTGTACCCAACATGATGTCTGCCAGGGGTCATTGTTTAAGTCGGATCTTGTCTCTACCACTCAGTGTGACTGTGGTATTCCTCAACAAAATATCCATCACATTGTGTCTGAATGTCCATCAAGAGCTTACATCAGCCCAATGTCTAATTTTTTGGAACATAGACCACCCTGTCCTTGAATGGCTGGGTGGACTGGACATTAACATTTGAACTACTATAAGTCCATATATTTGCCATATGCTAAATAAATAATAAATTCTTCCCAAGTTAACTATTATACATCCTTGGTTCTATCTATTTTTAACTAGGCTATTTTGGGGGAAACTGCCATCACATTGTAGGAAGTTATCACTCAGCCCTCTCCCCCAAAAAATGAAATATCCTTGGAAACATTGAAAAGGCAGAATATTACATTTCCCTGGATGTGAAAAGGGAGAAATGTGTTTTAAAGACAGAGTAGCTTCCTGCAGCTTCCTGCCCACCCCTTTGTCAATGGGCCATTAAGATGCCCAAGCCAGTCTCTTTATGTAATAAAGAGTTCTCCCCTTCAGCTCCAGGGTGATGGGATTAAGGCATGAATAGCCTTTACCCACTCCCCACATGGTATCTGAGAACTCAACCAAACCTGGATTCAAAACACACCCTAGAGAGTTGCATGGCCCCATGGGAGTCTGAAAACCAATAAGAAGACAAGCTGAAGATCAAAGGCCAGAGAGGGCATAAAACCAGGGACTTTCAGCATCTCAGCCTTTCTTCTCTTCTTCTCCACCAACATTGAAGCATATGATCACCTTTTCTGTTCAGGGCTCAAGCCATGTGGTCCTGCCCACCATTAAACCATCTTTCCAAGCATCTTTCATGTCTCCAGTATCTTTTTCCCCACTTGGAACCGAACCCAGAAGGACATTTCTTTCAACAACATATTGAATTTATCATAATGTGAGGTTTGGATCAATATGTTGGGAAAAATTTGCTTCTAACAATTTTAAGCTTTAGTCTCTTCAAATACTGTTGTAGAACTTGGTTTATTTTATTTTCCTCTTTTCCCCTTCTCAGAAGATTCTTCACAGCTTTATCAAGTTTCTTTTGTAAGTGTAATATAGGAGAAATATTCAGGTCATTTTTCTTGATTTATTGTTTGTATGTCTCTTTTAATTATTAAAAATCAGTCAGGGTTTTTTTTATCAAGCAGAATGTCTTGTTTCCATGTAATTCTTGTAGCCTGTCATTTGTATTTTCAACTTTCAACTCAACCTCTGTCTCGGGAAGTAAAACCTGCTGCTCTTCCATAACATTTTTAAAGACACAGTCTAATCATAAAGGGAAAGATCACTCATGACATAGATGATATTAAATTCTGATTCTATTTTCAAAAGTATCCTTCACTATTTCCAGTGTCACAATATTTTGTGCCATTATGTAAGTTTTTAGTTATGTTTATGTGTTCTCCCTTAATTGAAATCTAGTGTCTAATGCTTAAAATCTTACTTTTTAATGTTTTTTTAAAAACAACGCAAAAACATTTTCCAATTGGAAAGATTCTTTATAATTAATTCCATAAACTGTCAAATTTATCTTGACCCTTAACCTATTTGTAATTTTCTAAAATCGTTATATTCTACTTTTTACTGTTTATTTAAACAATTGTTTTAAGTTCTTAAGCTTAAAGTAGTTAATTTTCCTTCTTCAAGGATTGAAGGCAAATATACCCAGTGTTTTCAGACTTGTTGATCTAAAGATTTCTATTGGTGGAAAAGTAATTAATAAACAGTTTCTAAGTATGATTAGAAAAGGAAAGTTATTCTTTCAAGAGAGACAACTGCAGTTTGAGCAACATTACTATTCCTTCATCTCTCAGTGCTCAAGAGAAATTATCTAGAGCAGGGCTGTCAAACTCATCACCTGTGAGCCAGATGTGTCATGCACTGGTCAATCCCACACCCAGTTTAACAAAGGGGGAAAAATCCCAGTACATCACATGATACTGCCATGACACAAGTTTGACACCCCCAATGTAGAGAATTTGTGGGTGATGTTTGGCATTTTCCTTTGTCCAGAGAAGTTCAAAGATCTGGTTTACTTGCCAGTTTCTTTGTTATGACCAGTGGTGGGATTCAGCTGGTTCTCACAGTTCAGTAGAACTGGTAGCTAACTTTTGGTGCAGTTCGGCAAACTAGCTGAATCCTGGCTTGTTTGAGAATTGGAGGCGGTGGCAGGGTGATGGCAGTTTCGGAGCTCCTGACAGTTCCTCAAGCAAAGCTTCACGCATTCTCAGGATCCTCTTTGGCAACCCAAGATTGCACCTCTGGGCACCAACACTATCTCAGGTACTGCACTTCATCACTTCATTGGCATTTCCCTCCCCCCCCCCCCCCCGCATCCAGTTTCTGGTTTGATGGAAGAAATGGGGGCAGCTCAGTCTGGTCTCATCTCCAAGCTGATGAGGCTGGGCCACTGGGAACCATTTCCTGCTTGCTTCTCTCCCTGGGAGGAGGTGAGCCTGGTGAGAAAAAGGTCATCCTTGTCCCTCCTTAATGCACCATTGGAGGCTGAGGGGTGTGTGTGTTGATTCTTGCCTTCTGCCCACTTCCAATGTCTCTCAATGCCCTGTAAGTTACTTGCCACATTCCTCTGTTTCAAGGTGTTTCTGAGCTCTGCAGTTATGTGGCAAAATATGAAGCCCAGACAAAACATGCAGCCTGCCTAATTTAACCTCGGCCCACTTTTTTTTGTATTCTTTTATACAATACCATCAAATTGCATTTAAATTGGGTGAGTTTCGGTGTGCAATTTGCATGAAATTTCATTATTTCATCAGATAAGATCCAAACGTAAACTTCAGTGGTGGGATTCAATTTTTTTACTACCAGTTCTGTGGGCATGGATATGTGGGTGTGGATAGGTGGGCATGGATAGATGACTATGTGACTGGGTGGGCATGGCTAAGTGGCCATGTGACTGGGTGGGTGTGGCCAACTCAACAACATTTCTTTGCCCTAATTACTGTTTTAAGTATAAAAAAAGATATACAAAAAGGTAGTTTATTTTATGCATTTAATAAATAAGAATAAGAGGTACACAAAGCTAGATTTTTTTTACAAGAGTTTCACAATATGAATGAAAAACTATACAAAACTACACAAGCGTTTGACAATATGAATAAAAGCTATTTATACAAAACTACACAAGAGTTTGACAATATGAATTAAAAACTATTAAATAATACCTGCCAAAAAATAAAACTTACGTTAGGTATCTCCAAATTGCTGTTTGATTGTTGTCCTCCTCACTTTTACTTTTCTTCAGTTTTATTTGAGCATCATCAGCTGTGTGATTTACTCGTAACCATTTTTTGACTACAGGAATAGGGTCGCAGTCCTTTAGAGTTAGGCCAATTAAACTAACACTCATTATGTTTGCTATATTGGAAACAGTCAGGTGATTTCTCTTTTCAGAACATATGATATTCATTTTTGAAAAAAAAAATTCTGCTTCTGCTGAATTTACAGCAATTGTTCTAACAATATTTTTAGTTTTTTGAATACTGTCAGGAATTGCATATTTATTGGAATCTTTTAAAACATTTTCTACAAAATCCTGATAATTGTTAATATTAATTTCATAATTAAAAATGTCACTAACTTAAAGCAATTGTTCTTCAGCTGCTTTATATGGAACTACTACTTCGCCAATATTCCAGTAATCTGGCTCCAAAAAATTGTAGTTTGTTCCTGTCTTGAAATTGGCTACCTGTTTTTAAATGTTCACAATCCATTAGTCTTTATTCAAATTTGTTATGATGCTTTCCAAAAATCCTTCCCAAGGAAGTCCAACAAATCAACAATTTTCTACAAATTTTATACTTTTTGAGGTTTCTGAAGTAATTAATCCATCAACTTTTTTTCATATACCTTGTGAAGTTCCCAGAAGATGACCTAATTAATTTACGAGCCTTGAGACAAAGTTAAAAAGAAATCCATTCATTTATTAGGATCAACATTCAGGCATGTTCTTTTGAAGAGCCGAAATTGATATCTGCTTAATTGCAATAGCAGTAGACTTAGCAATAGCAGTAGACTTATATACCGCTTCATAGGGCTTTCAGCCCTCTCTAAGCGGTTTACAGAGAGTCAGCATATTGCCCCCAACAATCTGGGTCCTCATTTTACCCACCTCGGAAGGATGGAAGGCTGAGTCAACCCTGAGCCGGTGAGATTTGAACCGCTGAACTGCTGATCTAGCAGTAGCCTGCAGTGCTGCATTTAACCACTGCGCCACCTTGGCTCTTAAAATTGCATTTGAACTTTACCCCTCTATCCCCTCCCTTCTGTCTGTGTCATAAATCATATCACCAACTAGCTTGTAGAAATATGAGATCTGACTCTGGCCGAAGGTATGCATGGAATCCTCCCTCCAATGCCAACCTGATAATAGTCATGGCAAAACTTTACAAGTTGACATACCTTTTCCTTTCTAAGCATTTCAAATGCTTTAACAGATCTTATCACAAGTTTTTCAGCTTTTATTATATCTACATTTCTTGCTTGCAATGCATTTGAAAGAAGAGAGATTTCATTTAGAATGTCAATCATCAATGACAAATCAGTCATAAAATTTATATTTTCAGGATGGGCAGCTGTTGTGGCCCGGCAGGAGCTGTTAGAGCTGTTGCCAGACTGCGACAGCAAAGGGCTTATGAGTCGGTCTTGGAGGAGGTGGAGGACTCCGAGCAGGGCGAGGAGAGAATGGTTGGCCACCAGGTGGCAGCAGAGCATTGCATCAAAGGGAATGTTCATGAAAGCATTTGGGAGTTGTATCAGGATGCATGCAGGTCTACTCAGTGTAAAGGACAAAGGAGTAACTACAGGAGGTGATTGTAAACAGCTGAGGCTGATCAAGATCCCCCTCCTGCTGATAAAAGAGACTGCTGGTGCCACGCCCTGGTGGCAGAAGTCAACGGTCCGTTCCGTTCCTGTTCTAGTGATTGTTCTTGTTCGCGTTCACAAACCGAGAGAAGCCAACTTGGATAAGTGGCTTGGGATAAGAGAAGCCAGGTTTGCATTTTGTCATGAGTTATGTGACTTTCTGCCAGAACTATTAGGACTTTCTGCCGGAGCTATTATCTTTGTTTATTTGGGCTTGCAGCCAACAAAAGCTTTGACTGATTAAAAGAAACCTTTTTAGTTATGTGGCTTTTGGCTTTCACTCCTGGATGGAGAAGGGGGGTCAGAACAGGCAGCCATACCTGAGTATTTTTCATTTGCATGAAAATACTGATGTAGTGTTGGATAAGCAAGCCACACACCTTAAACTACAGGCAGCCCATCTTGGTCCCAAAACTCTACCAATCTTTATAATTTCAATTCCAAGTTGTTCAGATATTTTGGTAAGTTCAATTTGGTTCTTATTGGATTGATGAAAAATAGTATATATCTTATCAATAAATATTTTTAAATTATTTACTTGCTTTATTTTTTTTATTGAATCATCTAAAACAAGTTAGAGACAATGGTTTAAGCAGTGCCATATAATTATGTTTGGAAACTGTTTTGCTATTGTAGTGCTCATTCCAGATTTTCTCCCAAGAATAGCGCTGGCACCATTGGAGCAAAATCCTATTAACTTTTTTCCAGATAGTTCTAGAAAAGTGATGGTGGAAGGATGGTTCCTTTTTTGGTTCCTGTTTTGGATTGTTTCCCCTTCTCTCTCCCTCTCTATTCTTTTCTCTTTCTCTTTTTGTAGGCAGGTGACATGGTTACAAGTTAGTCAGGAAAGAAGGGAAAAGCTTTTTATAGGGTGATATGATTAAAAGCTAGACTAAGTGATAGAAATAAAGGGAATATTAATGTACTACATTTTTATTTGATAAAATGGAAGTAATAATGAGAAATAGATGGAATAATTCAATAGTGAACTATTGTTACCTAATATAGATGTAATTTGCTTTGGGAATTATATAAATTGATTGAATGAGCCAAGGTGGCGCAGTGGTTAAATGCAGCACTGCAGGCTACTGCTAGATCAGCAGGTCAGCGGTTCAAATCTCACTGGCTCAGGGTTGACTCAACCTTCCATCCTTCCGAGGTGGGTAAAATGAGGACCCAGATTGTTGGGGGCAATATGCTGACTCTCTGTAAACCGCTTAGAGAGGCCTGAAAGGCCTATGAAGCGGTATATAAGTCTACTGCTATTGCTATTGCTATTGAATGTAATAATAATATTCAATCTGATTAGTTTTGTTTGCATTGGATGTATGATGCCCAGGTGCCACACTGTTCATGCATTGATTTGACATTTTTATAAAAAAAAGTAGAGAAAAACATTTTCAGATTCTTTTCAATAATTTTAGTAAATATTTTTTTATTTCTTTTGCTATGAAATCTACTATTTTCATTGCAGTTTTACATGAAAGTAATCCTATTCCCATATCTAATCCATTTTTAATTTGCAATTTTATCTCATCTTCTATGTCTGAAAATGGTTTACATCTTTGTGCCAGACTGTAAACTATTAAATATTCTACAAATAGTAGATAAATATTTTTCAGTCATCTTACCTACTGCTTTTGTTAATAGCATCCTGCTTCCCTTGTTTTAAATTCTCTCTGCAAATGGTATGAGCTTTTGATGAAAAATTTTCTTTCATTTTTTTCCCCTTAGAGATGCTTGTTGTAGTTCTTTATTTTTTCCTGCTGCCTCAATCTGGAAATGTTTCCATTCTTTGGACACATGAACACCTTTCTCTTTTGCAAAGTCGTATTTTGCACAATACTCGCAACCTAACTTTTTGTTAGAAACTACCAGTCCATCATATTTTTTCTTTAAAATAGTTAGATTGTACCACTGTACAGCATTCAGGAAGACTATTTTCAATTTTGGAACTATGTATTTCAATTGACGTGCTGCTTTCTCCAAGTTGGAGTAATTTTGCTTGTGATGGTTTTGTATCATCCAAAGCCAATTCTAATACAACTGGTTCCGATCTTGGTTTCTTACTGAAAAAATCTGTCAAATTCTGTTACCTTTTCATCCTAAGGGCTACTGCAAAAAAATAAAAAAAGTTTCAGTTTGGACTTGATTGTGGTTGTAAGTTGAGGACTAACTGTACACATGAGACAGTAACTTTCCAAAAAATGGTGGGCACTATCCTAGTTTCCCCCACGAGGATTCCCCCTTCCGGACCTTCCATAAAGAGTAAAAGGAAACCAGATTCCATACAGCTCTGAACCCTTAAGTCAAACCAAATACAAGTGGTCCTCGATTAATAGCTGGTTGCTTAGCAAGTGTTCTAATTGAAGACTGACCTCCCTATAACTACTTGACTGTTTTTGGAGTTTTGACAGACAGAAAGACAGACAGACGGAAGAAGGCGGGGCTTAGCAGTGAGAAGACGGACTTTCAGGCAGTTCCTGAGAGACCATCTATACCGGGGTTATTTTGGATGATTCGTTTCGAATCTAAGCTGTCCCGAAGAGACAGTGACATGGTGGGAACTCCAGTGGTCCCAGAGATGTTCGCAAAATCTCTGGGAACCTAAGGAAAGCCCTCCTAATCCAGTGATTTCCGGATCAGCCGATGCTGACTACAACTGCAGAAGTCCAGAGAGAGAGTGGATATAAGCATGTCGTTTGGTGTGAGTTTTAAATCTTTTTTTCTTGCTGGAAAGAGAACATTCTAAATTTGGAAACTTAGTTTAAAATAAGGCTGACTAGTGAGAAAAGCGGCGGGGATAAATGTTGCCATTTGGAAGTTTATTTTTCTGTTCCTTTTTTTTTATCTTTGGAAGCCGGGCTGTACTTTCTTGTAATTTAAATCGGCCTCTTGTGTTCCTCCTTTTTGTTGTTGATATTTTTAACTTTGAATCTAATGGGGACACTGAATTTTAAACTTAAAGTGCTTTGAAGATCTGTTTTTTCTGGGGTTTTTTTGTTCCCTTTTAGCCTTTTTGATGTATTTTAACAATTAGTAATTAACAAACACCACGGAACAGTATTCTTACTGCATTTCTTTCTTTCTTCTTTCTTTCTTCTCTGAAGAAATTGGACATCAACAGATGATCCAATTTAAATTTTGAACAATAGTTGGAAAAGTTCCTTTTTCTTCCTTTCCCTTTCTCTCCCTTCTCCCTTTTCTTTTTTCCCCCTTTTCTCATCTCTCCCTCCTCTCCTCTGTGTACTTTACGTACTTCATCCACTATACTTATAACCCTCCACCCTCTAATACTAATTGGCTATGAGTAGAAAAGCAGCTGCTTTTGGCTCTACATCAACCTCTGCCTCCTCACCTGCTGGAGGCCAGAGGACAACACAGACGATGTCCCAGCATGAAAAAGAGAAGGAAGCAAATTTTGAAACACTTATACAAATGACGCAGAAAATGCAAGCAGGAATCGACAGTAAAGATAGCAAGCTAGACACCCTTGTAAAAAAATGGAGGTAATGGAACAACAAAATCAAAGCATAGTGCAAAAAGTAGATAATATGGAAGGGAAAGTAGAAAGTATACACAACTGGATGCTGAAATACGAAGACAGAATTCAAAAAATTGAAAATAAAATTCAAGAAGGAGAGAAGAAAACCGAGAAGCTAGAGATCAGACTAAGTGATGTAGAAAGAGAGAGCAGTGGAATATTAAGATGGGAGATGGATAGGTCTGATGGGGTTTTCCCCCCCTTTTTTTCTTCTCCTTTTCCCATTGTTTTTTTCCTATTGTCATGTGATGTTGTCTATGTAATAAAAAAAAAGAAGAAAGACAGACAGACAGACACACACACATTTATGACCAGTTACAACATCCCACACAGTCATGTGACAGAAGTTTTCTATGTTTTTTGCCAGTTTCCAACAATTCCTTTTGGTTTCCGGTTAAAATGCCCATTGGGGAAAATGGTTTAATAACCACAGTGTTTGCTTAATGACCAAAAGGTTCACTTAATGACCCTGGTGTTTGCCTAACCCAGGGGTCTATTGCAACCTTAAACATTCAAAGAGCCATTTTTTATTTTCTTTTAAACAGGGGTCTCTCTCTCTCTCTCTCTCTCTCTCCCTCTGTGATCTCTCTTTCTCTCATCTCCTCTCACTCCTCTCTCTCATCTCTTTCTCCCTCTCCCACTTTCTTTCTCTTATCTCCACTCTCTTCTCTTTTTCTCTCATTTCTTTCTCTTTCTTTCTCCCTAACTCTCTCATCTTTCTTTCTTTCTCCCTCTGTTTCTTATCTCTCTTTCTCTCTCATCTCTCATTGCTTTCTTTCTTTCTCCCTCTCTGTTACTCATTTTTCTCTCTCATCTCTCACTTTCTCTCTCTCTCTTTTCTCCATGCTGAGACATTGGCCAGGCCAATGCTCTGCGTTGTAGTGGACTCCAGGAGGAGGAGACACTGTCTCCCCAATTGTGAAGCATACTAAGTGCTGCGAGCAGCCATGGAGGAGGTGAGAGGAATATGGAGAAATTTGTGACTTTCTCTCCACCCCAAGACACTGGCTGGGCCAGCTGCAGCTGACGCTGTTGCTCTCGCACAGCACACTTAAACTTAGTGCGCTTCACAAATGGGGGAGGTGTTGTCCTCTGCTCCTCCTCCTGGAGCCTATTATGATGTGGAACATTGGCTGCAGCTGGACTGGCCAGTGTCTTGGTGCAGAGAAAAGTCATGTATCACCCTGGTACACATAGCACCAACAAGGGTGGCAACCACAAGCCTATGGGGCTGGCTGCAAGGCAAGGCCTTGGCCGGCAGCCAGGCAGGTGCAGGTCCATCACCCTTCCCAGCCCCCCTTCCTGAGGGGGCATCCAGCTGTGCTTACCTGCTGTTGAAGTGACCATGATTAGCAGGAGGTGGAGGTGGGTCGTTGTCAAGGCCAGGTGGGAGGCAGGCACAGACCTACTACTTGAGACTGCGGTGATCGGATGGGAATACACTGTGCCATCTGGGTGGGTGGCAGGCACAGGTCTACAACTTGAGGCTGTGGTGATCAGGTTGGGGGTAGGCTGTGCCATCCAGGTGGGAGGCAGGCACATGCCTATGACTCAGGGCCATGGCGATCAGATAGGGTAGGCTTCCCTGAGGGGGTACCCGGCTTACCTGTTCTGCTGCTGGAGCGATCAGGAGCAGGCCAAGTCAGACAAATGCCACCTGCAGCAAAGGCAGGTGAGTAGGTTGGGCCATGTGGCTGAGGCTAGGAGGCCAAAGAGTAGCTGCAGCTATGCCGCAGTGTGACTCTAAGCCATCAGCCAAGGCATATGAGACCAATAAGTAGTGGTGGGGCATGGTGTGGCATGGTCATCCAGAATTGTTACTACTGGTTCACTTGAACAGTCCTGAACTCCCTGAATCCCACCACCGGTAAACTTTGAATGTTTATTGCAAATATTAGGGAGCAATTCTAGATACACTTCACTTTCATTAAAATACCAATGAGTGTGGGAGAGCCTGGCCTCCTGGTTGCTTGCCCTCCTGGCCAGGAAGCCAGGCGGGTGAGTCAGAAGAGGAGTCTGACGTGTAATCCACAAGTGACAACAATGCCCCAGATAACACGTAAGTGCCCCCAAGCTCTGAGCTTCCTCTGGGCTTAGATTTAAAAAGAAAGAAACCTTCAAAGTTGGACCTACATGGTGCTCTTATTTTTGAAGCAAATGCAGCTCCACAGGCCCCTGCAAAGTCCTTGATTGATTGGAGCCCACCCACCCACATCTAACATGGTAGCTGCAGGAGAGGGCAGAGGCAGAAGTGCAGGGGGGCTGGCTCTGGATCACTTTTGTTGATCACAGCCCGAGGCCCTGAGTCACTACACCTTTGGGAGCGGCCTCAGTTCTTAACCAGGGCTCTTTTTTCTTTCCAGCAATGGGGGGAAAGTATTTATTTAGCTGATGGAAGGATTGGAAAAAATATTGCATCAGTCAGAAAACAAGAAAAAAGCTGAAGTGAGTGCAAGTGAGGCAAATGCATCAACTAATTTATGCAGCCAGGAAATCAAGAACTCTTGGTACATTAAAGCAAAATCCATAGGAATAGAAAATCATATCTGTGTAAATCTACATTCCTAAACCTTGATTATGATAATGTGCTATGTTAATTTTTTTTAAAAAGTTTTTTATTTATTTTCCATTTTAAAAAATATAAAAATTTCATCTTTCCTTAAGCAGTGTACTGTCTGGATACAAATAGTTCTGTGCAACACCTTTCAACAAATTAATACATTGACCAATTATACCATTCCTTCATAACTTATATTCTAATAAAAATACAATGATAACATTAAACATAATTATTCTCATCATTCTCATGTTATCAGTTGCCATTTTATTCTTATCTCTATCTTAATGTCTCTATTCTTCTTGTTGTCTTCTTCCTTTCTTTCCAATTTCCTTTTTTATTCTCTGACCATTGGTAAAATGCTTCCCATATCATAGAACCATGATGGCGAACCTATGGCATTCATGCCACAGGTGGCATGCAGAGCCCTCCTTGTGGGCGCATAAACCGTCATTCAGTTCATTTCTACTGAGCATGTGTGTGCACCTCCCACCAGCCAGCTGATTTTTGGGTCTCTGCCCTGTGTGCAGGAGATGCGCACACATGTGCAGGGGTTTGCTCACGCATGTGGGGAGAGCGGGGGTCCCTACCTTTCTCCTCACTTTCTCCCCCCCCCCATGCCTTCCCAGCTCTCCAGAGATTCTCCTCCCAGGGCTGTTTTGGAACAGGAGGCTTTTTTCCCCTAGCAGCGAAATTTTCCATTTCAAATGCAAAGGTATACCATATATATTGTATTGATGTTTTTTTTTAACAGAAATGTTGCTAGGGTGACTTCTTCCAGGGTCTGAAGAATTGCTATAATCCAAACCATCATCATTTTAGCCACTGTCTATCCACTGCAGGATGAAAACCTCTTCTACATGTTTCCAACAAATATGGTCTTGAGCTTTGTTTTGCCAATTGGACTTGCAATACTTCCTGATGTTGTCAATCCATCTTATTTAAGGTCACTTTCATGGATGCTTTTTATCAAGGGGGATCCATTCTATGAATGCCTTGGTCCACAATATGTCACTTTAAAGAAGTCAGCAGCATTTCTTTTCAGACAGTCTCTCTACTCTTGTGAAGAATGTAGTTGCTCACAGGAAGCTGCTATCACATATGGAGGGTAATTGGATAAAATGTATGTTTTTCACTTATTTACAGATATATATATATTAAATATTGCTACTTCTCTATCAAGAACTATCCTTTCAAGCCAGTCGCACGACATACAAAGCAAAAAAAAAAAAGTATATATACCAGAGGTGGTATTCAGCAGGTTCTGACCAGTTCTGGAGAACCAGTAGCAGAAATTTTGAGTAGTTCAGAGAACTGGTAAATACCACCTCTGACTGCCCCCGCCCCCATCTATTATCTGCCTCCCGAGTCCCAGCTGATTGGGAGGGAATGGGCATTTTGCAGTAACCTTCCACTTGAGTGGGGAGGGAATGGAGATTTTACAGTATCCTTCCCCTGCCATGCCCAACAAGCCATGCCCACGAAGCCACACCACACCCACCAAGCCACGCCCACAGAACCGGTAAAATTTTTGAATCCCACCACTGATATATACTGTATATATTTAAAAAAGTTCATATTCTAGCCTTCATTCTGATTATCATTCTTAATTATATCAACATCATCTTGGTTCACAGTTTATCAATCAATTGATAAATTTCAGTTAGAATAAAATAGAAGAAACAATAATATTCAAAGTCTTAGGATAAAAATAGCTGGAGTGCTTGAGGAATGAAAGTGTTTCCATAGCACCTAAATGTAAGGGATCATGTGACCATCTCCAGGAGAAAGGCCTATTACCTTCAAGTGGTTAATCCCCAAAACAGAATCTTTATATCTGAATGTTACTTATAAAAGATCAAGGACAGCTGCTAACTTGATTGGTGGGGAAGGAGACAGCCACTCATATCTGTAAAGCTTCCTTAACTGTAGAACTAGAAAGATTAGTAGGGCTGTAATTAGAATAGTGTGAAAATATATCAAGCTTTGAGCATATTGTGTACACATATATGTGCTTCAGAGGTGGTATTCTGCTGGTTTGCATCGATTCGGGCAAACCGATAGTGGTGGCAGTGGGAGGATACACCCACCTGCCCAGACGTCATCATGGACATGCTGCGCATGCCAAACAGGGAGCGAAAGAGGATTTCATGCCTCATGTCCTTAGAATAAAAAACTGAAGTTCAGTGGGAAAACCATAATCTCACATGGTTTTCAAATGGTTTGTCCTATATAGAAGAGGGGAGGGGAAACTCTGTTTGCCTTGCTATGTCCTAGAATTAGAAACTGCAAATTTCATTTGCAAAGTTTGAGGTTGAAGAAATGAAACTGCTTTGTTTTTCACCCTGATGATAATAATAAAAAAAAAGATCCTGAATGTGTGATGGGTTTCAAATTTTTTTACTATGGTTTCATGGGCGTGGCTAGGTGGGGGGGGGCATGTGATTGATTGGACATAGCCAACTTGATGTCACTCAGTCACACACAGTCACATGACCCCCTACCAAGCCACATCCACCAAACTAGTGGTAAAAAGTTTTGGGACTTTTTGACACTTTTTTGGAGGGGGGGACCCAGCCAATCCGGCTCAGCATGGCAGCCGACAGAGGTGAGAAGGTACATTCCTTCTACAGCCATCGCAGAAGCAGTCTGAGCAAGCGGCTCCCCACCTCCTCAGATCAGGCCTGCAGCTCGCGCCAGACCGAGGCCGCAGGCGATTCCCTTTGTCCACCCGGGAACAGCGGCAGCATCAGTCAGGCTCTCAAAGAGGTAGCTGAGAGCACCTATTTCAGAAAAGTGAATTCGTAAGCTACTTAAAATCGATCCTTCTTTAACTGACTATCCCTCACTTACTCCATTTCCTCCTTGGGATTTGGAACAGGGCATTGGAGCAGCCTCTTTTCTGCTTCAATACACATTCATAGGATACCTAAAACTGCTAAGGAGAAGAGTCCAGGCACCCAGAGATTCTCCCGCACTGATCTGAAGGCACATGAGTTGGGCTAGGATACCACGCAAGCTTAAAATGTGTGACTTGGTTTCTAATGTGAATCCATTCCAGCGTGGTTAGCCTGTGGTTTGGTGTCTTTTTTTTAATAAAAGTTGTTATTATTTTTAAAATACAAATAACATATTTATGAACAAAGTGTTGTCCAGGTATTTCCCTTTTACATCCTCTTTTGTACATAATCCATTTTACATCATAATTCTATTTCCAATTTCAACTCTATTATTCTCTTTCTATGTTTTCCATCTTAAACTTATTTTCTTCTTTTTTTTTTCAATTGCAAAGGCAGCTTTATTTAGAACTTATATCCTGCGACAATCTCTTTTTTTTTTAAAGTAAATATACAGCCTTTTGTATCGGCATTCATTAGTTATACATTTTTTTTAAGCGTAAAACATACAGATACAAATACCGTTTTAAACATACAACCCCCCCTCCCCTCCCCCCCGCGGTGGCAGTCATTCACAGCCCAACTTTTTCTTTCCTTCCTCATTGTTAGGTCTCTAAGCCACATCTTCTCATTGCAAAGTTCAGGGATCTATTACAATACCCACGTCAACTTTCCCCATTCTAAGTCCCTGCTGTTCTCCTTGTCGCCCACATATACCATGGGTTCCAGCTAAGATAATGTTCCGTTTCTCCTTTGTCCCTCAGCCAACCCGTCATTCTGTCCATTTCTGCACATTCATAGATCTTTTTAATTATAGCATCTTCCAACGGTATGGTAGTAGATTTCCAAAATTGTGCATAGGTTATTCTTGCGGCCACAATTATATGCAGGCTCAAATGCCATATTGAACTGCTTATGTTTTCTGGTTTAATGCTTAGTAGAAGGTTCTCGGGTCTCCATTCCATGTTTGCCCCGGTAACCTCTTTTAACCATTTTTTAATCCTTTTCCAATATTTCGTGGCCTCAGTACAGGACCACCAAATATGGTAGAATGTGCCATCCTTTCTTCCACATTTCCAACACAATGGAGATAACCCAGGGAACATCTTGGCTAACCTCGTTGGGGGGAAGTGCCACCTATAAACCATCTTGTATATGTTTTCTTTGAATGCAGTAGATGTTGTAAGTTTAATGGTCTTACTCCATAGATCCCACCATTTGCCCATTTCAATTTCATAGCCAAGGTTTCTCTCCCATGCTATTAGAAGGCTTTTGTCCATCTCTTCATTAGCATCTTGGCAGGTCAAAAATTGGTAAATCTTCGATAACATTTTCTTGTCTCCACCAAACAGGATCTTATCTAGCCCCTGAGGGTTTGGGTAGATCCCAAAAAGTGCCTTATCACTTTTAAACCTGTTTCTAACCTGTAAATATTCCCACCATTCCAAATTCCTGCCCTGTTGCTCTAATTCTTATTTTCTTCTTATTGCATAAACAATATCACTAATTGCCCCTTCAAAGTTATACCAAATAATCATTTCATGATTCCTCTTTTCATTTATTTTACCCTAATGAAACCACTCAGTTATTTTTATTTTAGTTCCCTTTTCTTCTATTCTTGTTCTTCAATTAAGCCTTTTGCTCTCTTCTCTTTTCCGGTCTGAGTGCTCCATCTAAATTTCTACCTTATCCGTGTCATCTAAAATTTCACACACATTTTTTAACATCTCAAATAGTTCACGGTATATCCACGATACCAATTTAACTAAGTTAACGTTTTTTTCATCATAGTTCTGTTTCCATTTCCAACCCAATTTATTCTCTTTCCATTTTTTTCCATCTTAAACTTATTTTCTTCTTAGTATTTAAACAATATCACCAATTTCCCTTTCAGGCTTAAACCAGATTATCCTTTCCTCTTTCATCTAGTAGCCTATTTTACTATAAATGACATACATCCTCAATTTCAGTTTTTACATAGAAAACAGTTGGCCTTGGCGGGCCCATCCTCTATCTCCAGCATGCGCAATAGATGGTGAGAACAAAACTCCCTTTTTACAATCTCTCCTGTACTTAAAACTTCCCTTCCCAAATACCATGCTTCCCCCTCCCCGTTTCAATGGCAGCCGAAAGCAAGTAGAAAAACAGAGGCTGACATTATCTTTTCTTCTTTCATCTGTTAATCTATTTTACTATAAACAACATACACCCTCAATTTCAATGTATTACACAAAGAATATTTAACTTAACAATTACTAATGTTATTATAATTCCCTTATATCTTAGTTACCTATATATCATTAATAATATTGATACAATTCCCTTTAATCTAGTAATATATCTCTTTTTCCCCCCTCTTCCTCTTCTAACCATTTTCTCTAGATCTCTCAGAGATGCTACTTCTTTTTTTCCTTTGCTCTCATTCTCTTATTTTTCTTATTTTTGTAGTTCTTATTTCTTTTCTTTCGAATCCTTTCTCTCCGTTGTGCTTTTATTGTTCTAGTAATTTTCCCCAGGGTTTTCCCATGTCTAGTCCCACTTTTTCCTTCTTTACTATTCAATTGTTTCTTTTGGTGGGGAATTGTTTTTTTGTGTGTGTGTGTCACTGTAAATCCCAGTAAAGTCATCTATTTTTTTATTTTCAGTTCCCACATCATCTTCTTGCTCTTCATTTCAACTCTCTTCTTTCACGTTGTCTTCTTTTATCCCGTTTGCCCTCTCTTTTACTCCTGTTCTCCTGTTTGCCACCTAATGTCCTGATCTGAATACTCTGTCTGCATTTCTGAATTTTTTACAGTTTCATGCACATTTTTTAACATCTCAAGTAGTTCATCATGCATCTTTAATTTAGCATTTTTTAAAAAATATTTAATTAGAATTTAAAGTCCATGCAGTCCTCCCCCTCCCCCCCCAGCCTTAATTTCTAAATTCTAGAATCCATTTTTAATGTTAGTCCAGTCTGAATTGAGGATTTATTTCCTTCCACAACCCTAAACAATCAAAACCAAGCACCATTGCAAAAACTAATACTCCTTAAAAGTTTTCACCACTTCTGTGTATGTTTCTCTGTAGCCAAGGTCAAATTCTCCAGCTGTACTTTCTCTTTCATCTGTCTCTCAGTATTGTAATGATCTCTTCTTACCAGCAGATGGCCTCTCTCCATTGTGTATTCCAATGTATTAAATGTCAATAACTGTCAAAAGTCACTTTTATTCAAAAAAAAAAAAAATGAAAAAAGGAACTTTACCCCTGGATGCTTTCTTTTTGTCAATTTTAGTATTTTCCAATCCAGATAAAACATAGATCTTCTAAGGCTCTAAGTGCTTTAGCCTCCACTTCAACTTTCTTCCTCCATAAAATTTCCCAAATGTCAAATAGCCAATAATTCCACACTGGAATCCTTTTAAAGTCCAAATTTAAAAATTATTTCACCTGTGAGTTAGCCAATCACTCACCCAGTTCTAACACTTTGTTCCAACACTGTTCCAGCTCAAAAATCTTAGTCCAGTTTCCCCAGCTTGAAAGCGGTCAATTGAGTATAGCTGCCACCCCTGTTGTCAATTCAAAGAGTTTTCCTCTGACCTACCAAGGAACTTGCCAGTTCCTTTTGATCATCTGAGGTGCCGCTCCTTCTTCCCCATCCCTTCAAAACAGTTGTGGTCTGCAGACCCCCTGACAGTGGCTTGTCTGGTTGGATTTCGTGATGCCCCCTCAGAGATTGCTAATTTTCAACCGGTCTTACTGCTATGCTTCTGGTTTCTCCCTTGTCTTGATACAAACCTCAACCAATTGAGTTAATCCTGTGTAAATCAAACATCACCGCTGAAGCACAGGTTCTCCATTATTGTACTTGACCTGAAAACAGATTCAGCCAGTGGCTAGGTGGAAAAGAAGCCTCCGATCCTCCAGAACTCAAAGAGGTGGCTGAGAAGCCTCTTTTCCACCCAACAACTGGCCACAGGGTGCCCAAAAATCTTCCAACCATTGAGAAGAAAGCTATGCATGCATGAAGATGGCAGCAGTGACCGGAGGACTTTTCGGTGCCCTGTGGCCAGCAGCTGGTTGGAAAAGAAGCATCTGATCATCACTCAAAGAGGCAGCTGAGCGGGTTCTTTGCCAGCCAGCCACTTCCCAGCTCTGGTCAGCTTGCTGTCTGACAGATGCGTCAGGTGGGCGAGCGAGCGGTGAGCAGGGGACAGGTTCGGGGGCATGGCCAGCCTGCCATCCCTACCGGTTCAGTGACCCAGGCCCAATTACCACTACCGGTTTGCCTGAACCAGTGCGAACCGATAGGAAACCACCTCTGTCCTGAACTGCTGCTTTGAAAGATTGTCTCTTTCAATCATTTTTTTTGAACCTTGAAACACATTTGGTGGTAAAGATGAAATATATTAATGCATTTGCAATGCTCTTTTTTATATTGAAGAAAAGTATATTATATTTTCTGACACTTCTAATATGGAGCAGCACTAGATTTTGCAGTTGCAATGTCAGAACGGTTTCATGGTCTGCTATATATAATACAGAAACACAAAAGTAGAGCAGTAAATGTTATTTAAATGTAACTTTGCAATTCTTTTATATCTGGTCTTGATCCTGGATCTTGGAAGTTAATGGTATTTTTTTGCCTAAGTGAGTTTTGCCCAGCAATTATACTCATTCTTGCAGAAAGTAGATCTAATCATAGTGCATAAGCTATAGTAAGATCTTCTCTAAGTTGCTGGAAAATACTCTTTATAGGGATGATTTTGATTAGTATTTGGAAAATTCAGATGGTTCTGAATGCTTCACCTTTTTATTGACAAGTACTGAATATATAAAATGTGTTATTCTGTCATTGAAATAGTAGCATTCACTTTCGGTTGTTTCTTGGTTCACTTTTAATTTTTAGTTATTGTTCTTTTGATCTTGACTAGGTGGGAGAGGCTTGATGGTCATGTGACTGGGTGGGAGTGGCCAAGTCGATGTCACTGAATTCTTTGCCCCAATGAATTACCCGCAAAAAGAAGATATAAAAAAAGGAAATTATTTTCTTCACTTACTACTTAAATAAGAATAAAATAAGTACAATAAAAGAGCTACTTACAGAAGGAAGATGTCCTTGCTGGTCTTCAACATCACTGACCATCTTGCTCCAATGAATGGCTTGCACAAAGAAGAGACACAGAAAGGAACTCTTTAATTGCATGCACTACATTAGGATGAAACAAGCACACAAAACAATAAAACAGCTACTTACAGTGGAAAGATGACTGTCCTGCTGATCTTCAACACTTACTGGCCACCTTGCTCCAATGATCTGCACAAAAAAGGAACACAGAAAGGAAGACTTTAATTGCATGCACTTACACCTTACATAAGAATAACACAATGAAAGAGATACATCAAATACTTACTTGTGTTATTAGTTTTGTGGTTGAAGATGTTTCCACATTGTTCTTTCATTTCCGGCCTCCTCAGTTGCACTTCTCTTGCTCTTTACTCATGGATCATCAGCCATGTGATGCTGTGTTCTGAGCCACTTTTTGACTGAAGGATTGGGTCCCATCTTTTTACAGGCATGCCAATAATGCTTATTGTCATCAAATTACTAATGTTTGGAACAGTTAGGGGGGGTTCTTTGTTCTGAACATATGAGGTTCATTTTTGAGAACCCCCTTTCCGCCTCTGCTGAACTAACAGCAATTGTCCTGATAATATCTCTAACTTTTTGATACTGCCAGGAATTTTGTAGTTTTTTGGATCTTTGAGTACATTTTCCAAAAAATCTCTGTAGTCATTCAAATCAATTTCATAATTAAACATTTCACCAAATTCAATCAATCCGTCCTCTGCTTCTGCCCATGGAATGACTACATCTTCAATATTCCAGTAATCCAGTTCCAAATATGTGAGAAATTCTAATTTGTTTGTGTCTGGCAATTGGCTATCTGTTTTTAGATGTTTGCAATCCATCAGCCTTTTCTTCAAATTGGTGATGATACTTTCCAAAAGATTTTCATGAGGAAGTGCAACAAATGGTTGATATTGAACTAATTTTATATTTTGGAAGGGTTCTGAACTATCATTCCATCAACCTTTTTTTCATATGGGCCCTTTCCTGTCTAAGTATTTCAAATACTTTACTTGATCGCAATACCAATTTTTCAGCCTTGATGATGTCTGTGTTTCTCCCCTGCAGGGCATTTAACAGAAGAGAAAACTCATTTAAAATATCAATCATGAGGGCCAAATCAGTCAAAAAATTTAAATTTTCAAGATGGGCAGCCATGCCTGGGAATTTTTCATTGCCCAGAAAAAATGATGTAGCACTGAATAAGCATGCTATACAGCTATGGTTGACCTTAAATTACAGGCAGCCCATCTTGGTCCCAAAACTCTGCCAATCTTCACGATTTCAATGCTCAGTTATTCAGAGATTTGAAAAAGTTCCATCTGGCTCTTGCAGGAGTTTTGGAAAGTGGTGTGTATCTTGTCAAGGAATATTTTGAAGTGGTTCAGTTGTTTGATGTTCTTTATGGAGTCATCCAGCACAAGGTGGAAGCGATGGTTCAAGCAGTGCCAGATTTCAATGTTTGGGAACTCTAGCTATTCTGGTGAGAACTCCAGATTTTCTCCCAAGCATAACACTGGCACCATCGGAGCAGAATGTTATTAAATGTTTTCGCTGATATTCTATGGTAAACCCAACTTTATGTAAACTTCCAATCACTGAAGAACAAATGGTCTCCGCATATTGTTTGTCCAATTCCACCAGCTCAATGAAAATGATTGTAAAATGATCTTTCCAGCGACACAGAGAAAGTGGCTGAATTTCCTTACAGTTATTCCTTGGGTGTGTGGGTTGGGGAGTGGAGGGGAGGGAGGGGAGAGAGAGGGAGGGAGGGGACTAGAGAGAGAGAAGGAAAAAGAAAGAAAGAGAGGGAGGGAGAAAGAGAGAGAGACAGAGAGACAGAGACAGAGAAAGATGAGAAAGAGAAAGAGGGGGAGGGAGATAGAGAGAGGGAGAAAGAAAAAGAGAGAGAAAGAGAGAGATGGGAGAAAGGTGGGAGAGAGGGGATGAGAGAGAGAGAGAGAGAGGTGTGCGTGTGAGAGAGAGATGAGAGGAAAATAGAGAGAGCGGGAGAGAGAAATAGAGAGAGAGAAAGAGAGATGGGAGAGAGGGAGAGAAGGAGGGACACACACACACACACAAAAAGACACAAACACACGGCAGAGAGATACACCAATTTCCCATAGAATAGAGACTACCAGGAGCTACAAAAGCTGGGTAGGCATAGCTGGGGGGGGGGGGTTGGTCATGTGAATGAGTGGGAGTGAGTGATTTAGAGTTGGCCACACCCATCCAGGTTTTGTGGCTCCTGGTGTTTTGTTTTCTGTGGGAAATGGATCCAAATGGCTCTTTGACTGTTAAAGGTTGCAGATCCCCGTCTTAGACAATCAAAGCCTTACCTTTTTGTATGTGCATGCAATGCATTTGACTCATGTTAAAAAGAGGCGGTATTTTGATTGGCTTGTCTTATCTGACATTTCTAAGACAATGACCACAGTTGCAGGTGATTCAGGTGATTTTGGAGCAATTGTTTATTCTACTTCATTTATTAACAATTGTCCTTTATCCTACTATAGTCTGAACCATGTATGGCACATTTATAGTATTGATGTAGTTTCCTGGAAGAATTGGGACTGTGTGCTTCTTTCCATTGCAGTGAGCTAGTCTGTAATGCACAAATTTCTAAGCCCCAGAGGGAAAGACAGAATTGGCTTTTGAAAAAGGATCTGCTGAAGGAAAACATGGAGTGTTACCTCTTTTACCCTTGGGTATTTTAACCTAATTAGGATGATTTATGTTTTACAGCCTGACTGACTGAGAAAAAAAAATTAAAATAAATTCACAGCCTTTAGGAGAAAATCATTAAGTAGAGGGAGGACAGGCAGCAACAGTTGTAAAGAGCTCTTCCAAAAGTATATTAGATTTTTCTTTTTTCTTTTTAAATATATATGTAAGTATTTTTATATTTTAATTCATTTTTAATCTATTTTAATCTCTATATGTATTTTTATATTTTAACTCATTTTTAATCTCTACCAGACCTTTAGAAAAGCACATATAGTGTGACTACCATTTGTTTTAGATACATTTTAACAATACTACAAGCCAGGATTTTTAAGAATGGGGAAAATGAGAAAGAGACAGCATTCTGCAGCAGAGAATTCATCCAAGCCATTGAAACAACAGAAAATGGAAGATTATACTGCAAACAGACGGTCTGTTCCAGTAAGTAACTCATCTGCAGTCACCTTATCAGATAAATTTAATTTATGTGACTTAATGGAATGGGACTTACAAACCAAACTTGAAGGCAGACAGTATGTGGGGCTGTCCTCCTTCCTCTCAGAGGATGATTCCCTTCCTTGGAGCTCAGCAGCAGCCTTCCTTGCACAGGAGGGAGATGTAATAAATTTAAAGGGGGGAAATGTGACAGATTTCCTTTCTAGACAATGTTTGCTTACAGCTCAAACTATAAACTCAATCTACAAACTTTTATCAACTGTCATAAATAAGGTTGACTGCCTGAAAGAATCTTTTGCAAAGTTTGTTAGGAGCAACCCAAATACTGCAGAAGGACTTGGGAGGACACTATGGATAGATATGGGATGGCTAATTCAGCAAATGAATTCCAAAAATGTGAACACTCACAAAGAAAACACTCAATCAGGCAAAGACCTAAGAGGTGACTAGTATAATTACAGTCTTCAGACTAACCAGGTTACTTTGCAAATATATGACAACTGAGTGAATAGAGGGCATTGAAGTAATAGAAAAGCTGTTAGGCTGTCCTTGAGCCAGCTGCTCCACTGTGAATTCACTCTGATAGATACATGCAGAGTGGTTTCCAGTGAAAAGGCAATGTATGAGAATTTTCCTATCATTCAAACAGCCCACAACTCCCTCAATGCTCTTCAGACTGAAGCTCTTTCTGAGCACCTTTTCAAAAGTTTGAGTTAATACTGGTAAATGTGTATATCCCTACAAACACATCCCGGTATTATAACTCTGAATATTGGATAGGCTTGGAAGTTATCCTAGATGATATACTGTATCTGTATTGTACCCTAAGTCCATAGTGGTATTACTGGGAGATTGAATGCTAGGTTGGGTCCCTCTTTGTATGAACTTGCCTAGAAGAAGGGAGTCCTTGGGGGAGTTTTTTTATAACCAGTGGCTCAAGAGAGACTGCAAAAGTAATGCTGCTGGCCTGTTCCTAGTCTCCTTAATTTTTAAGGGTAATCTCCAAATTCTGGGAGGTAAGGATAAGAATTACGCATATCCTTACACATACCACTCAGCTAATTCAAGCAGTGTACTGGATCTCTTTTGTGTGTCTAGAGATAAAATTGACTTCTTTTCAGAGGTCACAGTACATTTTAGCGACAATAGCAACCATCAGCCTGTAAGCACCACATTGCGAGGCCAACTCAGATTTAAGACCATATAACATGGTTGACAGATGGCTCACAAAAAAGGTAGAGGTGGCCCAAAATAAAAGGTTAATTTTGGCCAAAGTTGATACTAAGGCAATATTAGATTGCCTTAAAACAGAATGCTACAAAGTGGGCTAGAACAATCCAGTTATCTACTACTGACTGGCTCTCAGCCTTCAATTCATTCTCTAATCTCTGTAATATTCTGAAGGAACACCTAACAACGAAGTCTGCTACAAAGACAGCTTGAGTGGTAGACCCCGTTGGTTTGATTCTGAATGCCAGGGCCTGAAAAAGAAATTGAAGACAGCCATGAGGCTTGTCCAAAGGAATTATACTGCTCATATACAAGGTGAGATATTGCACATAGGAAGGGAATATTTAAAAAAATTATAACATTAAAGAAAAAAAGTTTTGCCATTTCAAGCTGGTCAGAACTCAAGTTGACTGCCAGAAGTCATAACTCAGTAATATTTTGGTACTCTGTAGGAGGTATCTTGAAGGAATGAAGATTTGCATTTGGCATATCTGTCAAAAGTGATACTGCCATTCAATTGGGAGGAGGGGAACCTCAGAATAAAATCACTAGTGTATCTGTAACAACTGAGTTTTACAACTTTACAACTGGTTTCCTGTCACCAGAAGACTGAAGGCCCCAGCATCTCATGGGGGATGTTTATGAGAGCCATGTGGGATATCTTACTTTAATGTCTAACTAGAGATAGCCATGGGAACATGTGTTTTATTGACTCTCAAGGCAGAAGAGTTAAGGAAACATCTTCACACTTGTGTATTGGTTAGAATCTGCATTGGGACAAAAAGGAGAGGTCATCATCAGCTTAATCCCATTTGCATTGCCTAAAGGGTTTCAGATGCTGCTTTGCTTCTAATAGTTTCCATCCTGACTGATTAAAGGTTCCTTTTGAAATAATCCATTTCAAGAGTCTTTACTTTCTTAAGTTAGGAGATGAGCCATTACATAAAGCAGCATCTCTCTGCAAAATGGTCAACCAGGAGAGAAACATTTTTACTCTACCGAGGGACTCAACAAACCATGTCTGAGCATAACAGCGAACAAGGGGGAACTGACTACTGGAGGGAGATGGAAACCCTCCACAAACAGAGACCTGCTCCTTGTACCCTGGCGGAGAGAACGGAGTGAGCTTGGAGGACCCCAAAAAGCCCTGTTGGTCAATTGGAATCGGGACGAAAGATGACTGGGAAGGGAGGACCAGGGGAGTCACTATTACCGGAGGTAGCCAAAAACCAGGATGGAGATTGGAGTTAGAAGCCCCCTCTGACCAGGAGAAGCTAAACGAAGCCTTGCTGAGAGAGGATCCTCTGAAGACTCATGTAACCCAGTTGGTGATGGAAATTTTGGAAAATCTCAACATCCGGGGGGAGCCAGATCGGCAACCGAGAAGCGTTGGAAGGGCGGCAAACGGGGAACTAACCTCCCTCTGGTCCCTACTGATCAAGGTGACATCACAGCAGCAACAGCTAGGAACCCATAAAACCCTCCTCCCCAATTGGTGCATGGGTTGGGGGCCACTCCTAACCAACCCCGAAACCTGCAGTTTGAAAGGAAACCTCCTTCCCTGGGGGTAAAATTTGATGGGAACCCCAAAAAATTGGGATTCTTTGTGGCACAAGTGCTCACCTACATGCAAGAATATGGGTGTGATTTTCGAACCCAAGGAGTCCGAGTGCGAGTGGTCACCTTAGCCATGGAAGGAGCCGCCGCCAGATGGATTGTGACTTTACATGATGCCGATGCACCAGAACTGCAGGACTTTGACCGTTTCATGATGGCCCTGCGACTACAATTCAAGGACATCCTCGCAGACCGCAAAGCATGTGACAGCATTCAAGTTTTGAAGCAGGGACGCCATCCAGTGGCAGATATACCGAAGAATTCCAAGACCTGGCATGTCATGTGAACTGGCCAGACGATATCCTGGTAAGCTGGTTCAAGGATGGGCTGAGTGATGACCTCTACAATACTTGTATGGCCCGAGATGCCCCAAAATACCTACATGAGGGGTATCTTATGGCTGAAGAGGCCAGAAATCAGTACCGAACAGGGCGAATATGGAAAAAATCCCCACCCCAATGGAAACAAGAACCTTTAAAACCACAAATGACACCTTCTCCAAAATCCTTAGTCTGTTTCAAGTGTGGAAAAGAGGGGCATCGAGCTGCAGAATGCTGTTCTCAGGCACTGGCTAAGAAACCAGACTGGCCATTGGGGGGAAAACCCACGAAACCTGGCCAGAGCAGAAAGGAGACGGCCCCAAGGAGAAGGGAAACTGTAGAATCTCCACCCTCTCCCTTCTTTGAGAAGGAAACCCCAGCTTTGCAGCAGGAGGAACCATACTCATCCGGAAGTGATCCAGAGGACGAACCGCTGGTAAGCAAACCAATTAAACCACTTACCTTGCCCGTAAGACTGTTTATCCCCAACTGGGAGAGGGGAATGAAAATCTCAGCTTTAGTGGACTCGGGATGCACCCGCTGGTTGATCAGCACAACCCTGGTAAGGAAATTGAGGATTAATGTAAGAAAGCTGAAAAGCCCCATAGCTTTTTGCCAACTAGATGGGTGAATAGCAGGGAGGAGCCAGCTTCATTTGCCACTGAGCCTCTACAGATAGGAATCGGAAGCCACAAGGAAATGCTTACATTTATAGTGGCGACAGGCATGGAATGGCCATTAGTTCTGGGTCTTGCATGGCTGAAAAAATGGAACCCCAAAATTAATTGGAAGCAAGGCACCATAAGAGTGCAGATGCATGTGACTTTTGCTGAGAATCCAGACAGAGAAACTGAGGGGACAGAGCACCTAGACACAGCAATGCCTGTTTACACTATGCCAACCCAGGGCATACCCAAAGAAGGGGTATGATGAACTCCCCCCCCCGCTCCACTGACTGTGCGATAGAAATTCTACCTGGAGCCAAACTCCCTAAACCCAAGATGTATAGCATGTCTCCAAGGGAGCTGGAAGAACTGAGGACATTCATTGAGAAAAACCTAGCAAGGGGTTTCATTGAACCAGCCCGGCCAAAAGTTGCAGCCCCAGTGTTGTTTAGAGAGAAAAAAAAGATGGCTCTAAATGCCTATGTGTCGACTTTTGAAATTTAAAAGTGATCAGTATGAAAAACACATTACCCCCCCGCCACACTCATGAAGGATATGCTAGATTTAAGGGAGGCTTACTACCATATCAGAATTAAGGAGGGACATGAATGGAAAATGGAATTAAACACCCCTCTTGGATGCTATAAATTCAAAGTGCAACCATTTGGGCTACAAGGGGCCCCTGCAGTATTTATGCAATTAATAAACAAAGTGTTGCAGGAGCATTTATATAAGGGCTGCATAGTCTATATTGATGACATTTTATTATATTCTGAGACCAAGGCAGAACATGTAAAACTAGTCTGGATGGTTCTGAACAAACTTCGCTCTGCAAAACTTTATGCTAAATTCTCCAAATGTGAATTCCACCAAGAAAAAAATTGATTACTTAGGATACCGCATTTCAGCCCAGGGCATAGAAATGGATCCTTCGGAAGTGCAATCGGTACTAGACTGGGAACCACCCAGAACACGCAAACAGTTGCAAAGCTTCCTGTGATTCACCAACTTTTACAATTTATCCCCACTTTCACCCAAATTGCTCTCCCCATCACCAAGCTCTTAAAAACGAAGGGGGAGGGTAACCTGAAACCGAAGCAGCCTTTGAACTGGACAATGGAATGCCAAGCGGCATTTGAAAAACTTAAATGGCTGTTTTTGGCAGAACCAATCCTAAAGCACCCGGACACAGAGAAACCGTTCGTCATACAAGCAGATGCTAGCGATGTGGCGATAGGAGCGATCCTGCTTCAGAAAAATGAGGAAGACCAATTACAACCATGCGCTTACACGTCCAAAAAATTGAATGAATCTGAGCAAAGGTGGGCAATTTGGGAGAAAGAGGCTTATGCAGTTCGATGGGCTCTTTTAACCTGGAGACATTTCCTAGAGAGGAATAAGATCCCTTTTGAAGTCTGGATGGATCATAAAAATTTAGAAGCCCTGAAGACCCCAAGGAAACTCTCTCCAAAACAAATATGATGGGCTCAGTACTTTAAACAGTTTGAATTTACGTTCAGATACCTCCTTGGGGGGGGGGGATTTTCTGGCAGATGCACTATCCAGGAAACCACAATACAATAGTATGAAGCCAAACGTAATCAAATCCATGATACAAGATAATCAACTAGCTGCTAGAGTAACCACCAGATCCCAGGGAAAACGAGACACTCTGGAGGACAATGACACCACCCAAAATTTTAAACAAGCTTTAACCACAATGAATGGTTTTTGAGCCACAAAGACAGCTGCCTGATGAAAGATAATCTACCTTGGGTGGGAGGGAAGTTGTATGTTCCAGCCAGCCAAAGACTGTACTTAATGGAAAGGTACCATGACTCCAAACTAGCAGGACACTTTGGTTTTGTAAAAACTTTACATCTAATTAAAAGGCAATTTTGGTGGCCATCACTAAAAAAGGACATAGAGAGCTATGTAGCCAGCTGTCCAATTTGTGCGGCAGCCAAAAGACGCCAAGGCAAAATGCCAGGACTGTTACAGAAGGTAGCTGAACCTTCAGCACCCTGGAAGAAGATTACTATGGATTTTATTGTTGACGTACCAGAAAGCACGGGGAATACTGTCATTTGGGTCATAACAGACTTGTTCTCAAAACAGACACCTTTTATACCATGTCAAATGATCCCAACTGCTAAAAGTCTAGCCAAGTTATTCCTGATGCACATTTATCACCTTCATGGAGCCCCACAGAGAATCATCTCTGACAGAGGGGTGCAATTCACCTCAAAATTTTGGGGGGCATTCTTAAACTTACTGGGCACCACCCAAGGACTGAGCTCCAGTCACCATCCATGTACCAATGGTCAAACTGAAAATCTGAACATGGTTCTAGAACAATACCTAAGATGTTTTATTAATTTTCTTTTTTTATTGAGAATTTTGAAAAAAAAAACTTTTACAAATATTTACTTCCCTCCCCCCACCCTCCCCCCCAAACCCTCCCCAACCTTCCCCCCCGACTTCCCAGAATCAATGATTTAACAAAAACATTTTAAATAAACTTTAAAAAAAGTTAATATCATCTTTCATTTGAGCTTTAACTCTTCCTTGCTAGGCTAGCTCTAAGCAGATTATATCATTCCTTGTTTCTTCAGTCATAAGCTATCTGAAATTTCTTAGTTCCATATTTAGTTTGAGTATAGTCAATCCATCTTCTCCACTCCAGTTTATATCTCTCATTTGAATGGTCCTTGAGATGTACTGATATTTTAGCCATCTCAGCTAGCTTTGTTACTTTCAATGTTCATTCTTGAATAGTAGGCAAGTCTTCCTTCTTCCAGTATTGTGCCACCAGCAGTCTAGCTGCAGTTATTAAATGCAAAATCAGGTTAATCTCTACAACTGTACAATCAGTAATTATACCTAACAAAAATAACTGAGGGGTAAACTTTATCCATTTTTTAAGAACATTTTGCATAATCCACCATATTTTTATCCAAAATGCTTTAACCTTTTTACAAGTCCACCATATATGAAAGTAAATAGCATCAGCACAATCACATCTCCAGCATTTAGGTTGTAAATTCGGATACATAGAGGCCAGTTTTTTAGGATCTAAATGCCATCTATAAAACATCTTATAAAAGTTTTCTCTCAAATTTTGAGCTTGTGTAAATTTTACATTTCTTACCCAGATCTTTTCCCATGTATCCAACATTATTGGTTCTTCAAAATTTTGGGCCCACTTTATCATACAGTCTTTAACTAATTCTGTTTCCGAATCCATTTCTATTAATGCATTATATAGTCTCTTTATATGCATTGAACTTTGATTTCTGATTTGTTTTAGTAAGTTATCCTCGTCTTGCATAAAACTGATTTTTTGATCTCTTTTTCATCTGGCCTGTAACTGCCCATACTGAAACCATGTTTGAATTACCTTTTCCTCTTTTAGTACATTCAAGAGTTTTAATTGTAGTACACCTCTTTCTAAGGTAAGAAGCTGTCTGTATGTAATTACATCCTGTTTTGTACTATATTTATGTTTTCTATTGCGTGTCTAGGAATTGCCCACATGGGTATCTTATCATTTAGTTTGTATTGATATTTTTTCCAGACCCGCAGTAGAGCATTCCTTAAAATATGACTTTTAAAGTTCTTATCTACCTTTTTGTCATATAGCAAGTAAGCATGTCAACCTTATACCAAATCATGCCCTTTGATATTAAGTATTCTATCATCTGTTAAATTAATCCAGTCACTAATTATCGATAAAATTACTGCTTCACAATATAATTTTAAATTGGGTAATTTCAAACCTCCTCTCTCATGCACATCTTGCATTATTTTTAGTTTTATTCTCGGCTTCTTCCCTGCCCATACAAATTTATTAATGCCCTTCTGCCATTCTAAAAAATTCGCATCTTTTTTAAATTATTGGTATCATTTGAAAAAGAAATAAAAATTTAGGTAGAATATTCATTTTCACTGCTGCTATTCTTCCCAGCAGAGATAATTGTAATTTCTCCCAATTTTTCATCTCTGTCTGTATGCTGCGCCATAGTGATTCATAATTATACTTATATAGCTTCCCATTTAAAGTTGAAATATATACTCCTAAATATTTGACCTTTTTAACTATTTCACATCCTGTCATTCCTTCTAATTCTTTCCTTTGTTTAGTGTTCATATTTGTAACTAGCATCTTTGTTTTCCCTAAATTTATTTTAAATCCGGACACTTGGCCATATTGCTTAATCATATTCATTAAAACCTTACTAGATTCCATGACCCGTCAAAAGCGCGGACGGCAAAAGCGCGATCGACAAAATCGCGCCTTTGACGTCATCACAGCGCGATGAAAAAGATCGAAAAATTCAAATAAAAATTAATAAAAATTAAATTAAAGCAAGCCGATTCACATAAAGGTAAGGGTTAGGTTTAGGGTTAGGGTTAGGGTTAGGTTAAGGGTTAGGGTTAGCTTTAGAGCGTTAGCGTTAGCGTTAGGGTTAGGTTAAGGGTTAGCGTTAGGTTTTTCGTTACTTTAATGGTTAGATTTAGGGTTAGGTTTAGGGTTAGGTTTAGGGTTAGGTTTGGGGGGCTTAGGGTAAGGTTTTCGCTTTATTTTTACATTTTCCGAACTTTTTCGTCGCGCTGTGATGACGTCACAGCACGCTTTTGTCCAGTGCGCTTTTGTCCTACGCGCTTTTGTGGTGGAACCACTAGATTCCTGTGGTTGGGTTAATGTTATAACCAAATCATCCGTGAAAGCACATACTCTATATTCTTGATGCCTAATCTTGATTCCCTGTAAATCATCTGAACCCCGTATTTTGTTCAACAATAGTTCCAGAGTTATGATAAACAGTAATGGGGAGAAGGGACAACCCTGCCTTGTACCTTTCTCGATTTTAAATGGATCTGTTAAGCTTCCATTGATTATGATTTGAGCTGTTTGTTCCTGATATATTGCTTTAATTGATTGTAAAAAATGCTCTCCTATTTGCATTTTTTGCATTATTTTCAATAAAAATTGCCAATTCACTCGATCAAAAACCTTCTCGGCATCTAGAAATATAAGCGCAGCAGGGATTTGGTTATTCTTTCCCAAATATTCCAGTATATTAACAATTTGTCTTATATTATTTCTCATTTGTCTCCCTTGTATAAAACCTGTTTGATCATTATGAATCAATTGCTGAATAACCAACATTAACCTATTCGCTAGTATTTTAGTAAAATTTTTATAATCTATATTAAGTAATGATATAGGTCTGTAATTTTTTGGTTCACTAAGATCTTGATCCTCTTTTGGTACCAGGGATATAAAAGCTGTCTTCCAAGATAGGTGTACCTTCCCTTCCATTTGGATCTTATTGAATAGTTCCTTAAGAGGTTCTACTATTTCTAATTGTAATTTTTTGTAATAAGCCGATGTCAGGCCGTCTGAACCCAGTGCTTTCCTTACCTTTAGCTGTTTAATTACCTGGAGAATTTCCCCCGAAGTTATTGGTTGATTCAATGTCTCCCTCTGCTCGTCTTTAACTATAGGTATTTTTTCTTTATCCAGGTATCTATCTATATATAAACCTTGTATTTTGTCATTCATGTACAATCCTGTGAAAAATTCACGAAAAACCTTTTGAATCTCATTCTGTTGATACACTTCCTTCCCTTTATAATGTAATTTTGATGTATTGCGAGATTTCTGTTTTTTCCTAATCAGATATGCTAACCATCTACCAGATTTATTTGCATTACAAATAGTGTTATGTTTAGCGTATAGCAAGTTAGTAGCCACCTGGTCTGACATCAGCATATTAAATTGCTCTCTTAATAAAGTAATTGCTTCTTTAATCTTCTTGTCTCCTGGTTTTAGTATTAACTCCTGTTCTCTCTTCCTGATTTCTTCATCTAGTTCAATTCTCTTTTCCCCCTGTTTACGTCTATGTAACCTATTTAAATTTATTAGAACTCCTCGTGTATACACTTTACTTGCATCCCAAACCATTTCCATAGATGTACCCTTATTCATATTAAAAACAAAATATTCTCTTAACAATTATTTACATTCATTAATATTTTTCTCATATCTAAATAAGTTTTCATTCAATCTCCAAGTCCTTCTTGCTTGCGTCTCAAATTCCAACTCCATCCAAAACGGATTATGATCTGATAAGGCTCTGGAACATATCTTCTTTACCCTAGAAAGCAAATCATTGTTTGTTAGTATAAAGTCAATCCTAGAAAAGGATTTGTGTCTATTGGAAAAAAATGTAAAGTCATATTCTTCTGCATTCCTTTCTCGCCAGATGTCTCTCAGTTCAAAATCATCCATCATATCGAAAAAGGACTTAGGTAATTTCGCTCGCATTTGGATATTTTGGCGGTGACCCTTCTTGTCTTTCTTGGTATTCATAACACCGTTCCAATCAGCCAATAATATGCAAGATCTATAGTCCCAATATACTAACTTAGTATGGAGTGTTTTATAAAATTTATCTTGTTGTTGATTGGGAGCATATATTCCCATTAGAAGTATCTTTTTCCCTTCTAATACCAGTTCTATTGCAATATATCTTCCTTGAGAGTCTGCTTCAATTAATTTGACTTTCATGTCCTTTCTTAAGTAAATAACAATACCATTTTTCTTCTCAGGAGCAGAAGCTATAAAGTGTTGTCCAAGTCTTGTATTAATCAAGTATTTCTGATCAGTTAATCTAATATGAGTCTCTTGCAGGCAAATTATGTCATTCTTAACTTGTTTCAGATAGTGATTTATTTTCTTCCTTTTCTGTGGAGAATTTAAACCATTAATGTCCCAGGTTAAGAACTTAGTTGTCATCTTGAGCTCCCTGAAGCTTTTTAAGAGCCCTCTGGAAAGCCTGAAGTTTGGTTTTCAGCCTGGCTCCACCCACTGCTTCTGAACTAAGACCTGTGACTTCTTGGATGGTAACATGTGTTTGTTGTGAAGCTTGTTTCTTTTTTAGCTCTTGTTCCATTCACTTGGTAATCACGCGGGTTTGTCTTTGCTCCTTGGCTCCTTGTAGCTCTGAAAGAGGAAGTTGGTCCAGCCTTAATGGTCCTTGGGGCTTGCTGTCTATCCTGTCCTTCTTGTTCTCTTTCTCTGTGTCCAGGAGGGGAGATGTCCAGCCTTCAATATATTATTGTAAAAATCTCGAGCCTTCCATACTGAGTTAAGACGATACCTTTGCCCCTGGTAGGTAACTGCAAGTCCGGCTGGGGCCTCCCATCTGAACTGTAGCTGACGATTTTTGAGCTCATCGACTAAGAAGGCATAGCCTTTTCTCGATCTCAACATTTTAGGTGGTATTTCCTTCAAAACAGTCACCTCCTGGCCCCCAATTTGAAGCTTAGTTTTCTAAGACTGTTGCAATATCAAATTCCTCATATCTCTCATAGCAAAATACACCACAATATCTTTTGGGAGTTGCTTTTGTCTGGCAAGCCAGGAGTTAACATGATATATCTTGTCAATTTGCCATTCAAAATTCCCTCCTAGCCTTCCCATCAATTGATCAAAGGCTTCTGAGAAGATCTGCTTTAAATTTTCTTGATTTTTCTCTTGGAGGCCTCTTATCCTTAAGGCAAATTCCATCTGTCTATACTGCAACATTATAATTTCATTTTCTGCATCGCCAACCTTTTGTTGAACCACATCCATTTTCGTTACCAGATTAATATTAGAATCACTAAGATCTTCCAATCTATCTTCAATTCCCGAGACATAACCCGATAGGCACTTAAAAGCCTCAAGAATATCGTCTCTAATTTGCTGGTTCCGAGTCTGAACTGAATCCATAAGCTCTTCTGACAATTCTTTATGAGCAGCAGATATCTCTTCCTTTATTTTAATTTCCATCGCAGCTGCATGGTTTTTTTAAAGCCTCGGCTAAGGCCACGCTTAGTTCTTTTTGCAAAATTTCTTGGGTCAAAGACTCCCCTGCAGGGGTAGGAGGGGAGTAGTGACTGTAATTTAGTTCCAGGAGCAGGTGAATTTCCAGCACTTTTAGATGCATTGGGGGGGATTTTTGCTGCTTAGAAGCCATTCCAGATTTAATCTTCTCCACCCAATTAGTAAATCCAGGCAAGCTGCTTATCCAGCAATTACTATTTAGTTTGGTAATAAATCACTTCCATTTTAGTGATCTTTAAATGTTCTGAGCTCCGTAGAAATCTACGTCATCAGAGCCTGACCCCTCCTACAGAGCTGTTTGGTGCCATTTTCTGTGTATTTCTAGCAAGTAAAGACTTATACATACAATTAGAAGTTCACCAATATCAGTTCTGCCAGCTTTGAAATCAGTAATAAATCAGTCTTTGAGCTGAGGGTGGACGTGTGCCTTCGTTCTGCAAAAAAGGCAGAAGAGGTCCTTGATGCGGAGAAATCACTATGTTACTGGGCGGCTCCCTCTTGCCACCCCAGATTTATGTTCTGGGGGGGGTAATTGGAGCGCTGCCCAAACATAGCTTGCTCACCTCCTCCTCCTTAGCCTGGAGAAGAGGTAATCAAACTGTCAAACAGTTGATGGATACTGTTTAGACAGCTTAACGCAGCCAAGGATCCGGAGCTGTTAAAAACAACAACCCCCTCAGGCCCCGCCCAACTGGAAGTGGTGTTTTATTAATTTTCAACAGGATAACTGGGTTGATCTTATACCTTTTACAGAAGTGGCCTTCAATAACGCTGTGCACTCAAACACTGGGTGAACCCCTTTTAGAATAGCAACAGGCCAGGATTTCAACCCCATGCCTGAACTACCCACAGAAGAACCCACTATCCCCTCATTAAAAGAATGGATAGAAAAACTTACGAAACACATGGCCAGTAGTTAGATTAGTGTTACAGGAAGCTAGAAAGGCTTTTAAAACTCAAGCTGACAAAAAAAGAGTAGATCCCAAACCTTTCCACGTTGGAGTCATTGCAACCATCAAATAAATTAGGACCAAATTTCATCGGACCTTTCCCAATCACCAGAGTTATCAACCCTGTAACAGTAGAATTACTCCTGCCAAAGACACTCAGGTAAGTCCATCCAGTGTTTCACATTAGTTTACTCAAACAAGAAGTAATCTCACAACTCAGACCACCTGCATCTACACCTCCTGTTCCTATCATGATAGAAGGTGAACAACATTTTGAAATTAAAGAAATCCTGGACTCTAGGACCCACAGGGGGAAAACCCAATACTTAGTTGCTTGGAAGCATTTACCTTCATCCCAAAATGAATGGGTAGAGAAACACCATGTTAGAGCCTCTGCCCTTTTGAAAAAAATTCACTCCCAATACCCTGACAAACCTTGTTAAAATACTATGATGCAATTTCTTTTCCTAATTTTTCACAGGTGGATCTCTCCTTTTTCTAAAGAATGGCAGCATGTCAGATCCCAAAAAGTGATACTGCCATTCAATTGGGAGGAGGGGAGCCTCAGAGTAAAATCACTGATGATTTAACTCCAAAGCTCCCCTCCCCAGAAGGTGTAGGTGCATGTGGTCTAAGTTGTGAGATTACTTCTTGTTTGAGTAAACTAATGTGAAACACTGGATGGACTTGCCTGAGTGTCTTTGGGAGGAGTAATTCTACTGTTACAGGCTTGGCATTCCATTGTCCAGTTCAAAGGCTGCTTGGGTTCGGGTTTCCCTCCCCCTTCGTTTTTAAGAGCTTGGTGATGGGGAGAGTAATTTGGGTGAAAGCGGGGATAAACTGCTGGTAAAAGTTTACAAATCCCAGAAAGCTTTGCAACTCTTTGCCTGTTCTGAGTGGTTCCCAGTCAAGTACCAATTGCACTTTTGAAGGATCCATTTCTATGCCCTGGTGTGAAATGCGGTATCGTAAGTAATCATTTTTTTCTTGGTGGAATTTGCATTTGGAGAGTTTAGCATAAAGTTTTGCAGAGCGAAGTTTATTCAGAATTGCTCGGATTAGTTTTACATGTTCTGCCTTGGTCTCAGAATATAATAAAATGTCATCAATATAGACTATGCAGCCCTTATATAGATGCTCCCGCAAGACTTCATTCTTTCTTTGTTTTTTCAATTTGTTTTCTCTTGCTATATAAGATATAGCAACTCCCCTCATGTATGCCTTTGCTGTATCCCCTAAATTTTGAACAGATGTGTTTTCTTTTTTGTTTTCTTTGAAGAAGAGATGCAATTGATTGCTCATCATCAATTTGAATTCCTCGCCTTTTATAATCGATCTTTTCAGTGTCCATCTTGTCATCCTCTTTTTCCCTATCAAACTTATTTCTATGGGATTGTGATCTGCCTAGACATTTGTGCCAATTTCAATTTTCTTCATCTCTGATTGCAATTCTATTGAGGTCCAGACCCTGTCAATTCTGGACCATGATTTGTGTCTATTCAAGTAGTATATATATTGATTTTTATCCTGGTTTCTCTCTCTCCAAACATCTTTTATTTTCAGCTCCTCCGCCATTTCAATGAGGAATTTAGGTAATGTTCTTCTCTTCTTTTTTCTCTTTTGGTCGCTTTTATAATCTAATATTTATCAATTATTGCATTATAATCTCCCAGGATGCAGATGTTATCATGCGGTATGTCACAGATAGTATAGTGTAATTTCCTATAAAATTGCTTTTGTGCTCCATTTGGTGCATAGATCTCAGCTAATTGAATTTTCTTCTGATTTATTTCTATCTCTACTATCAAGATCCTTCCTTCATCATCCTTGTTTAGCCAGGATTGCCTTTTGGATGTATAAAACTACCCCTCTTTTTTGTTGTTGTGCTAATGAGGTGTATGCAATCCCTAGTTTGGGATATTCTAGCAGTTGCTTTGGATTTTCTTTTATGTGAATTTCTTGTAATGCTATAATATCTAAATTTAACTTCTTTAATCTATTGAATATTTTCTTTCTTTTAATAGGTGAATTTAATCCATTGATGTTGAGTGATAAGATTTTTATCTCCTCTTGCATTTCCTTATCAATACCCTGGTTTTGTGCTTCTTGTTATTCTAATTTGTTTTGTTTCCTGTTGTCCTCTGTCATAGTTCTCCATCATTTCTTCCTTACCTTCCCCTCTCTCTTTGGTTTGTGACACATTCTTTTCTTCATCCACTAGTCTCAAGCCTCTTCCTTCAAGATCTTCCTTTCTTCCATTTCTTCTTCATTGCTGATATATTGACTATAAAATTCCTCTGCCTTGTCCACGGTATCTATTCTGTGCCTTTTGTCCTGCCACATGACCATAATGCCTTCTAGGATCAGCCACCTAAAGTTAATGTTATATTTAGTTAATTTGGAAGTCAGGAATTTATAAGGTCTTCGCAGTTCTCTGACTCTTCTTAGTACTTGCTTGTCGAGAACATGTATTTTCTTAACAGGGATGTTATTATCCACTATTAATGTCAGTACTATTTTTTTCTTTTTTTAATATATTGTAAAAAGTGATGTCTATTGCTGGTCTATATAAATAAAATTCTATTTTATTCTATTCTATTTGCAAAGTTCATATTTTTAATTGTTGAGTGATAAACTGTCAATTTAAATGGATGAATGCTTTTTGTGCATCTAGAAAGATCAGTGCTAATTGTTTTCCAAGGTGTGCTTCATAATATTCCAGGATGTTCATAATCATTCTCATATTATTCTTCAGCTGTCTTTTCAGTATGAACCCATTTTGATCTGGATGGATAAATTCATTTAGTACTTTTTTAATCTTTCTGAAATTATAGAGGTGAATATTTTGTAATCAACATTTAGTAATGAAATAGATCTATAGTTTTATAATCTGTTGATAGTCTGTGTCTTCTTTTGGAATTAATGTAATGTATGCTTCTGTCCAGGATTTAGATAATTTGACTTCTGCTAATGCTTCATCATATATCTTCAACATTAATGCCTCTAATGGTCCTTGTATGGTTTTATATAATTCTGCAGGGAGTCCATCTGTGTTGTGGTCCACTGGAGGCCTGTGGAGCTGGCAGCAGAGTTGGACAGTGAGTAGGTTTGGGAGGAAGATGGGCCAGTTCTGGAGTTTGGGGAAGGCTCAGACAAGGGCTATGCATTGGAGGGAGAGAGGGGGCCATCTGGGAGTTATATGCTGCCTCTGGAGCCTCCAGAGTTGGATATCAGCAAGGCAGGGGAACAGGCTCCTCCTGTTCTCAGTGCGCATGCGCAGAGCTACCAGTAGGCAAGAACAGTTAAGACAAAAGGGGTGACTCAGGAATAAGGCTTGGAGATGATTGGCCCCTCCCATAATACATAAAGGAGAAGCAAAGGCACATGAGCCTTTGCAGGAAGCAACTTTGTTCATTCTGGCTGGTTTAAAGTCTGAAGCGCCGTTTTGACTCTGTGCTCCAAGTGGCCTTGCAAAGCTAATTGGCAATTAGATCTTTGGCAGTGTTTCAAGGGAGATAAAGGTGGGTGCTTATTAGCCTTATCCCGAAAGACTTTGGCAGACTTCTGTTGGACTCTTTACAAACTATTTGTAATTACATTACGGACTGTAAATGAACATAATTCATAGTCATTGAAATAAAAAGAGGGGTTTTTGGACTAAGCACGTGCTTTGTACTGTGTCAGAATAATCTGGTCCGGGAATTTTGTTGTTGTTTTGTTTTGAACTGCCTCAGTTATTTCCATCATGATTATTTTTTTCTTTTTACATCATTCTCTTTGGGCCTGATATTTTGGTTAAAACTCTCTTGTTTAAGTATTGTTTAATACTATCTTCTGGTATATTTTCTTGGCTGTACAAGCTTTTAAAAAAAATTGAGTTATTTTTTTCCCTTCAATCCAATAGTGTAGGGTTCCTTTCTCATCCTGCAATTGATGTATTAATTTCTTCTCTTTTTCTTTTTTAAATTTGTATGCTAACCATCTCCATGGCTTATTTGCATGTTGAAAAAAGTTTTGTTTCACCATTTTGACTTTTTGTGACATTTCTTTTGTGCCATTAAATTTAATCTATGTTTTCTTAAATCTCTTTTTGTCCTTTCCTTTATTTTTTGAGGTTCTTTTTGTAGATCTGACTCCAATTTTTTAAGTTCATCCTTTAGTTTATTTTATTGTTGTTTCCTTTTCTTGTTCCTCCTTGCCACATAGGTTAGTCCTCGAATATATGCTTTTTTCATGTCCCACAGGTTTTGCAATGATGTTGCTTCTTTCCTGTTTTCTTTGAAGAAGAGTTTCATTTCTTTTTCCAATTTTGTTTCCATTTGGTTAATTGTCCATCTCCGCCTCTTCTTCAGTTCTTTCCACATCACTTTTAATGGGTTGTGGTCTGCCCAAGTGTTTGTTATTATGTCTATTTCATCTATATCTCTTCTCAGTCCCAGGGTCATCCATATCATATCAATTCTTGACCATGATTGGTGTGTGTTTGAGTAGAATGTTTATTGATTGTTCTTTCAATTTAATTCCCTCCATGCATCTTGTAAATTTAATTCTTGTGCCATCTTGAAGAATATGTTTGGCAGTGTTCTTTTTTTCTATGCTTCTATAATCTTTTTTGATGTCCTATTAGACATATGTTTTCGTAGTCTGTCTCTGTTATTTTTTAATGTAATTTTCAATGGAATTCTTTCTGATTGTTGTTTGGTGCATAGATTGCAGTAAGCAACATTTGTTTCTGATACTAATTTCCAACATTAGTATTCTTCCTTCCTCTTCAGCATATATTTGTTTGGGTTTTAGCCATTCTTTAACATATAGAGCCAATGCTCTCTTCTTTTGCTGTGCTAGGGATAAGTAGAGCTTTCCCATTTTGGGATATTCTAGTATCTTGTACAAGAAACTTGTATTGTTTCTTAATATGAACTTCTTGGAGGCAGACTATGTTCATGTTCAGTCTTTTTAGTTTTATCAATGTTTGTTTCCTTTTTCCAGGGGAATTCAATCCATTAATAACATTGATTGAGAGCATCTTGATTTCCTCCTCCATCTTGTTATTTGTACCTAGGTCTCATTCTTCTGATTGTTCTTTTGTAGATTTCATCTCTTGTTGTGTTTTTGGTGAACCTCACATAAATCTCTCTTGGTAATTTGTGCCTTCTTGCGTAATTTGTATGTATTCTGTATACCTCATCAATATCTTCCTGAATCCCATGTTTGTTTTTCTGTAGCATATCTACTAGTAGTTCTATCATAATCCTTACTAGGTCCTCTTCCTTGTCTTTGACTATATTCTGGAACCTCTGGAGGAAGGCTGCCTTTACAATTTCTAGAAAGATGATAGTCTTTTCCAGATTCCTACTGGGCAGGGTGAGTTTTTGTTCCATTGCTTCCACCATTTGTATTCTCTGTTCATTCTTGGATATTGTTTGTTGAATAATTCCTATATTATCCATTTTTCAGATATCTCCTTTCATTACTCCCATCTCATTTTTTATTTCCTCATTATTCCTCGCTATCAACTCCTGTGTCTTCATCATAGTTTCCTGTATCATGAGCAGTGTCATCTGCATAGTGTGAGAAAAAGACTCCTCCTGTATCAATATTATTTGATTCTACACCTATCCTCCTTTATGCCTGTATTTTTATTAGAGACCCATAAGTTGGCATATTATAGTACTTGCTAAAACTTGCAGATAAATGAAAATTGTAATGCTTATTGTGAAAGCCTTATAAAGTGCAATATAATCAGTTCTGTGATATTTTTAAACATAGACTGTCTGGGACATCAAATAAATAAGGAAGTTGCAGGGGGTAGGAAATCTCAGATGGGCACATTGAAGTACGGTAAATGAAGGAGGGTTCTGCAAGAAGAGGAAGTTACTCTGGTAATATTCCAGGGGAACAGAAGAGATGTGAAAAAAGGTATAAAAATGAAGGTTTGTGATCATGTTGAGGCCATTGATGGTAGTTGCTCCTCACTGGACATAGTTGTTATCTCTGACCCATGTTGCAACTTAAAACCATGTTAAGTTGCGCCTTCAGTTTGGCCTGGGTCATGTCTGAGGGGTATTGCTTTAAGATACTGAGAGTGTATGCTCAAGTGTGGAAGTTCCCCAGTGGCCAGGAGGCAAGGTTGGGGGTATTCTATGGTGTTTGAACCTCCCCATTAGCCAGGAGGCGGTACTGGGGAGTGTTCAGTTTTTATTTGTACCATTTATTTGAAATGATTATTTATATTGTTTTTATTTGCCCTTGGGTTTTTTAAATCTTCCCTGTCTGCCTTGGCAGCAAAATGTACCTGTTTTATTTGCCTTTGGCCTTGTTCCTTCCCTTTTTGAATTTTATTTAGCCTTGTTCACCCTCAGGTTTTTTAAAATCTTCCCTGTTTGCCTTGGCAGAAAATTGTACCCATTTTATTTGGCCTTAGCCTTGTTCCTCCCTTTTTTGAATTTTATTTGGCTTCGGCCTTTCTGGAGCTACTCTCTACAAAAAATTACCATATTTTTTGGAATAGAAGACACACCTTTTTACCTCCCAAAAGAGGGTGAAAATCTGGGTGCATCTTACACTCTGAATGAAGCTCCACCCACCTGGTCCGTGCATCAGATTTTTGGGTGGTTCCAGGCAGCGAGGATCCTCACTTCCACATGGAGCCTGATTCCCGAAGCGGCCCAGGGAATTGTATTGAAAGCCTTTTGAAGTTCCCCTCAGGAGCCGCCAAATGCTTGCCACCACTCTGACACCTTCTGAGCCTCCTCCCACTGTAGACGTGCCTTCTCTTTTCCCCTGGCCAGATCCGTCACCTGAAACATGAGGATCATGGAGGAAAGTGCTTTCAGATGGCAGTGCCTTCTGCATGCACCATTTTTGAATTGGGGAGGGGATCCGCCACTTGAAAATGCTTTCCTCAGGGGTGTCAGAAGGGCAGCAAGGGCTTGGCACTCCTGAGGGGGTTGAGCCTTCTCTGCTTGCAGCACTCCTTCATTGAGTAATTAGGAAAGAAAACCACAAGACTCCATTGATAGAAATCGTGTACTTTTACTAATTATAAATGATCAGAAGCATAGCAAAGCGAAGACTGATTATTTAGGCGCGAAAGTGAGTGATATATAAAATAATCAATTCCCCACCCCTTGGCATCCCAGTTGCAGTCCAATCATAATTCTCCCAAGTGTCAGGTGTGAGATAACTTCGAAAGGCATCACCAAGATGGAATGTCGGTGCCGTTGGCCTTGGCGGGAACCTCCTCCGCATGGGCAGTCCGACAGGCAGCAGAACTCCAGAATCTTCCTCCAGCACTATTAGTAAACCCCTCCCAAATACCATGCCCCCCCTCCCCATTTCAATGGCAGCTGAAGCAACAGCAAAGCAGAGGCTGACATCCAGCCGTCCTCCGGAAAAAGGTGGACAGGCCTGGAAAATGACAAAATACAAACAAACAGACGAACAACAAAAAACAGAAAAAGAAAAAAGGGGGGGGAAGAGAATGTCAGGAAGGAGAGTCAATCAGGGTTTGTCAGGATAAGTAGAATAAAACTGGCGGAGCAGCTGGGGAGCACAGAGGTGGGACTTGTCCACCCACTCGGCATGAGATGGAGGAAAATGCTTCCAAGCCACTAGGTACTGAATCCGATTCCGCCTCCGCCGAGTCCAATATTTCCTGGACCTCAAAATGGTGTTCACCATCAATCAATAGGGGGGCAGGCGGTGGGTCCACTGGTGGACGTAAAGACGAGAAACCAACAGGTTTAATGAGATTAATGTGGAAAACCGGATAAACACGGCTGAGGTGCTTGGGTAGCAGCGAAAGCAGCCTCTTTCTTCCTCCCTGGGGCCTTGCTAGTCTTCCCTTCCCTCTTGGCAGGGGGCGGGGTGGTTGCAGGAAGTTTAACGTGGCAATCCATGGTGCGATGGCCCCCTTTTCCACAATGGAAGCACGTGAAAGGCTTGGCCTTGCTGGCGGAGCTTCCCTTCCCTTCACCCCTGATGCGGAATGGGGCCCTTTGAGCTGGGGGGGGTGATCTCTCTGCTTTCTCCTCTTTTACACGTTGAAGTCTAATCAAGTTGAGCTCAACGTCTGCTGCATTTTCATACCAAGCTGTAATTCGCTTGGGAAGGTGTCTGTTAACGCATTGTTGGTAAATGTCCTCATTTAATCCCAATGCAAACTGATCAAGGAGCGCCTCTTCAGACCAACCTCTCATATATGAAGAAAGCTGTTGAAACTCCTGAATATATTCAGCCACCGGTCTATCTCCCTGTTTGAGGGCCATAAATTTCACCTTCCCTCGTTTCTCAATCAGCGGATCATCAAATCTCCTCTTTAGTGCAGTCATAAAGACATCAAAATTCCTCAGGAGGGGGAAGTTACATTGGTGTAAGCTGACCATCCAATCGGCCGCTTTTCCTTCCAAAGAAAGTAAAATCATTCGCACCTTCATCTCATCTGTTTCTAAATCGGGCCCATAAATTTCCATATAATTCCAAATCTGTATAACAAAGAGACCCAGGTCCCTGGAATTTCCGTTATATTTTACTGGCAAGGGAGGGACTTTTGCCATTCTGCGTCTTCTGGGGGGGGGGGCCCTACTCTGGCAGCAGCTCTGGCTGGTGGGGGGAAGCTGTTTCTGGGTTTGTTTGCTCCCATCCCCCCTCGGCCTCTTCACCCTCCCTAAATTTATGCATAGAGTACCTTTGTTCAAATTCTTCCGTTTGCTCTCTTTCTCGGGACCTTCGCTCGGTCATGGCTTCTTCCCAGTCGGCTGGTTTTTTCTTTTGTTTTCTTCTGGTAACTCCAGCATCCAAATTCTCACAATCCTCCTTTTGCCCCACTCCCAAAGTCCATTGGGGCTGAACTGCAGGCTCTTCTACCCTTAGCCCAGCTAGCCTTTCAGGTAAAGATGGTTCTGCAGTTTCTCTTCCAGTCTCCTCATCATCGCTCGCTTGCAATGACATTTTTTCTCCGTTCCTTCTTTTGAGTACACCCCCCACGGTAGGTTGAAACCTCCTGGTGGGGTGTGAGTGAGTCTTTGCTTACTGTCAGCACTCCTTCATTGAGTAATTAGGAAAGAAAACCACAAGACTCCATTGATAGAAATCAAGTGTACTTTTATACTAATTATAAATGATCAGAAGCATAGCAAAGTGAAGACTGATTATTTAGGTGCGAAAGTGAGTGATATATAAAATAATCCATTCCCCACTCCTTGGCATCCCAGTTGCAGTCCAATCATAATTCTCCCAAGCGTCAGGTGTGAGATAACTTCGAAAGGCATCACCAAGATGGAATGTCGGTGCCGTTGGCCTTGGCGGGAACCTCCTCCGCATGCGCAGTCCGACAGGCAGCAGAACTCCAGAATCTTCCTCCAGCACAATTAGTAAACCCCTCCCAAATACCATGCCCCCCCCCCCGTTTCAATGGCAGCTGAAGCAGCAGCAAAGCAGATGCTGACAGAGCCTGATTCCCGAAGCGGCCCAGGGAATTGTATTGAAAGCCTTTTGAAGTTCCCCTCAGGAGCCGCCAAATGCTTGCCACCACTCTGACACCTTCTGAGCCTCCTCCCACTGTAGACGCGCCTTCTCTTTTCCCCTGGCCAGATCCGTCACCTGAAACATGAGGATCATGGAGGAAAGTGCTTTCAGATGGCAGTGCCTTCTGCATGCAACATTTTTGAATTGGGGAGGGGATCCGCCACTTGAAAATGCTTTCCTCAGGGGTGTCAGAAGGGCAGCAAGGGCTTGGCACTCCTGAGGGGGTTGAGCCTTCTCTGCTTGCAATGTTATCACCCTGAGGGCATCGCTGGCAGCCGCTTCCCACAGCTCAGGAGGCTCAACTCAGGAGGCTTAGCTCAGGAGTTCAAAGAAGGTTTTGAATCAAGCTTGATTGTACACCATTCCAGGTTTTTAACTTCCCGATCTAGCATCCTGAGAAATCTAGCATCTCTGAGGCACCTCTCATTTGCAGGAGGAGGAGGAGGGCAGCATATACAAAAGCGTCTGAGTAACTGGGAAAGAAAGCTGTGCTTGGAACATGGCAAAAACCACTGCCCGAAAAGCACGCTGCCACAAAAAATGCTGTTACAGTGATCTCTGCAGAGCCCACTTCACCTGCCCCTTCTCAGGCAGTTCTAGGTGGCAGAGATCACAGTAACAGCGTTTGGGGTGGCAGCAAAGCAATCTCTGGAAATTGATTGTATCCCATTCCAGGTTTTTAACTTCCCAATCTGTTCCTCTTCTCTTCCTCTACCCCCACCTCCAATTTACCCGGATCTGTCATGCAGCAAAGAGATATGGTAGCTGGGAGCTCGGTACCTGCTTTTGCACTGAGACTAAGGAAACAGGGTTGCGAAGAGGGCTGTGAACAAGTCCAGTTGTTCAAGGAGGCAGCCTTGCCAGGTGGTCTTCTTTCGGCTTCCCTTTTGTAGCTCAGGGACCACCACGAGGAATCATTAATCCAAATGAAAGGGATCCCCACCCCCCTCCTTGCCCAATGGGCCATTCCCAGTTGAGCACAGCAGCGATGGTTCAGCAGCCCCCATGTGCCTTTGTCTCCTCACTGAAGAAAAGAAGTGAGCCAACTGCAGTGTGTGGTCGCCGGTCAGAGGGAAAAAAATAAAACGCAGAGAGGTATGTTTAGTCCTGCTCTGCCCTGCCCTGGGGAAGGGTAGAGAAAAGCAGATTTGAGATTGATAAAAACTTTACCCTTTAGGATGATCAAGCCCCCACACATCACGTTTTTGCCCTCCCTGACCCCCAGAAGCACTTTGCAGGCCTCCCAAACTCTCTGCATGCCTCAGTTTTCAGAGGGTTTAGGAGGCCTGCAGAGTGCTCCAGGGGGCCGGGGAGGGCAAAATCTTTTTTAAAAAATTTGCCTCTTCAAAATCTTGGTGCATCTTATACTCCGGTGCGTCTTATACTCCAAAAATACGGTATGTGTATATATTGCGATTGTATATGTGTTTGGTCCTGTTGCTGTTGCTATCATTGCCTGCTTTGTTGTGTCTTCCATAGACAGTGTACTCAGTTGAATGGCCCTTGCGAGGGTCCGAACCTTGAAGCCTTGCTGATGACAATGCTTATGGATGCAATATTGGAATAAGAAAATGTGTAAATTTTGTGATTGTGAGTGTTGGTGTGAATATTGCTGCTGTTGCCTATGCTCTAATTGTCGTGTTGACTATACGGAATGTGCTGTTTTTAATGGACCTTGCTAGGACTATATAGACATTGAGCCAATAGTTGTGTTTTATGATGATCTTAATGTTGACATGTTTACCTCCTTTGATGATGGTTATGCCTCCATGTGAAAGAGTGGTATAAGCCATCATGCCTGCCTTTCATGCCTGTCTCTTGGCGTTTTATCATTTTTCACCTTTGTATCAAAATTTCTCTTTTGCTTTTTATGTAGTGGCTATTTGTGGTATCGCAGTTCCCCCACCCCATGGTGCTCCTGATGCACTGGACACAGCTGCAACCCATGTTGCAACTCGACCTATGTTGCAACTCAAAACCATGTAAGTATAGTCTTACTGAAGTATTGATGTAAATCTCTGGCATTTTCATGTTTAAACTAATCATGAAATAATAAATTTTTTGATTCAAAGCACAGTTGTGGTTGCATGTTTGCATTTCTATTTTTAGTGTTTCTTGTTTTATGACAATAGTATGCATATTCAACATGGAGTAGGTTTCTCTGCATCGAGCATACTGTCTATTGAATGTTGATTTGATGGGGATAATGTTGTAGATCCTGGGTTTGATGATGTTTTCTTTCCTATTTTAGTAATGGTTGTTGTACTTGTCATTTTCACAGCCTGAAAAATATTTTTCCAAAGTAACATATAAGTGTTAGTATCTCCCTTTGAGTCTTCCCACTTTCTTTATAATTGTATCACCAGGTCTATAATAAAAATTAAATATTCAATATAATATTAAATAGTACTAATATAGTACTATTTAGTACCATTTATAGCTGTTTCGTATCTTATCACCACCTTATGTGACCTCACATTCCTACGCAATTGCCGAGACAAAAGCGTGATCCTCACATGCTTCCAACTAAAATTCAATTCTAAAACCTCAGTCACCGAAAGGATCCTGAAAAGAACTGAATTGACCCTAATCAGAAATGAACAAAACATGAAATTGATTTTGAAGGAACCAAATTAATCTCCAAAACAGAATACTTCAACAAGAGAATAATTGAATAATTATGGAAGCCATCGAAATAGAGAAACACCCCCACGACATGAATAAATGTGATGATACCTCCTGCCTACCAGACATCTGGAAACTAACCCTAGACAACAAACGAACCCCACTCACCACCCAGGTTGTTACAACACAAAAGAACAACGGACACACAGCCACACCTCAGCCACACAGGATGATATGAAACAGCCCACCAATCAACAAATATCAACTCTATCTACCAATCAGGATGCAATTACACAGCCAATCAATCCACTTACAGCAACAAAGCCAGCACTCCACACACCACCACCAAGATTTATAGAAAGGCGACAGCTCCGACCACGCCTTACTCGCACAAGCATGAAGCTGAAAACACCAGCCTGAAGATGGCGAGTGGGACTTCACTAAAACGTTGCCGACAATTTCAATCTTACACAGGAAAAGACCTGAATACAACAAGACCAGCATACCTACACAAAACCATAGCTACGAAAACACACACACACACACACGTACGTATGTGTGTGTGTGTGTGTGTACGTATGTACGTATGTACGTATGTATGTATGTATGTATGTATGTATGTATGTATGTATGTATGTATGTATGTATGTCCTACTGAAAGGAGAGGGAAGTGGAGGGAAAGATCTCCAATATGCATGCATCTAGATTAAAGAGGGGACCAGCTATATCGGACAGGTGACAGGCTTATGCCTTAACCTATCTGGGAGTGGATGCCTTGCTTCTGGCAGATTTCCAGCATTTGTCCAGCAGATGAAATAACTGATTATAGCCTCTGGGATTCAAATAAATTAACAACAGGTTCTGTGGGTGTGGCTTCATGGGTTTGGCTAGGTGATCATGTGACTGGGTGAGCGTGGCCAGGGTGGGCGTGACATGGGACTCATATGGTGCTAAGAGAGGACTTCCTGAGACCCTCCCTCCTTCTCATTATACAGGTAATCCTCCAGTTACAAATGTAATAGAGCCTGCCAATTACATTTGTAACCTGGGGATTAGTTTGATTGAATCATGTTAAATGAACATGATCACTCCCTGCTTTCCCCAATGCATTTGTTAATCAAATGCACAGGTCTTTAAATGCACATAAGGTATCTTAGTCTGGGGAACAGCATGTGGGGTCTAGTGCTGGAGCAGACCATCCAGGTCTCCCCCAACCCACTGAGATACCTCATGCTCCCCTGGGGTCCCCAAAATTGCTTCCCCACCCCATGTGCTGGGTCTCCACAGACTGGGCCTGCTTTGCTAGCATTTCAGATTTCACTTACTCCTCCCCACCCCATTTCCGATAGATTACTTACCCTCTTTTTTTGCTATAAAGGTATAATTCTTACTGATATCTATTCTGTAAATATAACTAAATAAGCCATTATACACTTGAAGCATGAACTACTATCTGATCAGAAGCAATAAATTTGACAATCCTAATGTACAATGCTTGATAGTAGCATTATAAAAAGACTTTTCCATAAAATGTTTAAACATTTAGAATTTTTAAATCTGGCAATCTTATGTCAAAAATGACTAAAATGATATGAATATCTTTGAAGCATTGAACGCTGTAACATGGATTTCAAGAACTACAAGAAGACAAAGCTATATTAGTTGTTCAGCAAAGTCTCATTCTAACATTAACAAAAGGTTTTTCAGAAAAAACTTGCTGGATTTGTGATTATTCCCCCTATATTGGAAGCAGTTCTGCTAATGGAAGCAGCTATCTGTTAACATAGGTAGCTTCTAAAAATTTAGGAAGTACTGGTATATGTTTTTTGGAAACAGTAATAACTGTATTTTAAAATCATTGTACTAGCTTTTTTACTGTGGTAATAAAACCACTTTAGAGACCACTGTAGGGTTTCTCTATAGCTATAGAGATTTTGCTTTCTTAGGAATTCTGTTGCTTTTTTTCTGCTTCCTTTATGTTGTTCTAAATAGACAAATTATTAAGAAAAGTCAGTTAAGGGGTAGAGCTTTAGAGCATGGTGAGAGAGCAACTACTCTGAAGAAACAGATTCATTCTCAATGAATAGTCACTTTTCTTTTATTAAAACAAAAATTTACAATTTGCTACAAAAATCAAAGGATGGACATAAATGATTTAGTTGCAAATCAGGGACATTTTTAATATGTAGTTCTTTTATATTTTAAAAAATTATCTTAATAGGTTACATTAATGCTACCTTAATTACTTTTACTTCCCACTGAAAATAATGGTAGTTAATTATGCCATTTATTTTATTATTTACTTTTTGAAGATCTCCAGAGATCCAGAAGAGGCTGACCCACTGGCAGTGAAGCCAAAGTGTTTTATTCAGATGATGGTGAAGCTGTAAGAACATGAAATCTATGGAAAACATTTTCACTAACTTCTGAGTAAAACAATTCGGTTGGGGCCATGTGGCTAACAGGCCTAGGCCTGGAAGAAGAAGCTTTCTGCTTCAGGGATTGAGGCAGCAACAGCAGCAGCCAATGAAAGGGAAGGGAAGGTAGCTTCCTTTGTCTCATCAGGCTGAACTTGTTGATTGGCTGCCATGCCCCAATCTCTGAAGCTGCTCATTCGAACTAGCCAGTCAGTAGACGAGGCCCAAATTAAGCCTGACCAGAATGAGCCTGGGTAAAAACTAAGCCTGCAGGCCCTCATGGCAGAGAAACTGAAGTCTTTTATTCAGATGGGGAAAGCAGTTTTCCTTATATATCATATTCTTACAGCTTCACTGGCTTCTGAATAAAAGACTTCGGCTTCTCTGCCATGTGGCTCAGCCTCTTCTGCAGCTCTTCGAAAAGTAAGTACAGTAAAGCCATAGTAAATTCATTCATTTCATTTCATTTAAGTTTATTTATAGGCCGCCCTTTTCCCTAAGGGGACTCAGGGCGGCTTACAACTCATGTAGGAAGGGGAAACATATAATGACATATAGGACAATACATAATTAAAAAGAATAAAGCAACATTCATCATTCGGGCGGGGATGGATTATAATCTTTAACCCCAGGCCTGACGGGATAGCCAGGTCTTGAGGGCTGTGCGGAAGGTCTGGAGGCTGGTGAGGGTATGAATCTCCACGGGGAGATCGTTCCAAAGGGTCAGAGCTGCTACTGAAAAGGCTCTCCTCCGCATAGTTGCCAGTCGACACTGACTGGCAGATGGAACTCGGAGGAGGCCCAATCTATGCGATCTAATGGGTCGCGAGGAGGTAATTGGCAGGAGGCAGTCTCTCAAGTACCCAGATCCACTACCATGAAGGGCTTTGTAGGTGGTAAGTAGCACCTTGAAGCGCACCCGGAGATCAACAGGTAGCCAGCGCAGCTCACGGAGGATAGGTGTTATGTGGGCGAACCGAGGTGCACCCACAATCACTCGTGCGGCCGCATTCTGGACTAGCTGAAGTCGCCGGATGCTCTTCAAGGGCAGCCCCATGTAGAGCACATTGCAGTATTCCAGCCTAGAGGTCACAAGGGCCCGAGTGACTGTTGTGAGAGCCTCACGGTTCAGGTAGGGTCGCAACTGGCACACCAGGCGAACCTGGGCAAATGCCCCCCTGGTCACAGCCGACAGGTGGTAATCAAAGGTCAGCTGTGGATCCAGAAGGACTCCCAAGTTGCGAACCCTGTCTGAGGGGTGTAATATTTGACCCCCCAGCCTGAGTGATGGAACACTGGCCAAATTATTGGGAGCAAAACACAACAGCCACTCGGTCTTTTCCGGGTTGAGTACAAGCTTGTTAGCCCTCATCCAGTCCCTAACGGCTTCCAGACCCTGGTTCATCACGTCCACCGCTTCGTTGAGTTGGCATGGGGCGGACAGATACAACTGCGTATCATTTGCATATTGGTGATATCTTATCCCATGCCTCCGAATGATCTCGCCCAGCGGTTTCATGTAGATGTTAAATAGTAGGGGGGACAGGACCGACCCCTGCGGCACCCCATATGTTAGGGGCCTAGGGGTCGATCTCTGCCCCCCGACCAACACCGACTGCGACCTGTCCGAGAGGTAGGAGGAGAACCACTGCAAAACAGTGCCTCCCACTCCCACCTCCCGCAGTCGTCGCAGAAGGATACCATGGTCGATGGTATCGAAAGCCGCCGAGAGGTCAAGGAGAACTAAGATGGAGGCGTGGCCTCCATCCCTGGCTCTCCAGAGATCATCGGTCAATGCGACCAAAGCGGTTTCTGTGCTGTAACCAGGTCTGAAGCCGGACTGGAATGGGTCTAGGTAACTGGTTTCCTCCAAGGACCGCTGAAGCTGGGAGGCCACCACCTTCTCAACAACCTTCCCAACAAAGGGAAGGTTGGAGACTGGACGGTAGTTGTTAAGGACGGCTGGATCCAAAGATGGTTTCTTCAGGAGGGGTCTCACCACCGCTGCTTTAAGTGCGGCGGGGAAGTGCCCCTCCCGAAGAGAGGCCGTAATAACCGCCTGGATCCAGCCCCGTGTCACCTCTCCGCTGTTGGCAACCAGCCAGGAGGGGCACGGGTCCAGTACACAAGTGGAGGCACTCACAGCTCTCATGGCCTTGTCCACGTCCCCTAGGGCAACATCCTGAAACTCAACCCAGCGATGGTCTACCGAATTATCCACCTGTGCCTCGGCTGGATCTGCAGAAGTGGAGTCCAAATCCGACCGAAACCGAGCAACTTTGTCCGCTAAGAACTGGACATAGTCTTCAGCCTTACCCTGCAAGGGGTCCCCCGTATCCCTCCTATTTAGGACGGAACGGGTTATCCTAAACAGGGCGGCTGGACGTGACTCAGCGGACGCAACCAAGGTGGCAATATAAGATCTTTTTGCTGCCCTAAGTGCCCTGATGTATTCCTTGGTGCAGGTTGTTAAGAGTGCTCGGTTCGAATCGGATTTATCGGACCTCCATAGGTGCTCTAGGCGTCTCCTCCAGCGCTTCCTCTCCCGGAGCTCCTTGGTGAACCAAGGAGGCCTCCGGGATCCGCCACCTCGGACTGGCCGTAGTGGCGCAATCCGGTCAAGGGACTCCAATGCTGCCAAGTGCCAGGCAGCAACCAGAGTCTCCACCGGACTGTGGGCGAGAGTATCAGGAATAACCCCAAGTTCCGTCTGGAACCTCACAGGGTCCATCAGTCGCCTGGGGCGGAACCACCTGGTCGGTTCCTCCTCCCTACAGTGGGGGTTTGGTCTCCGGAAGTCAAGCCTCAGTAGGCAGTGGTCTGACCACGACAGGGGTATGATCTCATTACCCCTCAGACCAAGATCACAAGTCCACTGCTCCGAGAGGAATACGAGGTCGAGCATGTGACCCGCAGAGTGGGTTGGGCCCCGAATTACTTGGGTCAAGCCCATGGCTGTCATGGAAGCCATGAACTCCTGCGCCCCATCAGAGTGTTCACCGAGCGAAGGCAAATTGAAATCCCCCAGGACCATAAGCCTGGGGAACTCAATTGCCAGCTCGGCTACTGACTCGAGGAGCGAGGGGAGGGCTGCTGCCACGCTGTTGGGAGGCAGGTACGTTAACAGCAGACCCACTTGACCCTTGAGGTCCAACTTCACCAGCAGGGACTCACACCCGACAAGCTCCGGAGCAGGGATCCTACGAGGTGCTAAAGACTCCCGGATAACAATAGCCACACCGCCACCCCTTCCCTGAGCTCTCGGCTGATGAAGCACCTGAAATCCTTCTGGGCACATCTCTACGAGGGGGACTCCTCCCTCTGGGTCCAGCCAGGTTTCAGTAATACATGCCAGGTCTGCCCCCTCGTCTAAAATTAAGTCCCGGACGAGGGGAGCCTTGTGAACAACAGACCTGGCATTTAGCGACAACAGCCGGAGACCAGGGTCCTGATTACTCGCGCCATCTGGCCTTGGAGTGGGACTCATAGGGCCGGAAGGAGGGATCTCTGTGACGTAGCGAACCCTCCTTCCCCGGTAATGGCCAGCCCTAAAGTCCCCGCCATATCTGCCCCTCCCCGTTACGACCGTAATGCTCCGGCCCACTCCCGTGTCCGTGGTCCCCTCAACCACACCTATAGCTCCCGCATTCCCCGGCAGGCCCTCCGAATCAAACACACTCATTCGTTCACTCATACAATCCCCACGTAATAGTTAAAAACACATAAAATACAGCAGTATACAGCAATAAAAATGGGCACATTCACACAATCACACGCGTATCCCATACATATCCCATACAAAAGGAAGAAAGAAGACAAGAAGAGAGAAAAAGATAGAAAGAAAAATTGCGCAAAAATTAAAGTGTGAAATCAGGCAAGGCCAAATGGCTCTTAACATTCAGGGTGGCTGAAGTCCAGCTATGGTCCGGGCAGGGTGTACAGGGGAGTAAGTCGTATCCTCCTCTTGCAGGCCTAAGAAGTCCGAGGCAGTTGGAAGCAGTCGGAGGCCTTCTTTCATAAGTGCTGATCCAAATAAAGCCCCAGAGGCAATGCTGGGTAATGATGGTGATAACAGTCAATGTCAGATGGGGCTGTGTCAGCAGGCCAAAAAGTCCAGAGGCCGCGGTTGAAGGAGACCAGATGATAAGGTACCACAATAGCGGGTTGCCAGGTGTCAGGAGAGGGAGCACCAGGGGAGAGACAGATGGTAAAGTTGACAGGAAAAAGGGGAGGGTAGATTGGAGGGTAAATGGGGTGGGGAGGGTAGATTGGGGCCAGGGACCCTCCATTTCAGCCTGTAAGAAGCCAGGGGAGCCCTAGGAAGGCCCGGACGAGGCCTGGGAGGGAAGATCAGGCCATGGACCCTCCATTTTGGCCTGTAATAGGCTGTGTCCTGCAAAAGGATTCCTCCTAAAGTCTCTTCTTACATACTCTCTTGGGAGGGGCCAAGCCACAACCACCTGGGCTTGATTATCTCTTATGAGTCTGTCTCCGTGACTGCTGCCTCCGTTTCTCCGCCCTTCGTTGCCTGGCATCAGGGACAAACTCCCTTTAATCTTCCCCAGTGCTCCATGCCTCAGGCACCTCCTGGTGGCCAACCAGCCTCTCTGGTCCCTGCTCTGAGTCTGAACCCTGTCCAAGGTCCTCCACAACTTCCATAGCAGACTCATAGGGGTCCTCGCTATCGGAGTCCATCAGCAGCTCCAACGGCTCCTGCTGATCCACAACATAGACATACTCTTATATGTCTATTATGAATTAATGGCATACTCTTTGTGATCTTTGTTCGCTATAACAATTTTACCTTGATTTGAATTGCAGTCAGCGATAAGATTAAGAGAATGTGTTTGTGTGTGTGTTTAGTTTGGACTAAATCACATTTGTGATGGCTAGCAAACTTTATCATTATATAGTAAAGTATGAGGCATGAGATTTAGTATCTATACTAATGTTTCTCAACCTCAGCAATTTTAAGATGTGTGGACTTCAAGTCCCAGAATTCTTTGGGGAAATTCTGAAAGTTAAAGTATAAACATTTTATAATTGCTGAGATTGTGAAGCACTGGTCTTAGTGATAAGCAGAAGCAAATCTGCTGTTTAATATCCATTCAAGAATAAAATGTAGAGATACTCAAGTCTACATTATCTAATCTAAATTATTGTGCTTGAAACAGCTTGTTGCTTGTTTTCTTAGCTTTTATGATTGCCTGATGCAAGTGCATCAATTTTGCTTCTCCATAAGAAGCCATCCTGGCATTTGCATTACAACAGCCAAATTGTCTAACCTTGTGGCCATCCTTGTGGCAGCAGGCAATTATGTCAGCATAAATTGAGCTCCTCTAATAGTCAAACTCATGTATAAGGTCAATGATCGATGCTGTCCTTATAGTTTTAATGTGGGACATATGAAAGGAAAACCACTGATGGATTCTGTCAATTTGTTTGCTCTCTCCCACTGAGCATCTCCTACCAACCAGATAAAGAACCCATTCCTCTTAATAATGTGTGATGAATATGGGCACCGTGTATGTATGTACTTTGAACAGTTGATTTAGCCACATGTCAAGCTGTCCAATTCAAGGACTGAAGTCAAGGAGCCCCCTTTTGAAAGAACACTAAGTGTGTATTCCAAAATAGCCTGTAAACTAGGAAATAATCTACCCATCTTTCCTAGTTTACATTAACATATTTCAAAAAGGTGGTTAAAGAACAGTTTTAATGTTCTTTCAACATAGTACTAAAGCCATGTGCATAAGGAGCCTCTATAAGACCCATGTTTTATATGTTTGGAAAGGGCCAGAGATCATACAAGTACATTTCTGTAAAGTAGGTGATCATTCCTTTTGAAGTCCAAGCCAAAATGGTAATGGAGGGTAATGCAGAGTGATTGAAGAGAAAGATAAATCTGTCTTAATCTTCTTTCGTTTTATTCAAGAATTTCTTTTTTATTTTCTAAACAAGTTTTGTCTCCCTTTTTATGATCTCAACTTTGTGAGTAATGGCTTCTTTTCCTCTAATTATTTACAAGTTAAAAACAATAACTAAAACCCACATCTTATGCAACTATCAAACAATAACATATTGTAGAAGAATGACTCCCCCCCCTCCACACACACATACAAAAAAGAAGATCTCTACTGATGACCCACATGATTCCTGCACATCTGTAAAGAATCTTTTGAGGAGGATGAGAGTACCATGAAATGCTCCCTATGTGACATGTATGCTCATCACAAGTGCTTGGGATTAACCAAAAACAGCCCAGTTCCTACAAGCAGCCTCCCTTAAAACCTCCCAGTTTGTGTTTCCACTTTTCTGCCTATTATGCAAACCCAGACTGGACAAATTTATTGTCCTACTCGAAAGAGTCGACACCACTGATCATGATTAGCATCCCTCGAAAAAAGTTATAACACAGAAAAGTGAACATCCAATATCTTGAAAACCTATCCCAACAACCACAATCACATGAAACCACCAACCCTGGGAGTAACAGGGTCAAAGACATGATAGAACGTCAACAGAAGCGTCCCAACGCTATCTTATTTGGACTTGAGGACACCAATGAACCAGATGACATCACAAAGGTTTGCAACATCATCAACAACTTTTGGGCATCAACCATCTCTCCTGATGAAATCATTGATATTTCCCATGATGGCCCTGACTTCAAGACCAGCGACAGCACAGTGGCCCCATGCTTCTGCAGAGTTGTTTGCAAGAGTGAGTCCAGCAAACACAAATTCATCTACACAATAAACTCACTCGCCAAAAGAAACTTCATTCACGCCCCAACCTATCCATACTGCAATGTGCCCGCACTTGTGAGCTACGCTCAGAGCTCAAAAGGAGATACTGACCTATACATTGACTGACTATACCACCACTGACTGTTTTAAATGCAAGATCAACGCCCTGTGTCCCAACAATCCCCTTCCAACAACCAAAACTAGGCATGCACGCCCCCAACATCATCCAGGTCCACCACTACAGACCTTAAATGCAAGCTACTTAACACAAGAAGCCTCACAAACAAAATGCCTGAATTCTTCCTCCTTCTAAATACAGCTCTATTTGACTTTACGAGGCTCTGCAAGATGTGGTTGAACATATCTTTCCAGACTCCATTACCACAGTAATTGATTATCATGTTTACTGGTCCAACCGTGAAATCCGTAGAGGAGGTGGTGTTGCTATCCTATAAAAAATCTCTAAATCTGAAAAAGATTCAAGTTTACACAGGAGCTTGCTCTTCCTCAGACCATTATGTCACTAAATATCACACTTCTCTTCTTATTATGTTATAGAGCCCCTGATTATGACCTCAATCATGCAAACAATCTAACTACATTACTAGCGTGGGCAGCCTCCTGCCCAAACCCCCTTATCTTTCTTGGTGATCTCAATTTACCTCTTATTAATTGAACCCTAAATGAACCTATTCACTGGCTGTAATACTGCAGAAGACCATTATAACACTTTCTTGCTTGAAGTCAAAAGAGTCATTAAATTATACATACCATTAGTAATTGCCAAAGCCAAAAAAGCCAAAATACCCATAACAATAAGGAAGCTCCAATAAAAAAAGCCCTTTGGCAAAAAACTAAAATTGGCTACGTAGCTAACTTTAAAAGCCAATACATGCAAAATGGAACAATTACCACTGCAAACAGGAGGAAGAGCTGTTACACACGAAATCCACCTGAACCTTTTATAATTTCATAAACGCCAAACTTAAAGAGGGAGGAGCCAATGTCATGACGATACGAACATGCGGTCTCGATGCTCCAAGACTGCAGCCGATACCTTTGCTGCTGGGTGGTCCAATTGGACCTAAACCATCCCGCAGAGACAGTGAACAGGAAGAATACGTCTTGCTGATCTTAGGGACATCACAAAGTCCCTGATCGATCCAAGAGAAGTTCTTAAAGCTGGCAACAAAAAGTCCAGCCATCAGGCTGATGAAGTCAGGGCGGCTCCAAAACGGAAGGATACGGAAAAAGAAAGTGTTTCCAGCTGGTGAGGAATTTTTACCATTTTAAAAGAGACTGCCTATAAAAAACTTAAAGTTAATTTAAATTTGAGAACAGAAGAAATAAGCAGTCGAATTAAGCTTTGAATGGTTTTGGACAGTGGGTTATCTTACTTTTTAAATGTTATTTTTATGGATGGAATTTATGCAAGCCTTTTAAACCGAAGGGATTAAGTTTTCTTCTTCTTTTTTCATTATTATTTTTTGCAACCTATAGACTAAAATTCTCCTTCATTACTGCGTGTGTTTTTCCCCTTTTTCTTCTCTATTTCATTCAAGAATTTGACTTTTTTAAAACTTGGAATAAAAAAGATACAAAAAGCAACAAAGAAAATTGTAACAACAGAGGGAAAACCGACACTGCTACTCGGAGGCTGGAAGTTTGTGTATTGGAAACAAAACACTTTTACTTTCCTCACTGATTATTCTGGCTTGGCTTCAAGGTCTCACTGTTTTGTCTATAGAGAATGATAAGAAGAAAAGCATGCAGATGTTCCTTTGAAATATATCTTTAACCAGAGAAAAGTGAAAATAAGACCTTATTGTGAATTTATGTTTAATCTTGTAAAAACCTTCCAAGCCAGAGCAGCAGTGTGTGTCATCTTGAGATAATGCCATAATCTCAACAGCAGAAAGAAACTTTTAAGTTTGCAAAAGATATTGTTAGAAATTCAGAAAATATCAAACACATTTGAGAGGATGGAGAAGAAGTTGGAAAATCTAAAGCATCTAACAGTAAAATATGATGAAGAAGTTGGAGATGTTTATCGTGGAAAAAATGGAGGTTAGAGTCCCAAAAACCGAAGAGAAAAATGACTACAAAGAAATTAATTCTGCTGATATCTATGGTGATTGGTTTGTGTCTGGAAATGGAAAGAGTAGAATACAGAAAGAGGAATTAAATGGAGGGGAACTTTACCCCAGGTGGCAAGATACAGAAGAAGAAAAAATAAAAGAATTGATGGATTTAAAGAGAGAAATTTTGTTAGCAACATTGTTGAAAACACCACTGACAATTAAAGATAAAGTGATTAAGGAAACAGAAGAAGGGCATCAAAATTACACGAGAGACTTAATAAGCAATGGGTTGCAAAGAGGAGTCCATACAAATTTGATTAAGGAGATGATTAGAGGAGTGATATCACAAATGGCAGAAGACATGAGATTGTTTTGCTACTGGAAAGATACAGGTTGATAGATCAAAGGATATAATCTAAAACTAGTTAAACTTAGTGAAATTTAGTGACAATAGATATAGTTAAATAAATAATTGATAATGATAATAATGTATATATGTGTATTGCTATTATAAGTAATAATTGGATATGAATATTGAATGGTACCCATGAAAGGAAGATTAGATTTTTTTTTTTGTTATATATAAAGGTTAATAAAAAAGAACTAAGTTAAATTTAGTTAAATTTTGTTTATTGGGGGGGGAATGTAATGATAAAGGACACAGTTAAATAAAGGAGGGATAATGATAACAATGTGTGTGTATATGTGTGTGTGTGTGCGCGCGTGGGTACAACAGAAGGAAAGTAGATGTAAATTGTAAACAGTGATTTGGAAAGGAGGATTAGAAACTTTTGTTACTGAATAGGCCATAATGATTCAGTGTTATTGGAGTATATTAGAAATAGCAAATGAAATGCCAGTATGTGGTTATGTTTTAAATCTTGATATATTTTATGATGGACGTTTAAACAATTATAGTCAAATGAAAATGGAGGTATGATTATGGTAATATGTATAAATATATCTGAGTTAAAATACTTGAGTTAATATGAATTATGGTTGATGACTGTGGAAGAGATGCACAAAAGTTTTTTGTAACCAACTGATACACTTTCTACTGTATGTAAAGAAGGATTCTTTGTGTTGTGTCTGTTTTGAAAATTAAAAATAAAAATTTATATATATATATATATATATATATATATATATATATATATATATATATATATATATATATATATATATATATATATATATATACACACACACACACACACACACACACACACATACATATATAAAATAAACACCAAACTTAAAGACTCAAAAACTATTCCACCACTAATAGGGACTAACAGGGAAGACTGTAATGATGAAGCTGTTAAGGCCAACCTCTTCAACACATTTATCAGTTCAGTCTTTGTCAACAGCAATGGTGTCTGCCCCTCATTTCCTAGTCATACCACAACTAATTGCAACAATCTGTTACAAATTGATTTTGCAGAAGATAACATTGAAAGGGCACTATGCAACCTAAAACAATCTCTTATCTATTGGCTCTGATGGATTATGTGCCTACTTCCTGAAAAAGCTTTTCACTGCCATAGCTAAACTATGTATGAGGTATATTTCAGAACCAGCTCCTTGCCCGACGTATGGTCATTAGCCATTCCTATCTTCAAAAAGGGAGACCCTAGCCTAGTTAAAAATTACTGACCAATCTCACTGTGTTGTGTCACCTGTAAAGTCATGGAATCTGTAAGGGCTCCTCTCCTAACTTAAGAAAGTGAAGACTCTTGAAAAGGATTATTTCAAAAGGAACCTTTAATTAACAAGAATGGAAACAATTAGAGGCAAAGCAACATCTGAATCCCCTTAGGCAATGCAGGTAGAATTAAAGCAGTAGTGACCCTTCCCATGCAGATTCTAACCAATACACAAATGTGAAGCTGTTTCCTTTATCAACTGTCCTGAGAGCCAAATAAACATACATTCCCACGGCTATCTTCCATTAGACATTAAAGTAAAACACCCCACACAGCCATCATAAATATTCCCCAGAAGGTGGTGGTATCACCGGCCTTTCAGCTCCAGGAAACCAGTTGTAAAATATCAGTTGTCATAGACGTTGGCAATAAATTGACTCCAAGGCTCCCCTCCTCCCAATTGAATGGCAGTATCACTTTTACAGATCTGACATGCTGCCATTCTTTAGAAAAAGGACAGCTCCACCTGTGAAAAGATATAAACAAAAATTCTATAATAGTATTTTAACAAGGTTTGTCAGGGTATTGGGAGTGAATTTTTTTCAATAGGGTAGAGGCCCTAACATGGTGTTTAGCTACCCATTCATTTTGGGATGAAGGTAAATGCATCCCAGCAACTAAGTATTGGGTTTTCCCCCTGTGGGTCCTAGAGTCCAGGATTTCCTTAATCTCTAAGTGTTGTTTGCCTTCTCATGATAGGAACAGTTGGTGTAAGTGCAGGTGGTCTGAGTGATTACTTCTCGTTTGAGTAAACACATGTGAAATACTGGATGGACTTTCCTGAGTGTCTTTGGAAGGAGTAATTCTACTGTTACTGGGTTGATGACCCTAGTGATAGGGAAAGGTCCAATGAAATTTGGCCCTAATTTCTCTGATTGCTGCAATGACCTCAGGAATTTTGTAGATAAGTATACTCTATCTTCAACATGGAAAGGTTTGGGATCTACTCTTTTCTTATCAGCTTCAATTTTAAAAGCCTCTCTAACTTCCTGTACAGCTAATCTAACTACTGGCCATATGTTTTGTAGCATGTCTATCCATTCTTTAAGTGAGGGGATAGGGGTTCTTCTGTGGGTAGTTCAGGCATGGGGCTGAAATCTTGGCCTGTTGCTACTCTAAAAGGGGTGAAACCAGTGCTTCAGTGCACAGCGTTATTGAAGGCCATTTCCGCAAAAGGTAAAAGATCAACCCAGTTATCCTGTTGAAAATTAATAAAACATCTTAGATATTGTTCTAGAACTGAGTTCAATTTTTCAGTTTGACTGTTAGTGGCAGGATGGTGACTGGAGCTCAATTCTTGGATGGTGCCAAGTAAGGTCAAAAATGCCCTCCAAAATTTTGAGGTGAATTGGACCCCTCTGTCGAAGATGATTCTTTGTGGGGCTCCATGAAGGTGATAAATGTGTATCAGGAATAACATGGCTAGACTTTTGGCAGTTGGGATCCTTTGGCAAGGTATAAAATGTGCCTGTTTTGAAAATAGGTCTGTTACAACCCAAATGACAGTATTCCCTGTGCTTTCTGGTAGTTCGACAATAAAGTCCATAGCAATCTCCTTCCAGGGTGCTGAAGGTTCAACTACCTTCTGTAACAGTCCTGGCATTTTCACTTGGTGTCCTTTAGCTGCCACACAAATAGGGCAGCTAGCTACATAGCTCTCTATGTCCTTTTTTAGTGATGGCCACCAAAATTGCCTTTTAATGAGATGTAAAGTTTTCACAAAATCAAACTGTCCAGCTAATTTGAAGTTGTGGCACCTTGCCACTAAACACAGTCTTTGGCTAGCTGGAATATACAACTTCCCACCCACCCAAGCTAAGTTATCTTTCATCAGACAGCTGGATTTGTTGCTCAAAAACCATTCATCAGTGGCTAAAGCTTGCTTAAAAGTGTGGGTGGTGTCATTGTCCGTCAGAGTGTCTTGTTTGCCTGGGATCAGGTGGTTACTTTAGCAGCTAGTTGATTGTTTTGTATCATGGGTTTGATTACTTCTGGCTTCATACTATTGCAGTTTCCTGGAAAATGCATCTGCCAGAAAATCCCCCCCCCCCCATCCGGGAGATATCTGAGTGTAAATTCAAACCATTTAAAGTACTGAGCCCATCGTACTTGTTTTGAGGAGAGTTTCCTTGGGGTCTTCAGGGCTTCTAAATTTTTATGATCTGTTTAGTCCTCGGACTTACTAATGACAGCTCGGCAACAGCCAGGCACGCCGGAACCAATCAGGCGCGACCTGCTGAGTGTGGGCTGTCAAACGTGTGGCTATTGGCCTCCCTGCTTGACAGCTCCGTATAAATAGCTGTCAAGCAGGGAGGGGGTCCCTGTCTACTTCTGTTCTTGCTTGTGAATGCCCTGTTAATAAATGGTTGTATTTAACTTACCTCAGACACCTCCTGCCTCATCCTTCTAGGGGATTTAACACTGGCAACGAGCAGGTGGGATCTACAGGCTCTGAGCTACAACCTACAGAGGCAAACAAGCATATTTTTTTAGGCGCTTTGCACTGCCGGAAAATCTAACAGCATCTAGCTATGGCCGCAATTCCTCCGTTTGCTCCGTTCGGAACTGGCGGCGAAACGTGGGTCGCCTTCCTGGAGCATTTTGCATGCTTCCTTATAGCTAACAACCGGCAGGGGTATTCGCAGGCTTGGAAGTGCAGCCTCTTCCTCAATGCCTACGGCCCCGAGATGTTGGGGACGGCCCTCTCCTTCGCGGCCCCGAGATCGGTTTACGAGCTTAGCTGGGACGAACTCATGGAGGGGCTTAAAAATCACTATACTCCAACTCCCTCAAAGATCACACGCCAGTACGCTTTCCGCTGGTGTGTTCAAAAGGAATCTGAATCTATCAGCCAGTTCCTGCAGTCGCTCTGGGTTGCCGCCATCCAGTGCGAATTCCCCGATCTGGAGGACAACTTGGTAGAGCAATTTGTGTGCGGGGTGAAGGACATACGCCTCAAGCGGTGCCTCCTCTCCAGGGCAGACATCACCCTGCCACAGGCAGTCGACGAGGCTAGGGCCGCGGAACTCTCAGAGCAGTCAACAGTGGAGATGGCCAGTTACTTGCCTCCATTGCCTTCTGCGCAATCAACCTCCCTGCCTCCTTTGCCTTCTCCGCAATCAACCTGCCTGATCGACGAGCTGGCCATGTTGCCGGACCCAGTCTACGAGGACCAGGTCGACCGCCTTTGAACCATACCCCGGCGGCAACAGCCTCCTCAAGCCCATGCCGCTGTGGCGGCTGCCGCCTGCCTTGGCTGCAGCGGCAATCATGGCAGTTGTGCCCTTTCAAAGCTTCGCTGTGCCGCCGTTGTGGCAAGAAGAAGCACCTGGCACAAGTCTGCCAGGCTATCCTGCCACCTGCAGCTCTAACCAAACTGTCTCTACCGGCCTATGGTTCTCCTGCACCACCCAGGAACCAGCAGCCCTGCCGTCAGCAGAACCACCGCGCCGATTGCTTCGCCTTTGAAGAAGACCTCCCTGCCACCCCTGCAGTGTCGGTCAGCCAGGCCACGGCTGGTACAAAGAAAATTACTGTTACTGTCTCCATCAAGGGGTCACCCTGCCTCATGGAGGTGGACTCGGGGTCCTCCCGGTCTCTGCTGTCTTGGGCCACCTTCACCCCCCTGTGCCCAGGAGTCCCCAAAGCACGGCTGTCTCCTCCAGACACTGTGCTCAGAGACTACCAGGGGACTCAAATTCCTACCCTGGGGTGCTATGGGATGCGGGTGGAGTACGGGGAAAAATGCTGTTTCCTACAGGTCTTGGTGGTGCAGAAGCCTCTGTCGGCTCTCTTGGGCCTGGACTGGTTTACCCCATTGGGCTTCTCCCTATCTGGGGTGCATTTTGCGGCGCGGTGCCACTTGGATCAACTGAGGCGCCGCCACCCTCCGGAGGCCTCCACTCCATCCGCCACACTGAGGCCAGCCACCGACGCCTTGCAGCCAGCACCGGATCTGCCGCAGTTCCCGCAAGACGCTCCATTGATGGCCTTCCCGAGTCAGGCCTTCCCTACCCGGATGTCAGGACTCAGCACCCCCTTGCCGCTTCTCAATCCCCCTCACTCACCCTGGTTCTTCCCAGTTACGCTTTCCATTGTCAGGCCTCCCCAACCCCCTAGCCACCTACTGGCCTGTTCAAACAGACCCGCCAGTCCAAGCCACGCCCCCCTCCGCCCGGCCTACCTTTTCCGAGGATTCCGCCTCCTGGGCTAGGCCGCAGTGATGTCATCCGGAGCTCCACTCCCTCCAGGGAGGAGCTACTACAGGAACGTCACTGCAAGATGTTCCATTGATGGCCTTCCCGAGTCAGGCCTTCCCTACCCGGATGTCAGGACTCAGCACCCCCTTGCCGCTTCTCAATCCGCCCTCACTCACCCTGGTTCTTCCCAGTTAGGCTTTCCATTGTCAGGCCTCCCCAAGCCCCTAGCCGCCTACTGGCCTGTTCAAACAGACCCGCCAGTCCAAGCCACGCCCCCCTCTGCCCGGCCTACCTTTTCCGAGGATTCCGCCTCCTGGGCTAGGCTGCAATGACGTCACCCGGAGCTCCACTCCCTCCAGGGAGGAGCTACTACAGGAACGTCTTACCTCTCCAGCGCTGCCCCTTCAACTGAGGCATTCTGGGCATGTCTGCCGTCCGCCCGCCTACTTACAGGAGTACGCATGCGCCACTTTCGATGCATGCGCCCTCGCTGGGGGGAAGAGGTGTTTAGTCCTCGGACTTACGAATGACAGATCGGCAACAGCCAGGCGTACCGGAACCAATCAGGCGCGAACTGCTTAGCGTGGGCTGTCAAAGCGCGCGGCTATTGGCCTCCCTGCTTGACAGCTCCATATAAATAGCTGTCAAGCAGGGAGGGGGTCCCTGTCTACTTCTGTTCTTGCTTGTGAATGCCCTGTTGTATTTAACTTACCTCAGACGTCTCCTGCCTCATCTTTCTGGACATGATCCGTCCAGACTTCAAAAGGGATCTTACTCCCCTCTAGGAAATGCCTCCAGGTTAAAAGAGCCTACTGAACTGCATAAGCCTCTTTCTCCCAAATGGCCCACCTTTGCTCAGATCCATTCAATTTTTTGGATCAGTAAGTGCATGGTTGTAATTGGTCTTGCACATTTTTTTGAAGCAGGACCGCTCCCATCACCACATCACTAGGATCCGCTTGTAAGGTGAATGGTTTCTCTGTGTCTGTGTGCTTTAGAATTGGCTCTGCTGAAAACAGCCGTTTAAGTCTTTCAAATGCAGCTTGGCATTCCATTGTCCAGTTCAAAGGCTGCTTTGGTTTCATGTTACCCTCCCCCTTCGTTTTTAAGAGCTTGGTGATGGGGAGAGCAATCTGGGCGAAAGCGGGGATAAACTGGCGGTAAAAGTTGACGAATCCCAGGAAGCTTTGTAGCTGTTTATGTGTTCTGGGGGGTTCCCAGTCAGGTACTGCCTGTACCTTCGAAGGATCCATTTGTGTGTCTTCTTTGCTGATGGCATAAAACTATTTAACACCACTAATAATACTGCTGTCCTACAAAGCAACCTTGAATATGTGTTGAACAATTAGCAACTCCAAATCTCAACTAACAAATGCTCTGTCTTACACATTGGCAAAAAAAAAAAAAAACAGAACACAAAATACAAGCTGGGTGGATATGACCTCATATATGACCCTCACTCTGTCAAGGACCTAGGAGTACTCATTTCTAACAATTTAAGCCCCAGAACTCACTGTAACAGCATTGCCAAAACGGCATTAAGAGTTGTTAACCTAATTTTGTGAAGCTTCTCTGATAACACTGTACTGCTAACTAGGGCATTCAAAACCTTTTCCAGACCAATCCTCAAATACAGTTCATCTGCTTAGAATCCACACTGTATATCAGTCATTAACACAATTGAGTGGGTCCATAGATATTTGGAGTGCTCCACTCCTCTGCTCACAATAGAATACCTTATGCCACCACGCTTGAAATTTTGGGCTTGGACAACATAGAACTATGCCAATTAAGGTCTGACCTAAGCTTAGTACACAAAATTGTCTGCTACAACATCCTACCCGTCAATGACTACTTCAGCTTCAACTGCAATGATACACAGGCAAACAATAGATACAAATTCAAGGTCCAAACTCGATTGCATAAAATACGACTTCGGCAATAGAGTGGTCAATGCCTGGAATGCTCTACCTGACTCCATTGTTACATCCTCAAACCCACATAGCTTCAACCTTAAACTGTCTACTGTGGACCTCACACCATTCCTAAGAGGTCTGTAAGGGGGCTGTGCATACGTGCACCAACATGTCTACCATCCCTATCCTATTGTCCTCATTTATTTGTATACATTTCATGTGCTCATGTCCATATTTATACTTATACCTGTTATCTCGTACATGTTTGACAAACTAAATAAATTAATTAAATAAATAAAAAAACATTGTTGGCACAATCATAGGGAATTCTTTGGGAATGTACTTTGGCATTTTCAAGTGCTATGGGGGGAATGAAAGGCTCTGCATCCTTTCCAAACTATTTCATTAGATGTTCTCATATACTGAATAAAATGAAATTAGTAAAATGTGATTCACTAAATTCTGTAATATCCATCTACCCTCTCTATCCTATGACACATACTTTTTTCTTTTCAAAAGAGGAATTATTTTTCACAAATACAGCCAATTGTCAAATGTTTCCAATTTGGGAACTGTAGCTGATTAGCAGGTTAATGTTCTGCTGCTCTCAGCACAAATATAATTTATGTAGTCTATCCTATTTTTAGGAAAAATAATGTACAGTATGTGGCCATCAATGCTGCACCAGTCAGGTGATAAGTGCTTATTGTGGGTACTTAGAATAAAGGCCAATCAGTCGAATGTCATGAATATTCTTTTTTAACATCAGTGCAATCATGTTAGCATAGATAGAAGAATAATATTCACCAGTGTTCAAAATGAGAAATATAATCATGCCTGTTTCATCATTTCTTGCCTGAATTTTTTTAAATAGAATTGTATAGAATAATTTTAATAAAAATACAGTATAATGAATGTCATATCTAAGACTTCAATTTAGATACTGTCAAGGTACTGTAAGACATATGATCATTATTACTTTGACTTTGGAGGGAAAAGAATCTCAAATGCACTTAAAGATTCCTTTTCAAATACGTTAAGGCTACCATTCTGAAGATATTTTCTGTAGACTAGTCAGACTTTCAAAAGATCTCAATTTCTCATTGTTTTTAATGATGTTTGAAGCTATGTTTGAGTAGCCCAGTTGTCCATCTCACCCAATTATTTCTTCTGACCAGAGGTTGATTGTTCCTGGTTCAGCCAGGATCGGGCAAACTGGTAGTGGCAGTGGCGGGATGCTCTGCCCACCTGCTCGGATGCTTCTGCGCATGCACAGAAGTGTCACAAATGTGAGTACGAGTGAACCGGTAGCGCCGGATTTGCAACCCACCTCTGCTTGTGACCATACATCATTCCAATGATTTTTCCTTGTGGTTGCTTTCTTGCTCTGCTTCCACTTCCTTTGGTGTATAAGTTCTCTTTTGCTTTTGCTTTTTACCCCATTCAGTCATTCTAGATACTAAGAACAAGTATGACATAAATAAAATTCATGCATAGGAGTCTGTCATGATGAAAATCTGTATTTTGATTGTACTTTCAAATAGTGCATATTGGTTGGATACCAAAAAAATTGTAAGTTTATTTTAACTGCTCTAATGCCATAAGGAATGATTGATGAGGATTCACAAGTCTTTCCAAGTTGGATGCATTAGAGTACCTTGCAAGTCTCTACAGTATTCCTGTTTTGCATGTTAATATTAATTGCCTATAGGATTTGTAGTAACATAGAATGATAATAATCTCATTTATTGATTTTGGCTTTATCTCTTACACTTAATTTTTACAGGAGTTGGGAGCATATAAGAGCAGTAAATTGTAGCATGTAGCAAAGGGAAATGAGACGGTGGAGTTGAGTGGTGGGCTGAGTGGAGCAGATCAGACAGTGGAGCTGAACAGACTGGAAACAGTCTGAACAGACTGGGGTAGGGGGAGGAAGGATATTCCTAACTCCCAGGGCAACTGGCTTCCTCCCGGCAGCTCTTTCTCTTTCTTTTGACATTGGCCGTCAAAAATGAGGCTTTTGTGGGCAGAATAGCACAAAGAAATGGGAAATGGAGTGGCTGGCACAAGAGAAAGACGAGGAGCAGGGACAGAGGAAAAGTGGCCTCCTTCCCTCATGCTGATCATTGCCTGTTTCTCCATTGCAGTGTAGAGCCGTGGAGCTTGCCCCACCTACCTCTACCCAGATGCTCTCACTTTCCCCAAGCATTTATTTGCCTGCCTGATTTCTAGCTCCATTGTGTTTCTCTGTCACATTTCTCACAGTTGTGCAGAGAAACAAAAGTTTGTGAGACTAAAAAAAGTTCAATCAATTCCAACTTCTCACAAAAAAAAAACCCTCATGAAGTTGAAATTAATTGATTTAACTTTTTTTTTAGTCCCACAAATATGTTTCCCTGCACACAATGGTGAGAAATGCAATGGAGCTGGAAATCAGGCAGGTAAATAAATGCTTGGGGGAAATGAGGGCCTTGGCACCAGGTGCTGAAATGGGCCTATCTCTCTCCAGCAGTTGCCCAGGCCCACTGGAGCGAAGGCCAGCATCTACTGGCACTTAAATGTTGCAGCATTCCAGCTCTGGCCAGGAAGGGGCAGCTGGCCTGGGTGCTGCAGGCAGAACATGGTGAGAAATGTGACAGAACTGGAAATACTTGGGAAGCGAAGGCATCTGGGTGGTGGTGGTGGGTGGGGCAAGCTCCATGGCATTGTGCTGCAATGGAGAAATGGGCAATGGAGCAGCCAGCTTGAGAGAAAGAGGCCCCTTATCCTCTTTCCCTGCTACTCATCTTCCTTCATGCTGGCCTCTCCATTGCAGCACCTTGCCCAGGATCAACTTTGATAGCAAGGGGTGGGGGAATGGAGCAGCCAGTGTGAAGGAAGGCCACTTTTCCTCTTTCCCTGCTCATCTTTCCCTCATGCCAGCCTCTCCTTTGCAGCACAGTGCCCAAGATTGCTGCTCATATCTGCCTGTTCATGTCAGAGCAACTTCTCCCTCACTGGGCATTAGCCAAGAGGAAGCAGCAAGAGCAGGGCGGGTCGGGGAAGCCTTGTGCAAAAATGCATGGGCTGGGGAGGCGAGTTGCCGATCTCAGCTACCTGGCTTACAGGAAGATTGTGGGAGCCTTGCTGGATGCTTGTGCAATACCTCCAGCAGAAATGGAAGGCAGAGACAGTCGGGGGAGGGAGGGAGGTAATCCCAGCTGCCTGGATCATTGGATCAAGCATTCCATTTAAGCAAGCATCCAGCCAGTGTCTATTGGTGCTGGTGCTTGGATCGCCTTCCTCCTCCATGTCTCTGCCTCCATCTATTGTCAGGGCCACCATGCAAGCCTTCCATGATCCTCCCATGAGGAAAAACAGAGAAAAAGCAAAGCAGCTTGCTATGGAGTAGCCTAATTCAGGAAGTGGCCCAACAAACAGAAGCCCCGCGCCAGAAAGATATGGGCGAAAGTCATTCTGCACTGAGCAGTGACGTGCAAGCAGGGGAGGCAGGGCCTCACCACTGTCATCATGAAAAAGAAAAACAAATTTAAAAGGAAAAAGGCTGAGGTAGTTGCTGCCAGAGTCACAGTGGATGATTCTGCATAGTGCTTAACTGCAGGAGGAAGTGAGAGAACTACGTGCCTCCTTTAGTCTATCTTTATGATCACGTGAGCAGAGTTAAGCAAGGGTTAAAAGGCAAAAAAATCCTTATGCAAAGGAGGCACGTGGTTCTCTCGCCTCCTCCAGCAGAGGGCACTTTTTTAGAGGCTTTTTTTAAACAGTTAAGCAGAGTCATCCATTGGGGACTCTAGCAGCAGCTAACCCAGCCTGACCTTGCCTTTTTCTTTTGACATTTTTTACATTTTCATCATGGCAGACAAGAGGAGAGTTGAAATCCTCTGTGACACAGCTGGAAAAGGTATGTGAGTCCTGGGTCGGAAGGAGGAATTCAAAATTATTTGTAAGTAATTGTAATTTGTATTATTATAAGTAATTTGTGTATGTGTGTGTGTGTTTTACCCGCCTCTGCTGGTGTGCGGGCTGGCACTTTATTTTTTATTTTTTAAAGCCATGCTGCCGCACCTCACCATAGAGCGGGACATGTCCCACTTTATGGCCAGCACGGCAGCATGCACTTTAAAGTGCTGGCACGCCTTCCGGCCATAAAGTAGGACATGTCCCGCTTTATGGCCGGTGCGGCGGCATGCACTTTTAAGTGCCGGCGCGCCTTCCAGCCCTACAGTGGGTCCTGCTATATGGCCAGCGCGGCAGCATGCACTTTAAAGTGCCAGCATGCCTTCTGGCCATAAAGCAGGATGTGTCCCGCTCTATGGCGAGGTGCGGTGGCATGGCTTTATGGGGCTTTATCCACCACAGCTCCCCCCCTCCATGGCCCAGGCGAATTTTGACATTCAAATTTTGACACTCTTCCACTTGGCCTTTGCACGTGCAAGCATACCAGAAACAAGAAGACTGTCCATGCTCCCATTTCATCATTCAGTGCCAAAAAGGTTTGCCAACCCTGTTCTATATTATTCCACAGAGATTTGCCCTTTCTAATAGCTAGTCTAAAAATGGAGTACCTATTGACTTCATAGGTAAACAAAGCCAGCTTTCTACTTCATAGTGCATATAGAGATGAAGAGATGCACAAGCTGGTTTGTATAACTAACAGACACTCCTTGGTTGGAATTTCTGTAGGTGGTACTAAATGAGTACTTCTCAATTTTCTTTTGAGATTAGAGAGGGAAGATTTAAATATATGAAATTGTTTCCATATTTAATGGATCCTGCAAGGACCAGTTGTTGCAAAGGCAGAACAAGAAACTAATATTTATTTGATCTATTTTCCAATTGCATGCAACAGGCCTTGCCCCGGAGCCACTGCCTGCTTGCCACCTGCCTCACTCACCTACCATCACACCCTGGTGGTGGGGGACACGGTGAGACTCAGCCACCTTTCACACCAAGAAGCCTCCAGCCGCTGGCAATAGTTTTAGGCTGCCTTCTGAGCAGCTTGGGTGTGACACTGTCCATCCGCCTGGTGGTGCCTTACACGGCTGGACCTGGCCAGGAGAATGGTAGCAGCCAGAGGGACAGCGTTACACCCAACTGCTCAGAAGGCAGCCTCTGGCTGCAGTCTTTAAGGTACAATCCCAGGAGGGAGAGGGGGACCATAAAGGGACAGATTGTGTCCAGTGGCTGCCTTCTGAGCAGCTTCGCTGTGAAGGGAGGGAGAAAAGTTCAGCTTTGGCAGCATTCAATGTGGCTGCTTCTCTCTCCTTCTCAGGCTCATACACATAGAGCAAGCATGAGAAGGAGGCAAGAAGCAGCCAGGTTGAACACTAGAAGACTTGGCCGGCCAAACTTTTCTGTCGGTTCTGTGGGCATGGCTGGGTGGGGGCATGGCTTGGTAGGTTACCATGAGTGATGTAAAGTTGGCCATGCCCATTCAGTCACATGACACCCCTCATCAAGCCACGCTCACAGAACCGGTAGGGGAAAAATTGAATTTCACTACTGATATGATTGCTCACAGATTATTTATAATGTACTATTTTGATGGTAATTGTCTGTTTCAACTACATTTCAGAGATGTTCACCACGAATAGAAATGAAGTAGGGATCAGTTGATGGGATCAGTTTCTGAGTTTTTAATCATCTTGTTTGAAGGTTTGTCATTTAAATACGTTAGATTAGGGAAAATGTAGCATGGGATAATGTTATTATCACATAAACAGTTAAGAGTCAATTAAATACAAATATCTGCTAAAAAAGGTTATGGAGATTTTGAAACATAAAAGTCAAAATATTTAAGTATATGCATATATCCTTCCATAGCTATTTCTAACAAAAAATATTTATTTGCCTATTGGAAATCCTCTACATTTAAATTATGTAGTAATTTCACTGGAGTTTGATATACATGGTAGAACTTTATGCTTTCTATGTGTTTTACATCTGACAGACATCATACCATCTTTTTTTTTCTTATCAATATATTTTAAAGATTATATAAAGATTATATTGCCGGTTCTCCAACCCAGGTCTGAATTCCACTACCGGTTCAGCCGAACAGGGCCAAACCGGGAGCAATCCACCTCTGCTTCTTACAATATTCAAAACATAAATTATTTGATCTACTTTTAAAGTTTCCAACAAGTGTAAATAAGAGGATAATTGACAACTATATCCCTCTGCCATCAGTTTTTATCTTGATTTTATTTTATGTTCCTCTTGACAGAGTTTTACTATCTCATGATAAGTTAGCCATTTGTGTTTGACTATTATTTTTAATCTATAAAAAGCTACATTTATATTTTTTCTTAACATTTTCATCCTCTGTTTATTAATCCTGAACCCTGATAATGCATTAAATTCTTTTATTTTGTCCTTTAATATTAATTAATATTCAAATCCCTTTAAAGGATCTTCCAGAACCAACACCAAATTCTTAGCCTTTATCAATATTTTCTCAAACCCACTTGAAGAAATAATCTTCAGGTTTTATGGTTAAATCATCCAATCTTATAAACAGATAATATTCTCTTACCATTATAACAACAGGCTAAGCAATCAGTGTCGATAAAAAAGTTGATTTGATAAGGAATACCCAAGTGAAAATAAAAAAGGAAGAGCTATATTTTGGGCTTACAGACAGAATAATTTACATATTCCATATTCAATAGTTTTATTTAGGAGAAACACTATCAGGGATGTGCAGTCAGGGGAGGCAGGGGAGGCAGGGCTTCACCACTGTTATCATGAAAAGAAAGAAAAAATTAAAAGGAAAAAGGCTGAGGTAGTTGCTGCCAGAGTCACAATGGATGACTCTGCTTAGTGCTTAACTGTTTAAAAAAGCCTCTTTAAAAAGTGCCTGCTGCAGGAGGAGGCGACAGCAATAGCAATAGCAATAGCAATAGCAGTGGACTTATATACCGCTTCATAGGCCTTTCAGGCCTCCCTAAGCGGTTTACAGAGTCAGCATATTGCCCCCAACAACAATCTGGGTCCTCATTTTACCCACCTCGGAAGGATGGAAGGCTGAGTCAACCCTGAGCCGGTGAGATTTGAACCGCTGACCTGCTGATCTAGCAGTAGCCTGCAGTGCTGCATTTAACCACTGCGCCACCTTGGCTCAGAACTACGTGCCTCATTTAATCTATCTTTATGATCACTTGAGCTCTATGGTGGACGCGGCGCCGGGACTTTAAAGCCTATGTCTGCCAGTGCCGGGGCTTTGGCGGGTCTTTCAGAAAGCTGTGCCGGGGCTTTGGTGCAGCTTTCCGAAAGCCCTGCCAAAGCCCCGGCGCTGGCAGACATAGGGCGGCTTTTGCCCGCTTGCCTCACCGGCCATGAACCTCACCGCATGTCACTGAATACTATTAATCCCTAATAGTACCAGAAAATGAGAAGCTTTTCATATATCTGACTACTGTTAAGAGCAGCATGTGGGCAAGATCCTGCCAAATTCTGGAGTCAAATTATTGATGTCTCAATCATTATTGAGACTCATATTGAAGCAGTCACTTGGTTCTCCTACTTTCAAAATCTAAATAAAAATACATATTTGAAAACCCCCGAGCTGGAATTATGAGATAAATCTTTGCCTGAGAGGTTTGCCAGTTACAAACTAATTAGACAATTTAAATCAGGGAAACTCTGGGGGTTTGATCTCTACTGAGCCATTATGCAAGAATGGCATCTCTTTTTACTTATATTGGCTAAATCTGCTGGTATCCCTAGTGGCTGGAATTTGGCTATAGTTATTCCTTTATTTAAGAAAGAGAAAGAAAGATGACCCAGTTAATTACTGCCTAGTGAGCCTCTTTCATTTAATTAGTAAGATCTACACCAGACATAATTACTGGGAACTTTTGGACTGGATGGAAGATGAGATTTTGAAAAATAAAAAATGGGTAAAATTTAGAGTGTGTTGCTCTATGCTAGATAAATTTTTGATAGTATCTCACCTAATTGAAAAATAAACTTAGGGTTCTTAGTCAGCCTTGCTCACTCTGGAAACTGCAAACAAGCTATGATTTAGTATCCAGGGAAATTCTTGCCACTGACATAAATTCTATACAGTTGATAGATGTAACCTCTAGTATATCTACTATATAATATATAGTATGCATAACAGCAGTATGTGTTTCATAGGAATGGCTGATGGGAATGATATACAATACAGCAAAACAAGATCATGTACTTTACAATGGTTAAAAAAGGCCCAGGACATGGGAAATATGTCAAGCAAGCATTTGTTTTCTGTGTTTAGGATTTGTAGTGCAATACAGGAGAGGGCAAAATACACATACTGCCCAGAGGTTCATTTATGCCCAGAGAAGCCTATTAGAGTTTGCAGCAATCCAACCAGGACACAAGTAAAGAATCAGCAGGATTCATTATAATAGAAACTTATTTATATACAGTAATATAAAGCATGATGCATGAATACAATACCCATGCAGCAGAAGCCAGAACCAAAACTCAGAATCCAGAAGCAGAGAATCAATATAATCACATATGCACAAAATCATAGAAGCAATAATATATATACAGGTCAGTGAACCTAAGCCTTCTGGGTGACCAAACAGTCCCCATTGGCTAACCTGTTTCCATGTCTATTCCAATTCATGAATACATCTTATACACTCACACTCCTCCCTTCATGACTGGAATAGACATAAAACAGAATAATTTAATATTCTTCCCATGATGCACTCCACCCAATGGCTTGATCATTATATTTGCCAGATTGTCCTCTGAAGAACAGTGAAGCAAGCTAATTAATTTACATTTGATGTCCACAAGCTTGCGTCTATTCTTTACTCTGTCACCTCTTGCCATTTTAATGCAAGTAGCATTATCCTCAAACCCAGCTACAGCTTCAGTTACTTTTATGTTTAAACCCTTTAATCATTGTATGTACCAAGTTACCTCTGAGCAAAGCTCAGACAGAGCAATAAATTCTCCCTCTGTCATAGAAATGGCTACAGTTATTTGTTTTCTGGTCTTCCAACTAATTAAAGTCCCTCCAAACAATACCACAATCCCAGAATTGGACTTTCTGGTTTTTACATCATTTGCACAATCGCTATCAACATAACATTTTAATTTCAATTCTTCAGAGACCTATATTTGAAGACCCAAGTTCACAGTTCCCTTCAAATACCCGAAAATTATTTTTATACCCATCCAATGCAATTGTGTTGGTGCAGCAGTAAAGTGACTTAAGATGCTTACTGCACAATCTATGTCTGGTCTGGACCACTGTGACAGATATAACAAGGTTCCTATTGCTGACTGATATATCTCTTGATCACAGGCTTCAGTTTTTGGGGGGCGTTGTATGTGTATAAGATAGTGATGGCTAACCCTTTTGTCATTGTGTATCAAAAGCATGTGTGCGTGGCCAACAGCGTGCACGTGTGTGCCCACATTCCTAAAGCAATGCCCATGTGACACCCCCCATGCCCTGCCCCCCTGCACATACACCCCGTTTTGCACCTAGCAGGAATCCCTGGAGTCTTCTGTGACCAAAAACAGGCCATGGGGGGCCGCTGCATATCCGTTGACTGGCCTGGTATCTTAATAAATTCCAAATGGTCTTTGCTTCATTTTGCCATTGGCTGAACTGGAGGGCAAGTTTCAAGTAAAAACCTAGGCATGTTCCTTTCAATTTGAGAACACAGGATGAGTGGCCAAAGGATTTCCACATAAATCTCCTTCTGTCAGATAAAGATTCTAAAAACACGTTTGTTTGAAAAATGAAGGTGTAACTTGTAGAACTCATGCTTCACTAATGGCAACCTGTTGTGGGTTTCAGTGTGTTGAGTAGAGTATAGTGTAGAGCTTTGGAGTGTTGTATAATTCTTAGTTAATTTTACTGTATATTATTTTCATCTTCCTACTCGTTTTAAAATCAATTTTTAATGTATTTTACTCGATTGTTTTTATTTTCATTTGCTTTATGATCTATAATAATATTCAGTTTCAATCAGTGGTGGATTATGGCCAGTATGCCCCAGTATGGGCATACTGATGCCTGCTGGGAGCACCAGGTACCGTTCTGGTATGGTGCTTTGGAGGGCCCACCTACCCGCCCTCCTTAACCGTATTTGACCCAACTGGGCCATTTGCACATGCGCACGGAGCGTACGGTGCCTGTGTGATGCTCCGCCGAGCAGCTGGAGCATCATGAGCAGCCCCATTGCAGCGTACCATTTGTGACAGGAACCAGAACCCACCTCTAGACCAGTGATGGCAAACCTTTTAGGGACCGAGAGCCCAAACCACAAACCAAAACACAGTTATTTATCACAAAGTCCCAATACGGCAATTTAACCTGAATAATGAGGTTTTACTACCTAAAATCATGATAAACACAGAGTTCAGCTAATTGAAAAACATCATAAATGCATTTGCATTTATCACCATTTATGAAGTTCCATGCTGGCTTCCCCCAAACTAAGTCAATGGAGAAGCCAGCAGGGAAAGATGTAAGCTGCTCTGGTAAGTGTTCTTGAGTAGCAGCAGCCACCTCAGCTTCCTTGGGCTTGTGCTAGGCTTTATCAGTCACCCACACACTCCTCCCCATCCTGCCACTTACCTGCTTGCTAGCCTGTTTGTGAGCCACCTTGGACTTGTAACTTTCTGCGAGCTTCCTCACTGTTGGAAGCTGGTAGGAAATTGTGAGTAGAGTTTTACTTAATGATTTATGATCCTCACCTAATGCTGCAATTGCCATTGATAACTGATGCATTGACATCATACTTTACAACCGCATTGTTTAGCAATGGAAATTCTGATTACCATCATTAAACAAGGATTACCTGCATATGTAGGACAGATCTGGCAGCAAACTAAACATTCTTTGTTTTTTTTTAAAAAAAAACACAAATGATTTGATTTTACTGTAAGTCATTTTAAGATTTTGGAGAATGTTGAACTTTTTCCAGTTCATAATTATTGCTTTCATAATTCATTATCCCTAAGATGTGAATGTGTTGGTTTGTACAGCTGCATGTGCATACAAATGCACATACCCCAAATCTTTAGGATCTCAGTGCAGGTGAGAAATGTAAGGTTGAGAGGGGGTGGAGCTTGCTGGAATGGACGATGGACACTGAATTTCTGCCTCCTCCAGACCATCGCAGAGAATGGCTTAAAAAAAATATAACACCCATCTATAGATTATGAAATTTGAGAGATTATGAAACATCAGTTATTTCCCTTGCTTTTCTCATGAAGCATTTGATTTGGAATTGGACATTTTTTTCAGAGGAGCTTTAGCTTCCACATTTGATTAAGAGACTTGAGAGGCCTTTGAAAGTGGACAGGAGAGGAAGGGCCCTTTGATTGAAGTCTGAGAAAGAAAGAATTTGGAAAGAGTTTAAAGGAGTACAGCTGAGAAGATAATAGATTATTCATGAGTATAAAGTGTGAAGGCCCGTTACTCCCTTCTTCCAGTCAAAGTGTCAAGGCCTGGATAAATTAAATATTTTTAAGACACAGACTGGATAAGGTGTATATAATAAAGTTAGCTGCTGCCATTGGATTTATTTAGTTTTATTAAGTTGCATTTTCAGAGATAAGCTGATAAGGACAAGACGACAAAGGAAGAAGTAATGTTTATGGACTATAGATTGTAAAAGGTCAAGAGCTCTTTTTGGATGGTCGGATGTCAAAATGTAGCAAAAAGGTGAGGAAGAAAATATCCAAGAGATATTGTGATAAGATTTTAGTCTTATACAAAAAAAGAACAACTGATGCATAAATTATAAAATATAATGATGTGTTGTGGCAGGAGCCATTGGAGCTGCCGCCAGACTCCGACAGTGAGGTGTCTTATGAGTCGGCCCTGGAGGAGGTGGAGGACCCTGGACAGGGTGCCGACTCCGAGCAGGGCGAGGAGAGACTGGTTGGCCACCAGGTGGCGGCAGAGCCTTGGATCAGAGGGAGTGTTCAGGAAAACACTTGTGAGTTGTTTCAGGATGCACCCCGTCGAAGGGCTACTCGACGGAAGGAACAACTGCGTAATTGTAGGAGATGATTGCGCTTAGCTGATGCTGATTAAGATCCTCTCCTGATTATAAAAGAGACTGTGCCACGCCCTGTTTGCAGGAGTCAACGTTCATGTTCACGAATTAAGAGAAACCAACTTGGAGAAGTGGTTTGCTGTGAGAAGCCTGTTTGCCGTGCTGCCTAGGTTTGTAGGACTTGTTGCCAGAGAGCTTATCTCCTTGTTTATTTTGGGCTTGCAGCCAACGAGAGTCTGGACTGATTAAAACATTCTTTTGTACGTTTGTTTTGGCTTTCATTCCTGGAGGGAGAAGGGGGGGTCAGAACAGTGATGATAGCATTTGGGGGTCATCAGATACAGGTTTTTCCAGACTTAAATAGCAAGACTTTACACTGAAGGAGAGAGATGTGTCAAGTTTGTCGACTTTTGAAAAAAATAATATTAATTATAGCTGGGTCTATCCAGGTTTTTTTGAGATTCCCATATGGTAGAACACCATATCTGAAAGTTGAAACAAAGGAGGACGTGATGGAGAAATTAAGGGAGCTCGGAATCATGTTCACGGAGCAGATGCAGAAAATGAATGAGATGTTGAAATTCTCAAGAAGGGAGATGGAGAAGAAGAAAGAAGATCTATGGCAGAAAGGGAGGCTCGTTGAAGCAACAGGAATTACAAGTTCACTGTAGAGATAGCATATAAATATTTGTAATAGTTATATCAAGGGATATGGGTTATAACATATGTTTGGATGTAGAAATAGGATAAAGATGGTTAAGGGAGGTGGAGTGGGCGACCAAAGTCCATGTATGGATGGCTCCTCTTCTCTCCCATTGATTTTTCAATGGGGCGGAGAGGAGGAAGATCTTCTGAAGAAGAGAAGGGGGACATTATATATGTTTATGGGTGGGTAAGAGGTTATTTACGTTTTGGGGTAATATGTATACTGTGTAGTTTTAGTTTTGTAAGATTTATGTTACAGCACAAATGGAATCCAAAGGGAATATGTAATATGAGGAATAGATGGGGAAATCGTTGTGGGTAGCTACATGGCATATACATGGCTTGCGGGGGATATAAATGAGCAAGAATTGAAAAATCAATTAACAAAGAGAAAATAGATATTATATTATTACAAGAGACACATCAAAAGAAAGAAGAAGTGAATGAACTTAAGTTATACTGGGCATTTGTTATATCAAAAGCAAGAGGGCTAGCAATCATTGTAGGTAACAGATGTGAATTTATGATTAAAAACTATAAAAAGGGATGTTTTGGGAAGATTTCTTATAATTCAAGGTTTGATTTATGGATAAGAGCAAATTTGTTTGCACCTAATATAAATCAAAAAGAGTTTTATAATAGGGTATATAAAGAGATAGAAGAAGTCAAAAAAGGTTATGTGATAATGGCAGGTGATTATAATATGGTTATGGATAGTAGAATTGACAAATCAAATCCATCAAAAGAGGAAATAAAGTATAATAATACACATTTAAGAAAATTTATTAATAGAAATAGATTGAAAGATGTCTGTAGAGAACTACATGGTAATCAAAAGAGTTATACATATTTTTTATTGTAGACATAAAGATTTTACAAGAATAGATTATACATTTGTAACACCAAAAATATCTAAAATAATGGGAGCAGAGATAAAAATAATTAAAATATCTGATCATGCAATGGTAACTATGGATATAGAAATAGATTGTGATTATAAACAGGCAAGCAGATGGAGAATAGATTTGAGAAATTTTAAAAATGAAGAGCTTTTAGGAAAAATGGAATGGGAATTAAAAGAAATATGGAATATAAATGAAGAGGGAAATAGTAATACAGCTGTAAAATGGAATGCAATGAAAGCAGTAGTGTGAGGTTCAGGGATGAAATATTCTTAATATAAAAAATAAAAAGAGTAATATATAAAGTGTAAAGGAGGAAATTAGGGAACTAGAGAGTAAATATATAGAAAGTAGAGAGAATAGGATTATGTTAGAACTATCAGCTAAAAGAAAAGAGTTGCAAAATATTGAGATAGAACAGGTTCAAAGAAATCTAATATACTTAAATAGAGAATTTTATGAAAACAGTAATAAAAATTCTAGAATGCTGGCTAGAGCCGCACAAACTAAAAAGACAAAAAGCCTGATTAGTGTAATAAAGGATGACAAGGGAGAAAGATGAAATATGATGAGAGAGAAATTGTTGATATTTCAGAAGTTCTTTGAAAAGCTATATAAGGAAAATGACATACATGTGAATGAAAGTCAGGCATATATATATATATGTGTGTGTGTGTGTGTGTGTGTGTGTGTGTGTATATATATATATATATATATATATATATATATATATATATATATATATATATATATATATATATATATATATATATATATATATATACTTAAAGTCACAACCCCTGGTATGCCCAAGTGTGGGAGGAAGGTCACACTTCCACTCTCTGTCATTAGGCTCGTCACAAGAGTCCATCCAGACAGAAACCCAATATTTTTACTGTTGCCTTTGTTATATTTGTGTTTTTATTTGTGCTGATAAATAAATAAAGGAAGACTAGTATAGATCTATTTCAAGCTATTTAGCTCTCATCAGCTAGCCATATCCTTACTGGGATTCGAACCTGTGCTCTATTGCCTCCAAGGCAGGGAGTTAACCATTTGAGCTACAGAGAACGACTCCTTTTATCAGCCAGCCAGGGTGGGAGGTATATACTTAAAGTCACAACCCCTGGTATGCCCAAGTGTGGGAGGAAGGTCACACTTCCACTCTCTGTCATTAGGCTCGTCACAAGAGTCCATCCAGACAGAAACCCAATATTTTTACTGTTGCCTTTGTTATATTTGTGTTTTTATTTGTGCTGATAAATAAATAAAGGAAGACTAGTATAGATCTATTTCAAGCTATTTAGCTCTCATCAGCTAGCCATATCCTTACTGGGATTCGAACCTGTGCTCTATTGCCTCCAAGGCAGGGAGTTAACCATTTGAGCTACAGAGAACGACTCCTTTTATCAGCCAGCCAGGGTGGGAGGTATATACTTAAAGTCACAACCCCTGGTATGCCCAAGTGTGGGAGGAAGGTCACACTTCCACTCTCTGTCATTAGGCTCGTCACAAGAGTCCATCCAGACAGAAACCCAATATTTTTACTGTTGCCTTTGTTATATTTGTGTTTTTATTTGTGCTGATAAATAAATAAAGGAAGACTAGTATAGATCTATTTCAAGCTATTTAGCTCTCATCAGCTAGCCATATCCTTACTGGGATTCGAACCTGTGCTCTATTGCCTCCAAGGCAGGGAGTTAACCATTTGAGCTACAGAGAACGACTCCTTTTATCAGCCAGCCAGGGTGGGAGGTATATACTTAAAGTCACAACCCCTGGTATGCCCAAGTGTGGGAGGAAGGTCACACTTCCACTCTCTGTCATTAGGCTCGTCACAAGAGTCCATCCAGACAGAAACCCAATATTTTTACTGTTGCCTTTGTTATATTTGTGTTTTTATTTGTGCTGATAAATAAATAAAGGAAGACTAGTATAGATCTATTTCAAGCTATTTAGCTCTCATCAGCTAGCCATATCCTTACTGGGATTCGAACCTGTGCTCTATTGCCTCCAAGGCAGGGAGTTAACCATTTGAGCTACAGAGAACGACTCCTTTTATCAGCCAGCCAGGGTGGGAGGTATATACTTAAAGTCACAACCCCTGGTATGCCCAAGTGTGGGAGGAAGGTCACACTTCCACTCTCTGTCATTAGGCTCGTCACAAGAGTCCATCCAGACAGAAACCCAATATTTTTACTGTTGCCTTTGTTATATTTGTGTTTTTATTTGTGCTGATAAATAAATAAAGGAAGACTAGTATAGATCTATTTCAAGCTATTTAGCTCTCATCAGCTAGCCATATCCTTACTGGGATTCGAACCTGTGCTCTATTGCCTCCAAGGCAGGGAGTTAACCATTTGAGCTACAGAGAACGACTCCTTTTATCAGCCAGCCAGGGTGGGAGGTATATACTTAAAGTCACAACCCCTGGTATGCCCAAGTGTGGGAGGAAGGTCACACTTCCACTCTCTGTCATTAGGCTCGTCACAAGAGTCCATCCAGACAGAAACCCAATATTTTTACTGTTGCCTTTGTTATATTTGTGTTTTTATTTGTGCTGATAAATAAATAAAGGAAGACTAGTATAGATCTATTTCAAGCTATTTAGCTCTCATCAGCTAGCCATATCCTTACTGGGATTCGAACCTGTGCTCTATTGCCTCCAAGGCAGGGAGTTAACCATTTGAGCTACAGAGAACGACTCCTTTTATCAGCCAGCCAGGGTGGGAGGTATATACTTAAAGTCACAACCCCTGGTATGCCCAAGTGTGGGAGGAAGGTCACACTTCCACTCTCTGTCATTAGGCTCGTCACAAGAGTCCATCCAGACAGAAACCCAATATTTTTACTGTTGCCTTTGTTATATTTGTGTTTTTATTTGTGCTGATAAATAAATAAAGGAAGACTAGTATAGATCTATTTCAAGCTATTTAGCTCTCATCAGCTAGCCATATCCTTACTGGGATTCGAACCTGTGCTCTATTGCCTCCAAGGCAGGGAGTTAACCATTTGAGCTACAGAGAACGACTCCTTTTATCAGCCAGCCAGGGTGGGAGGTATATACTTAAAGTCACAACCCCTGGTATGCCCAAGTGTGGGAGGAAGGTCACACTTCCACTCTCTGTCATTAGGCTCGTCACAAGAGTCCATCCAGACAGAAACCCAATATTTTTACTGTTGCCTTTGTTATATTTGTGTTTTTATTTGTGCTGATAAATAAATAAAGGAAGACTAGTATAGATCTATTTCAAGCTATTTAGCTCTCATCAGCTAGCCATATCCTTACTGGGATTCGAACCTGTGCTCTATTGCCTCCAAGGCAGGGAGTTAACCATTTGAGCTACAGAGAACGACTCCTTTTATCAGCCAGCCAGGGTGGGAGGTATATACTTAAAGTCACAACCCCTGGTATGCCCAAGTGTGGGAGGAAGGTCACACTTCCACTCTCTGTCATTAGGCTCGTCACAAGAGTCCATCCAGACAGAAACCCAATATTTTTACTGTTGCCTTTGTTATATTTGTGTTTTTATTTGTGCTGATAAATAAATAAAGGAAGACTAGTATAGATCTATTTCAAGCTATTTAGCTCTCATCAGCTAGCCATATCCTTACTGGGATTCGAACCTGTGCTCTATTGCCTCCAAGGCAGGGAGTTAACCATTTGAGCTACAGAGAACGACTCCTTTTATCAGCCAGCCAGGGTGGGAGGTATATACTTAAAGTCACAACCCCTGGTATGCCCAAGTGTGGGAGGAAGGTCACACTTCCACTCTCTGTCATTAGGCTCGTCACAAGAGTCCATCCAGACAGAAACCCAATATTTTTACTGTTGCCTTTGTTATATTTGTGTTTTTATTTGTGCTGATAAATAAATAAAGGAAGACTAGTATAGATCTATTTCAAGCTATTTAGCTCTCATCAGCTAGCCATATCCTTACTGGGATTCGAACCTGTGCTCTATTGCCTCCAAGGCAGGGAGTTAACCATTTGAGCTACAGAGAACGACTCCTTTTATCAGCCAGCCAGGGTGGGAGGTATATACTTAAAGTCACAACCCCTGGTATGCCCAAGTGTGGGAGGAAGGTCACACTTCCACTCTCTGTCATTAGGCTCGTCACAAGAGTCCATCCAGACAGAAACCCAATATTTTTACTGTTGCCTTTGTTATATTTGTGTTTTTATTTGTGCTGATAAATAAATAAAGGAAGACTAGTATAGATCTATTTCAAGCTATTTAGCTCTCATCAGCTAGCCATATCCTTACTGGGATTCGAACCTGTGCTCTATTGCCTCCAAGGCAGGGAGTTAACCATTTGAGCTACAGAGAACGACTCCTTTTATCAGCCAGCCAGGGTGGGAGGTATATACTTAAAGTCACAACCCCTGGTATGCCCAAGTGTGGGAGGAAGGTCACACTTCCACTCTCTGTCATTAGGCTCGTCACAAGAGTCCATCCAGACAGAAACCCAATATTTTTACTGTTGCCTTTGTTATATTTGTGTTTTTATTTGTGCTGATAAATAAATAAAGGAAGACTAGTATAGATCTATTTCAAGCTATTTAGCTCTCATCAGCTAGCCATATCCTTACTGGGATTCGAACCTGTGCTCTATTGCCTCCAAGGCAGGGAGTTAACCATTTGAGCTACAGAGAACGACTCCTTTTATCAGCCAGCCAGGGTGGGAGGTATATACTTAAAGTCACAACCCCTGGTATGCCCAAGTGTGGGAGGAAGGTCACACTTCCACTCTCTGTCATTAGGCTCGTCACAAGAGTCCATCCAGACAGAAACCCAATATTTTTACTGTTGCCTTTGTTATATTTGTGTTTTTATTTGTGCTGATAAATAAATAAAGGAAGACTAGTATAGATCTATTTCAAGCTATTTAGCTCTCATCAGCTAGCCATATCCTTACTGGGATTCGAACCTGTGCTCTATTGCCTCCAAGGCAGGGAGTTAACCATTTGAGCTACAGAGAACGACTCCTTTTATCAGCCAGCCAGGGTGGGAGGTATATACTTAAAGTCACAACCCCTGGTATGCCCAAGTGTGGGAGGAAGGTCACACTTCCACTCTCTGTCATTAGGCTCGTCACAAGAGTCCATCCAGACAGAAACCCAATATTTTTACTGTTGCCTTTGTTATATTTGTGTTTTTATTTGTGCTGATAAATAAATAAAGGAAGACTAGTATAGATCTATTTCAAGCTATTTAGCTCTCATCAGCTAGCCATATCCTTACTGGGATTCGAACCTGTGCTCTATTGCCTCCAAGGCAGGGAGTTAACCATTTGAGCTACAGAGAACGACTCCTTTTATCAGCCAGCCAGGGTGGGAGGTATATACTTAAAGTCACAACCCCTGGTATGCCCAAGTGTGGGAGGAAGGTCACACTTCCACTCTCTGTCATTAGGCTCGTCACAAGAGTCCATCCAGACAGAAACCCAATATTTTTACTGTTGCCTTTGTTATATTTGTGTTTTTATTTGTGCTGATAAATAAATAAAGGAAGACTAGTATAGATCTATTTCAAGCTATTTAGCTCTCATCAGCTAGCCATATCCTTACTGGGATTCGAACCTGTGCTCTATTGCCTCCAAGGCAGGGAGTTAACCATTTGAGCTACAGAGAACGACTCCTTTTATCAGCCAGCCAGGGTGGGAGGTATATACTCTTGTGACGAGCCTAATGACAGAGAGTGGAAGTGTGACCTTCCTCCCACACTTGGGCATACCAGGGGTTGTGACTTTAAGTATATACCTCCCACCCTGGCTGGCTGATAAAAGGAGTCGTTCTCTGTAGCTCAAATGGTTAACTCCCTGCCTTGGAGGCAATAGAGCACAGGTTCGAATCCCAGTAAGGATATGGCTAGCTGATGAGAGCTAAATAGCTTGAAATAGATCTATACTAGTCTTCCTTTATTTATTTATCAGCACAAATAAAAACACAAATATAACAAAGGCAACAGTAAAAATATTGGGTTTCTGTCTGGATGGACTCTTGTGACGAGCCTAATGACAGAGAGTGGAAGTGTGACCTTCCTCCCACACTTGGGCATACCAGGGGTTGTGACTTTAAGTATATACCTCCCACCCTGGCTGGCTGATAAAAGGAGTCGTTCTCTGTAGCTCAAATGGTTAACTCCCTGCCTTGGAGGCAATAGAGCACAGGTTCGAATCCCAGTAAGGATATGGCTAGCTGATGAGAGCTAAATAGCTTGAAATAGATCTATACTAGTCTTCCTTTATTTATTTATCAGCACAAATAAAAACACAAATATAACAAAGGCAACAGTAAAAATATTGGGTTTCTGTCTGGATGGACTCTTGTGACGAGCCTAATGACAGAGAGTGGAAGTGTGACCTTCCTCCCACACTTGGGCATACCAGGGGTTGTGACTTTAAGTATATACCTCCCACCCTGGCTGGCTGATAAAAGGAGTCGTTCTCTGTAGCTCAAATGGTTAACTCCCTGCCTTGGAGGCAATAGAGCACAGGTTCGAATCCCAGTAAGGATATGGCTAGCTGATGAGAGCTAAATAGCTTGAAATAGATCTATACTAGTCTTCCTTTATTTATTTATCAGCACAAATAAAAACACAAATATAACAAAGGCAACAGTAAAAATATTGGGTTTCTGTCTGGATGGACTCTTGTGACGAGCCTAATGACAGAGAGTGGAAGTGTGACCTTCCTCCCACACTTGGGCATACCAGGGGTTGTGACTTTAAGTATATACCTCCCACCCTGGCTGGCTGATAAAAGGAGTCGTTCTCTGTAGCTCAAATGGTTAACTCCCTGCCTTGGAGGCAATAGAGCACAGGTTCGAATCCCAGTAAGGATATGGCTAGCTGATGAGAGCTAAATAGCTTGAAATAGATCTATACTAGTCTTCCTTTATTTATTTATCAGCACAAATAAAAACACAAATATAACAAAGGCAACAGTAAAAATATTGGGTTTCTGTCTGGATGGACTCTTGTGACGAGCCTAATGACAGAGAGTGGAAGTGTGACCTTCCTCCCACACTTGGGCATACCAGGGGTTGTGACTTTAAGTATATACCTCCCACCCTGGCTGGCTGATAAAAGGAGTCGTTCTCTGTAGCTCAAATGGTTAACTCCCTGCCTTGGAGGCAATAGAGCACAGGTTCGAATCCCAGTAAGGATATGGCTAGCTGATGAGAGCTAAATAGCTTGAAATAGATCTATACTAGTCTTCCTTTATTTATTTATCAGCACAAATAAAAACACAAATATAACAAAGGCAACAGTAAAAATATTGGGTTTCTGTCTGGATGGACTCTTGTGACGAGCCTAATGACAGAGAGTGGAAGTGTGACCTTCCTCCCACACTTGGGCATACCAGGGGTTGTGACTTTAAGTATATACCTCCCACCCTGGCTGGCTGATAAAAGGAGTCGTTCTCTGTAGCTCAAATGGTTAACTCCCTGCCTTGGAGGCAATAGAGCACAGGTTCGAATCCCAGTAAGGATATGGCTAGCTGATGAGAGCTAAATAGCTTGAAATAGATCTATACTAGTCTTCCTTTATTTATTTATCAGCACAAATAAAAACACAAATATAACAAAGGCAACAGTAAAAATATTGGGTTTCTGTCTGGATGGACTCTTGTGACGAGCCTAATGACAGAGAGTGGAAGTGTGACCTTCCTCCCACACTTGGGCATACCAGGGGTTGTGACTTTAAGTATATACCTCCCACCCTGGCTGGCTGATAAAAGGAGTCGTTCTCTGTAGCTCAAATGGTTAACTCCCTGCCTTGGAGGCAATAGAGCACAGGTTCGAATCCCAGTAAGGATATGGCTAGCTGATGAGAGCTAAATAGCTTGAAATAGATCTATACTAGTCTTCCTTTATTTATTTATCAGCACAAATAAAAACACAAATATAACAAAGGCAACAGTAAAAATATTGGGTTTCTGTCTGGATGGACTCTTGTGACGAGCCTAATGACAGAGAGTGGAAGTGTGACCTTCCTCCCACACTTGGGCATACCAGGGGTTGTGACTTTAAGTATATACCTCCCACCCTGGCTGGCTGATAAAAGGAGTCGTTCTCTGTAGCTCAAATGGTTAACTCCCTGCCTTGGAGGCAATAGAGCACAGGTTCGAATCCCAGTAAGGATATGGCTAGCTGATGAGAGCTAAATAGCTTGAAATAGATCTATACTAGTCTTCCTTTATTTATTTATCAGCACAAATAAAAACACAAATATAACAAAGGCAACAGTAAAAATATTGGGTTTCTGTCTGGATGGACTCTTGTGACGAGCCTAATGACAGAGAGTGGAAGTGTGACCTTCCTCCCACACTTGGGCATACCAGGGGTTGTGACTTTAAGTATATACCTCCCACCCTGGCTGGCTGATAAAAGGAGTCGTTCTCTGTAGCTCAAATGGTTAACTCCCTGCCTTGGAGGCAATAGAGCACAGGTTCGAATCCCAGTAAGGATATGGCTAGCTGATGAGAGCTAAATAGCTTGAAATAGATCTATACTAGTCTTCCTTTATTTATTTATCAGCACAAATAAAAACACAAATATAACAAAGGCAACAGTAAAAATATTGGGTTTCTGTCTGGATGGACTCTTGTGACGAGCCTAATGACAGAGAGTGGAAGTGTGACCTTCCTCCCACACTTGGGCATACCAGGGGTTGTGACTTTAAGTATATACCTCCCACCCTGGCTGGCTGATAAAAGGAGTCGTTCTCTGTAGCTCAAATGGTTAACTCCCTGCCTTGGAGGCAATAGAGCACAGGTTCGAATCCCAGTAAGGATATGGCTAGCTGATGAGAGCTAAATAGCTTGAAATAGATCTATACTAGTCTTCCTTTATTTATTTATCAGCACAAATAAAAACACAAATATAACAAAGGCAACAGTAAAAATATTGGGTTTCTGTCTGGATGGACTCTTGTGACGAGCCTAATGACAGAGAGTGGAAGTGTGACCTTCCTCCCACACTTGGGCATACCAGGGGTTGTGACTTTAAGTATATACCTCCCACCCTGGCTGGCTGATAAAAGGAGTCGTTCTCTGTAGCTCAAATGGTTAACTCCCTGCCTTGGAGGCAATAGAGCACAGGTTCGAATCCCAGTAAGGATATGGCTAGCTGATGAGAGCTAAATAGCTTGAAATAGATCTATACTAGTCTTCCTTTATTTATTTATCAGCACAAATAAAAACACAAATATAACAAAGGCAACAGTAAAAATATTGGGTTTCTGTCTGGATGGACTCTTGTGACGAGCCTAATGACAGAGAGTGGAAGTGTGACCTTCCTCCCACACTTGGGCATACCAGGGGTTGTGACTTTAAGTATATACCTCCCACCCTGGCTGGCTGATAAAAGGAGTCGTTCTCTGTAGCTCAAATGGTTAACTCCCTGCCTTGGAGGCAATAGAGCACAGGTTCGAATCCCAGTAAGGATATGGCTAGCTGATGAGAGCTAAATAGCTTGAAATAGATCTATACTAGTCTTCCTTTATTTATTTATCAGCACAAATAAAAACACAAATATAACAAAGGCAACAGTAAAAATATTGGGTTTCTGTCTGGATGGACTCTTGTGACGAGCCTAATGACAGAGAGTGGAAGTGTGACCTTCCTCCCACACTTGGGCATACCAGGGGTTGTGACTTTAAGTATATACCTCCCACCCTGGCTGGCTGATAAAAGGAGTCGTTCTCTGTAGCTCAAATGGTTAACTCCCTGCCTTGGAGGCAATAGAGCACAGGTTCGAATCCCAGTAAGGATATGGCTAGCTGATGAGAGCTAAATAGCTTGAAATAGATCTATACTAGTCTTCCTTTATTTATTTATCAGCACAAATAAAAACACAAATATAACAAAGGCAACAGTAAAAATATTGGGTTTCTGTCTGGATGGACTCTTGTGACGAGCCTAATGACAGAGAGTGGAAGTGTGACCTTCCTCCCACACTTGGGCATACCAGGGGTTGTGACTTTAAGTATATACCTCCCACCCTGGCTGGCTGATAAAAGGAGTCGTTCTCTGTAGCTCAAATGGTTAACTCCCTGCCTTGGAGGCAATAGAGCACAGGTTCGAATCCCAGTAAGGATATGGCTAGCTGATGAGAGCTAAATAGCTTGAAATAGATCTATACTAGTCTTCCTTTATTTATTTATCAGCACAAATAAAAACACAAATATAACAAAGGCAACAGTAAAAATATTGGGTTTCTGTCTGGATGGACTCTTGTGACGAGCCTAATGACAGAGAGTGGAAGTGTGACCTTCCTCCCACACTTGGGCATACCAGGGGTTGTGACTTTAAGTATATACCTCCCACCCTGGCTGGCTGATAAAAGGAGTCGTTCTCTGTAGCTCAAATGGTTAACTCCCTGCCTTGGAGGCAATAGAGCACAGGTTCGAATCCCAGTAAGGATATGGCTAGCTGATGAGAGCTAAATAGCTTGAAATAGATCTATACTAGTCTTCCTTTATTTATTTATCAGCACAAATAAAAACACAAATATAACAAAGGCAACAGTAAAAATATTGGGTTTCTGTCTGGATGGACTCTTGTGACGAGCCTAATGACAGAGAGTGGAAGTGTGACCTTCCTCCCACACTTGGGCATACCAGGGGTTGTGACTTTAAGTATATACCTCCCACCCTGGCTGGCTGATAAAAGGAGTCGTTCTCTGTAGCTCAAATGGTTAACTCCCTGCCTTGGAGGCAATAGAGCACAGGTTCGAATCCCAGTAAGGATATGGCTAGCTGATGAGAGCTAAATAGCTTGAAATAGATCTATACTAGTCTTCCTTTATTTATTTATCAGCACAAATAAAAACACAAATATAACAAAGGCAACAGTAAAAATATTGGGTTTCTGTCTGGATGGACTCTTGTGACGAGCCTAATGACAGAGAGTGGAAGTGTGACCTTCCTCCCACACTTGGGCATACCAGGGGTTGTGACTTTAAGTATATACCTCCCACCCTGGCTGGCTGATAAAAGGAGTCGTTCTCTGTAGCTCAAATGGTTAACTCCCTGCCTTGGAGGCAATAGAGCACAGGTTCGAATCCCAGTAAGGATATGGCTAGCTGATGAGAGCTAAATAGCTTGAAATAGATCTATACTAGTCTTCCTTTATTTATTTATCAGCACAAATAAAAACACAAATATAACAAAGGCAACAGTAAAAATATTGGGTTTCTGTCTGGATGGACTCTTGTGACGAGCCTAATGACAGAGAGTGGAAGTGTGACCTTCCTCCCACACTTGGGCATACCAGGGGTTGTGACTTTAAGTATATACCTCCCACCCTGGCTGGCTGATAAAAGGAGTCGTTCTCTGTAGCTCAAATGGTTAACTCCCTGCCTTGGAGGCAATAGAGCACAGGTTCGAATCCCAGTAAGGATATGGCTAGCTGATGAGAGCTAAATAGCTTGAAATAGATCTATACTAGTCTTCCTTTATTTATTTATCAGCACAAATAAAAACACAAATATAACAAAGGCAACAGTAAAAATATTGGGTTTCTGTCTGGATGGACTCTTGTGACGAGCCTAATGACAGAGAGTGGAAGTGTGACCTTCCTCCCACACTTGGGCATACCAGGGGTTGTGACTTTAAGTATATACCTCCCACCCTGGCTGGCTGATAAAAGGAGTCGTTCTCTGTAGCTCAAATGGTTAACTCCCTGCCTTGGAGGCAATAGAGCACAGGTTCGAATCCCAGTAAGGATATGGCTAGCTGATGAGAGCTAAATAGCTTGAAATAGATCTATACTAGTCTTCCTTTATTTATTTATCAGCACAAATAAAAACACAAATATAACAAAGGCAACAGTAAAAATATTGGGTTTCTGTCTGGATGGACTCTTGTGACGAGCCTAATGACAGAGAGTGGAAGTGTGACCTTCCTCCCACACTTGGGCATACCAGGGGTTGTGACTTTAAGTATATACCTCCCACCCTGGCTGGCTGATAAAAGGAGTCGTTCTCTGTAGCTCAAATGGTTAACTCCCTGCCTTGGAGGCAATAGAGCACAGGTTCGAATCCCAGTAAGGATATGGCTAGCTGATGAGAGCTAAATAGCTTGAAATAGATCTATACTAGTCTTCCTTTATTTATTTATCAGCACAAATAAAAACACAAATATAACAAAGGCAACAGTAAAAATATTGGGTTTCTGTCTGGATGGACTCTTGTGACGAGCCTAATGACAGAGAGTGGAAGTGTGACCTTCCTCCCACACTTGGGCATACCAGGGGTTGTGACTTTAAGTATATACCTCCCACCCTGGCTGGCTGATAAAAGGAGTCGTTCTCTGTAGCTCAAATGGTTAACTCCCTGCCTTGGAGGCAATAGAGCACAGGTTCGAATCCCAGTAAGGATATGGCTAGCTGATGAGAGCTAAATAGCTTGAAATAGATCTATACTAGTCTTCCTTTATTTATTTATCAGCACCAAATAAAAACACAAATATAACAAAGGCAACAGTAAAATATTGGGTTTCTGTCTGGGATGGACTCTTGTGACGAGCCTAATGACAGAGAGTGGAAGTGTGACCTTCCTCCCACACTTGGGCATACCAGGGGTTGTGACTTTAAGTATATACCTCCCACCCTGGCTGGCTGATAAAAGGAGTCGTTCTCTGTAGCTCAAATGGTTAACTCCCTGCCTTGGAGGCAATAGAGCACAGGTTCGAATCCCAGTAAGGATATGGCTAGCTGATGAGAGCTAAATAGCTTGAAATAGATCTATACTAGTCTTCCTTTATTTATTTATCAGCACAAATAAAAACACAAATATAACAAAGGCAACAGTAAAATATTGGGTTTCTGTCTGGATGGACTCTTGTGACGAGCCTAATGACAGAGAGTGGAAGTGTGACCTTCCTCCCACACTTGGGCATACCAGGGGTTGTGACTTTAAGTATATACCTCCCACCCTGGCTGGCTGATAAAAGGAGTCGTTCTCTGTAGCTCAAATGGTTAACTCCCTGCCTTGGAGGCAATAGAGCACAGGTTCGAATCCCAGTAAGGATATGGCTAGCTGATGAGAGCTAAATAGCTTGAAATAGATCTATACTAGTCTTCCTTTATTTATTTATCAGCACAAATAAAAACACAAATATAACAAAGGCAACAGTAAAAATATTGGGTTTCTGTCTGGATGGACTCTTGTGACGAGCCTAATGACAGAGAGTGGAAGTGTGACCTTCCTCCCACACTTGGGCATACCAGGGGTTGTGACTTTAAGTATATACCTCCCACCCTGGCTGGCTGATAAAAGGAGTCGTTCTCTGTAGCTCAAATGGTTAACTCCCTGCCTTGGAGGCAATAGAGCACAGGTTCGAATCCCAGTAAGGATATGGCTAGCTGATGAGAGCTAAATAGCTTGAAATAGATCTATACTAGTCTTCCTTTATTTATTTATCAGCACAAATAAAAACACAAATATAACAAAGGCAACAGTAAAAATATTGGGTTTCTGTCTGGATGGACTCTTGTGACGAGCCTAATGACAGAGAGTGGAAGTGTGACCTTCCTCCCACACTTGGGCATACCAGGGGTTGTGACTTTAAGTATATACCTCCCACCCTGGCTGGCTGATAAAAGGAGTCGTTCTCTGTAGCTCAAATGGTTAACTCCCTGCCTTGGAGGCAATAGAGCACAGGTTCGAATCCCAGTAAGGATATGGCTAGCTGATGAGAGCTAAATAGCTTGAAATAGATCTATACTAGTCTTCCTTTATTTATTTATCAGCACAAATAAAAACATATATATATATATATATATATATATATATATATATATATATATATATATATATATATATATATATATATATATATATATATATATATATATATATATATATATATATATATATATATATATATATATATATATATACTTAAAGTCACAACCCCTGGTATGCCCAAGTGTGGGAGGAAGGTCACACTTCCACTCTCTGTCATTAGGCTCGTCACAAGATTCATATATATATGAATTTAAGTTGTAAAATTCAAGAAAATTATAAAAGAAATAATGGAATCACAGATAGAAGAAAAGGAAATAGTGGAAGTTATTAATAAATTGAAAATAAGTAAGGCACCAGGGTTAGATGAATTAGGTGTAGAATATTATAAAAAATTCAAAGAGCTATTGGTGCCGAAGATGAAGATAATGTTTAATAAAATAATGGAAGGCGAAAATGTTCCATGTTCCTGGAAGCAATCCTTGATAATACTGATAGCAAAACCAGATAAAAATCATACAAACTCAGGATCATATAGACCAATATCACTTTTTAATCATGGCACTAAGATTTTTACAGCAATATTTGCAAATAGATTGAATATATTTATAGAGAATTATATTTAAAATGACCAGTGTGGATATATAAGAGGCCAACAAATGTCAGATATAGTAAGAAGGGTATTAAACATAGGTTATTGTATAAAGAATCAAAAATTAAATGCAGGTGTATCAGTATTAGATGTATTTAAGGCGTTTGATTGTGTGGAATGGCCTACATTAAAGATATTAATAGAGAAGTTAGGTTTTGGGGGAAAATGAGACATGTGATAAATAAGCTATATTCAGAGAATAAAGTGAGTATAGCCATCAATGATGGTGTTACAGAGGCAATAATCTTAAACTGGGAAACGAGACAGGGTTGCCCTTTATCCCCAGTTCTCTTTGCATTATTGATGGAGGTTTTGGCAAATGCAATTAGGGAAGATTCATTGATTGAAGGAATTGAAGTACAGAGCAAAACTAAAATAAATCTATTTGCAGATGATACATTATTAATATTTCAAAATCCCATAGTTACTATAGAAAAGATATATTTACACTTGAATGAATTTGGGAAATGTAGTTTCTGATTACTTGTATAGTAAAGATGTGGAGATATTGAAAGGGAAATATAAATTAAAAATAGTAGATAATATTAATTCTTTAGATATTGACATCCCAAAAAATATTCAAGAGTTAAAAAAATAAATTATGAAAAGTTAAAGAAAGATATAAAAGATAAAATAGATAAATATGAGAAAGTAAAATTATCATGGTTTGGAAGAATTGCGATTATAAAAATGAAAGTTTTATCAAAAATTATTTTTTTGCTTTGGATAATCCCAATTAAATTCTCAGATCAAGAATTAAAACAAATACAGAGATTGCTGGAGGTGTATCGTAATGGAGGTAAGAGAGTAAGAATAAATAAAGCATTATTGTATGAACCATTAAAAAAGGGTGGGCCAGGTCTTTCAAATATTAGAAATTATTGGATAGCTAATCAATTAAAGGTGGTCCCAGATATTATAGAAGTAACTATATATTTAATATGAAGGGATATAGAATTGAAACAGTTAAGGGAAATAGTTGATTCTATAGAAACATATTGGTTTAAAAAGGATATTAAAAATTGTTAGGAGGATACAAAATTCCTTTTTAAAAAACATGATGGAATTATGGAATAAATAGAGATACCGGCTAATGCCAGAATTTCTCCTTTAACACCGGTGGTGAAAATGGAGAAATTCCCTAAGATTGAATTGAAAGAATGGATTAATAAACTAAAAGAAAATCAGATATATAAATGGGAAGACTGGAAGAACAAGATAAATAATATAACACAACTAAAACATTTTAGCAGATATTAAATTAAATTGGTTGAATTTAATACAATTAGAAAAATGGATAAAAGTGGAAGAAATATTCAAGGAGAAAGATAGACAGAAGTCAAAATTTGAAATGATTATAAAAGAATGTGAGATGAATGAACAATATATAGGGAAAGGAAGAACAGGGAAAATATATAGAATATTAACTGAATTAGAAGAGCAGGCAAAAGGTTTAAAATTCATTTGGGACTCTTTGAGAGAAATAAGTAATAATGATTGGGAAAATATTTGGAATAGAAGAGTATATAAGATTATGTCAGAATTAAGGAAAATCGATATAAAGTGTTATGGAGGTGGTACCTAACACCACATAAATTAAATCAAATAGATGGCAAATATACAAATATGTAAGTACAAGAAAGAGGTTGGAACATATAAACATGTGGTGGGATTGTGATAGTGCACAAAAATATGGGACATGGTGTTTAGAGAAATTAGAGTACTGTTGAATGTAAATCTAGACATGTCACCAAGCATTACTGTTACTGGTGGAAACAACTGGATATAAATGAAACAAAAATTGAATTGATTGTATATTTGATAATGGCAGCTAGATTAGTGATAGCTAAATATTGGGTAGGAAATTGGGATATTCAAAGAAATGAGTGGTATAATGAAATTTGGAGTATGATAACAAATGATAAATTAACAAATTAAATTTAAAAAAGGGATGATTAAAATAAATAATTATAATGAAATATGAGGGGATTTTATAAAATCGGTATTGGTGGAAGGCAAAGGGAATAAACCTACTGTTGTTTTGAAGAGGATAAGGGCACAATTGGAATATATTGTATATCTAATAAATATAAGGGGGAGGGGAGAGAAAAAAAGGGTCACCAGGGGGGGTGGGGATGCACTGTAATATGTATTTTCTTTCCTTTTTTGACTTTCTTTTTTGTATTCAGATGTATATGTACTGTTTGCATTATTTGTGTTTTAAATTTTAATTTAAAAAAAAAAAGAAATGTAAGGTTGAGAGTTTACTTCATATCAGTGCTTGTGAAGGTTGGAAATACAGCCCTGTGTTTGAAGAAAGTTGAATTGTGGTTTTCCTTGTAGTATACTTTATGATTAAGTAAAATAAACCTGAAGGTAGATTCTAAGAAAATACATTTTTATTATAAAATAAATAACAAACAAACTTACTGGCTAATAACTACATTCTGGTAAAGTTCCTAGCCTACCTCCTCATGGCAGGCAAACAGAAACAGAAAGAAGAAGGCAAAAAGACATGCGTAGTAGGCTTACAGAGAAGAGCCAGCCTACCGTATGTCTTAGAATATGAGCACAGCTGGCAAAACAAAAAAAACATTGTGACACCCCTTCTTTTTGCCAGTTGAGCGGACATTAGGTACATCATCAAATAAAGCACATCTTCTTACGCTGATTCTTGTGTTCAATTTTATCCTCTTGTGAAAGACTAAACCCCTTCTGTGTTTTGTCGATTTGAACACCTAAGTAAGTGCTAATATGACCTAAAGATTTCAATGTGAAATATCTTTGCAAAGTTTTAGCAAAAATCTCACTCATTTTCTTATTTGGACCAATATAAACAATATCATCAACATAAAGAGCCGAGGTGGCGCAGTGGTTAAATGCAGCACTGCAGGCTGCTTCAGCTGACTGTAGTTCTGCAGTTCGACTGTTCAAATCTCACCGGCTCAGGGTTGACTCAGCCTTCTATCCTTCCGAGGTGGGTAAAATGAGGACCCGGATTGTTGTTGGGGGCGATATGCTGACTCTGTAAACCGCTTAGAGAGGGCTGAAAGCCCTTATGAAGCGGTATATAAGTCTAACTGCTATAAACAAGAATTATCTCATATGTATTGTTAGATCTTTTTGTGAACACACATTCATCGGTTTCGGACTTAATAAAGCCCATTGAATTTAGTTTGTCAGTAAGACATAAGTACCACATTAAACTGGATTGTTTCAGACCATAAAGACTTTTGTTTAGAAACCAGGTATCCCCTTCTTGCTGTCGGAATCCTGGAGGACCTCTCAAGTAGATTTCTTCATCTAGGTCAGCATGTAGGTAAGCTGTATCAACATTGAACTGGAAAACTTCTAAACCAAGAATAGTTGCAATGGCTAAAGCAATTTTTACACTCTCAGTTCTGACTGTCGGTGAGTAAGTGTTTGTGTAGTTGAGCAAAACCCTGAGCTACAAGTCTGGCCTTGTACAATGACTCACCATTTGGCTTCTTTTTGATTCTGTAGACCCATCGAGTGCCAGTGACTTTTTTGTTTGCTGGAGGTTTTGCAGGTGTAAATACCTTAAGTTTCTTTAAGTTGTCCATTTCATTCTGCATTGCCTCATACCACTTCTCTTGCTCTGAATCAGGAAGATGCTTGATTTGTGTGAACGTATCAGGAGGAAGTGTAACATTGCAAATCAAAGGCAAGGGTGTTTTTGACAATTGCCACGAATATTGCTGTGGAGGGATTCCCTTTGTGACCCTCTTGGACTGTCTCGGAACAACAGTCCATTCTTCTGCTTCATCCTCGTCCTCACATTCGTCGCTAGCATCAGCTTCCGCGGCTCACGAAGATGGAACATCAGGTTGAGAAGAACTAGTGGATGGAATATCTGCCTGTGAATCTTGGTCATCAGGCTGCGTGGCATCTACACTATCATCTCTAGGAAAATAAACTCCAGGATCATTGGAATGAATCCTGGACCAGTCAACATCTTCCTCAAAATTAGCAGATTGGGAAATCGCAATTACATGTCTAGAGTCAATAAATTTTCTCCATTTTGAAATATCATCAATACCCATAAATCTCAGTCTCTTTGCTACTGGACCTCCTTTTCTTCTTTGAGCTAAGGGAATGTTCACCATAGCGTATGAACCAAAAATATGGAGGTTCTTGAGATCAGGCTTGTAGCCATACATCATGAAGAAAGGAGTCTGATTTATTGCACTGCTCCAAATACGGTTGACAATGTAATTTGCATATTTGATAGCTTCACCCCAGTATGGGTTACTACGGTTAGCGTCTTCTAAGAGACAACGCTTCATGGTTTGTAGGACCCCTTGTCTTCATTCTGTGACTCCGTTATGAGCCGGTGTGTACGAGGCCGATGTCTGATAAAGAATTCCATTCTTACGCATCCAGTCCTGGAAATGCTGAGACAGGAATTCGGCACCACGATCACTTTGTTTTCTGGCGATGCGAACTTGGTGATGGGTAGAAACAAGAACTGCAAAGTCTTTAAAAATCTGAAAGGTCTCAGATTTCTCTTTCATAGGATATACATATCCATATCTAGAGTAATTATCAACAATTGTTAGAAAATATTTTCTACCACCAAGTGTTGACGGAAAAGGATCTACTATGTCAGTGTGTACCAAATCAAAAATGCGTGTTGACAGGCATGTAGCGTGTTTAGAAATGGTTGCTGCTTTGGATTTGGTCTTCTTGCAGACAGCACAATCCAAAAACAACTTATACCCCTTTAGATCCAAACCTTTTGTGAACTCCGGCATTTTGTTAAGAACACGGAAACTGGCATGCCTCAATCTTCTTTTTTTTTTTTAAATAGTTTTTATTAAACATTATTACCTTTAAAAACAGAAAGAAAAATACAAGAAAAGACAAAACATACATAATAATATAAAGTAAATATACAGCCTTTTGTATCGTCATTCATTAGTTATACCGTATTTTCACGACCAAAAGCCGCACCGGATTATAAGCCGCAGTATCAATTAACGTTAATTTTTCAAACTTTTTCCACATATAAAGCGCACCGGGTTATAAGCCGCACATTTCCCGATGCTTCTGGACATCTGTTGCAGTCGCGAGGAGCGGCACGAGGGTTCTTGGCGCTCCGGGGGGCGCCGAGGGCGGCTGGGAGGGGCGCGCGGCTTGGTTTCTCCTCCCTGGACGTCGCAGCGGCGGCCCCGGGCGCACCGATCTCTGTGTTTTTCGCATCGGGGCATGCTCTTGCAGCGCGCCCCGATGCGAAAGGCACTGGGATCGGTGAGTTTGGGGCTGCTGCTGCGGCGTCCAGGAAGGAGAAACCAAGCCGCGCGCCCCTCCCAGCCGCCCTCGGCGCCCCCCGGAGCGCCAAGAACCCTCGTGCCGCTCCTCGCGACTGCAACAGATGTCCAGAAGCGGCTTTTGGGGCTGGTGGGGATTGGATTTCCGGCTCGGTGGCCCCTGTCGCTTCTGGACGTCTGTTGCGGTTGTGGGGAGCCGAGGAGAGTGTGGAGGGGAGCGCGCGATGGTTCTTGGCGCTCCGGGAGGCGGGAGAGGCGCGCGGTTTGATTTCTCCTCCCTGGACGTCGCGGCGGCGGCGGCCCCGGGCGCACCGATCTCTGTGTTTTTCGCATCGGTGCGTGCTGCAAGAGCATGCCCCGATGCGAAGGGCGCGGGGATCGGTGCGCTTGGGGCTGCTGCTGCGGCGTCCAGGGAGGAGAGGCCGGGCCGCGCGCCTCTCCCGCTTCCCGGAGCGCCGGGGGCCGTCGCGCGCTCTTCTCCGCGCTCTCCTCGGCTCCTCACAGCTGCGGTGGACGTCCAGAGGCGACAGGGGCTGTCGAGCTGGGGGTCCGGTCCCCATTGGCCCCAGGGGCCGCTTCTGGACATCTATTGCGGTCGCGAGGAGCAAAGCAGCTGGGAGATCTTTTTCCACATATAAAGCGCACCGGGTTATAAGCCGCACTGCCGATTTTGGATCAAATTTTAGGATTTTCAGTGCGGCTTATGGTCGTGAAAATACGGTACATTTTTTTTAAGCGTAAAACATACAGATACAAATACAATTTTAAACATACAACCCCCCTCCCCCCCCGCGGTGACAGTCATTCACAGCCCAACTTTTTTCTTTCCTTCCTCATTGTTAGCTCTCAAAGCCACATCTTCTCATTACAAAGTTCAGGGATCTATTACAATACCCATGTTCACTTTTAACTTTCTGCCTCAATCTTCTATGCCACTTGTGGATACACCTGGAATGCAAAGGTTTACCAGTTAGTGAATTTGCAACATTAACAGTTCTGTGAGGAACATCAGGCTTGCTCTGAGCAACCTGTTTTCTTATTTTCCTTTTGTTGGCTTTAGGAGCCTTTGGAGTAGCTACAGGATCTCTCACTGGAACATCTCTCTCTGGCCCTGTGCTCTCCTCTTTTGGAGTTTGTATGCTTGCCTGTGTTTTAGACTTTGGCTTTATGTAATAGATACCACCAATTAGCATGGTTTCAGCAACACTATCTCCATTTTTAACTATGTAACTTGCTTTTTCGAGGTGGTGAACCTGGTACTTCAACAAGTGACTCTGACTAAGCAAATTACTACTTACTGTAGGTATGTAATAAACATCAGGGATAAATGCATCAAGCTCCTCAACATAGACAGTCCCTTTTCCCATAACCTTACAAGGATGATTGGAGAAATAATAAAGTTCATGTAGTTCAGGTTCAGACTTGTGCATCTCTGTAAACAATTCTTTCTATAGGTAACATGCAACGCTGCACCACTGTCTAAAGTCCACAAAAGCCGTCTATCATATTCTGGATGTGGTTGTGGTTCATTGGTTAAGGCCAATGTGTCAAGTGGAGCTTGTAGATCATGCCTTGGACCACGATGACTTTGCCTTCCGCCTCTGCCTCTGCCTCCAGAATCTGTTCCTCTGGGCTGGTATGTGGCAGGAGCTGGAACTCATTGGGACAATCACGGGCGGCATGTCCCATGCGGTTACAGATGTAGCATCTTGGCATCCTTGGAACGTAGGCTCTTCCTCGGAAAGCATGCCTCACTGGAGCTCTTGATGCAGGTGATCTTCGCAAATGTGGCGTGACTAACATGAGTGCTTCTTCTTCAATTAAAAGTCTGCAAACATTTTCCACTGTGTGTTGAGCAATAAGGACTTGGTTAATCTTTGCAATGACATTTTTCCATTCGCAATTCAATGAGTTAATGATAATGCTGATCATTTGCATATCATCAATGCAAAAACCACTTTCTCTCAATTCTTTTCTCATTCCTTTCAGTTTGGTTAAATGTCCTCCAATTTGTTCACCAGGTCTCAATCTCGAACCATGAAACTCAGACATGAGCAAACATGAAGATTCAGTTGAGAAGGGCCTGTAGTAATTCTCCAATTGGACCCAAATTTGTTGGGCTATTGCATCAGAGGGAAAAATAACTTGCAATTCAGTATCCATGGACATCAATAATGTTGTGCAAGCCTTAGTCTCTAAGTCTCTTATTGCAGGAGTCCACGGCTGGGCAGGAGGATTAAACACCATACAATGGGTACCTTCTCTGCAAAGCAAAAGTGCAACCTCACTGACCCAGGCCTTATAATTCTGTCTTGACATTTTTAATTTTGACTCACCGGTCAATGGAGCAACAGAAAATTCCTGTTGAGGAATGTGCATTTGGAATGCTGGCTGTACAGGTAACAATACTTGTTGTTGAACCTGTGGTTGCTGTATTACAGCTGTGGCTGGTACTTGAGCTACACTATTAACATAGCCTGCTGGAGATGCAGCCATTTGCCCTTGCTGCATTAAGCATTGTTGTGCTCCATTCAAAAAGACACCAGCACAACCAGGGGGTGCTGAAGATTGGGCCTGTGGAGGCACTTGTTGCATTGCAGTTTGAATAGCTGAGTGAGTTAAGAAGATGTTTGATAACACCTGATGCAATATCTTTAATTGTGCTTGGAATTCAAAATGCAAGTCAACTTTCTGTAGTAAATTACTTTTCCCAGGAGAGGGAGCTGCAGTTTCAGCTTTAGGCTTCTCAGTTAAACTTTCTGCCTGCGTGGCATGTATAAATTGAGAAGAAAAAACTCTCTGTTCTGATTGGTCTGACACAATATCCACCAGGGGGAGTGTCTTAGATTGTGGAGAAGAAGCCAAAATGGCGTTTTCAGAGGTTTGAACAACAGGAGAGTCCATCTTATTTAACTCAAGTGTAGATAAGGCCATTTTGGCCTAGAACAGCTCACGTTTAAAATTTTCTATTTGACCACGATAGCCTTTTATAGCTTGCTCAGAGCTCTGAAGAGAATGATTAGTTTCTCTCTCTGTGTAGGAGTGAAAAAGCTCCTGTGAAAACTTTGGTCTTCCACCACGTGGTTCAAAATCTAAAGGCTCTTGAAAAACTGTTTGAGAACGTGCATACTTATAAGGGGGCGTTACTGACCTCGGTCGAAGGACGTTGCCTTTAATAGCAGCCTCTTTGCAGTCTTCTCCTTCTTGGAGCAATTTGGAACATTTAAAGTTGTTGCAGAATGCTTTCTTGTTTTTTTCTTCTTAGTCATTCTCAGGAGTGATTTACATCAGTGTTCCTCAGTCGCTAAAGTGATCATCTATCTAATTAACCTAAACATTTATCATTAAAGTAACAAGCAAGGAAAAAAACCATAAATTTCCTCAACCATCCTCTGCTACCATGTGAGGTTTGGAAATACAGCCCTGTGTTTGAAGGAAGTTGAATCGTGGTTTTCCTTGTAGTATACTTTATGATTAAGTAAAATAAACCCAAGGTAGATTCTAAGAAAACACATTTTTATTATAAAATAAATAACAAACAAACTTACTGGCTAATAACTACATTCTGGTAAAGTTCCTAGCCTATCTCCTCATGGCAGGCAAACAGAAACAGAAAGAAGAAGGCAAAAAGACATGCGTAGTAGACTTACAGAGAAGAGCCAGCCTACCGTATGTCTTAGAATATGAGCACAGCTGGCAAAACAAAAAAACATCGTGACAGTGCTCTATGTATGTTGTCCCCCAGTAGAAAAGTCAGAAGAAAATGATGCCAGAATAGCAATTTCATTGCTATTGTTGTATTCAGCCAGTTCTGACTGGTTCTGGCAAACCAATAGCAGAAATTTTGAGTAGTTTGGAGAACTAGCAAATACTATCTCTGGCTGGCTCAGTCCCCTTCTATTTGCTGCCTCCTGAGTTGCAGCTGTTCAGCTGGGTCTTCTTCTGTTGCCCTGCACAGGAGAATGGAGCTGGAAAGCAGGTTAGTGGGGTGGGGAGGGAATGTGGATTTTACAGGATCCTTCCCCTGGAGTTAGCTGGAAATGGAGATTTTACAGTATTCTTGCCCTGGGGTGGGATGGAAATGGAGATTTTTATAGTATCTTTCCCCCAGGAGTGGGGAGGGAATGGGGATTTTGCAGTATTCTTCCCCTGCCACACCCGCCAAGCCACACCCACCAAGCCACACCCACCAAGCCACACCACACCCACAGTAAAAAAAATTGAATTCTACCACTGAGCATGCTGCATAATAGACAAAGAAGGGATACAAAATAATCAATTATTTATCTGTTCCTTAATATGGCTTCGTGGCAAGTTGGTTGGTATACTTGACAACAGTACCATTCAATTTAGATCTCTGAAACAGTTTTTCAGACTTTACAGTGTTACCTAGAATGCTGGATCTCCAGATCATGTTCATCTAAGTGGAATGACCATGGTTACATGATTGGTCAAAATTAGTTAAGTTAGCTAGCTTATGAAAGCCAGGCAGTTTGTTTTCCATCCCCATTTATTTGTACAAGAGTATGCCCATATATCAACATAGAAATTCTGTTTTGCACATGGATAAAGCTGTATAAAGAAAGGGTAATAAATGCAGACTTTGTCAGGCTTTATTCTTTTAGTGTTATCGAAGTATAAATATTTACTTTTTGTTTACTACACATTAATCAATTCAATTCAATACAATACAATAGCAGAGTTGGAAGGGACCTTGGAGGTCTTCTAGTCCAACCCCTTGCCTAGGCAGGAAACCCTATACCATTTCAGACAAATGGTTATCCAACATCTTCTTAAAGACTTCCAGTGTTGGGGCATTCACAACTTCTGGAGGCAAGCTGTTCCACTGATTGATTGTTCTAACTGTCAGGAAATTTCTCCTCAGTTTTAAGTTGCTTCTCTCCTTGATTAGTTTCCACCCATTGCTTCTTGTTCTACACTCAGGTCCCTTGGAGAATAGTTTGATTCCGTCTTCTTTGTGGCAACCCCGGAGATATTGGAACACTGCTATCATGTCTCCCCTAGTCCTTCTTTTCATTAAACTAGACATACCCCATTCCTGCAACTGTTCTTCATACGTTTTAGTCTCCAGTCCCCTAATCATCTTTGTTGCTCTTCTCTGCACTCTTTCTAGCTCTTTTCTACATTGTGGCAACCAAAACTGAATCATAATAGTTCTTTCCAATTTGGCCAGCATATGTAACATATGGGATTTGGAAAGATGTGGGTGGGTTAAGTGGTTACAACATGACAAATCATTTTACACATGTAGAAATATTACCTACAATTGTATAACTTACAGATAATATGATACTTTGGTAAAGTAAAAGGTCCATATTTTCTGCATGCTAACTGACTATTTAATCCTTCCTAGTCAACAGCTGAGAATTTCTGGTAATATCAGTTGTATAAGCTAATTATATAATTTTTTGTCGTTGAATGGGTGGGTCTTGTACTGTCCCTTTTTCTTGGTCCCTTAAGAGGACCTCTGGCCATGACAGAGGTTGAAGAGTTAACTTGTGGATTTGTATAAATAATTCAGACATAATACATATCCATGAACAGAAATACTTCACAAGGGTGGTAGATTCCAATGCCTGACTAAAAAGGTGTGTCAGTAAAGTCCCTATTTATATTGACTTGAACAAAATCTGACAACATCAAGTATACTTGCATCCACTTGCAGAGAACTGTTTGAATGTGTGAGTGTTACTTTTCCAATAAACAGGTTATGCTCTTTGCATCTATGCCAAAGAACAAGTTACTGCTGAAACATGGGGCAAAGGAAGCCCAGTACTTCCACACATTGGGTCAGAGGTGGGTTGCTCCCAATTCAGCCCAGATCAGCCGAACCAATAGTAGTAGCAGCAGGAGGCTCCGCCCACCCACCCGGATGCTTCTGCACATGCGCAGAAGTGTCATATGAGCATGCCCCAACCGGTAGTAAAAAAAATTGGCACCCACCACTGCACTGGATATAAATAAATGTATCCAACCCTACTCAGCTTATGAAATCAATATCTAGACAGGAAGAATTCTATATTATTCACTGTGGTTATTTCACAACTTGAAGTATCTTCATGAAGTGACTTGTCTAGACTTTATCTCATAATATTTTGTGCAAAGCACTGCTGAGGTGTGGAATAAAAATAATAGTGTGTACTAATAAAATTCTAGGACATTGTTTCCAGGATTATGTATTGTATCCAGATAGATGTTTCTATTTGTTACGTTTATGGAAGTAACTATTAGCAAAGATTTTCAATAAAGACAAAATTGAGATAATCTTTGTGGAACCACACACTTCTAATGGCATTTCCAGTACCGTATTTTCACGACCATAAGCCGCACCGGATTGTAAGCCGCAGTATCAGTTAATGTTAATTTTTTAAACTTTTTTCACATATAAAGCGCACCGGGTTATAAGCCGCGCTCAGAGACCCGGCTCCCCTTGGTTCCTCATCGAATCACGTGCGCAGGTTGCAACTGGAACTCCGTCTGCCCGAGTTGGGGCATTTTCTGGCTTGGGACGCTCCGGCGGCTTCTTCGGGAGGCAGCCCGCCGGCTTCGGCGAAGGCTGGGACGGAGAGCGCGGCGACCGTGGAGCATGTGCAAAGTACTTTTGCCTCCACGCCGGCCCCCCTCACCGCGCGCCGGCCTTCGGGGATGAAGGGGCAGGACTTCCCGGGCGGAAGGCATGCCTGGCTCTGCGGCTCCAGCCCCGGCACCTTTCGGCCGAGCCTCTCCCGCCAGGCGGCCGCCTTCCTCCGCTGAGCGGCCCCGTGCAGCCACGCCACCCCGGGAGATCGCCAGCGCGGGGGCCTGGGGCGCCGCGGTCAGGTCACTCTGTCCTCTCCGCCTCCCGCGCCTTGCCCGCCGCCCGCCCGCCCAGGATGCTGACCTACTGCCATGCCCCGCGCCCGCCACTGGCCCGCTCCTGCGCCTCCGCTGCCGCCGCCGCCGCCCTGCTCGGAGTCCTCTGGCTGCACGCCTGCTGCGGCATGACCCATGTCATCCGCATCGGTGAGCCAGGCGGGGGGGGATGGGGGCGGGCAGGGCGCCCGGGTTGCGGTCCCCGAGGCGGGCGGGTGGGCGCACGTGGCAGGCGTCGGCTAGCGGGACATTTCTGGCGCGGGAGGCTTCGGGCTCCGCTGCTCTCCCGGCTCTTGCCCGGCCGGCGTGGTGTGCTGGGAAGACCGGCGCCGCACTGGCCACCCGCGCGCCCTTGACCGGCAGCGCAGAGCCGGCTGGGGCGCGGAGCGGAGTTAGGCAGGGCGACTGCCGGGGTGGATGGGGTGCTTGGCACCGGCAAATCCTGAAGGGCTGCGCCGGTCTGCCGTCCCTTCTTGCGGCGGCGGGGGTGACGGAACAGCCCAGTCTATAGGGGCTGGGAGCTGGGTGGCTCTCTGCTCCGACTCAGAAAGTAGCGAGGTTGAAGGGAGAGACCCGAGGGACGTGTGCATGCTTGCGAGCTTCAAGTTTGAGCGTCGGGAGGGAGAGATTTTCGATCTTTTTTCACACATAAAGCGCACCGGGTTATAAGCCGCACTGCCGGTTTTTGATAAAATTTTAGGATTTTAAGTGCGGCTTATGGTCGTGAAAATACGGTACTATTCTGAAATTGATATCACAATGTTTGGATTAGTTTTTCAATAAACTGCAACTGGGAGGAGGAATTTGTGAAAATTTGCAGTATATCCTAACTCTTAACATTAGAATTCTTAGTCAAGCTATAGTGCTGATGTTCATAGGAATGTTTTTTAAAATAATCCCTTTAGTCATCCATTTACTACTTTCTTCATTTTGAACTTTTATGTTACAAAAATAAAAGATGACAGTGAAGGTTTGAAGGTCCTGAGATTTGTAGCTCAGGATTAACAAAATATTCAAGCATAGCTCTGAGGTTATGCAGCCTTACAATTAGTAATGGCATTTGAAAGAGAAAACCATCCTTTTCCTACCAATTAGGTTTTCTATTTTATTTCAGCAATCTTGAAATGAAAGTTATACATGCTAACTTTTGCAGACACTGAACTTTATGCATTCTATTTTTAAGGAAGGGCCTGAAATTTGACTTTGCATGCAAACACTGCAAAATTAGAACATTTTCCTCCCTCCTCTTTCCCCAGTAAAGAAGAATGGAGCCCAATAATTAGGGCATTTTTTCTTTTTATTTTGTGTTCTAACAGAACTTTAGTCAAACATTAAGTATGCATTTTGAACATATGACAGATTCTTTACTGTTTCTCAAACAGAGCTGTTTATATAAAAGGAATGACTTGGGTGGAATGTTTCTCAAACCATTAATGGTTTTTTATTTTCATTTGTTTTGTGTTTTTCCCCCAAACCAAATCTGTCATTTCTTTCTGAATAATATGACAAAGCATTATAAGAAAATATTTAAGTAGCATGAATATCAAATAGTATCTATTAATCCCTGAATCATGCTATTCAAAGTGCTCCAATCTACATTAAAAACAGAGGATAAAAGTGTTCCTTGTGAGGAAAAAAATTCAAAGAATACCATCTGGCTAGAATCTACAAATGTGACTGTTGCCAGATTACTTGTGCCACATTACTTCACAAATCAAATATAAGATTAAACATTTTAAAGGAAAAGCTGTTGCATATTTTGTTAGCTATTTGGAGTTCTCAGATATCAAATCTTATCAAAATGGATTAATTCCACTAGTGCTTTGCAGGTGTCTATAACCAGTAATAACTATTTTAAATTTTCAAAGAATGAACTTTTAAAGAATATAAACTTTCAAATCCTACTTGATAGCATTTTATGCTTATTGTGTTTATTTGGTGCATGTCCACATTTTTCCTTTTGTGTGTGTGTGTGTGTGTGTGTGTGTGTGTGTGTGTGTGTGTGTCTGTGTGTGTGTTGAAGGAAAATAGCAAATTACTAGAAAAAGACTTGAGTGAACAGTCACAGAAATGAATATTGCTAGTTAAATTATGTCAAAAAACACCATATACATCCTAATTCAGCTTTCAAGTGTTTTCTTGACTATCTACACCATAATACCAGTAATTTTCCATGTATCAATGGAACCCAAACATCTAGATTTTAGCTTAAAATTAATTGATATCTTATTTGACCCAAAATATAGGCCTTTTTTATGATGGCAGTCAAAATAAACACACAGCACATCCATTATATTGGCTATGTCTTATTAACTATGTAGAAAACTCTTTCCTTTTCTTTCCAATGAAGAAAAAGATCTGCAGTTTCACGAGATTGTTGCTGTTAAATTGTTGCATTTTAATGCAACATTAAAAAATGCTATATGCTTCTCTAGCATATTAATCAATATGAGTAATCTACCACATCTGTTTATGTTGTAAGAAATATGCTCTATTAGTCTAGTGCTATAGTAATCATATAATCTACTGTTGGCTGCCTTCTTATATGAAAGGTGGCTATTACGTTGATTGGTGGAAATATGAATAGTAGTGGTCATTCTGTTAACAGTAGGTGAATGAAGAGTTAAGTCTGTTAATATTTATGACAAATTCTTATTGAATCCAAATGGGCAAAGTTCAGTCCTTAAATTTATGCATAAAATAATTGCAAAGCCAAAATACATGTTCTTTCTTTAACTCTTTAAAGATGAAATAATACATTTAAAATAAAACTAGTTTATTTTATTCAATAACATTATTTCCAACATTTCTCCTTCTGATTTAAATATTAATATTTTATAAAATATTGATGTTTGTTGGAATTTACTTTTTGCAACCTCCTGAGATCTCCTTTAAACAACCTTGGAATTAAAAAAAATGTAGTGTTATTACAAGCTTAAGAAAAGATAATAATGAATAATAAAGAATGCTAAATTCTGGATGTATCAGTAAAAAGAAAAGGTGATGATCAAACTTGAATATACATATGTTTCAAACTTGGTTGAAAAAGTATGTTCCATAGTTCTTAAAAGACAGCATTTTCTGTAATACAACATGACAAACCATTTTAGATATTGTCCTTCTATTATAGTTTGGTTTGGAAGCCATCATTGGAAATCTCTGCAGGATTTAATGCACTTCACGGTGCCTACTGCCTTATTTCCTTGGCAGATGTCAATAATCTCATTTGAAGAATGTAAATAAGAAAAGAAACCATTGATTTCAAGCAAACAAATAAACAAATCCAATAATTTCCCAGGAAGTGAATGAATTAGAGTTGGCATGTTATTTCTATATAAAATGAATACAAACAACTCATAAAATCAAACAGAAAAATCTATTATACTTCCTATAAATTCCATAATGGTTATAGTGGTTATTGTGAAACAGGTAATACAGACTGGGTTTTTCATTGTTGTTGTTCACAACTATTTACTATGTGAAATATTAAACAATTAGACCATCTTTAATTTCACACAGTGTGCTGCTTTAAAAAGGTGATGGGAAAAGGGCAGAGTGTAGCAGTGTGATAAAACATGAAGAAAAGATTATGAAACATTTGTGGGGACTCCAAGAGCAAGTGATTTCACACTTACCTCAATAGGCACCCGTATGTGCATGTGCACGGGTGACATGTGCACGCATGCATGCGCACACAAACAGACAATGGGGAATTGCTGCAAGCACGACTCTGGATATTAGCCTAGGCAGACCAAAAAATCGATACTGCTTCTAGATTAAAAACAGTTTTATCTAAGCATTCCCCCCCAAAATGTTTAAAATGCACAAACACACACAAATTATACTAATAAAGAAAAAAAACCTCAACCCTATCTATACAGTAGTCTCTTCACTTCTTTCTTTTTAAAAAATGTAAATATACAAATCTTAATGACATATAAAACAAAATCAACATGTGGATGGTAAAGACATGGGTAAAACAGGGAGACTAATGTGGCAAAGAAATTTCCAAAACTATATGTACAAGACCCTGTTTTTCCTCATAATTCATAGATTGTAATGCATGTTTAACAGCAGCAGTCGAGGATGTAGTTCCAGGCACCAGACTGCAGACCTTGCTTCTGATCAAGGGAGCTGACTTCCCCCTTGCACCGATGTCACCAAATGACACTTGAGATACTAGTTTCCCGTGGTAAGAGGGGTAGGATTGCACTGTTTGTATGAGCCTCATCAGGATTCTGCTCTCGGTTAGTTTTTGTCTGTGGTCTCTGTCCATTAATAAGTGTCATTGGGATATTGCAATAAGTATGCTGGTTACCTATTGAGGTAAGAGGCAGGGTGCCAGTAGGAGGTACATCATATTCATAGCTTCGATAATAGTGTTTCTGACGCATCTGTGAATGATATGTATTATGAAAAGTGGAACGCAAATCAGGGTGGGCAGTGGCAAGAGCAGTGGAGGTAGCAGCAGCCATTGAAATTGCTGAGACCGTCTGCAATTCCCCAAAAGGCCCCTGCTCACTAACATCTAAAACCTGCTCGTTGGTAATAGGTTCTATCCTCTTAAAAGGCATTTCATACTGTAAATGTTTCCAGAATTTGGAATTCAACTTGTTGCATTTTGGTCCATGCCATTTAATTACAGTTAGAAGCTTGATGGTATGTTTCAGTGCCTCAACTTCCTGGTAGTTCATAATTCCTCGCAGTTCACTGCATTCAATGAGGATCACTTTAATTTCTCCTGTAATGAGCATGTTCCTAAGTCTGGTTTCCAATTCAAAGATGCTCCAGCCTCTTCTGACCACATAATTTGGAGTCATGACAATTATCAGTCGTTTGCTTTGGTCTACACATCTTGCCACGTCTTCTATGTAGGCTGATAAGCAAAAGAGCAACTCAAGATCAGAAAAAAAACCCTATACCTGGACTGTGATCTGTAAGCAGATCTTAAATAAGTAAATTTACGTCTTAAACTGCATTCAATTAAATTTGGAAAGAAGTATTTACATGTAAATCTCTATTCAGAGGTATCGTTCCTAGGTGAGAACACATTCAGAATAGGAAGAAAATAGGAAGAGAAATAGCTCCCTCCAGAGCTGTGTATAAAAACTGCTAGCAGAGCTGTCTTTCCCCCTTTTCAGGAATATCTCTCCCCACCCCCAATTCCCTGAATGAAGAATATAAGGAAATATTTCCTTTTTATTTCCTGGAAGGGGGAAATCAGTACTTCAGGTAAATTTATTTTTTTAAAAACACAAGGAAAGAGCCACTGTTTCTACAATACATATTTGTTTTTATACAATATGTCCTATATAGATTTTTTATTGCATGCAGATGAACATATTTTTCCACTTTTGGAATATATCTCAGCTTAATGCAATCTAATTTTATCATTTCATAATTCCACTAATATGGCACATTATATCTGTGCAAACTGCAAAGGCAAAAAGGACATATTTATTTAACTGGAACTGTTGAAGCCTGTCTGATATACATTTTCAGTGGCTGGTATCTATGAAAAAATAAATTTTATCAAGGAAAGGTGAATTTGGTCTAAGTTGTCAATGAAAAAAGATGATTATAAAAAGATTGTCTAATAGCTTTATATTTGAATTAAACAACTGATTAAAAATTGTGATGTTACAGTATATTGCTATTAATCCAAAGACATTTTCTCTTGTGTGCTATACTTCTTGGTAGTCTCCATCATTTCATTTAAGAGCCATGGTGGTGCATTTCATTTATGAACCACAGTGGCACAGTGGTTAAAAGGCAGTACTGCAGGCTACTTCCACTGATCACCGGCTGCCAGCAGTTTGGCAGTTCAGGTTTCAATGGCTCATGGTTGACTCAGCCTTTCATCCTTCCGAGGTGAGTAAAAGGAGGACCCAGATTGTTGGGGGCAATATGCTGACTCTGTAAACCACTTAGAGAGGGCTGTAAAGCACTGTGAAGCGGTTTATAAATCTAAGTGCTATGCTATGCTATTTCAGGCTTCAAAGAGGTTTATTTCCACTTAATAAAGAATACAAATTATGGTAGGTTAAAGGATACAGATCTATTTATGGGCTGACCTTTCAGATAGTTTTTCATCTCCAGGGGATGTTTGTGGTAATGAAAGGATAGGAAACCATTTAAACACCATCTTGCACAATCTCAATATATTCTAGAACTATATTAATCTAGTTATAGGCTATATCTAGAATATATAGTCAGTTCTAGGGAATTGACAACTTACTCTGATTTCTTTCTCCTGTTAGTTTTACTGCTGTTAAAAATATTTGGAATATTTTATTCTTGTAGGTGCAAGAAGATATAAGACAAAGTTTTATATAGACACTTTTAGTTAGACTAGACACTTTTTAATTATGGTAAGCTATTAAGTTAACTATGGTATGCAATGAATTTTTCAAAGAACATTTAATCCTGTTACTATATATCTTATCTTAATAAAAGCTAGTATATTATACATATAGTGCTTATTATTTTTAGTATTAGTACCATTGTAATTATTAATATGCTTTGATTACTTATCTTAATGGAATGTATAATAAACAGCATTAGTATAGAATCGCATTAAAATGTACCTAAACAGCACATTGGGAATGTGCTATGCAAAATGAGTGTATGTTTATATGTGTGTGTGTGTGTTTAAAAACTTACTTCCAGTTGGAATTAAATCTCTGTCAGGAATGAATAGTTTGTACCCATAATGCTTTTCAAGCATATCTGGTAAGATCTCAAGAGCAAATCGTTCTTCTTCCCCAGTTTCCTGATTCCATTGGTCAGGATCCACTTTGGTATATGACAAATAGGCATCATAATCTTTGTTATCTGTAAATATAAAGGGACAGAGAAAAGAGACAGGTGAAAAAGAAGACAGATTTTATTTCATGCTGGTTTTCCTCTTCCTATTTTATATGTCCATGTATATTATTCTGAAATATTTCTTATTCATTCTTCATCTTCATCATATATTATTAAGTAGCTGCTTGTACTTCTCTATAGTATTTTCATGATTACAAAAGCCATTTTACTAGATTCTCATTGTCAGATCTCTAAAATCCTTGACTCTAGGATCCACAGGGAGAAAACCCAATACTTAGTTGCTTGGAAGCATCTAACTCATCCCAAAATGAATGGGTTGCTAAACACCATGTTTGGGCCCTTACCTTACTGAATGATGGCCATTTGGGATGGTTCATTTTAATGTCTAACGGAAGATGGCCATGGGAATCTATGCTTATACGGTTCTCAGGGCAGCTGGTAAAGGAACCACCTTCACACTTGTGTATTGGCTAAAATCTGCATTCTGATAAATGGGAGGGGTCTCTACTGCTTTAATTCTACTTGCCTTGCCTAAGGGGATTCAGATGTTGCTTTGAACTTATTGTTTTCATTTCTGCTTAATAAAAGCTTCCTTTTGAAATACTTCATTTCAAGATTCTTCACTTTCTTAAGTTAGAAGGAGAGGCAATCCTTACAGAAAGCAATATTTGCAAAATGGTCAACCTGGAGAAGCAATCTTCACTCTACTGAGGGGACCCTGCAAACCATGTCCGAGCAAAATTGTGAGCAGGGGGAAGCTGAATGCTAGAGGGAGACATCAACCCTGCCCCAACTGAAGGCCTGCTCCTTGTACCCTGTCAGAGAGTATGAGGGGACCCTGGAGGACCCCAAAAAGCCCCGCTGGTTGAATGGCATAGGGAAGAAAGACAGCTGGGATGGGAGAACCAGAGGAGTCACCCACACCCACAGTAACTGAGAACCAGGGTGGAAATTGGAGCTAGAAGTCCCCTCTGACCAGAAAGAAGCATCACTGAGAGATGATCATCTGAAGGGTGATGACCTCTCAATGCCTGCATGGTCCAAGGTGCACCAAATCACCTACATGTGTGTGGTATCTCACCACCAAAGAGGCTAAGATCAATATGGCCATAAACTAGTAACGAATGGGATGAGAGTGGAAGAAAGCCCCACCCCAATGGAAGCAAGAGCTTTTCAAATCACAAACTGCATCTTCTCCAAAACCCTCAGCCTGTCCAAGTGTGGAAAGGAGAGGCACCAAGCTGCATACAGTCATTCTCAAACACCCACTTGGTAATCAGAGTGCCTGTCTGGGGGGAGAGCCTATGAAACCTGGCCAGCATAGTAAGAAGAGTGCCCTGAGGAGCAGGGAGATTGTAGAGTTTCCACCCCCTCTCCTCTTCGAGGAGGAAACTCTGGCTTCTCAGCAGGAGGAGCCAAACTGATTCGGAAGTGATTCAGAGGATGAACCACTGGTAAACAAACCAATTAAACCACTTACCCTCCCCTTAAGACTGTTTATCCCTGGACTTCCTGTAGTGATGTCATCATGCTTGGAGCTGAGGAACAGGGGTTCTCCTAACCTCTAATCCTAACTTCTTCATTTGGGCTCATTTTTGAGCACTGTGGATCCTGAAGGGACCAGCAGATTAAGGGGGAAACTCTGAAGACGCTGGGGTGATAAGGCAAATCCCGCAGCAGGTAGGAGAAACCCACTAAACGGATGAGACTCTATCCTGCCACTTGGTCAAGACTGGAGCGATGGTGACCGCATAAGAAGGAAGCAGAGAGAGAAAGCAGTTGAAATCGAGACATCTGTTACTATTATTGACAACCCAAAGAAGAGGAGGACAATGTGAAATTGGCAGAGAGGGTGAGCTGGAAAGAAAGACGCTCTGGGAAGGAGACTGTTTTTGCAGTTCAGATTTTTGCTGAAAAGTAATGAGAACATAGACACTGAGTTGAAATTGACAGCCTGAATAACTTGAAGGAAAGTGACCACAGTGAGAATGAAAACTCGGCATGGACAACAGGAGTAGGACATTTTAACTGGTGAGAAGACTTGGAAAACACAGAAGGATTGTTTAACAGTCAGGTTGGTTGTTGACTTTTTTCTTCTTGCTCTTCCTTCTACTGTCTTGTTTTTCCCAAAGAATAGTTGAACTTACAAGTATATGGTATTTATTCTCCTCGGAACGTGGAGCGGTGCCAGAGACAGGAGAGAGAGAACTGTTTTGGAACGATTAGAGGGCTTCTTTACCCCCTTTATTTTCCTTTGCCGCTGGACTTGTTGTATTAACTGATTGACACTAACAGTGATACTGAGGAGAGGGTGACACCTAGTGGATTATAAATTTGAACCATGAAGTCTGATGCAAGAAAACCAATGGTGGCATAAGCTGATATATATACAGAGAGAGAAACTAATTACTAGAATTGAATACCTGTATAACTGATACAATTGAGAGACATCTATTTGTATAAGATAACAATGTGATATATAACCCTATGACATATAATAATTAAGGATAAAAACAATAGAATAATACATAGGAATGTTTAGATATTGAAATGTGATATTAAAGAAAGTTAATTATTGTTAAATATTGAGATATGTAATTATTGATACCATTGATATTGCTGATAAAGTAGAAGTAAAGTAGAATTTACATGCAATTGTGGGCAAGGATAGATGGGGATAAGAATGGTAACTTCAGTAAAGTTAGTGAAAAAAACTACACCTAATATGATTTCGGCAACACCCCCCTCCTCAAATCAAAGATCAATTGAGAGTGCATTGGGGCTGGAGAAAGGTGGAATGATGGCAGGAACAACGGGACCAGCACCAACAATGCAGAGTATGCAATTGATGCTCCAGATGATACAAGAGACATTGACAAAAAGCCAAGAAGTGACAGCTACAAATCATGAAGAGACAAGGAGGAATAACGAAGAAATGAAAAATGAAATGGGAGAATTGAAAGGAAATATCAAAAATGTGGATGACAAAATTGAAAGGATACAGAATGCCTTAGCAATCAATGAACAGAAAATCGAGAACATCGGAAAAAATAATTATTTGACAAAGATTAGTAGACCAGTGAAATGCAGTGGCCATAGTAAGGCATTCAACAAAGTAGAACACAACCTACTTCTTGGTAAACTAGAAAATCGACACCATCACAACCAAATCAATTTGTAATTGGCTGACAAATGTACTCCACGAGTAGTCCTTAATGGTACTACATTTACATGGAGGGAAGTAAGCAGTGGGTTAGATTTGAGGGGGTATTAAGATCTTGCCCTTGTCATGGTCTGATCACTTCCTACTGAGGCTGGACTTTCGGAAACCAATCCCCCACTGTAGGGAGGAGCAACCGATTAGGTGGTTCCGCCCCAGGCGCCTGATGGACCCTATGGGATTTCAGACGGCGCTTGGAGAAATACCTGACACTCTCGTCCACAGTCCGGTGGAGTCCTTAGTCGCTGCTTGGAATACAGCGGCGGCAGGGACTCTAAACCGGATTGCGCCTTTGTGGCCTCTCCAAGGTGGCGGATCCAGGAGGGCTCCTTGGTTCACCGAGGAACTCCGGGAGATGAAGCGCCAAAAGAGACGCCTAGAGCACCGCTGGAGGGCCAGTAACTCTGAGTCAGACCGAGCACTGATGAGAGCCTATATCAGAGCCTATCTCGTGGCAATACAGGCGGTGAAATGTGCGCATTTTGCCGCTCTTATTGCATCCGCTGAATCGCGCCCAGCCACCTTGTTTAGAATAACCTGCTCCCTCTTGAAAGAGAGGGACGCGGAGAACCCTTTACAAGGTAGAGCTGAGGAATTTGTTCAGTTTCTAATGGATAAAGTCGCTTGGATTCGGACAGATCTGGACTCCAATTGCACGGTACCAGCTGAGGTACCGGGGGAAGGTCTTGAGCGGAGTTTATGGAGCGAGTTTCAACTTGTCGCTCCTGAGGAAGTGGACAAGGCCATGGGAGTGGTGAGTGCCTCCACCTGTATACTGGACCCATGCCCCTCCTGGCTGGTCTCGACCAGCAGGGAGGTGACACGCGGCTGGATCCAGACGATAGTTAACACCTCTCTCCGGGAGGGATCCTTTCCGCTCCTCCTAAAGGATGCGGTGGTGAGACCCCTCCTGAAGAAACCTTCTCTGGATCCAGCCATTTTGAGTAACTATCATCCAGTCTCCAACCTCCCCTTTGTAGGGAAGGTTGTTGAGAAAATGGTGGCCTTTCAACTCCGGCGGTCCTTGGATGAAACCAATTATCTGGATTCCTTTCAGTCCGGATTCAGGCCTGGTTACAGCACGGAAACTGCTTTGGTCGCGCTGATCGATGATCTCTGGCAAGCCAGGGATAGGGGTCACTCCTCTATCCTAGTGCTCCTTGACCTCTCAGCGGCCTTCGATACCATCGACCATGGTATCCTTCTGCGACGGTTGTGGGAGGTGGGAGTGGGAGGCACCGTTCTTCGGTGGTTCTTCTCCTACCTCTCGGACAGGTTGCAGTCGATCACAGTCGGTGTTGGGCCCCTCACTTATGGGGTGCCACAGGGTTTGGTCCTGTCCCCCCTCCTATTCAACATCTATATGAAGCCGCTGGGTGAGATCATACGGCGGCACAGGATTAAATACCATCAATATGCGGATGATACACAATTGTATCTGTCCGCCCCGTGCCAACTCAGTGAAGCGGTAGAAGTGATGTTCCAGTGCCTGGAGGCTGTCAGGGTCTGGATGGGAACGAACAAGCTTGCACTCAATCCCGACAAGACCGAGTGGCTATTGATGCTCCCTCCCAAGGATGGTCCAGCTATTCCATCTCTCAGCCTGGGGGGTGAAATTATTCGCCCCTCAGAAAGGGCCCGCAATTTGGGAGTCCTCCAGGATCCTCAGCTGACCTTAGAACATCATTTGTCGGCTGTGACCAGGGGGGCTTTTGCCCAGGTTCGCCTGGTGCAACAATTGCGACCCTATTTGGACCGGGAGGCCCTTCGGGTAGTCACTCACGCCCTCATCACCTCCAGACTGGATTACTGTAACGCGCTCTACATGGGGCTGCCCTTGAAGAATGTTCGAAGACTTCAGTTAGTCCAGAATGCAGCCGTGCGAGCAATTGTGGGTGCACCTAGGTACACCCACGTTACACCTACCCTCCGCAAGCTGCACTGGCTTCCCATTGGGCTCCAAACATGCTTCAAAGTGCTAGTCGTTACTTTTAAAGCCCTTCGTGGCATCGGACCTGGTTACCTGAGAGACCGCCTCCTGCCAATTACCTCCCAAAGACCGATTAGATCGCCCAGACTAGGCCTTCTCCAGATTCCATCTGCCAGCCAATGTCGGCTGGCGACACCCCGGGGGAGGTCCTTCTCTGTTGCAGCTCCGGCCCTCTGGAACGAGCTCCCCATTGAGATCCGGACCCTCACTACCCTTCCGACCTTCCGCAAAGCGACTAAGACCTGGCTGTTCCGGCAGGCCTGGGGCTGTTGAGTTGTCCAGCCCCACTTCAGGTTTGTGACTTGTGTAATTTTAAACTGTTGTTTATTTTTTATATATCCCCCCTCCCTTTTATTGTAAGCCGCCCTGAGTCTCTTTTGAGAGTGGGCGGCGTACAAAATTTAATAAATAAATAAATAAATAAAATAAATAAATAAAAACTATGGGGCTTTTCAGCTTCCTTGCATTAATCCTCAACTTTCCTACCAGGGTTGGGCTGATCAAACAGCGGTACATCCTGAGTCCGCTAAAGCAGAGATTTTTATCTCCCTCTTCCGGTTGGGGATAAAGAAGTCTTTCTTTTAAAAAAAATTATTAACAAACATGTAAAATACACACACAAAACTTAGACCTACACCACATTTACACAATACAATACGGACATGGGGTTCCTGTTCTTTCTAATAGCAATTATCAATCAATACCGCTCACCTTATATTATTTCCCCTTCTATTGTATTTCATTGAGATTTCACCATTCTTAACCCTCTTATTTTACTCATAACTATTATTTTTGAGTTTTGTTATATTCCTTCATTGATTCTTGTTTCTTTCTTCCATTCACCTATAGCATTTATCCCATATCTGATAGAATTCCGATTCTTCTTTTCCCTGGATTTCTTTAGTTAGTTTGTCCATTTCAGCATAATCCATAACCTTTCTTATTATTTCATCTTCGCTTGGGGTTAATTCGTTCTTCCATTTCTGGGCAAAGGCAATCCTTGCCGCTGTAATTATATGTAATATTAAATACTGGATTTCTTTTTTGTATTTCGGAGACATTATTCCTAATAAAAAAAACTTCAGGTTTCCATTCTATTTTAACCTCTTTTATTGCCTCCAGCCAATTTTTGATCTTTTTCCAAAAATGTTTAGCCTCTTCACAGGTCCACCATAAATGGTAATATGTTCCATGTATTGATTCGCATTTCCAACATTTTGGGGAGCTATTTGTTAAGATTTTAGCTAACCTTGTTGGTGCCAGGTGCCATTTGTAAAACATTTTGTACTGGTTTTCCTTATATGCAACTGATAGTGTCATTTTTAAGTTTGTTCCCCAATTGTCTAATTCAATATTATAGCCAAAGTTCTGTGCCCATTTTATCATTTGTTCTTTCACAATTTCCTCTTCCATTTTATACTTCAGGAGAAATTTATATATTCTCCCTATCACCTTTCTATCTGCGTTTGAATAATTTTATCCAATTTGTGTGGTTCTGTTTCGATGTCATATAATTTAGTATCATTATTGTATTTAGTTTTGATTTGGAGGTAAGTTAGCCAGTCAATTTTCATGTTCTGTTCTGCCAATTCTTCAATTGTTTTTAAATTTCCCTATCAATTAAATCTCTGTATCTTAGCATTTTGTTCAAATCTATAAAATTTGGATGGGTCATCCTTTCTGTCAGTGATAGCCAATTTGGGATTTTCACATAATGGATTTTTTTGATTTTGAGCCATTTTTGCAATAACGCTCTTCTAATTAAATGATTTTGAAAGTATTTGTGCGTTTTATTTTTATCATCCCATAGGAATGTATGCCAGCCTGCTTGCAAATCATGGCTTTCTAAGGTCAAAATTATTTTATTCTTTAGCTCTATCCAATCCTTCACCCATGTTATTGTTAGTGTTGATGCATATAAATCACAATTTGGTAATGCTAAACCTCCCTTCGTCTTGCTGTTTTGCATTGACTTTAGTTTAATCCTCACTTTTCGTCCCTGCCAAATGAACCTAGGTTATTTTGTTTAAAGAATTTGAAAGAATTTTTTACCCAGATTAATAGGTGCGGCTTGCAACAGGAATAAGATCTTGGTAAAGTATTCATTTTAATTGTCGCTATATGTTCCATTAGTGATAACTGAATATTTTTCCAATTTTCTAAATCTTTATTTGTATCACTAATTTATTACAATTATCATATTTAATTGTGGAACATTTTGCCGACACCCAGATCCCCAAGTATTTCACTTTCTTAGCTATTTGCATTCTGGTTGCTACTTCCAGTTCCTCTTCTTGCTTTTTTGTCATGTTTTTGGTTATCATTTTTGTTTTGTCTTTATTGATCTTTATTCCTGCCAATTCTTCTAATTTTTGAATTAATTTCAGGCTGGATTCTAATGGATCTTCTAGAACAAATACTAAGTCATCGGCATAGGCTTGGGCCTTGTATTCTTCATTTTTGAGTCTTAAACTTTTTATTCCCTGGTCCTTCCGAATTTCATTTAATAAAATTTCCAAAGTTAATATAAACAACAAAGGAGAGAGGGGGCATCCCTGTCTGACTCCTTTTTTATTTCAATCTTCTCAGATCTCCGTTCATCAGAACTTTGGCTGTCTGACTGTTATAAAATCCTTCTATCATTTTTATAAATTTTTCTCTGAGTTTCATCTCGTCCAACAGTGTTATTATAAATTTCCAGATTACGTTGTCAAATGCTTTTTGTGCATCAAGGAAAACCAGTACCATTTGTTTTTCTGGAAGCACCTTGTTATACTCTATTATGTCTAGGATGACTATAGTATAGTATAGTATAGTGTAGTGTAGTGTAGTGTAGTGTAGTGTAGTGTAGTGTAGTGTAGTGTAGTGTAGTGTAGTGTAGTATAGTATAGTATAGTATAGTATAGTATAGTATAGTATAGTATAGTATAGTATAGTATAGTATAGTATAGTATAGTATAGTATAATAACCCTGTTTGGTTACCTAAATGGTCCTTTTCATGGCCACAAATAATAAACATGTTAACAAAACACTACCATCGGCCTTAGTAATTGAAACACGTATGCCACTGGGTATGCATCAGTTAATCTGTTTTCATAGTCATTGTAAGCATGCAAGAAAATTCACAATCCACATCCAAACATCACCAAATTGCAAAAAGCATATGCTTTTCATTTAAAAACCACCAATATTTTTTTAAATATAATATTTGCATGGCAGTTAGCATAAAATATCATAAAATCAATGGCCTATCCAAAAAATGTCATAAACCACAAACCATAAAGCGTGCAGGACTTTTTTACACAGCTGTTTACACATGTAGGATGAAGAGTTTAGCCAGCGTTTTTGCTGGCAGAATCTTGGAACAGGGCATGAAAATCTTGGAACAGGGCATGAAATGCACTTGCTTAGAGAACAAATCCGTGACCCAAATGATGGTATTGGTATTACTTTCTGGTAGTTCGACAATAAAGTCAATGGATATCTCCTTCCAAGGGGCATCAGGTCTGGCAATGTTTTGGAGTAGTCCTTGAGGTTTTCCTGGTAGTCTCTTCATGAATCCAAAATGTCCAGCCACTTTTGAATCATGGGCCTGTTGGAGGACAATGCTTTTTAGACTAGCAGGCACATACAACTTGGCTCTCACCCAGGCAAGGCCATCCTGCATGGTGTAATCATTGGAGTGGGACTTGAACCATTCATCAGATGCTAGCACCTCCCTCAGTCATTTTGTTAGCTCTGTAGGCATGTCTAGGTCTGCTTTCCCCTGGCTCCTGGTGACTACTGGGGCAGCTAGCTGTTTGGAAGGAATGACCGATTGGACCACTTCTGACCTGGCACTGTTATACTGGGGTAGCCTGGATAAGGTGTCTGCCATAAAATTCTTTCCTTCTGGGAGGTAAAATTGAACTGATTAAAATGTTGTGCACAGCGAACTTGTTTGGGCGACAATTTCTGTGGGGTTTTTAATGCCTCAAGGTTCTTATGATTAGTCCACACCTCAAACGGGTGCTTGGCTCCTTTGAGAAAATGCCACTAGGTCAGTAGGGCTCACCGGACTGCAAAAGCTTCTTTTTCCCAATTTGCCCATCTCCTTTCTGTCTCAGTCAATTTCTGGGAGATGTAGGCGCAAGGTTGTAGATTCCCATCAGCATTTGTTTGAAGTAACACCACTATTACCACCATGTCATTTGCATCCGCTTGGACCACAAATGGTACGTCCATGTCGGGGTGTTTTAAAACAGGTTCAGCTGCAAAAAGACATTTCAATTTCTCAAATGCTGCTTGGCATTCCATTGTCCACTTCAGGGGCTGACTAGGTCTTGGCTTTGCTTCCCCATTTGACTTTAGGAGATTCATAATTGGCAAAGAAATGCTAGTGAACAAAGGGATGAACTGGAGGTAAAAATTGGCAAATCCTAAAATCTTTGTAGCTGCTTGTGGATACAAAGGGGGGCGCCCATTCCATAACAGCCTGGACTTTCTCCGAGTTTCAATACCCTCATGAGAAATGTGGTACCACAAATAGTCATTTTTTTCCTGGTGGATTCACACTTAGACAATTTGGCATAAAGTTCAGCAGCTCTGAGTTTTTTCAGGACTCTCTTTAATCCAAATTTAAAAGTTTTTTTACTTTGGGTTGATCACTCTTTCACCCAGGTCCACTTTGTTCCAGCTTAAATAGTTTGGTCCAGTTGCCCTGACTTTAAAGTGGCCATTAATGTGGCTGCTGCCACTTCTGCTGTCAGTTTGAATAACTTTATCTTGGACCTTTCGAGGAACTGCTGGTTTCTCTTTGGTCGTCGAGATGTTTCTTCTTTTTTTTACCTTTTCTTCCAGAATGTTTCTGACCTGAAGGACTCTGGCAGCAGGTGTCCAGTTGGGTTTTTCACTGAGTCCTTCAGAGCTCCGCTATTTCCCCACAGTTCCCGTTGCACCAATTCCAGCTTCTGTTGGTTTCATCCTTATGTAGTGCATGCAATTAAAGACTTCCTTTCCGTGTCTCTTCTTTGTGCAGGTCATTAATTGGAGCAAGGTGGTCAGTCAGTGATGTTGAAGACAATCATCTTTCCTCTGTAAGTATTAGTGTGTAGCTGTTTTATTTTGTGTGCTGGTTTCATCCTTATGTAGTGCATGCAATTAAAGACTTCTTTTCTGTGTCTCTTCTTTGTGCAGGTCATTCATTGAAGTTAGGTGGTCAGTCAGTGATGCTGTAGACAGGTAGGACAGTCATCTTCCTTCTGTAAGTAACTCTTTTATTGTTTTGTGTACTTATTTTAGTCTTATTTAAGTAGTAAGTGCACAAAATAAAAAATTTCCTTTTTATATCTTTTTTTTGTAGGTTACTCATTGGGGCAAAGAATTCAGTGACATTGACTTGGCCACTCCCACCTGATCACATGACCGCCAAGCCACTCCCATCTGGTCACATGATCTCCAAGCCACTCCTACCTGGTCACATGACTGCTAAGTGACTCCCATCCAGTCACATGACTTCCAAGCCACTCCTACCCAAATGCCACCTGCTAACATTACCACCAAGCCATGCCCACAAAATAAGCCACATCTACAAAATAAGCCACACCCACATAACCAGTAATAAACAAATTTGAAACCCACCCCTGGACCTGATGGATTACATCCCAGAGTTCTAAAGGAGCTAGCAGATGTCATCTCAGAGCCACTGTACTATATCTTTCAAAAATCCTGGAGCACTGGGGAACTACCAGAGGACTGGAAAAGAGCTGATATGGTTCCCATCTTCAAAAAACAAACAAACCCAGACCCAGGAAACTACAGACCAATCAGCCTAACTTCAATACCCGGGAAGATACTGGAAAAGATAATAAAAAACAGATCTGTCAACATTTAGAAATGCGTAAAGTAATAACTAGAAGGCAGAATGGGTTTGTTAAAAACAGTTCATGCCAAACCAATCTTATTTCATTCTTCAACATAGTAACTAAATTAGTAGACCAGCCAAATACTGTGAAATGTCAACTTGTAAAGCGTTATCATGACTATTATCAAGTGGATATTGGAGGGAGAATTCCATGCATACCTTCAGCCAGAATGGGATCTCATATTTCTACAGCTGGTGTGTTCACAGCCTGCTGCAGTACCTCATTGGTGGATATGATTTATGACACAGACTGAGGGGAGGGGAGACACAGGGGTAAAGTCCAAAGACCATTAGCCGGATATCAGTTTCAGCTCTGCAGAAGAACATGCCAAAATGTTGATCCTAATAAATTACTGGATTTCTTTTGAACTTTGTCTCGAGGCTTGTAAATTAATTAGGTCATCTTTTAGAAACTTCACATGGACATAATATACTTTAGACTTCAGTAAAGCATTTGACAAAGTAGATGACAAATTACTTCTTGGTAAGCTGGAAAAAAGTGGGATAAAAAGTATCACCACCAGTGTCAGGCCTGCAGCGGTTCCTTTAAGAATCTTTGGCCTGCCACGCACACTCTCTCTCTTCATCTTTACTATGCTGTTTCATTAGAGGGGAATAGAACTGTAGAATGTGTTGTTGTAAAAATAAAACATTCCTTTTTAGAAGCCAAGGTCATTCTTTGTCTCCTCACCTCTGCACCTGACCGGAACCAGATAGGTGGACATGCCAGTGTGGCAGAGGAAGATTGGACCATGTGATGGATTTGTGGGTGTGGGTGTGGGGACAAGACCATGAACTTTCAACTGGGTGGGAAACTCAGGAGGTTTTCAGATTCGGGCTTGCCACAGACATGTCTCTATTAATAAATTGGAACTTTGAGGAGAGATTTGCCTTGAACTCTGATTTAAGTTTGGATGATATTTGGAATGCTGACATTAACCCGAATCTCCCTTAAAATTACTTCATCAGCTATCCCAAGTTGGGAAGCCGTTAGGGGTACTGAATCCCAGTTCTGACCCAACCCTGGGCAGTACAAAATTTCAGTGAAGATGGAGGAAGAAAAGAACACAGCAGAGAAGGGCAAAGATGACAGATTGCCTGTATTTGTCAAGGCCATCTATGCACCTTCTAAAGAGGTAGTCGAGGCTGCAGAAGCTAAAGAAAGGGAGTTGCAGCTGAGGGCCCGGCAAAAGGAACCAACCCCTAAACCTCCCTCACAGGCGGAATTAGACCTGCCTGATGAAGCCTCAGGATTTATGACCTCTAAGGAATGCCTGCTAGAAAGAGAGAGGAGCACCATGAGAACTCCAACAGATGACTGGAGGATGGCCAGAAGATCTGATGAATGGAGATCCCAGTCACCCTCACGCAGTCATTCTCTGATGGGCTTCCCAGACCAATTCAGACAGCTAAACGTGAGTGGAATCAAACCCCTCCTTTCCTCAGGACCACCTAAGTGGAACCTGGCCCAGCCCACATTCTCCTTCCCTAGCAATGGAGTAGAAATCTTCGCTCCTTCCACACAGCGGCCAGCAAATCAAACCAACCCCTTGCTGCTGGAGTAAAGCCAACTTCAGTCACATCAGCACCCCTCCTTCCTGGAGTGCAGGCAGGCCCTACACAGAATTAGGGAATTCAATCCAGCCAAATACAAAGGGGCCTGGGATGCATTCCCCTCTCCCCAGCTGCCAATGGGTGGCTCGCACCCCGTGAATCAAGCACCCCCATGGTGGGCTTTCTTCCCAGGACATGGATGGGCTCAATACCAATGGACGCCTGCCCCTTATCAGCAGATGACTCCATTCCAGATAACTGCCCCTGGGCAGAACCAGGGACTGGGACTGCCACCGGGTCCAGTCCCCCCAGCAATGTCGCAACAGGCTTTCACCCAACTGATTGGTGTGGCTCAAAAAGGGAGCTTATCACCCCAAGCAGCCGGCTAACGGGCTACCCCAGTTCAACCACCAGTGCCCCCCTCCCACACCACCATGGTTTTGAGCAACATTTGACGGGACCCCAGATAAGCTGGCTTACTTCCTGAATCAAGTATGAGCAGACATTGATCAAGTAGACCCACAATACCCGTCTGATAGAGAATTGATCCAAGAAATAGCCGAGGGGATGAATGAAGGGGAGGCTGCACATTAAACATATAAATCCAATAAACAACAACAACAACAACAACATTGGATAGCAGAGCTCCATGAGGAGGAGGCTCCTGAGCAAGATGATGTAACTGGGTTCATCCAACTGATGTATGCCCGATTTAGCAATGTGGCCCAACACGTGGATGCAGAAGAGCAGATCCAGGGATTGTGACAGTCTGGCCATCCTGTGAAGAAGTTAGCTTGGGAGTTCCAGAGAATAGCTTTACTAGAATGTTTCACATTCAAACAAAGCATATGTTGAAGCATATTTGCCTACCTCCATCTAGTTCTTCTGCACCAAAATGGTTCCTGTAGAATAGCATAATTTCTATCTTGTAGCACTTGTAAATAGTCACTAAACAAACAAGTAGCAGCAGAATAGCACCGAGTCCTCCAGCAAGTTCAACTGTATACATCAGCTCTGAAAAGAAGAGTAAAGATTAATAACAACCACATTCTGATATAAAAGTAGTAATTTATTATCATAACTTGGGGCAAGAAGTAATTTTCTGTTTTTCTGAATGCAAAAACAAAGTGTTTTTTTTAATTTCTTGGTATATACATACATACACAGAGAGAAAGAGTAGGCATTAATATTTTTGTGGTGTGTAACTGGTGCATGACATACAATGTTCACATAGGATGAAGCTAAGTATCAGCCCTTTTCTCAACACAAAATTATCATTCCTTTTTTATCAGCTACATTTGTTTTAATATATCCCCCTTCTTTGGTGCGATGCAATTCACAATCTCTCCTCTATGTTGAAAATCATCTGTTTGTGATTTTTAACATTCTGACATTAAGAAGTAAAACATCATCATTTCTTGTGTAGCATTGTACCATGGGATATTGTACAATTGATTGAAACAACTGCCAGTTTAGCTTCCAAAGAAGTGGTTTGGGCAAATGTGATTATATCTGTCTGTCAACAATAATCATTTCGTAATATCATTTATGAGATTATGTCTATCATGCCCAAGCATAACTTTATATACTGTTGTTGCTCTCTAGCCCCATCTAGTGGCCGGAGAGACAAATACCCAGTATATTGTTTGAAGCTGACCCCACCCCATTACCCATGAACCCACACTCTCAAAACAAATACATATTGGGAAGCCAGACTCCATTTTCCTTTAGCATTTGGAGAAGGCCGAAACACAAAGAAGAGTCCATCTTAATCTGTGGCACATGGTCATCCAAGGACAAATCCATAACACACACACAGAGAACATGTGATGAAGAGATTTAAATTGTTTGTATTTATTAATTATTATGTTCAACAGTAACTTAATACTGTCTCTCTTGTATTTGGTTCTCATTGTATGTATCCCTATTTTCCCCGGTTTCACCATTTCCTGTTCTTTCAATAAACCATTCAGATATATGGACACAATCTGTTTATTTGTATTGTATTTGTAAGTTTGTTAAACATGTACAAGATAGCAGGTATAAATATAAACATGGACATGAATGAAAGAAATGAATACAAATACTGTATAGGACAGTAGGACAGGGATGGTAGGCACACTGGTGCGCTTATGCATGCCCCCTTTATGGACCTCTTAGGAATGGGGTGAGGTCCATGGTAGACAGTTTAAGGTTGAAGCTGTGAGGGTTAGAGGATATAACAACAGAGTCAGATAGAGCATTCCAGGCATTGACCATTCTGTTGCTGAAGTTGTATTTTCTGCAATCGAGTTTGGAATGGTTTACTTTGCTGTTGTATCGATTGTTTGCCCATGTATTATTGAGGTTGAAACTGAAGAAGTCATTGACAGGTAAACATTGTAACAGACAATTCTGTATACTGTGCTTAGATCATACCGCAGGTGGTGCAGTTCGATTGTCCAAGCCCAAAAGTTTGAGCCTGGTGACATAGGGAATTCTATTGTGAGTAGAGGAGTGGAGTACTCTTCTCGTGAAGTACCTCTGGACCCACTCAATCGTATTGTGAGAAGAGAGGGGTGAGCTTGCAGGCCTCACTGAACCAAAGTTTTAAACTTACATAATTGCAAAATGCATCAGACATATTTCTAATGTGCTGACTTGTGTCTGCATTTTCTGCAAAGCTTGCACTTGAAATGGATATATTTAGAGCAGGAAGAATGAGATGGTAGGAAATAAGGAACTAAAAGTAACAAATATCTGAGAGCTTCAAATGTACATGGGTGTTTGCAGAGGGTTACAGTCAGTAATGGTCAGTAAGAAAGTAAAAAAAAAACAAGGAAGTGAAACTATGAAATGCATAGGTCAATAAAAAAGAAGGTATAAGTAATGTGGCTTGAGATGAGAATGGGATCCTATGCCAAATAGCAGTTCTTGTAGGACTTGCTATTTGTCATTAGGAACCCATTGCAATGGTATTAATAGCATAAGTTTTGTTGTGCAATTGTATTGCTATGTTGGCTATTCATGTTCCAAATTGTTCATGAAATAATAAACCTCTGATCTTCTAAGGGCTCCTCTCCTAACTTAAGAAAGTGAAAACTCTTGAAACAGAGTATTTCAAAGGAAACCTTTTATTAAGAAGAATGGCAGCCATTGAATTCAAAGCAACATCTGAATCCCCTTAGGCAATGCAAGTAGAATTAAAGCAGTAGAGACACCTCTACTATGGTGACATAAACTGATATATATACATAGAGAGAAACTAATTACTAGAATTGAATACCTGTATAATTGATACAATTGAGAGACATCTATTTGTATAAAATAACTGTAATGGCTCCTCTCCTAACTTGAGAAAGTAAAGACTCTTGAAATGGATTATTTCAAAAGGAACCTTTAATCAAGCAAGATGGAAATCATTAGAAGCAAAGCAGCATCTGAAAACCTTTAGACCATGCAAATGGGATTAAGCTGATAATGACCCCTCCCCTTTGTCCGAATGCAGATTCTGACCAATAAACAAGTGTGAAGATGCATCCTTAACTCTTCTGTGCTGGGAGTCAATAAAGCACACGTTCCCATGGACCTATCTCTAGTTAGACATCAGTTATATATCCCACATGGCTACCATAAACATCCCTCCAGAGATGTTGGGACCTTCAGTCTCCCAGTGACAGGAAACCAGTTGCAAAGTTGTAAAACTCAGTTGTTTCAGATGTAGCTAATGATTTAACTCCGAGACTCCCCTCCTCCCAATTGAATGGTAGTATCACTTTTAGGGATCTGACAATAACAGTGTGGTATGTAACTCTATGATATATAATAATTGAGGAGCAAAAACAGAATAGAATAATATATAGGAATGTTTAGATTTGGAAACGTGATATTAAGGAAGGTTAATTATTGTTAAATATTGAGATATATAATTATTGATACCATTGATATTGCTGATAAAGTAGAAGTAAAGTAGAATTTATATGCAATTGTGGGCAAGGATAAATAGGGGGATAAAAATGGCAACTTCAGTAAACTTGATGAAAAAAAACTACACCCAATATGATTTTGGCAACACCCCCCTCCTCAAATCAAAGATCAATTGAGAGTACATTGGGGCTGGAGAAAGGTGGAACAATGGCAGGAACAACGGGACCAGCACCAACAATGCAGAGTATGCAATTGATGCTCCAGATGATACAAGAGACATTGATGAAAAGCCAAGAAGTGACGGCTACAAATCATGAAGAGACAAGGAGGAATCATGAAGAAATGAAAAATGAAATAGGAGAATTGAAAGGAAATATCAAAAATGTGGATGACAAAATTGAAAGGATACAGAATGCCTTAGCAATAATGAACAGATAATCCAGAACATCGAAACAAAAATAGAACAAACAGATCAGAAGATGGAAAAAATGGAGCTGAAATATAGACAAGTTAATAAAGAATTAGAGTTATCAATAATCCGACTTGAAAATGAAATAGCTGCATTCTATCTAAGATTCCAAAACATACCGGAAGAGAAGGAGGAAGACCTGAAAGGAAAAATGATCGAAATCTTCACCGAAATTCTACAGAGAAAAGAACAAGAGTTGAGAGGGGACATCGATGAAGCTTATCGTGTGCATACTAATTATGCCAGAAGACATAGGCTCCCGAGAGAAGTGCATGTAAAATTTGCTAAAAAAAACTAGAGATGAAGTGTACAAAAAAACCAGAGAAGGGATGATTACATTTCAGGGAAAATATTTGATCACGCTTAAACAGATTCCACGGAGAATTCGTGAACAATGTAGACAATACCAATTTTTAACAAATCAGTTAAATAAAAATAGAATAATGTACAGATGGTTGCTACCAGAAGGGATACTGGTATCTTGGCAAGGGAAAAGATATAAGGTAGAGAATATAGAAGAAGCACAGAAATTCTATTAAAAACACTGCAAAGGGGTAGAAGAACAAGGAAGTAAAAGGAAGGCGCGAGAGGGAAAAGTCAGATACAAACCAGAAGCAACAAAAAACACCCCATCTAAAGATGAACCAGGAAATAACAATTATTTCGATAAACTTGAATGGACTGAACGCACTAAAAAAAGAGCACAGATGTTTAATAAACTTAAGAAACTGAAGGTAGATATAACTTGTATACAGGAAGTGCATCTTAAAAGGAACAATAAGAACTTACTGGAAAACAAAAAAACTAGGGAAATTATATATAGCACTGGCAGATTTAAAAAAAGAGGGATAGCAACCTATATAAAGGAAAAAATAAACTCCAAAGAGGTCTACTTTGATGAAGAAGGCAGGATGCTAATGATTGAATTAGAGACAACAGAAAAACTGATATTATTAATAGTCATATATGCACCAAATCAGAAACAAGAGGAATTCTATAGGAAATTACACAACAAAATAAACGAATTAGGGGGCTTCGAGGGGAGGGGCTGCCGCCGTCGGGAGCTAAGTAAAGCTCCTGCCAGGACTCTGGTTCGTATATCTTATAAGATCTATAGATATCTCCCCTTTCTGGCAGAAAGGGGCAGGGAGAAGGTCAGTCGTTAGGATCTCTTTGTAATTCATAGCTTTTTTTTTGCTGTGAATGGAGAAGAGGTTCAACATTAGCTGAGCCTTTACTCCGGCCAGTTTTCCGCGCTGCTTTTTTTTGCAGCCTAGGCAGATTGCCTCCCCCCCAGGACAAAACTAAGCTATTTAAAAGCCAATTCGGGCGGGGAACATTCCCGAGGAACTTTCTCTATTACTATTTAAAATACCAGCTTCAATCTCGCAAAAGGCTCCCTTTCTTCTTTTTTTAACTGCGTCACAAGATGGCGATCTCGTAGCTTTTGTGTTTGATCTGACGCAGCTAGCTGACCCTACCCTCCTGAAGGCTTCTCCGTACTAATTGCTAAAAGATTATCTGAGGGGAGCACAGACTTTGATTTTTGGCTCGCTGGATTGCTTGTCTCTTATTTTTATTCTGGAATGGCTCCCAAACTTAAACAGAAGCGCCTCCTTAATAATATATCTCCAAAAAATGCCATGAAGCCGCTACCCTTGTCTCCTACACCCTCCACGGGAGATTTGCTAACACAAGAATTCCTTCTTAAAACGCTTAATGATTTCAGACAGGAGATTAATCAACTGATTTCGGATTTATCTGATGAATTTGATGCTAAAATTGCTCAGGCAAAGCAGGATATAATCGGAGTAATGACAGTCATGACAGATTATATTGCTGAAACGGAGGACAAATTGGAACTTTTGGAAGAAAGTAACCTTAATCTGATATCAAAAATTCAAACGTTAGAACAGGAAATTGAATCTGCACAAAAAGAACTTGTCAAATTAAATTATAACAAGTCTGCCTTTGCTATACGTGTTAGAGGGCTGCGTGAAAACCAACAGGAGAATTTGAAACAGACATTCTTTGAGGCTTTCAGCCGCTTGGTGGGAAGTCCGGGACTTAACTTTGATTGGCAGATTCAAAGAATTTACCGCCAGAATTCCTGGGTAGCAAAACAGCGACAGCTTCCGAGGGACATAATAATATACTTTACTACAAGGGAATCTAGAAATGAGATAACACAGAGGCTCTACGGAAAGAGGTTGAGAATTGACGGGGACGACTTGATTGTTTTTAAGGAGATACCATTTCAAATGTTAAGAACAAGGAGACAGTATGCTTTCTTAACCGAAGAACTCAGAAACTCTCAGATTTCATATAGATGGGAAGTCCCAGCTGGTATTACAGTTACATTTGGCGACCAAAAACACCGCATTAACTCTGTTTGTGAAGCCCGAAAATTTTACTACGAGACCCTGAAGGCGGGACTTCCTGATTCATCCGGATCTGGGGAGAGACAGGGAGAAGGAGAAGACAAACAGCGAGACACGTGGCTACAAGGTGGAGCGTGTTGCTTTTCTCTTCCGGAAGGGCAGAAGACTAAAGAATAAAGACTAGCGATGTTTTTAAAGCTTTATGATTTCCGTCTGGGATAAAATGGAAAAGTGGCATATCGATGATGAGACATGGAGACTGAAAGAAGCGTTGCTGATTGGGGACATATATTGTACAGAAATTTTGTTTGAACTCTAACTTTAATTGTGCATGAACTATTCTTTTAGGTGAAGAGAGCGGAAATTGTGATCTTTTTGAGTTGTGGTTTGGGACAAACGGAGTTGGGAGGTGCGTGGGAGAGGGAAGGGCAGCGAAAGTTTAATTAGATTACATGGGGCTAGAACGTAAGCTGATGTTTGTTTGAGTTGCTATATCAATATAAGGTTAAGAAAGTTTGGTCGGAGAATCTTCAGGAAAGTGGAGTAAATATGGGAGGAGCAACGAATATGGATAAAATATATATGTGGATATGGATAAAGGCAGGGTGGAAGGTTAAAAATTTATATGTGGAGGTGGGTAAGGATAGAAAGGGAGGTGTTGGAAATGAAAAATGAAAGAAGTATTTGAGTTAATGGTGTTATAGAAAGGTTTGGATACTTGGATAAAAAAGGAGATAAATTAAAGGTTTGAATAGATAGACAAAGCAAGGAGATTTTTAGTTGGGGAATTCTAACTGATCAACTTACCTGGCTCTAATATAGTTTGAAACCCTGCAAGTAGTAAAATAATCGAAATTTGGAATGAGTCACATTGATTAAGATTTATAGATAATGGGAAGCTGTGGTAACGTAGTGGGCTTATGACCCTTTTTGTTTCTTTCTCCTTTTTGTGTGTGAGTGTGGGTGTTTTTTTTTTTTATTATTTCTTATTTTCTACTATTTTTCCTTTTTCTTTTTGGCTACTTTTATCTTACTTTTTTTAAATTTTAAAGTTAGTTGGCCTTATTATACTTAAATGCTTGTTAAAGAATTATGCCGGGCATGGGACCTGCGAAGCCGTAAGGGGGTTAGGGAGGGGGGATTATAGGGGGGAGGGGGGAGGGTGGAATTACAGTTTCAATCCTTAGAACAATAAGAATTCACTTGTGTACTGCCGTTTTTTTTTTCTTTTTCTTTTTTTCTTTTTCTACTTTTATTGTAAAAAACAAATTGAATTGTATGGATACACCAAAGTGGGGAGAAGAGGGAAAGAGAAGGGAGAAGTAAAGAGGGAGTGAGAGGGAATGTAAGGAGGGTAAATGGAGGGAGGGGGAGATGTCTGAGGGGGAAGGGAAGTAGAAGAGGGGAATGTTGGAGGGGTGAAAGGAAAGTTGGAGGGGGAGAAGAGAGGGTGTATGGGGGAATGAAGTGTTATGTTGGGGTTTTTTTTTTTTTTTTTCCTTTTTTCTTTGCACAGTATATAAGTGATTGTACAAAATGAAAATGAAAATGAAAATGAAATAAAATATTTAAAATAAAAAAAAAAAATAAACGAATTAGAATATGAAAATATTTGCTTAAATGGGGATTATAATGCAATAGTGGAATTAAAAAAATGGACTATGAAAGCAAAAATAAAAATAAAAAAAATACATTACCCAAATCCTTTTTTGAGATGGTACTGGAATATAAATTACATGATATTTGGAGAGAAAGGCACAAAACAAGAAAGCAATATACCTTTTATTCAAACCCCCACCAGTCCCTATCAAGAATTGACTTGGATTTCATCTGGTCTATGTAATCAATTAGACAAAATTGAAATAGAAGTAAATGAGTGGGCAGATCATAATCCAATAAAATTAAGATGGAAAGGTCAAAGAAGAAGAAAAAGATGGATGATGAATTCAAATATTTCTAGAATAAATAAAAAAGAAGTCACCTCAATTCAAAATCTCTGGGACACCATGAAAGTATACACAAGAGGCCTTACGATTGCCTACATGGCGAGGAAAACTAGAAAAAAAAAAGAGCAACAAGAATGTATGCAAAAAGAACTTATGGAAGCTGAAGATGAACTACGGAAAGACCCAAAGAATAAAACTAAAAAAGAAAAAAGAGAGATGATAAAACATAAGATCAACTTAATAACTCAAAAGGAATTAACACAGAAAATTAAAGCGGCCAGACAAAATTACTTTGAACAAGCCAACAAACCTGGACGATGGCTGGCATACAGATTGAAGAATGAAAGAGAAAAAAGGATGATATATCAATTAAAAGTTGATGAGGGAAAAATTCAATACAAAGCAGAAGAAAAGAAGCATATTATTCATAAATACTTCGCAAAACTATACACGCAAGATAGTATGGAGGAAATCAAAATAAAACATTATTTAAACACAGAAAAGATAACACCAATCTCAAAAGAACAAAGGGAGGTGATAAACAGGCAAATAACGTTAGCCAAAGTGGAATTAGTCCTGAAAAACCAGAAAAATAATAAAACCCCAGGACCAGATGGAATACCGGTGGAGCTATACAAATATAATAAAATAATATTGGAAGAGCTAGGAGTGGAATGGAGGAAAGAAACAAGAATTAATAAAGGAATATAACAAAACTCAAAAATAATAGTTATGAGTAAAATAAGAGGGTTAAGAATGGTGAAATCCAAATGAAATATAATAGAAGGGGAAATAATATAAGGTGAGCGGTATCGATTAATAATTGCTATTAGAAAGAACAGGAATCTCCTGTTTGTATTGTATTGTGTAAATGTGGTGTACGTCTAAGTTTTGTGTGTTTGTATTTTACATGTTTGTTAATAAAAAAAATTAAAATAAAAAAAAAAGAAACAAGCGAAAGATGCTACTCAGCATCACTACAAGCTAACAGCAGACCCCACCACACCCAAGGTACTTGAGGCTGCAAATTATCCTACAGGATTAGCTTTCACGCCAGAGCAATATAGAAACCAGAGACTACTAAAAGATATAACTACCCAACACCTTTTCACCATAGCAATGCACAACCGGCTAATCAAGCCACCATAGACCTTCCAAGTTCCTTGTACAACATGAGCTAGTCACACAAGGACTTGAAAAGTTTAATGATCATCCTGAAAGCTATAGAGCCTGGTGATCTTTCTTCCAAAATGCCATCAGAGGCTTAGATTTGTGATGTAGTGAGGAGATAGCATTAATAATTAAATGGCTCAAAATTAAATCTGCTGAGCATGCAAAATGAATCAGGACCATAAGCATAAACTACCTCAAAACAGGCCTTAAAACAATCTGGGACAGACTTGATGAGTGCTATAGCTCAGCAGAAGCAGTGGAAAAAGCACTGTTCAAAAGATTTGATATCTTTCCCAAAATACCTAACAGCCTATCAGAAACTTAGGGAACTTGGCGACTTGGCGACTAATGGAACTTCAAATAGCTAAGTAAGAAGGGGACTTGCAAGGACTTGCATTCCTTGACATAGTCCAAGGTTTCAACCCCATTGTACAAAAGTTACCCTATAGCTCACAAGAGCAGTGGCTCCAAATACACATGGCTCCAAATACAAAAGAGAGTACAATGTTCCATTTCCCCCCTCCTCTGTTTTTGTGGACTTTGTGTCCCACAAGCTAAAACAAGAAATGATCCTAGCTTTGACTAGGGGGGAATGGCAGAGGAGCTGCTTTCAAGCCATTGGGAGAGATATCCAATCCAACTGCACACGTCCAGTTTCACTGACTGCAGGCTGCATCAAACTACACGAGGGAGGGAGCGAGGGAGAGAGCATGAGCGAGCCAGGGCCCTTCCCTCAAGCCTTTGTCCAAAGTTCCACACCGCACCAGGAAGATGAAGTTTGAATTCCTCCCCACCCCCTTCGACCCACGCGTACCTTTTCCAGCTGCTTCAGAGAGGGCTTCAATGCCGCTCTTGCCTCAGGTCCTCTGAAGAAGCTCCGCCCTCGCTTCCCTCTCTTTGACAAGCGCCTTGCAAATGGGGGCAGGACAGGGGAGCGTACTGGTAAGGGGGCATGGCCATGTCACTGTGGAATGGGTACGCAAAATTATGGCAAATTTCTGGCACCGGTATACCCATGGTGGTGCGTACTGGCCAGAACCCACCTCTGGTATGCAGAGACAGTTGACCTTGACAAAGCTCAAACATGAGCATCAGCATGAACAGAAGATGGTGAAAGCAAAATTCTTCTTTTTTTCCAGAATTCTCTTACATACCATTTTAAGTATACATTCACGTAATTATTATTATTCTTTACATTTGTCATTCTTATACATTTATTATTTCATTTAATAGATTATAATATACAATTTGGGTTGCTTTATTTTCCATCCCTTCCTCCTGTTGTAACCGCACTTTCTGGTAGTTCAACAATGCTATAAGTCCATAGCAATCTCCTTCCAGGGTGCTGAAGTTTCAGCTACCTTCTATAATAGTCCTGGTATTTTCCCTTGGTATCTTTTAGCTGCTGCACAAATAGGGCAGCTACCTACATAGTCTCCCTATGTTCTTTTTTAGTGATGGCCACCAAAATTGCCTTTTAATGAGGTGTTAAGTTTTCATAAAACCAAAGTGTCCAGCTAATTTGGAGTCGTGGCACCTTGCCATTAAATACAGTCTTTGGCTAGTTGGAAAATACAACCTCCCTCCCACCCAAGTTAAGTTATCTTTCATCAGGCAGCTGGATTTGTGGCTCAAAAACCATTCATTGGTGGCTAAAGCTTGTTTAAAAGTTTGGGTGGTGTCCTTGTCCGTAAAGTTTCCTGTTTTGCCTGGGATCTGGTGGTTACTTTAGCGGCTAGTTGATTGTTTTATATCATGGGTTTGATTACATCTGGATTCATACTATCGTATTGCAGTTTTGTGCCAGAAAATCCCCCCCCCAGGAGATATCTGAGCGTAAATTCAAACTGTTTTAAGTACTGAGCCCATCACACTTGTTTTGGGGAGAGTTTCCTTGGGGTCTTTAGGGCTTCTAAATTTTTATGATCCGTCCGGACTTCAAAAGGAATCTTATTCTCCTCTAGAAAATGCCTCCAGGTTAAAAGAGCCCATCGAACTGCATAATCCTCTTTCTCCCAAATGGCCCACCGTTGCTCAGATTCATTCGATTTTTTGGATGTGTAAACGCATGGTTGTAATTGGTCTTGCTCATTTTTCTAAAGCAGGACCGCTCCTATTGCTATATTGCTGGCATCTGCTTGTATGATGAACAGTTTCTCTGTGCCCAGGTGCTTTAGAATTGGCTCTGCGGAAAACAACAATTTAAGTTTTTCAAATGCAGCTTTGCATTCTATCGTCCAGTTCAGAGGCTGCTTCGGTTTCGGGATACCCTCTCCCATCGTTTTTAAAAGCTTGGTGATGGGGAGAGAAATCTGAGCGAAAGCGGGGATAAACTGGTAAAAGTTGGCAAATCCCAGGAAGCTTTGAAACTGTTTTTTTTTTTAAATTATTTTTTATTTTCAAAACAAACACAACACATCTTTCTTTACATTCTGTAGAAAGTGTATCAGTTGGTTACAAAAAGACTTTCGTGCATCTCTTCCACAGTCAACAAACATAATTCATATTAACTCAAGTATTTTAACTCAGATATTTATACATGTTACCATGATCATACCTCCATTTTAATTTGACTATAATTGTTTAAACATCCTTCATCATAAAGTATACCAAGATTTAATACATAACCAAATACTGGCATTTCATTTACTATTTCTAAAATCCTCCATTAACACTGAATCCTTATGTCCTATTCTGGCTAAACATCCATAATATTTAATAACAAAATTTTCTAATCGTCCTTTCCAAATCACTGTTTACAATTTACATCCAGTTTCCTTATGTTGTACACATACCTATATATACGTTGTTATCATTATCCCTCCTTTATTTAACTATATCCTGTATCATAACATTTTCCTAATAATCAAGACTTTAACTGTATCTAACTTAGTTCTTTTTTATTGACCTTTATATATAATCCAAAAGGATTTCTAATCTTCCTTTCATGAGTACCATTCAATATTCATATCCAATTATAACTTATCATAACACTAAACGTTGTATACATTATTATCATTATCAATTATTTATTTAACTATATGTATTGTCACTAAATTTCACTAAGTTTAACTAGTTTTAAATTATACTCTTCCATCTATCAACCTGTATCTTTCCAGTAGCAAAACAGTCTCATATCTTCTGCCATTGGTGGTGTCATTTCCTTAATCAACTTTGTATGGACTCCTCTTAGCAACTCCTTGCTTATAAAATCTCTCATGTAATTTCTATGCCCTTTTTCTGTTTCCTTAACCAGCTTATCTTTGATTGTCGGTAGTGTTATCAATGATATTGCTAATGAAATTTCTCTCTTTAAATCCATAAATTCTTTTATTTCTTCTTCTGTATCTTGCCATCTGGGGTAGATTTTCCCTTCATTTAGTTCCTCTTTCAGTATTTCACTCTTTCCATTTTCAAAGACAAACCAATCACCATAAATATCAGCAAATTTAATTTCTTTATATTCATTTTCCTCTTCGATTTTTAGGATTTTAACCACCACTTTTTCCACTTGATAAACATCCCCAACTTCTTCATCATATTTTGCTTTTAGATGCTCTAAGTCTTCCAACTTCTTCTCTATCCTTTCATATGTATTTGATAATTTCTGTATTTCTGAGAATATCTTTTGCAGACTTAAAGTTTTTTTCTGCTGTTGAAATTGTGCCATTATCTCCAGCTAACAAACACTGCTACTCTAGCTTGGAAGGTTAACAAGATTAAGCATAAATTCACAATAACATTTTATTTTTCCTTTCACTGGTTAAAGATATACTTCAAAGGAACATCTGTATGCTTTTCTTCTTATCACTCTCTATAAACAAGCAGTGAGACCTTGGAGTGCCAAGCCAGGATAATTAGTGAGAAAAGTAAGTGTTTCATTTCCAATACACAAACCTTCCAGCCTCCAAGTAGCAGTGTTATTGTTGCAATTTTCTTTGTTTCTTTTTGTATCTTTTTTGTATTTCATGTTAAAAAAAAGTCCGATATTTGAATGAGTTAGAAGAATGCCCACAGTAATGAAAGAGGAGAATTTTAGTCCATAGGTTACAAAGAATAATAAAAGAAAAAAATAGAAGAAGAAAACTTAATCCATTCGTTTTAAAAGGCTTGCATAAATTCCATTCATGAAGATAGCATTTAAAAAGTAAGATAACCCACAGTCCAAAACCATTCCAAATTTAATTCTGCCACTTATTTCTTCTGCTCTACAATTTAAATTAATTTTAAATTTTTTATAGGCAGTCTCTTTTTAAAATTCCTCAACAGCTGGAAACACTTTCTCTTTCTGTATCCTTCTGCTTTGGAACAGCCCCGACTTCATCAGCCTGATGGCTGGATTTTTTGTCGCTGGTTTGAAGAACTTCTCTTGGATTAATCAGGGACTTTGTGATGTCCCTGAGTTCAGCAAGACGTATTCTTTCTGTTCACCATTTCTGCGGGACAGTTTAGGTCTGTTTCGACCACCCAGCGGCAAAAGTATCGACGGCGATCTCAGAGCATTGAGATCGCACGATGTCTTGTTGTGACATTGGCTCCTCTTCTCAAGCTTTGAAACTGTTTACGTGTTCTGGGTGGTTTCCAGTCAAGTACTGCCTGCACTTTTAAAGGGTCCATTACTATGCCCTGATGTGAAATGCAGTACCCTAAGTAATCAATTTTTTCTTGGTGGAATTAACATTTGGACAGTTGAGCATAAAGTTTGGCAGAACGAAGTTTGTTCAGAACTGCCCAGACTAGTTTTATATGTTCTGCCTTGGTCTCAAAATATAGCAAAATGTCATCTAAGTATACCTAACAGCCCTTATATAAATGCTACTGTGACACTTCGCTTATTAATTGCATAAACACTGCAGGGGGCCCTTGGAGCCCAAATGTGAGCACTTTGAATTGATAGCCACCAAGAGGGGTGTTAAATGCTGTTTTCCATTCATCTCCCTCCTTAATTCTGATACGGTAGTAAGCCTCCCTTAAATCCAGTTTTGAAAAAAAAAATTGTGGCTTCCGATGCCTCGCTGTAGAGGCTCAGTGGCAAATGAAGCTGGCTCCCCCCCTGCTATTGACCCATCTAGTTGGCAAAAAGCTATGGGGCTTTTCAGCTTCCTTACATTAATCCTCAACTTTCTTACCAGGGTTGGGCTGATCAAACAGCGGGTGCACCCTGAGTCCACTAAACCTGAGATTTTTATCCCCCTCTCCCAGGTGGGGATAAACAGTCTTAGGGGGAGGTTAAGCAGTTTAATTGGTTTGCTTACCAGTGTTTCGTCATCTGGATTGCTTCTGGACGAGTATGGTTCCTCCTGCTGAGAAGCTGGGGTTTCCTCCTCAATGGGAGAGGGGGAGATTCTATGATCTCCCTGCTCCTCAGGGCCGTTTCCTTCCCATGCTGGTCAGGTTTCGTAGGTCCCCCCCCCCCCCCCCCATAGGCACTCTGGTTTCCTAGCTGGTGCTTATAAACAGCATTCTGCAGCTCAATGCCCCTCCATTTCCACACTTGAAACTGTCTTAGGTTTTCGGAGAAGATGCCATTTGTGGACTGAAAGGCTCTTGCTTCCATTGGGGTGGGGATTTCTTCCACATTCACCCAGCTCGGTACTGGTTTCTGGCCATGTCAATCTCTGCCTCTTCAGCAGTGAGATACCACTCATGTAAGTGGTTTGGTGCACCTCGGGCCACGCAAGCATTGTAGAGATCATCACTCAGCCTGTCCTTGAACCAGCTTGGCCAGTTTACATGACACACTTGGTCTCAGAATTCTTCGGTGTACTCTGCCATTGGCCGGCGTCCCTGCTTCACAACTTTATTGTGGTCATGTGCTTTGCGGTCTGTGAGGGGGTCCTCGAAACGTCATTGCACGGCCATCATGAAATGGTCGAAGTTCCGCAGTTCTGACACAGCGGCATCATGTAGGGTCACCATCCATCTGGCAGCAGCTCCTTCACACCCGTATTCTTGCATGTAGATGAGCATGTGTGCCACAAAGAATTCCAATTTTTGGGGGTTCCCATCAAACTTCACGCCAAGGGAAGGAGGTTTTGGGGTTGGTTGGGAGCGCCCCCCCCAATCGATGCGACAATAGGGGGGAGGGTTTGCTGGTTCCTAGCTGTTGCTGTTGTGCCATCTGCTTGATCAGCAGGGCCCAGAGGGGGTTTAGCTCTCTTGGCATCATCTGCGGTTGCTGCCCTTCCAATGCCTCTTGGTTGCTGTTCCTGCTCCCCCCGGATGTTGAGATTTTCCAAAATCTCCATCACCAACAGGGTTACATGTCTCTTCAGGCAATCCTCTCTCAGTGAGGCTTCATTTAGCTCCTCCTGGTCAGAGGGGGCTTCTAGCTCCAATTTCTATCCTGGTTTTTGGTTACCACAGGTGAGGGTGACTCCTCTGGTCCTCCCATCACCGCCGTCTTTTGTCCCGATGCCGATTGACCAGCGGGGCTTTTTGGGGTCCTCCAGGCTCACCTCTTCCTCTCTGACAGGGTACATGGAGCAGGCCTCTGGTTTGGTGGGGGGGGTTGACATCTCCCTCCAGCATTCAGTTATTCGCTGTTGTGCTTGGACATGGTTTATAGGGTCCCCTTGGTAGAGCAAATGTTGCCTCTGCGGGTTGACCGTTTTGTAGAGATGTTGCTTTATGTAAGGGCTCTTATCCTAACTTAAGAAAGTGAAGACTCTTGAAATGGAGTATTTCAAAGAATCCTTTTATTAAGAAGAATGGAAACCATTAGAGTCAAAGCAACATCTGAATCCGCTTAGGCAATGCAAGTAGAATTAAAGCAGTAGAGAACCCTCCCATTTGTTAAAATGCAGATTCTAGCCAATACATCAGTGTGAAGATGTATCCTTTATCAACTGCCCTGAGAGCTGAATAAACATACATTCCCATGGCTATCTTCCATTACACAGTAAAGTGCAATGTCCCAGATGGCCATCATAAACGTTCCCCCAAAGGTGATGGGATCACAGGCATTTCAGTGCCAGGAAACCAGCCAAGAGGAACATGTGTGACAAATTTCGAGTTTATAGGCTTAACAGTTCTAGAGATTTCATGATGAGTGAGTGGATTTGGCTTTTATATATATATAGATTCTATTCATTGATATTAATTGCTCTCACAGTATGTTATTTTGCATGGCTTCCTTGGTTCCTAATTTACTCTTCCATGAAAAGGTGCACTTTTTCACAGCTGTCTAAACACATGTTAGACAGAGAATCATTTATCTCACTTTTACAAACACTTTTTTCATATAATTTGTTCTGCTGCTTCAAATTCTGGATTAAAAATTTAAACTTAGCTCAATAATACAGACATGCTTCAGTTTTTTCTCCTGCATCATAGTGACAATAGAAAGATTATGAGAAATTTATGGAAATGCAATGAACTATCAGTCTTTTCCTTGTTTAAAATGGTGATAGTTATTTGACAAATAGCCAAGATTTCTTCGCCAAATCTTTCCCATTGTGACAGGTGCTAAAAAATCTGGACCTGTTAATGAGTTTGCCTATTAGTTGCACTTAACAATTTAAGTGCATTGTTTGATATTTTTTTTCCAGCAAAAAAGATTATGAACTCCCAGCTGTTCATGCTTTCCTGGATCAGTAGGAAGTTTACCTCCTAGCTATTCAAATGCACTGATGCCACCAGAAACTTATAGGAAGATTTAAGAGCTACAGTATTTCTAATTTGTTTTTAAAAATGCCATAAGTAACACTCAGCTACTTTTAGGAATCTTCCTTAGTAAATATATTTATGAAGATGATATTAAATGAGTATCCTACTACCTGACTATTCAACTCATTATTCATATTTTATAGCACTATGTTTTGATTAAATTATGCTAGTTATTATTCAGCTTTATCAGACAGATGACAGTCTGCCCTTCAAAACAGAGTTAGAGTTGGAAGCTCGACATAGTTTCCTCCCTATAAGACTTGCATTAAATTGCTCAGAAGGGCTTGCCCCTTAACAATAAAACAGATTTCCTGCGTAAATATAGTAATAAATAATAAAAACAATTTAATATTGATATAAAAATAGACACATGCTTTTACAGAATGGTCAAATCTGTAAGGTCTTACCTCTCCATTTTTCCCAAGAAAGCAGGACTCTTGAAACTGCAGTTGTTCCAAAAAAAGCTTTTATAGAAAGGTTCTGATCTTGTAGGCAAGAACTGAAGCTTCTCACTTAAAACCAGCTATTTAAAGCAATGCTAATCAAACCCCTCCCACACTACATCATTTCAGGGAAACAGAAACACAGTAATGCAAGAAACAGAAACTTCATATACAGATCACTCCATTCCTTCCCCCATTCCTCCCACCAAAATGCCAGCATCCCTCAAGGAATATCTGGGACCTGACATACAGCCCCCTCCCCTAGAAAAAGCAGGAAGCCCATCTGAAAGAAAACAAAAGAGGGAAGGGGAGACAAAGGAAACATAAAATCAATTAGGTTTGTCAGGGTACAATTGATGAAATATATGTACCAACCCTTGGCAGTCCATAGTACAATTCAGTGGTTGGCTAGGTTTCGCTTTATGTACCCCCTTGGTTTTTAAGAGATTTGTAATCAGCAATGCTATTTGGGAAAAATGGGATAAACTGCCTATAAAAGCTAGCGAACCCCAAGAAGCTCTACAATTGTTTGCAAGTATGGCGGGGGGGGGGGGTGTTCCACACTCAAGGACTGCTCTGACTTGTGCAGGGTCCACCCCCTGTTGACAGATTCTGTACCCTAGGTAATCTATCTTATCTTGGTGAAAATCACATTTGGAGAGTTTGGCAAACAACTTAGCTACCCTTAATTTCTTCAAAACCTCCCACACCAATTTAACATGTTGAGTCTTAGTTCCAGTGTAAATCAACATATCATTAAGATAAACCAAAACTCCCTTATACAAGTGCTCATGTAGCATCTCATTAATTAGCTGCATGAAAATGGCGGGTGCCTCTTGGAATCTGAATGGCAAAACCTTGAACTGAAAACATCCCAATGGACAATTAAACACTGTTTTCCATTCGTCCCCTTCTGGGATCCTGATCCGGTAATAAGCCTCCCACAAGTCTAGTTTCACCAGAACGGCCAACATGTCCTTCATTAAGGGTAGGGGATAAAGATTTTCCTTGCAAATAGCATTTAAATTCCTATAATCCACACATAAACATAACAAGCTGTCATTCTCCCAGAATAGATGGGGATGGCCACCTTGGATCTTGCCAGTTCGATGAACCAATGCTCAAGATTTTTATGTATGAATTGCTGCAGTTCATGCAGTTCCAGTCATCATGTAAAATTTTGGCTTAGGTAGTCGTCCCACTGTAAAAACTCGATGGCAAAATCTGTAGACCTATGGGGGGAGGAGAGTTCATATGAGGCTGCTGTTTTGAAAACATTCATCAAATCATGGAATTCCCTGGGGATGCCCAATAGGGCTCCATTCACCACAGCCACAGTTACCTCCTCACGTTGTGGTATTTCAGTCTGGTGGGGTTCCTGGTTCCAAATTAACTCATCATTAGGAAATTGGAGGGTTCCCTCTGTCCAGTCCACCCTAGGGTTCCATTTCTTTAACCACATTAGCCCCAGAACTAGGGCCCAGTCCATCCCTGATGCCACAATGAAAGCAATGGCGTTGGAGTGATTTACCATTGTTAGTTTGAGCAGTTCAGTGGCAAATGTGGCCAGGGCACCCCCTGCAATGGATCCATCAAGTTGGCAAAATGAGACTGGGGTCTTTAGTGGCCTTAATTGCCCAGTTGTCTGACCAGAGTTGAGCTTATTAGGTTTCTCGTGCACCGAATCTAGCAATCCTTAAATCTCACTTTTGTCCTTGTTACCGGAATTATAGGGGTTGTAAAGGGTTCGACAACCCCACTCACCAAATGGTCTTCTTGGTCATTCTCCAGATGACTGGGTTCATCCAATGGAGGGGTTGGAGATCCTCACACCGTAATTGGTTCCAGCAGGAACTCAATGACTGCATGGGTCTTCCAGGCAATATCTTTGGAACAGGATGGTGGCTTTGAGGGTTTTCCTCTGACCTGCTTCTCTCCCTTTTGAGTGGACATTCTCACACGACACTCATTTGAACAGTGGCCTTCATCCCCACAATGGAAGAAGGCAGCTGAATGTGGTGGGGCAGAGAGAGTTTTGTGTTGTGGCTCAACAGCGGCCGGCTGAGCTGTTGCTGGAATCTGACAGTGGTGAACACTATGGGACATGAGATACAATCTTAAGTCACGTCTTGTGTATGGTGTCGATGGGCCAAGTCAGCGATGTGAGGCCCCCCCCCCCAGGTCTGCTCCAGCCTTTGAAGACACTGGAGAGACCCTGGGGGGCATTTCTATGGACTTTCTGACAGACTTGCCTCCGTCTTCTGGATTTACCACAGTGTTCGTGGTGGTGAACATGCTGACGAAGATGGCACATTTTATCCCATGTCTAAAATTACCAACAGCCCGCGCCACTACCCGCATGTTTATCCAACATGTTTTCAGGCTGCATGGCCTACCTGATAGGGTCATGTCAGACAGAGGAACGCAATTTACAGCCCAGTTTTGGAAAGGGCTGATGAAGGCCTTGGATATAAAAATCTGCTTGTCCTCAGCATACCACCCAGAAACTGACGGAGGGACAGAGAAAGTGATCGGGATCTTAGAGCAGTACCTGAGTTGTTTTGTGAACCAGCAGCAAAATGATTGGGCAGACTACCTGGCAGTGGTGGAGTTTGTGTTCAATAACTCGCAGCACACATCCACGCAAATGACGCCCTTCTTGGCCAATGTAGGGTATCATCCTTGGTTCTTTCCCCTCCCCTTGGGGTTCTTTCCCCAATCGAGTCACTGGTCCCTGCAGCTAAGGACTTTCTGTCAGAACTACAGGCGGTCCATCAAGTGGTGCAACGATGGCTGGATAAAGCCAAGGAGGACTATAAGAGAGTCGCGGACAGATCTCGGTGTGCAACACCGGCATTGACTGTGGGGGATCGAGTGTGGCTGTCCACTAGACACCTTCCATCAGACCGGACGGTCAAGAAGTTAGACCACCGTTACCTTGGCCTGTTTCCTGTTGAAGCAGTCATCAATCCGGTCACCTGGCGTTGCCACATTCGATGCAAGTCCATCCGGTCTTTCATCAATCTCTCCTTGTTTCTGAAGCCAGCTTGTCCTCTTCACCGACCAGATCATCCCCAGCTTCGTGGTGATGAGGAGCCGCCCGAGTACAAAGTTGCCAGTATCCAGGATTCCCGATGGCTGAAAGGACGGTTCCAATACCTGATTGAATGGAAGGGCTATGGGCCGGAGGATTTTACCTGGGAGGATACGACCTCCGTCCATGAACCTGCTTTGGTGCAGGCCTTCCATGAGCAATTCCCATCTAAGCCACACCCTGAGTGTCAGACCCGGGGGAAGGGCCCTGCAGTGAGGGATAGTGTTGTGGCATAACAGCGGCCAGCTGAGCTGTTGCTGGAATCTGACAGCGATGAACTCTATGGGACTGCCCTGGAGGCTGAGGAAGACTCTGGGGGGTGTTCGGAGTCAGAGCAGAGACTAGAGAGTCCTGTTGGCCACCAGATGGCTTCTGAGTCAGGGAGCAGTGATGAAGAACAGAGAGAGGCTGTCCCTGACATACGTATGCGTAGGGTTGAGAAGAAAAGGGAGCAGCTTTGGAAAAAGGCTCAAAGAAGGAAATAGGGAACAGGTGGCTACTGATTGGCCCCTCCCGGAGAGCTTATAGGTGGGGCAATGGGAGGGGAATTTTGCAGGATACAACAATTTATTAATCCAGGCGTAGTGAAAGAATTTCGTGAGTCCAAGCCTTGTTTTCATAGAGACAATTTTCTGGGCTCCTAGCCAAGGGGTTGCTTATCTTCCTCCTTAGTTGTGGCAGACAGCCAAATCTGCGTCAGTATAGATTAGAGGCTTGGGACAGAACAAATTTAGTTTCCTCCCTTCTCCCTTCTGGCAGGGATCTCTTCCAGGAGCAGTTTGTGTGGTCCTGGATTCAACCTTGGTCAATTTCTACTTCCTCAGCCAAGACACACTCACTGTGCAGGCAGACTGGAGCTCCACAGGCAATGCATGCATTGTACAGGTCATCATTTAAGCCATCTTTGAACAACTCATGAGTATTTCCTCTGGCTAATCTACATTGTAAGTCAGATCACGAAACTCTTTGATGTATTCAGTGACTGGACAGTGTCTCTGTCTGTGCCTTATGTGGTCTCTAGCCTTGCAGTCAGCTAGGGGGTCATTAAATCTCTATCTCAGGGCTGTCATGAAACAGTTGAAGTTGCAGAGCTCTAGTGCATCTGCATTATGGAGGGCTCACCATCACCAATGTGCAGCTGATCCTTCTAGAGCCAGGGTGACAATCTTCAACACCTTCTGTAGGGAGATCCCTCCCATACTCCTGCATGTAGGTCAGTATGTGTGTGAGGAGAAATCCCAGTTGCTGGGAATTGCCATGGAATTTGATGCCAAGAGGGGGCACCTTCCGTTGTAAGGGTGGAAGCCTCCTCTAGTCGAGTCACAAGCCCTGCTTTGCATTGAGATGTCTCCTGGGCGGAGCTTCCATGGTGGAAATGAGTTCAACAGTAGCCACTGCAGTTTCAGCCAATGCCCCTGGTGTTGGGGATCCCTTTTGTTCATTGGTAGTTCCCCTTTTGTACTCCTAACTAGCCTGCAGCGCAAGCATGGATCTGCATGCCATAGGTGTCCTCCCTCATGAGGTTCATGGCTTCCCTCAGGAGTTGGTTGGGCTGGTCTGGGGCTCCTTCCTGTTCATCATTGTCATAAAGGTCTCCCATCTCCTGCTTCCAACCAGGACATTGGCTGCCACAGGTGAGGGTGTCATCTTTGGTTCTTCCACCCTAGCCTTCCATCTTCCCAACACCGATGGACCACCTTGGCTTGACAGGTGTTTGAGGCAATATTCACCTTGACCCAGGCCTTGAGGGCCTCAATTGAGATTTTTTTGGGGGTGGGGTTCTTCCCCTGAGTAGGCATGGTGTGCACAGTCCCCATGGTATGGCTGTTACCTCTCTCGCTTAACCAGTTTGCAGGTCTTGCCTAATGTAAGGTCTTGCCTCTCCAATCTTCCCAAGAAAGCAGGACTCTTGAAACTGCAGTTGTTCCAAAAAGAGCTTTCATTGAAAGGTTTGTGATAACAAGAGATCTAGACAAGAACTGAAGCTTCTCACTTAAAACCAGCTATTTAAAGCAATGCTAACCAAACCCCTTCCACACTACATCATTTCAGGAAAACAGAAACCTCATATAGAGATTAACAGAGTAATGCAAGAAACAGAAACTTCATATAGAGATTAGCACAGTAATGCAGGCAACAGAAACAGAAACTTCATATACAGATCACTCCATTCCACCTACCTTCTTCTCACCAAAATGCCAGCGTCCCTGTACAAATATCTGGGACCTGACAAAATCATTCCTTCATTTTCTGTGCAACATGCAGTGTTAAATCATTCTTCAGCAGAAAGAGATTTATTCATTCAAAAAAATTAAGTGCCATTTATTTCTTGATAGGATAGTGGTTATTTAAATATCAACACAATTATTCTTCATTGAAAAGGAAACCATCTCAGTTGTTGATGTCATAATTAGAAAATGAAACATCTGATATATCAAATCAAGGCTAGTTAATTTAACATCTTATTTTCTTCGCTGGCAACTAAGAAGTACTCTAGGAGTTCATAAGCAGATGGATTTCCATCATTCTTTCAACAGACTGAAGAAACATAGTATGTGGTGCTGGAAGTATCATCTCTGGATCCTCTTCCCTATTTTGATAATGTTAAATATGTAGAATGTTATAAAACGTGTAGTAGTTGCAGAATTGATTGAGACAGTTAAGAAAATAGAAACAAAATTCAAAATCAAATTATTTGAATAATTAGATTAATGGATTGAAAGTCATAGAATGAAATTTAATGGATGTCAATACAGTTATTCATATGGGAAACAAAAATGAAATGCACAGGGATACCTAGGATAGGGATGCCTAGATAGTACTTCCAAAAATGATCTGGGGGTAATAATTGATTGCAAAAGGAATACAGGGCAGCAATCTAAATGTAATTTTAAATTTAATTTTAAACTCAGTCAGATGACTATAATTTTCAGATCTCGGACCTGTGGTTTTATTGTGGAAGTCGTGGCATTCCATTAAGCTCAGAGCCAATAATGTAGTCTTCAATGGTCTTAGGTTTTGAGCAAAGCACAATCTTTTAAAGCATTTTAGAGTAATTTTGTTGCTCGTAAAGATTGAAAACTTTCAGAACTACAAATCAGGTTGTATTTGCTGGGTAGGTTCTCTTTCAATCATTTAACAAAGAAAATTATGAGGTTAAAATTTTATGCATTAAAATATTTTTGTGGAGAATATGCAGTAACAGGATGATTACAGTATTGATTTTAGAAGGTTTTAAGTGGCTTGGAGGCTTTAATGTATTTGAATTAAAGACTTTGAAATTAATTAAAAGAATCCTTTCTCATGGTAAATCACTTTTTTATACCTAAGCAACTGTTATCAGAACAAACTGATGACTTTGAAATTTGGATAGTAAAGGGCATTAGCACAAAATAAATAATACTATTTTAGAGGACATTTTTGATGATGGGGTAAATATGTAATTATAAAGTTATCTGCAATTATAGAGTTGGAAAACAATATTGATGAGGAGCAAGCAAGTTCTACTGAGTAAAACTGAATTTAATGTGGATTAAAAATAATAGTTTATAAGAAAGAAATGGAAACAATGAATTTTAAGAGACAGGTATTTCAAATATTCCAATACTAAATTCAATAAATAAGTACACTGATGAATTGCTACAATCATTTAGTGAAATAGAACTAGATGTGTCAACAGAGATGTAAACAAACTGCTAATTATTGCAACAACTTGATAAAATTTAGATTTAGAATCTACATTTCTTTAATTTAATTAATTAAAATGTAATTAAAAACAAATAAGTTCTGATGTCTTATAAACATAACATAACATAACATAACATAACATAACATAACATAACATAACATAACATAACATAACATATATTCTTGTAATGCTACGGTTAAAAAATAGTCAACATGCTGGATGGTGAGATTGAAGTTCTGCCAGATTATTTGTGTTTCATAGATTATAAACTGTCAATTTGTAAAGCGTTACCATGACTATTATCAAGTTGACATTGGAGGGAGGATTCCATGCATACCTTCGGCCACAGTTGGATCTCATATTTCTACAACTTCATTGGTGGATATGATTTATGACACAGACTGAGGGAGGGGAGAGTTAGGGGTAAAGTGCAAAGACCATTAACCGGATATAAGTTTTGGCTCCACAGAAGAACATGCAAAAATGTGATCCTAATAAATGAATGGATTTCTTTTGAACTTTGTCTCGAGGCTCGTAAATTAATTAGGTCATCTTTTGGAAACTTCACATAAACATTGAAAAAAAAAGGCTGAGTTTCAATTGCACTATTATAGCCACCCTCTTCCTTTTTTTATCATACCTTGAGGATATCTTTAAGACCTTGTAATCTTAAGGAAAATTAACAATAGTACAAGATATTGCTACATAGTAGTATGAAGAGTTGTAGGTTCTACAGTTGCAACTTGTAATGAATACAGTAGGATTTTTCCTTTTTATTTACCCAGGTTCTTTTCCTAACACTACTTTATGAAATGTAAAACATAATTGATTACTTACAAAATAAATACTCAAGAAATCATCAATTTAAGCTCATAAAAAGCTTCATTTTTGTATAGATATGTTGGAAGAAATATCCATCTGGTTCAGTTCCAAGTAGGGAGAAACATGGAAACATGGAAGCTGATTGGAAAGATGGTTTAATGGTGAAACAAAACCACCAAGCATGTGTGATTTTGGGTAGCTGACCACTTGATTTGTTTAGTACGTGGATTTTTATACAGTTTGTTCTATAGCATTTTGAAATTTAGAGGCTTGTTTTGTGTATTTTGTTATTTGATTTTAATTAGTTTCTCTCGCAAAGCTTGGCAATTAGTTGGGGGTTTTAATCAGTGGTGGGATTCATTTTTTTTTCTATTGGTTCTGTGGGCATGGCTTGGTGGGTGTGGCATGTCTTAGTGGACATGGCATGGTTTGGTGGGTATGTCTTGGTGGGCGACTCCTACTCCATGCAAGGAGACCCAGCTTTGTAACCCAGGCATCCTCAGCGATAGGATGGGAGACCACCAGGAGAGGTGAGGAGGAAGAGACAAGGGGGTGGCAAAAAGGCAGCAGAACTGCTGGTGGCTGAGTACTAAACTTTCCTTCCTTCCTTCCTTCCTTCCTTCCTTCCTTCCTTCCTTCCTTCCTTCCTTCCTTCTTTTTCCTTCCTTCCTTTTCTTCTTTTAACTTCCCTCTTCATTCTCCTTTCTTCTTATCTTCCCCTCTTTCCTTCTTTTTCCTTCCTTGCTCCCTCCCTTACCCTTTTTCCTTCTTTCGCTTTGTCTTTCCTCTTTCCCTTTCTCCTTTCCTGTTCCTTCTTGGATGCTCAAATGCAAAAAGGGGAAACATTTCTCCTTTTGTTTTGTTTTGCTTTTAGTTTGTTTTACTAGACCTCTGCCAGTGAAAATGGAGCTCGGTGGGGGGGCACATTACTCCCCAAAAATTTGCAGCCTATGAACAAATATCTAATTGATAATTTCAAAGCAACATATGGTTTTCTATTACATGTAGAAAGTAATATATAATTACAATTAATAGGAATTACTAAATTGCGAAAAGTCTAAAAACCTAAAATTTGATAACTAACACCTAACAAATCTTTACATATTAAAAATGGAAGACCAAGCAAGAAAAATACCATTAAGAAATGTTACTATGGTTTTAAAGCTAGTATCTTTGCAGAACCTTTGTAGTATCATCAAAAGTTATTAGATCAGTGTCACTGTTCGTATAGGTTAGATTACAGCCATACGTTTTGGCAAAGGAATAAAACAAATAAATAAACAAAGAAGCTATTTAAATTCTAATCCCAGTAAATGGCAAGTTTTAAACATAATTAGAACAGAGTTAAGAATAAGAATTTTTTTTTTGTTAAGTTATACTCTATAAGCACAAAAAGTTTTACCCATGGTTGTTTGTGCCACTTGCAAAATACATTTAACACTACTAGATTAGTTTACTTTTTACTGTTTTTTTATTGTTTTAGACATTAAAATTCTAATAGCAATAACTTCCTACCAGAAAATACTTATTAATTTTCCACTTGTTACATGCATTTCCTGTATAAATATAATTATTAAAAAGTTATTGAACTGTATTTTTTCAACAAACAGCCACATTTAATTATTGATTTCTTTGTTATTTATTTAAAATGCCATCCTAAAGAAAGTGAAAATTAATTTATACTTTCAGGAACACAACTTTATACAATATGGAATATAACAATAGTGAAGATAGATAGATAGATAGATAGATAGATAGATAGATAGATAGATAGATAGATAGATAGATAGATAGATAGATAGATAGATAGATAGATAGATGATAGATATATTCACCCCTCTTAAGTAGAATAACTGTAGCATGTCTGCGGCCGTATCCATTTTCAACATAGCAGGAGTAATTTCCAAGATCCCCTTCTTCCACTGAATCAAGAATTAATGAGATGGAAACTTCTTGTTCTCCAAGATGTTCTTTAAGGATTCTAATAAAAAGAAAAATATTTTGTTGAAATATTTTTGCTTACTGAAAAATTGTTGAAAAACAATATTTTTGGAAGGAATCGAAGGAATCTTAATATGATCTTTATTTTAAAAAAAGTACATTGATGTAATTAAACCACTAGTTTACCTTATTATCAATATATATTTATACACATCTGTAGATGCTAATGAGATCTGAATTAAATTGATTTTTATAAACATTTTTTTTGCTAAAATATCAACAGTTGTTCTTGTTCCATAACTATCTTTTAAAACCCTTTTTAAGATTAAAAAAATTGAACCAAATAGAACAGGTTTTGTGAAAACAATTACCTAATTTTTTTTGCAATTAAGGTGAAATATATTCTATTTTTAAAAAATAAAATATATTTCTGGATTATTCCATTTTTAAAGATTAAGTAACAATGTTAATATTCTCAGAAGATGGATGCATTTCTTTGAGTAATTTAGGAGAAATAATTTTCTTTGGAAATTCATACTTTGTTTATAATTCTTTATGCACATAATACTTGTTTGTTTGAAAACAACATATATCCACAAATATAAACACCAAAAGAAATTACCACTATTTCCAAAGATTAAGAAACATACCAATGAATATCACAAAAGGATTTTGTGTAAGTAATCAATTTATAATAGACACACACACCCATGGACACACACACACAATTTATCATGTAAATAGTTTCTAAACATTTTACAGTTGCTGAATCTTCATTCTTGCTTCAACATTAGATTCTAAAACTAGCAGTTTTGGAATAATTGCATATAATTTAATTTAATTTAATTTATTGAATTTATAGGCCGCCCAATCCCGGAGGACTCCGGGTAGCTTACCCAGAATAAGAAAAGAAAAAAAACAAAGAAACAAAATAAAAATAAAGATTAAAATTCTCCAACACGCATACATTTGTATGAAACATCAATTTTCTATGCCATTCTCAATAATCATCCTGCAAAAGAACAAGGCTCAGATGATTTTGTGCTCTGTAATAATGTCTATTCCTCTTTTAAATAGTATTTTATTCATTTAAGAAAAGTAGAAATTAGTCTTGACAAAACATATGTATATATATTTTTTACCTAATATCACTCTCCCAAACCCGACTTTCATCCAAATCCTCAATAAACTTTTCGCCTTTCATCCAATACATTAAAGGACTGACTTCTCCACTGTATCCAAAGAATGCTCGACAAGTTAGATTAGGAGAATGGCCTGGAGAAAAGCATTAATAAAGAAAATACATTAGACTCGAACTGGTAAAACTAATGTATTACTGGGTTGACAATAAAGTAATAGTTTATCATATAAATCTTACATTACATGAAAGTTAACTTTAGGATTCTTATGTATTACAAACATTTTTGACCAAATTATGAGCATAATACATGCTCAGTAGAAGAAAGTTAGGGTGGAGGAGGAAGGAAAGAAAGGAGAAAATATCGGGGTCATTCCAAACATAAAATTAATGAATTCCTAAATGAATGTTATAGAACAATTTTACATAATAAATGTCACTTCTCTTGCATATGTTTAATGTACTTGAAGATACACATTATAAAAGAAATCAAATATGGAAGTTTTTATGCATTAGTCCCAAAATATTTACAGCCTATGACCAAATATGTAATTGATAATTTCAAAGCAATATCTGATATTTTAAAATAATGCAAGCCTATTCTTTCTACTCAATATACACATACCTGAAGCAACTAAAATATTATTTTATTGACAATTATTCAAAAACAAATTAGTTATTTGGTTTCCTTTAAACAAAAAAACCCACATTTATATATTGTAAGACACCTTCAAAGTCCATAAAATGTTTTTAAAAATCAAGAAACTCAATATTTTATTTTATTACTAGTAAGAAAAAATAGTTGTTATGGGAAGTGGCTAGATCATCCAAGGCCTGCAAGTATAGTTAACTAGCTCAGCGACAACTTCTGCCTAGATCATTGCATTTCCTGACATGTTATTGGGTAAAGTGACCAGATTTTAAGATGGGTAAAGCGGGACACCATTGAGGGGCGGGCGCTCGGAGCACCTGAGCTGTAAAGAAAAGCCTTCCCCCGATTGCCTTCCCACAATGCCCCCCAACCCTTTCAAAAGCCACTCTCATCGCCAGCCTCTCCAAACCAGATCCCCGCCTGCCTCCCCTCGGCTCACCCAGACCAGGTTGCTGATGGCGGCTTGCTCGGCATGGCTGCAGGGAGAGCGGCACCCGAGAGAAGCGGGCAAAAAAAAAACTTCTGATGGCTGAGCCGCTTGGCCCGAGACCAAGCCTCCTCCTCGCTGTGCTGCTGCCGCCGGAAAGGCCCCCTGGCTGAGGCTGCCGGATGGCTGTCGCAAAAACATCGCGCGTTGGCGCGTGCACACGCAAGAGGAGAGGAAGCCTTGCCCTCTAAAGGCCACATCGGGAATGACACTTCAGAGAAATAAAAACTTTTTTTTAACGGCGTCCTTTTTAAAATTGATGATTCAGCGTCTTTTCTTTCTTTTGGAAAAATTGGGACTTTTTGAACACGCCGCAGGACACGGGACAAATTTTGAAAAATCGGGACTGTCCCGCCAAAAGCGGGACGTCTGATCACCTTATGTTGGGTACTCCTCTTCATTTGCTTTATTTTGCTTGCTGTCATCTGAATGTCAGGTTTTATGGAAAGAGTAAAAGAAGTGAGTTCCTCATTTTGTCAAGTTCAACTTCATCCCAGAGAACTGTGAGACCCAGTTCTCAGATTATCAAAGCAGCATGAAACTGTGCAGCTAAAAATGTCACTAGAACTATTATTAGATTAAAAATAGTTGATAAATACAAAGCATGCACAATCGCATGTTCAAGTGTGCAAAACACATACATATTTGCAGAGTTCAAACTATTCAGTAATGAGAAAAGAAAACACACATGAGTATGAAACACCATTAAATATCACATTCTATCAATCAGTATGTGGTGCATAGTCAGTGGTGGGTTTCAAAATTTTTTAGAACCTCTTCTGTAGGTGTGGCCTGTTTTGTGGGTGTGGCTTGGTGGTCATATGACTGGGTGGGAGTGGCTTGGTGGTCATGTGACTGGGTAGGTGTGGCCAAGTTGGAAAATGTGGTGAAACTCACTTAACAACGCTCTTGCTTAGCAACCAAAATTTTGGGCCCAATTGTGATAATAAGTTCTTTCTTTCTTTCTTTCTTTCTTTCTTTCTTTCTTTCTTTCTTTCTTTCTTTCTTTCTTTCTTTCTTTCTTTCTTTCTTTCTTTCTTTCTTTCTTTCTTTATGTCCCTCCCTCCCCTCCTTCCTTCTTTCTTAGCTCTCTCTCCAAATTTCTTTCTTTCTCTTTCTCATTCTCTCTCTCTCTCTCTCTCTCTCTCTCTCACACACACACACACACACACACACACACACACACACACACACACAGAGACACACACACACACACACATTTCCCTCATGACTGCCACTGACAGCTCTCAAAGAGAAGGAAGGACTCCTGCCTTGGGAAGGGGTTGGACTAGATTACCTCCATGTTCCCTTACATGCTGCTAGGTCTACTCTACACATATATGTTCTGCTCTGTGCCAGTTAAAACTGTTTTGTGTTTGTGTGTGAAGGGATGTTCTTTTCCAATTTTTATTTTTTTTATAATTTAATTACTTAAAACACACACTAATATATTTAGATAGCAAATGTAAAAACACTTCAATCATACAGTAAACAAAGGACTAAAAATTGAAATGTGGATTTGCAGAGCAATTTTTCTCTCTAGATATAAAGCTAAAGTCTTTCTTCAAAAATATCTACCACAAACTAATGTTCTTTTAAGGAGTGTTAAGAATTCCCTTTGAATAGGAATTTTCATGGTAGGTAGCTGGTGTAGGTGGCTACAGCAGACAACCAAAACAAATCCTTCCCATGATCAAGGTCATACATGGGTCAACCATTCATGGAATATTGCAAGCCCTCTTAAAGGCAGGAAGTGGTTGATATCTAGTTTCCCTTTCTACCATTCCTTAAGGAAAAATATATTTCCCTTTTTCTTTTCCTCAGGTAAAAGAGAAATCTGGAAGGACAACATTCTTATAAACATGGAATGGTTGATATACACCTGTAACAATATAATAGATAGCATAATGGAAAAAAACTCTGGGAATTAATTTTTATAGCAATCAAACCTCTCATGATCTATTTATCTATCCAAATAGATATAATATTAATAAAATAATGTGCTTTAATTTATGGATAGTTGGAGGGTATAATAATCTTACTCTTCATGGCAATGTATATTATGTCTATTATCAATCTAAATATAGATTTGGTTATACCAAGTAGACAAATAAAAATAACCTCCTGCTAGTTCTCATATTCCTGGTGACATTGAGCCAACTGAATGATTTACAGCTTCTTTTGAAAAGAGTCTCAAGTCTCCTCAGAACTGGGCACCAGTGACGTGCGGTGAGGTTTATGGCTGGTGAGACAAGCAGGCAAAAGCCGCCCTATGTCGGACACAGCACAGGGGCTTTGGTGGGCCTTTCTGAAAGCCCCGCCAAAGCCCCGGTGCTGTGTCCGACATAGAGGCATCCCACGGGATGCCTCTATGGTGGACACAGCACCGGGGCTTTCGGAAGGGCTCTACCACACCAAGGGAGAACCCATCTTTCTCCCCTCTCCTACAAAACAGCATCAGAAGGAGAAAGGGGCAGATTATATTAATGAAGACACCCCACACTTAAAGTGGTTCCCCTTAGACAGGAAACGGAAAATGATTATAAACATGCCTGCTGAATGGTCAGCCGCCTCACTTTAACAGTTTTGGGTTGCCGAAACATAAAAAATAAAGTGCCAGCACATGGGCCAGCAGAGGCGGGTAAAACACACACACACACACACACACACACCTTACAATAATACAATTACTTACAAATTACATTAATTTTGAATTCCTCCCCCTCCCTCTGACTCACATACCTTTTCCAGCTGTTTCACAGAGGATTTCAACTCTGCTCTTGTCTGCCATGATGAAAATGTAAAAATGTAAAAGGAAAAATGCAAGAGCTGCTGAGGTCAGGCTGGGTTAGTTGCTGCCAGAATCTCCAATGGATGACTCTGCTTAACTGTTTAAAACAGCTCTTTAAAAAGTGCCCTCTACAGGAGGAGACGAGAGAACCACATGCCTCATCTACATAAGGAATTTTTCAGCTTTTAATCCTTGCTTAACTCTGCTTGAGTAAACATAAAGATAGACTAAATGAGGCACGTGGTTCTCCTGCCTCCTCCTATAGAGGGCATTTTTTAAAGAGGCTTTTTAAAACAGTTAAGCACTAAGCAGAGTCATCCACTGTGACTCTGGCAGCAATGACCTCAGCCTTTTTCCTTTTACATTTTTTTTCCTTTCATGATGACAGTGATGAGGCCCTGCCTCCCCTGACTGCACGTCCCTTCTGGGTACCCTGTTTTCCATCTTTTGAAAATATTCCACTCATAGTGGGGAAAAAGTGCAACAAAGAGGTCAAACAGAAGGGAAGGCCTTAACTCACATTGTGAAACTAAAAACACACACAGAGAGACACACACAAATATATTCAATACTTTATTGAAAGTGAATATTAAATTGAGTTGTAATATTTTTAGAACTGTTTTCTTTTTAATTAAACATTAAAATGGTAGAGTTAATACTAATTTAATTTTCCTTTGATTGTTAGAAACCACCCTGAATATTCTGTCAAGGTAGGGCAGAGTATAAATAAAAATGAATAAATAATCCTGGCTCCTACCAGCTAAAAACATATTTTAGTATTGTTTAAGTGATGAAAAAGATGAATAGTTTTAAATAAATGAATAAATTACTTTTTTTAAAGGCAGGTTTTTACATACATAATATTTAGGCTCACCACTGAAATTGGGAATGAGAGTCTGTGGTTCTATGTCTCTTGATCTTCTTCCCTGCCTCGGTTCTGCGGGCGAGAGGTGCTGCTTCTGAGGTGATGCAGTGGTGGCGGCAGGGGAATCGGGGTGCTGCCCGCCGAGCAGTGCGACCCACAGCTAGCCCAGGAGCAGTAGCTACCCCTTGCTGCCATTGCTCGCTACCACTCAGGCCGAAGGCCAGGTGGGCACGCAGAAGGAGCGTGGCAGCAGCGATGGCAGCTGAGCAGGGGGAACTGTTTGGTTGGCGCTGAGGGAAGGAAGGAATGAAGAAGGCTGCAGGCTCCTTTGCCTTCGGGTATGCTATCTCCTTTCGTTCTCTGCTGCCCAAACAAGTGAATGAGGCAGACGGAGAACGAAAGGAGATTGTGTAGCAGAGGGCAAAAGAGCCTGCAGCCTCCTTCATTCACATATTCGGGCAATGGGGGGGGGGAGTTTTCTCACACGCCTTCGGAGAAAGAAAGAAGGCATGTGAGAAAGTCCCCCCACTGCCTCTCAGAGGGGGGCGATTGGTGATCAGTGAGTGATGGGCATGACAAGCTTGGTGCGGACGGGTGGGGGGAGCAAGCGAGTGAGTGGTGATGGAACGGGTGGGACAAGTGAGCGAGTGCCGAGCAGTGACCAGATGGGTGGGGGGAGCGAGAGGGGTCAGGCGGGAAGAGCATTCCAGTACTATCCCTTCAGACAAAGGGGTTCTAAAATATACGCTCAATTTCACGAACCCCTTCTGGCATACCGGTGCGAAGAGGGATCAACCCAACCCTTTGCATAGCCATTGTCCAACTGCTGGAAAAATCAAATATGATCATAACTAGTCAACTATAGAACTCAGTACTTCTCTTGACCTTCAAAAATAAAATATACAGACAGTATAAAAAATATTATTTATTATAGTTGCATTTATGAAAATGATGAGATAAATGCTAAGAATATTTGATGGTTGACTATAATAATAGAATCCAGATCAGGAAAGGTTTGCAAAATTTATTGCCAATCAATCACACAGATAAGAATACAATTTTCAGATGAGCCAACTTCATACTGAGTGACTTTTTCTTAAAACATTTATGCAAGAGGAGATGATATTTAGGTCCAGGTCTCATATCAAGTTGTGTTTCTGACTAATAAACACCATGAAATATTGTGAATCTCCAAACTAGAACATGCATAAATAAATACCCATATTCATACAGCCATAAATAAAATTCCCTTCTATAAATACCTTATGGCAATATTAAAAGCAGAAGAAAAATCAAGAAAAAATCATTTAAATACTCCCCTTGTTTACTGAAGTAAGCATGCTATTAAGGTAATAGCAATAAAAGTTACAACTCTAAGAATATAACTAGATATAGATATAGTTAACTGTCCATTTGCCCTGTGTCTCTTTGTCTGAAAAATAAAGCTTTAGTATCAGATGAAAAAATAAAGTAGTGTCATATGTCCATCTAAGAGGGCAAGACATGGTCGGGAGATAGATGGCAAATCTTTTCATTTGTTGTGGTCCGCTGGCAGCCTGCAGAGCTGGCAGCAGAATCAGACAGCAAGCAGGTTGGGGAGGAGCATGGGCCAGTCCTGGAGTCTGGGGAAGTCTCGGAAGAGGGCTCTGCATTGGCAAAGAGGGGACCAGGGCCATCTGGGAGTTATGTGCTGCCTCTGGAATCTCCAGAGTTGGACATCAGCAAGGCAGAGGAACAGCCTCCCCCTGTTCCCAGTGTGCACATGCACAGAGCTGTCAGAAGGCAAGAAAGGTTAAGACAGAAGGGATGACTTGGCAGTAAGGTTTGGAGATGATTGCCCCCCCCCCACATAGGACATAAAGGAGGAGCAAAGGGACATGAACCTTTGCAGGAAGCAACTTGGTTCATGCTGGTCATTTTACCTTCTGAAGTTCCATTTTGACTCTTTGTTCTATGTGGCCTTGCCAAGCTAATTCCCAATTAAGTCTTTGGCAACATTTCAAGGAAGATAAAGGTGAGTGCTTATCAGCCTTATCCTGAAAGACTTTGGCAGCCTACTCTTTACAACTATTTGAGACTCATTACGGGTTGTGAATGAACATAATTCACAGCCTTTGAAATAAAAAGAGGGTTTTTGAGACTAAGTGTGTGCTTTTTACTGTATCAGGAAGCCTAGACCAGAACATCATTATCTGCATATACAGATACACAGAGATTAATAGAGTTGGGAGGGATTTTGTAGCTCATCTAGTCCAACCTCTTGCCCAAGCAGATTCTACACTATTCTGACAGATGGCAGTCTAGTCTCTTCTTGAAAGCTTCCAGTGATGAAGCCCCCACAACTTCTGAAGGCAAGCTGTTCCATTGGTTGATTGCTCTCACAGTCAGAAAATTTCTCAGAGAAGGTGAAGCTGACATCACAATAATACAGGGACTCTTTTAATAGTGCTCTATGAAAGTTCACTGATGCCAAAGGGTCCCAATGGACCTAGGCCACCTTGGAGGGGTGGTGGAGAAGAGAGGAAACCCCTGTAGATCAGAAGGCGATTGCTAACTCCTTGTTTGATTCGGGAGAAGCTCTGTGGCAGCCCGAACGGAGAAGAATGAGGGAAGACTGAAGTGTGATTTCTGGATGAGAATTTTCTAACTTCTGTCAAATTTGCCCCTTTCAATATTGGCAGTAACAGTGGGACTGTAAGAGAAGGAGGTGGATCTGCTTATCTCCCACCCCCCTGAGAACAGTGGCGAATAAGCACAAAGCCGAAATAGATCCGAATAAGAAATTTTAACTATTTGAATAATTTGAAGATATAAATGCTAAAAGAGGAAAATTGGATTGGTTAACCTGACTATAATAATTGGACATTATCAAACTAAAATTTTTGTTTGGGACTCTAAAACTTGGGCTCCAGTACTTTTAAAAGGAAAAAAATGGTGTTTGTTAAGGAAATTAAAGGAGAGGAATAGAAGAGAAATAGAGCAACACTGACACCTGCTGTCCAGAAAAAAACCCACAGAGAAGTGATGAAAGTGAAGAAAAGAAAGTAGGATTTAAATTTGACCTTGGCAGTTTATTGGAAAAACATTGTTACAAGACTTAGATAAGCTGCCTGCACCTGGTAATGTTTACAGAGAAAACTACAGAGAAAAAATGGATTCAGTGTAAGCTCTAAATGCTGTAGCTCCTTGATTGGATATAGATCATAACAACTGAGCAACTTGAGCAACTAAAATTGGGAAATAACAGAGGTTGCTTCTAAAATAAATGAAGATTTTTATATTTCAGCTTTTAGCCCTTTATAAACTGCTGGATATAATTCTGGGGTTTTGGTGGGTCTTTGTGGATTACAATTTGGTGAGCCTTTGTGGATTATAATTTACAACTTTGTGGATTATAATGTACAAGACATTAAAAAGAAAAAAGTAACTTTTGTTGAAGAGAACTTGGTCTATGGATATTTTGGTTTTGTGAAATATAATACCCAAAAAAGAGAAGTGACTTGAGGCTTGAAAATAATAATTGGGAGCAAGAAAAAAAATTGTTGGAGTACATCAGGTATAATTTAAAAGTTGGATATTGTGGAGTACTGTTGTGTTTGATCTATTATTGATTGTTGGATTATTGATTGGCTGTTTTTGTTAAATAATTAATACTTAAAATATTTGACTATCCCAAACTACCAAAATGGCAAGCAACACAAATATAAGTAAAACAGGGAGGAAAACGATGGTAGATAAAATAGACAATATCCAGCAAATAATTACCAAAAATGAACAACGGAGCCAGAAAATGGAAGAAAAGACAGAGCAAACAGATAAGAAAGTAGAAGAGATGGAGAATAGATTAACAGAGGTAAATAACGATCCCTAATTATATTGGAGATGCATAAGGCAGAATATTTCTTAAAATTCCAGAATATTAATGAGGAAAAAGGGGAGGATCTTGCAGAAAAAAATGAATTATTGGCAGAGGCATTGGAAAAGAACAAACAGGAAGACATCTCTGGGATGGAAGAAATATTTAGAGTATATACAAGTTATGCGAGAAGAAACAAGCAATGAGAACAGAAATACTCCAAAGAGCAAGAGATGCATCATTAAAATATAAAGGAAGAGAAATAGTTCTGAAACAAATACCCAGAAGGGTAAGAGATACAAGAAAACAGTACCAATATAAAATATGAGGCTTCAGATGGCTAATACCTGAGCAACTATTGGTAACTTGGATGGAAAAAAGATATAGATTAGACATGGTAAAGAGAGCAATTTTACTATCCGTACTTCACAAGGAAGAAGAGAAAAGGGAGCAAGCAGAAATGCTGGAAGCAACAGTAGAAGGAAACACACAACAAGAAGAAACCAAAACAGAGAAAAAAGAGAGAGGGGAAAGAAAAGGAGCAAGACAGAAAGAAAAGAGAGAAATAAGATCAACTAGGACAACAAAATCTATCTATCATTAAACAATGGAAGAAAAAATAAAATTACTATCAATTAATATAAATGGACTGAACTTATCAATGAAAAGAAAAAGATTTTTTAATAAATTAGAAAAGTTAAAATTAGATTTAATCTGTCTTCAAGAAGTTCTTATTAAAAAGCAACATAGTAAACTATTAGAGTACCCCAAAATTGGGAAACTATATTTTTCATTAGCACATCAAAAGAAAAGAGTGGTGGTGGCTCTATATATTAAAGAAACAATAAAGGCTAGACAAATTTTTGCTGATTAATGCTGATGGTGGAAGTAACTATGAATCAAAAACTGATGTTGTTGATAGTGATATATGCACCTAATAATAAACAAGATGAGTTTTATGGAAAATTGGAATATGAAAATATCTGTGTGGTAGGAGATTTTAATGCAACTGTAGATAGAGAACTTGACTATAAATGTAGTAAAAAAGATTTTTAAAAAGCTAGAAAAAAACTCCCAAAACCTTTTTTAAAAATGATGGAAGAAATAAGAATGCAAAATGTATGGAGAGAAATGCACCCTAAGAAAAATCAATATTCATTCTATTCAAATAGGCATAAATCCTGGTCCAGAATAGATATGATGGATGACAACAAAATTGAAAACGTGTGCAAGAGACAGAAATAGAACCCAATGTTTGGGCAGATCACAACCCAATGAAAGTTGTATGGAAAGGACAAAAAATAAAATTGAGATGGATTTTAAATCCATCTGCTGGTGGGAAGAGTGTACAATTCTTTGTGAAAGATAAAAAAGAAAATGCAGGGGAGTTGCGGGTTCCCCAACCACACCCACTCTCCAGAGCAGCTATGGTGGGGTTAAATCCCAGCAACAGGACGTGTTCTCCGGAGGGCTCTCTGAAGAACTGTCAGATTCCTGCTTTATCGGGTGAGGGGTGGGTAGGGGAGCAAGCAGAAATGCTGGAAGCAACAGTAGAAGGAAACACACAACAAGAAGAAACCAAAACAGAGAAAAAAGAGAGAGGGGAAAGAAAAGGAGCAAGACAGAAAGAAAAGAGAGAAATAAGATCAACTAGGACAACAAAATCTATCTATCATTAAACAATGGAAGAAAAAATAAAATTACTATCAATTAATATAAATGGACTGAACTTATCAATGAAAAGAAAAAGATTTTTTAATAAATTAGAAAAGTTAAAATTAGATTTAAAACAGGCATTGTTCAAAGATTTTTAAAAATTCTCAAGAGAAAGATACATACATAGGCTTTATTTAAACCAAATTTGTATATCAGTGATTGCATGATCTCTATAGTTGCCATACAGTAAATAAATAAAAATACATCCAGACAGGTATACATCATGGGGACATACATGGACATATATGCATAGAATTAAACAAAATGGACCATGTTCTGAATCAGCCTGGGAGGGGTATGGCATGGCTGGACATTGCAAGGAGAGATCAGGTGAGGCTCCCCTCAATGTGAGTGATGTTGAGTTGGCCAGGCCCACCAAGTCATATGACCACCCAGCCATGCCTACCCAGCTGGTCATTGGGGCAGAGGACCGATTATTAAATTATTTGAATCCCACTACTGAGAAAAAGGACACATTAGGTAAGACCTGGCTCAAAAACAGTAACTATGAGAGGGGCCTTGGAGTCCTAGTGGATGACCATTTGAGTACGGGTCAGCAGTGTGCAGCAGCAGTCAAAAAAGCTAATGCAATCCTGTGTTGTATAAACAGAGGCATAGAAGCAAGATCACATGAAGTATTAGTACCGCTTTATAAATATACCACTTGGAATACTGCAACCCAATTTTGGTCACCATACTACAAAAAAGATGTTGAGACTTTAGAAAAAGTTCAGAGAAGAGCAAACAAGATGATGAAAGGCCTGGAGACTAAAATACATTAAGATTTGTGTATGGCTAGTCTAGAGAAAAGAAGAAATAGGGTGACATGAAAGTAGTATTCTAATATTTGAAGGGCTGCCACAAAGAAGAGGGATTCAAGTCATTATTTTTTATGTAAAGTCACTCTTGACTTATATTTGGGGTGAAATAACTGATTAATGACTTATCAGTGTGAGCAAACTCTTCCCCTCTTAGCTACATTATTTACCTGAGGAGAAATCAATATCATTATATGAAATGAGACTTCAAGAATGAAGGTACACTTGTGCTTTTTAATAAATTGGATTTGGATAAAGTCTGTTTAAAATGAAGAATGGGGGAATCTCTAAAATTGGAACCATCTTTGTTCTGTGGTTTAGTTTAGCATTACATAGCCAGTGTCGATTTTTGATCTCAGTGCTGTGTTTCTATAAAGAGTGAAGAGTTGTTTTCCAAGCTCTACTGTGACTTCTTTCCTCCACTAGAGGACAGTGTCTATCTTTAGAAGGAGTCACCATTTATTTTTAATCTAAAGAAATTGTTTGGTGTATAAACTTTAATTAAAAACATCAGCATTTGAATAACCTGCTAGTTGCAATTAGCAAATGGTGAATATTTTGAGCCTGAATAAAATGTCACCTTGCATGAACAGCCTAAATTATATCTGCACCATTTAGTCATACATGTTACTGTATCTTCCAATGAAATCTATGTCAATTAGATTATTATTGATGATTCATCACTGACAGATCTTTCTTTTTCCTGAAGTGACAATAATTAGAAGAATACATAATAAAATGTCATTAAAATATCAAATATATTTTTCAAGCTTTTCATGCTATATAATCTTACTCTGAATTAATATCCTGAAATGTCTTCAAATGAAGTTTGCTTTCTGATTACTGTTTTAATGCCATTTTCTTGGAAGTGGCTTGCTACTATTATCCTCCAGGATATTTTATCAACTGTCCAGTACAGACCTAGAATTCCCAAAAAGTCTCCCATCCAAGTAGAACCCAGAACTTATGAGATCAACCAAAATTGGCAGGTGCTGCCATGAAATTCTAAAAGTATTGGGGAAAATATAATGTTAAAAGTCATTTGACAAGAATAAACAGTGGATCACCCATATTATAGTACACATATTAAAACAAAGTGGATGTCACTTCTATTGCATTTGTTGATCCTTTAAACCAGGATATAATTAAGGTTAAATTACCTGCCACATAATCTCACTCACTCTCCCCACTCCCCCACTCCCTTCATTGATAGCAATAACAATAACAGCTTTCCAAATCATTTTTTAAAATTAGTTAGGGTTAAAGACATGACCATTTTACAGCTACAGGAAGAAGGATATTCAGTTGCTTTCTACCTATCAGTCACCAAACTTAAGAAGAGGCATTAAGGCAGCTAAACAGAAATACAAACAAAAGGTAGAGAAGTATCTGGAAGATAATAACTCAAGACAGGTGTGGCAGGGGCTACAACACTTAACCAATTATAAGGGCAATACTAAAAAAATAGCCAATGCCAATGCCCTGCTAGTAGAGGAGCTAAATAGCTTCTTCACCCGCTTTGAGGTCAAAAGATCAGTCTCTGTGGCTCTAGCCCAAAGGCCCTCTGACCTCCAGCCACTCACCCTGGATGAACATCAAGTGAGAGCTAAGCTGAAGGCTGTAAATCCCAACAAAGCTGCAGGTCCAAACGGGGTGTTGGGGAAAGTGGTAAAAACCTGTGCTGACCAATTAACCCCAAAAAAACCTGTGCTGACCAATCCTGACAAGGATTTTTAACCTCTCCCTGCAACAGGCTAGAGTCCCATCATGCTTGAAAGCAGCCACGATTATCCAAGTTCCAAAGAAAGCAGCCATAAAAAGCTTGAATGACTATAGACTCATTGCACTGATGTCTATAGTGATGAAGTGCTTTGAGAGACTTGTCCTGCAACACCTCAGGTCCTGTCTTCCACCAAATTTTGATCAACACCAGTTTGCTTATAGAAGCAACAGGTCAATAGGGGACGCCATCACCACTGCTCTACATATTGCACTGAGCCACTTTGAGAAATCTGGGAATTATGTCAGAATGCTTTTTATTGACTATAGCTTGGCCTTTAACACCATCTTACCAGGAATTCTCATTGAAAAGTTGACTGACCTGAATTTCCCTCCCCTCACTTGTGAATGGAAGAAAGACTTTCTGATGGATCGTCCACAAACAGTAAGGATTGGGTCCTTTACATCTTCCACGCTGAAGCTCAGCACAGGCTCTCCTCAGGACTGTGTGCTCAGCCCCTACCTGTACTCGCTGTATACATATGACTGCATATCCTCCGATCCATCCAATATCATAATAAAGTTTGCAGATGACACAACAGTGCTGGGTCTCATAACTGGAGGGACGAATCGGCATACAGGGAAGAAGTCCAGAAGGTATCCGCATGGTGCTCAAGAAACAACTTACATCTAAATACTAGTAAGACAAAGGAGATGATGGTAGATTTCCGGAAGCACAGAGATGAACCTGCCCCACTGTATATCGAAGGAGGCTGTGTGGAGAGGGTTTCCTCCTTTAAATTCTTGGGAGTGCTTATTAGTCAAGATCTCACCTGGAAAAACAACACGTCTCTGGTGATTGGAAAGGCCCAACAGAGACTTCATTTCCTTAGAGTCCTGCGAAAAAATCAGGTGGAACAATGGCTGATGACCTCTTTCTATCAGTCCACCATAGAAAGTGTCCTCACATATTATATTACAGTATGGTATGCTGGTTTAACAGCTGTGGACAGGAAGGCACTACAGAGAGTGATCAATTCGGCACAAGAAACCATTGGTTGCCCTCTGACACCACCGGATGACATCGCCAGATCTCGCTGCTTTAGCAGAGTAAGGAAGATACTCAGAGATGATTCACATCCTGGTCAGTGTCTCTTTGCACTTCTACCATCAGGCAGAAGACATCAAAGTATAGCCAGCCGACCAAACAGGTTTAAAGATAGTTTCTATCCTTGGGCTGTGAGACTTTTAAATACAACCACAATCACTCCATGCACATGCTAGTTTTTGTTTCCTTTTCTTTCTTTTTCGTTTCTGTTATAATTTTGCACCAGTGAGGTTAAAACCAATTTTGTTGTATTTAAGTACAATGACAATAAAGATTATACTTATACTTATACCATGATTGGAATGAGACAATTCACCATGATTTCTTGATAATGTGAAAACATGAGAATAGCTTTGTTAGATCATGTCTAGCTGATCAAACCAAAGTTATATCTCATTTGATGGCCTACTAAATCCATTTAGGAAGACATTCACTCCCACTGCTGCTTCCATGCACCTAGCAAGTATATTAGGTTCCTTCTATGCCTGTTATTAAACCCTGAGATCCTGCTACTATATTATGTAGATAAGTGGGATGCATTTTTTTTCATAGTACTAAATATAAGTAAGCCACCCAGCAGTGTATAACACATTTATTATTCTGCAAAATTGCTCATATTCATTTTAAAATGTTTTTGGACTGATGTGATAGTGGGTTTTTTATGGACCAAACCTCATGACAGTCTGATATCATTTAGAAATCTATTACAGTAAAGATAATAAGGTCCAAGATTGCCTAGCCTTGTCAATCTTCAATGTTACAAAAAATATTTCATAGGACAATTTCATTTAAGTATTATCTGAATGCACGGAATTCATGTATAGGTAGGTGGTCAAAAATTATTTTTTGCCCAGATAGAGACAAAATATTACTGGACTATACCAGAAACTAATGGAACTATTGTAATTGTAAAATTCTCAGCAAGATATTTTCACACCACAATTATCCAAAATATTACCAACATACAAACTCAAATACAGTAAAGCTTTTGGGAATGTATTTTTAGATTAGTTGTATGTTCAGTCTCCAATTTCAGAATAGGTTTATGTTGTGGCCCAGCAGGAGCCGTTGGAGCTACCACCAGACTCCGACAGCAAGCGGCCCTATGAGTCGGCTCTGGAGGATGTGGAGGACCCTGGACAGGGTTCCGACTCCGAGCAGGGCGCAGAGGGGCTGGTTGGCCACCAGGAGGCACCTGAGCCTTGGACCAGTGGGGAGGAGACAAGGGAGAGTGAGCCGGAGGCCAGGAGTGAGTTGTTCCTGGATGCACGCCATCGAAGAGCTACTAGGCATCAGGAACAATTACGCAATTACAGAAGGTGATTGTGCTCAGCTGGTGGTCATTAGGCGCCTCTCCAGACTATAAAAAGCTACTGGTGCACACGCCCCTCTTTGCAGAAGTCAACGCAGGATTGAATGTCGGAGGACATTACTGTGAGCATGGCAGGCTGGATTGCTGCCAAGCCTTATCTGTGTTTATTGCTGCCTGAGTTTGTCTGAGTTGCTGCCAAGGTCCTTATCTGTTTGTTCTGCTTGGCTTTCAGCCACCGTTGTCATGGTGCTTTCCTATTAAAGTACATTCCAGTTAAGCTTGTCTCGGCATTCATTACTGGATGGAGAAGGGGTCAGAACAGTTTTATATATATATATATATATATATATATATATATATATATATATATATATATATATATATATATATATATATATATATATATATATATATATATATATATATATATATATATATATATATATATATATATATATATATATACATACTTGTACAAAGTAAAAGAAATATTTTTGTATACAACTTTTAATATTTTATTTATTCACTAAACAAATTTAGGTAGCTATCAATCTATAAGAAAGAACTCTAGGCAGTGAAGGAGAAACCACAGTATAAAATAAACAACAAACCAACCAACAAACCATTTAAAACAACACTGAACATCTTGCCTCTTGATAAAACATGTTTCCCTCAATCACACCATGCTAGTTCCATTAACATTCTGAGCCAAGTGCCTGAAGAAAAAACAGGTCCTCACTGCTTTTCAATAATGTTCGGAGCCAAGATACAAAACTTTTTTTCCTATCATCTTCTAATTTACAATTATAACCAAAGCTTTAGGTGTTTGGTCAAATTGTGAATTTCAAAAAATTTCTAAGTAATAGAAGCTGACACAAACTCTATATAATGAAAAGATAAACACAATACCTTTTTGCAAATGTGAATGATACTAATTATATGCAGTTGGTAATAGATTCAGATTCAAAACGGCTATTGCTACTGAAGATGTGCATGCTTCTGCGCATGCTGAATGGATTTGTTTAGACCTGGTCAAGGTCAACCATCTCTGCATACCAGATGGATTAAGCCACCTGAAGATGCACCCCACATGACACCCTTGGGGGTGGGAGATTGGACATTTAGCTTGGAGTTGTTGGGTGGAGGGATTTGGGTAAACTTTTGATATATACAATTTCGTGCCTTTAGCCTCAGATCTTGCTTTACTTTCATTGGAGTTGGGGGTTTCCTTTTTTGGATTTTGAAGGAGACACATCTGACACTAAGTTTGTTGGTTAGTGTGCCAACAGTGATTCTCTTCAACTGTTGCTACTGACAATTTTACGTGCTTTGGTTATATACTATCTTACAACTGCAATGCACTTTATGTGGGGTTACTTTTGAGAAGTATCCAGAATTTATATCAGCTGTTAATCAGTGTAATAATGCCTGTATTGAAAGATATATGCTGTATGCTATTGTTACCAAATCCAGTGTAAGGTGCCAGTTTAAAGCCTTAACCTGCTTAGAGCCCATCGATGTGAGGAACCACAAGGCAATGTACTAAAGTACCAAAGCAAATTTTAAAAAATCTATAAAGTCTGAAATACAAATTTTGATGCCAGTTGATCAGAAATATATATGACGTTGTCAGCCCCACTTAGTTTATCAAACCTGGAAATCAATTTCATAGGATGATTAAAATGATTTTTATGGAGACCATCTATAACAACAGAATCTTGCAACTGTATGATATACACTTTTTACACTCCAGTGAATTGAGGTTTCTGCCTCACTTCCAAATAACATCTCATTGCTCAATACTTATTGTAAAAATGTGCCAACATCTTAGTAACATTTTAAACTATTTTTTTCTCTTTCTTCAAACATATATTGAAATACAACCTCCTACTTTTACATATATTATTTTACCTTGAAAAGAATGAGCAAAAAGAAACAAATTCATGGAACAGGTGGATACTATTGTAGTATGCAATGTATGTCCCATGTATGTGCTTATGCCCAAAGAACACCCAAATTCTACATGTATTAAATGTAAACTATGTGAACTACTAGAAGAAAAAGTAAGGGATCTAGAGGCAACTCTAACCAAACTCCAACCTATGCAAGAAAGCTATTTTGAAACAAATAATGAACAAATAACTCCCAGAGGATTTGACTCTGCTGATAAACACTTGGAGTAAGACAAATGTCACACATAGAAGGAAACACAATAATCAAAGAAAGAAGCATCACACATATAACAAACTCCTACTGCCCAGTCTAACTGAACCAGAAGCAGCCCCATTAAAACTGAGCAATCAATTTCTCCTCCTAGATGCAAATATGCAGACCCACAACCTTTCCCTCAAAGAAAACATGCAGACACCTAGAAAAGAGATCTCATCAAATATCCCTTAAAAAGTCACATCAACAAACACAGCTGACATAAACAGAAAAGCAACCCAGACTGCACCTCCCATAAAAGGAAGGAGAGTGTTGGTGATAGGAGATTCTATAATCAAAGCAAGAGAACCAGCCATCTAAAGACCAGACGTATAATCTAGGGAGGTATGTTATCTCCCTGGAGCAAAAATCAAAGATGTGGCTGAGAACCCAACCAAAATAATTAGGCCTACAGATTACTACCTTTCCTCCTCTTTCACATTGGGACGAATGACTTAATAAAGAACTTGAGTATAATATTGAGAGATTATAAGCAACTATGCCCGTGATGGCAACCTATGGCATGTGTGCCACAGGTGACACGTGGAGCCATTTGTTAAGGCACATGAGGTGTTGCCCTGTCAGCTCCAGCATGCATGCTGACTTGGGCCTTTATTTTTGGCTAATTTTTGCTCTCCAGAAACTTCAGGAGGCTTCCCTGAAATCTCCAGAGGGTGAAAAACAGCCCTATGGATAACCTAGAAGTAGGGACATTTTTCGCCCTCTGGAGGGTGAAAAACGCCCCTATGGGCAATCCGGAAGTCTGTTCCAGAACATTGCTGGTAGGGCCATTTTTTGCCCTCCGGACGCTTCAGGGAAGCTTCCTAAAGTCTCTCGAGAGGCTCCGGAGGCCGTTTTCACCCTCTCCAGGCTCCTAGAAAGCTTCTGGAACCTGGGGAAGGCGAAAAACAAGTATATTGTCTGCCAAAAGCAGGGGGGAGGGGGAGGGTCATGTGCACATGTGTGTGGGGTTGTGCACATTGCATTATGGGTGTGGGCAGGCCCACGCACGACCCCTGTGCTCCCCCATTTTTGGCACATGATGGGAAAAAGTTAGCCATCACTGAACTAGGCAACAAAGTTAAGGAGCTAGGAGCACAAGTAGTATTCTCATCAGTACTCCTAATGAAAGGTCAACATCCATTGAGGGGAAAAATTGGATCATGGACTGCATTACTTACATGAAGGACTCTTGGCAAGGGATGGGCTGCACCTCATGAAAATGTGAAAATGTTCTCAGAAAAAGACTGGCCCAGCTCATCAGAAGGGCTTTAAACTAAAATTGAGGTGGGGGGAGGTGACCAATCTTCAGAAAATCTCTAGAACACAAAACCAATCATAAATCCCAAGAAAACAAATCAAATAATAAAGTAGGGAGTGATGAGGGGAAAAAAATCTCAAACAACCATTAGGAGATGCAGGAAACATATGCATGGACAGGCATAAAAGTCTTAAATGCTTATAGACAAATGCTCAAAGCTTGGGGAACAAACAGGGTGAAATAGGAGCAACAGTATATGAGGGCAAGTATGACATAGTTGCCATTACAGAAACCTGATGGGATGAAACCCATGACTGGAATTTATTAATGGATACAAATTGTTCAAAAGAATCAGATCTAAGAAAATAGGACATAGAGTTGCACTATATGTAAGCGATCACTACATATCTACAGAAATACACATGATCAAAGATAAAACCCCTCCAGAATATATATGGATCAATATAAAAGGGGGAAAAAGTGACATTGTCATAAGTGTATTTATAGGCCACCCAATCAATCAGAAGAAATAGATGAACTCTTCGCCAACTTGTTAATTAATGTATGTAGGAAGGATACCACAGTAGTAGTGGGCAACTTTAACTATCCAGATATCAACTGGGAGACAAACTCTGCAGCAAGTGGAAGATCAAACAGATTCCTAACCAAGCTAGCCAACAACTTTGTCATCCAAAAGCTAGAGCAAAGTAGAAGTATTGGATATTGGATATAAGTTTATTTATAGGCCGCCCTTTTCCCTGAGGGGACTCAGGGCGGCTAACAACTTATAGGGAGGGGATACAAACAGTAACATATAACATAACACATAATTAAAAAATAAACAACATTCATTCAACATTCGGGTGGGGGCAGATCAAGTCTTTACCCCCAGGCCTGGCGGGATAGCCAGCTCTTGAGGGCTGTGCGGAAGGTCTGAAGGGTGGTGAGGGTACGAATCTCCACGGGGAGATCGTTCCAGAGGGTCGGAGCTGCCACTGAAAAGGCTCTCCTCCGCGTAGTGGCCAGCCGGCACTGGCTGGCAGATGGCACTCGGAGGAGGCCTAATCTATGAGATCTAATCGGTCTCGAGGAGGTAATCGGCAGGAGGCGGTCTCTCAAGTACCCAGATCCACTACCATGAAGGGCTTTATAGGTGGTAAGAAGCACCTTGAAGCGCACACGGAGATCAACAGGTAGCCAGCGCAGCTCGCGGAGGATAGGTGTTATGTGGGTGAACCGAGGTGCACCCACAATCACTCGCGCGGCCGCATTCTGGACTAGCTGAAGTCGCCGGATGCTCTTCAAGGGCAGCCCCATGTAGAGCACGTTGTAGTATTCCAGCCTAGAGGTCACGAGGGCGCGAGTGACTGTTGTGAGGGCCTCCCGATTCAGGTAGGGTCGCAACTGGCGCACCAGGCGAACCTGGGCAAATGCCCCCCTGGTCACAGCCGACAGGTGGTGATCAAAGGTCAGCTGTGGGTCCAGGAGGACTCCCAAGTTGCGAACCCTGTCTGAGGGGTGTAGAATATGCCCCCCCAGCCTGAGTGGTGGAACGCTAACCAAATTATTGGGAGGGAAACACAACAGCCACTCGGTCTTTTCCGGGTTGAGTACAAGCTTGTTAACCCGCATCCAGTCTCTAACGGCCTCAAGACCTCGGTTCATCATGTCCACTGCTTCATTGAGTTGGCACGGGGCGGACAGATACAGCTGCGTATCGTCCGCATATTGATGGTATCTTATCCCGTGCCTCTGAATGATCTCGCCCAGCGGTTTCATGTAGATGTTAAATAGTACGGGGGACAGGACCGACCCCTGCGGCACCCCATATGTTAGGGGCCTCGTGGTCGATCTCTGTCCCCCCACCAACACCGACTGCGACCTGTCCGAGAGGTAGGAGGAGAACCACTGCAGAACAGTGCCTCCCACCCCCACCTCCCGCAGTCGTCGCAGAAGGATACCATGGTCGATGGTATTGAAAGCCGCCGAGAGGTCAAGGAGAACCAGGATGGAGGCGTGGCCTCCATCCCTGGCTCTCCAGAGATCATCGGTCAATGCGACCAAAGCGGTTTCTGTGCTGTAACCAGGTCTGAAGCCGGACTGGAAGGGGTCCAGGTAATTGGCTTCCTCCAAGGACCGCTGAAGCTGGTAGGCCACCACCTTCTCAACAACCTTCCCAATAAAGGGGAGGTTGGAGACTGGACGGTAATTGTTAAGTACGGCTGGATCCAAAGATGGTTTCTTCAGGAGGGGTCTCACTACCGCCGTTTTAAGTGCGGCGGGGAAGTGCCCCTCCCAAAGTGAGGCGGTAATGACCGCTTGGATCCAGCCCCGTGTCACCTCCCTGCTGTTAGCAATCAGCCAGGAGGGACACGGGTCCAGTACACAGGTGGAGGCACTCACAGCCCTCATGGCCTTGTCCACGTCCCCGGGGGTAACATCCTGAAACTCAACCCAGTGATGGTCTACCAGGTCGTCCACTCGTGCCTCGGCTGGGTCTGCAAAGGTGGAGTCCAAATCCGACCAAAACCGAGCAACTTTGTCCGCCAAGAACTGGGCATAGTCTTCAGCCCTACCCTGCAAGGGGTCCCCCGTATCCCTCTTATTTAAGAGGGAACGGGTTATCCTAAACAGGGCGGCTGGACGGGACTCGGCGGACGCAACCAAGGAGGCAATATATGCTCTTTTTGTTGCCCTAAGTGCCCTGATGTATTCCTTGGTGCAGGTTGTTAAAAGTGCTCGGTTCGATTCGGATCTGTCGGACCTCCACAGGTGCTCTAGGCGTCTCCTTCGGCGTTTCCTCTCCCGGAGCTCCTCGGTAAACCAAGGAGGCCTCCGGGATCCACCACCTCGGAGTGGCCGTAGTGGCGCAATCCGTTCGAGGGACTCCGATGCTGCCGAGTGCCAGGCAGCAACCAGAGTCTCTACCGGATTGTGGGCGAGAGTATCAGGAATAACCCCAAGCTCCGTCTGGAACCTCAAGGGGTCCATAAGTCGCCTGGGGCGGAACCACTTGGTCGGTTCCTCCTCCCTACAGTGGGGGTTTGGTCTCCGGAAGTCAAGCCTCAGTAGGCAATGGTCTGACCACGACAGGGGTATGATCTCATTACCCCTCAGACCAAGATCACAAGTCCACTGCTCCGAGAGGAATACGAGGTCGAGCGTGTGACCCACTGAGTGGGTTGGGCCCCGAATTACCTGGGTCAAGCCCATGGCTGTCATGGAAGCCATGAACTCCCGCGCCCCATCAGAGTGTTCACCGAGCGTAGGCAAATTGAAGTCCCCCAGGACCATAAGCCTGGGGAACTCAACTGCCAGCTCGGCTACCGACTCGAGGAGCGAGGGGAGGGCTGCTGCAACGCAGTTGGGAAGCAGGTACATTAACAGCAGACCCACTTGACCCTTGAGGTCCAACTTCACCAGCAGGGACTCACACCCGACAAGCTCCGGAGCAGGGATCCTACGAGGAACTAAAGACTCCCGAATAACAATAGCCACACCCCCACCCCTTCTCTGAGCTCTCGGCTGATGAAGCACCTGAAATCCTTCTGGGCACATCTCTACGAGGGGGACTCCTCCCTCCGGGCCCAGCCAGGTTTCAGTAATACACGCCAGGTCTGCCCCCTCGTCTAAAATTAAGTCCCGGACGAGGGGAGCTTTGTGGACTACAGACCTGGCGTTTAGCGACAACAGCCGGAGACCAGGGTCCTTATTACTCACGCCATCTGGTCTCGGAGTGGAACTCATAGGGCCGGAAGGAGGGATCTCTATTACGTAGCGAGCCCTCCTTCCCCGGTAATGGCCAGCCCTAAAGTCCCCGCCATATCTGCCCCTCCCCGTTACGACCGTAATGCTCCGACCCACTCCCGTGTCCGTGGTCCCCCCAACCACACCTATAGCTCCTGCATTCCATGCCAGACACACTCATTCGTTCACTCAACCAATCCCCACGTGATAGTTAAAACACAGAATACAGCAAAAATAGGGCAATAAAAGTGGGCGCATTCACACAATCATACGCATCTTCCAGACATATACCAAACAAAGGAGGAAAGAAGACAAGAGAAGAAAAAGAATAGAAGAAAAGTTGCACTAAAAGTTAAAATTAAGGTGCGAAGCCTGCCAAGGCTAGATAGTTCTTAGTGTTCAAGATGGCTGAAGTCCAGCTATAACCCGGGCGGGTAAAGATATACTGGACCTAATTCTTACTAATAGAGAAGACGTGATAAAGGAGTGAAAGTTGCCAGAACCTTGGGTGAAAGTGACTATGCCATACTGGAATTCAATATAACACAAACACAAGAAGTAGAAAAAAACCCAACCAGTATCTTAAACTTTAAAAAAGCTGATTTTAACAAACTCAGGCAGATCCTAGGAAAGATTCCATGGATGAAAATCCTAAAGGGAAAAACAACTCAAGAAGCATGGAGAACTCTGAAAAATGCAATCATAAAAGCTCAGTCCAGCACAATACCACACTGAATACCACTGAAAAATAAAAACAAGAAATTCAAGAAGAAACCAGCATGGCTGCACAAACATATTTTGGACAAACTGAAAAACAAAAAGGGCAAGTACAAAAAAAGAAAAGAGGGACACTTAACTAAGGCTGATTATCAGCAGGTAGCCAGAACATGCAAAGATGAAGTCAGGAAAGCAAAGGCCCAGAATTAACAAAGACTTGCAACAAAAGTCAAAGATAATTTAAAAGTTTATTTCAACATATTAATGACAAGAAAAAAGGCAAAGAAACAGTCAGTCCACTAAAGAGAGAAGATGGCAAGGAAGTAACAGGTAGTAGGGAGAAAGCAGAGCTGATTAACTCATACTTTGCATGAGTCATCAATCACAAAAAGAAATTATAGACCAATGTACTAAAACATAACTAAAAGACAAATTAAAATAAGCAAGACAATGGTAAGAAAACACCTATCTGATTTTGACGAATATAAATCACCTGACAGATTACATCCCAAAGGAGCTGGCAGATGTTATCTCAGAACAATTGTACCATATCTTTCAAAAATCCTGGAGCACCGAGGAAATACCTGAGGATTGGAAAAGGGCTGATGTGGTTCCCATGCTCAAAAAAAGAAGGGGGGAACCAGACCCAGGAAACTACAGACCAATAAGTCTAACATCAATACCTGGGAAGATCCTGGAAAAGATAATCAAAAAATAGATATATGAACAATTAGAAGCAAATAAAGTTATAACTCCTAGCCAGAATGGGTTTGTTAAAAACACATCATGCCAAAACTATCTTTTTACATTCTTTGATAAAGTGACTAAATTTGTAGACCAGTGAAATACTGGGGACATAGTATATTTAGATTTGAGTAAGGCATTTGACAAAGTGGACCACAGCTTACTTCTTGGTAAACTAGAAAAATGTGAAATAGACAACATCACCACCAAGAGCCGAGGTGGCGCAGTGGTTAGAGTGCACTACTGCAGGCCACTTCAGCTGACTCTTAGCTGCAGTTCGGCGGTTCAAATCTCACCGGCTCAAGGTTGACTCAGCCTTCCATCTTTCTGAGGTGAGTGAAATGAGGACCCAGACTGTGGGGGCAATATGCTGACTCTGTAAACCGCTTAGAGAGGGCTGAAAGCCCTATGAAGCAGTATATAAGTCTAACTGCTATTGCTATTGCTAAGTTTTACATTTAGGCAGGAAAAATGAAAGATATGACACAGATTAGGCAAGACCTAGCTCAAAAACAGAAACTTGAATATGAGCCAGGCGTGTGCAGTAGCAGTCAAAAAAGCTAATACAATCCTGGGTTGCATAAACAGAAGCATAGAATCAAGATCACTTGAAGTATTAGTAATGTTTATAACCATACTAATACTTCAGTATTATGGTATTATGTGTTTGTAAGATCGCACTTGGAATACTGTTACCAAGTTTGGTCACCATACTACAAAAAAGATGTTGAGATTTTGGAAAAAGTTCAGAAAGAAGAGCAACTAAGCTGATCAAAGGCCTGAACACTAAAATATAAGGACAGCTGCAGCATTTGGGTTTCGCTAATCTAAAGAAAAGAATTAGTAACATAATAGCAGTATTTCAGTATTTGAGGGGCTGCCACAAAGAAGAGGGGAGGTCAAATTATTCTCCAAAGCACCAGAGGGCAGGATAAGAAACAATTATTAGAAACTAACCAAAGAGAGAAGCAATCTGGAATTAAGGAGAAACTTCCTAACAGTGAGGACAATTAATCAGTGCAACAGTTTGTCTTCAGAAATTGGGGGTGCTCCATCACTGGAGGTTTTAAAGAAGAGATTAGATAGCCACTTATCTGAAATTGTATAGGTTGTTCTGCTTGAGGGGCCTGGACTAGAAGACTTCCAAGGTCCCTTCCAACTCTATTCTAACTTCAAAGCACTGATGCTACATTCTTCAGAATAATCACTCACAGTTTATCCTAGCATGTGAGCAAGAAGACATGGGGATCAAATTTTATTTATTTCAATGCAAGGTCTTCCTACCTAAATTGTTGGCTTCCTTGGCTGTATGTAGCAACTGGAGCATTTTGAAGCTTCAGTTAGTGCAAAATGCAGCACCCCACAGTGTTTTGATGTGCACATGTATCACCTCTCCTGCAGGAACTGCATTGGTTGCCAATTTGCGGCTCCGACACTATGGAACAATCTCCCTGTGGAGATTCGTACCCTCACCACCGTCCAGGCCTTCCGCACAGCCCACAAGAACTGGCTAGCCCGTCAGGCCTGGGGATAAGTCTATTTTCGCCCCTCCCGAATGTTGAGTGAATGTTGAGTTTTATTGTTTAATTTACCTTTGTTCACATTTCTTTTTGCACTGTCCTACACTCCCTTTCCTTTGTGATTGTAAGCCGCCCTGAGTCCCCTCAGGGAAAAGGGCGGCCTATAAATGTCCAATAAATACAAAATACAAATACAAATTTGCTTCTGGGTACAATTCAAGTCCCTAGATCTGAAAAATATTCAAGTTACACAAGAGCTTGCTCTTCCTGAGATCATTATCTGCGATCTGTCACTAAATACCACAATTCACTTCCTATTATGTTACAGAGCCCCTGATTATGACCTTGATCATGTGAACAAACTAACTGCAGTACTAATGTGGGCAGCCTCATCCCATTATTTTTCTTGGTGATCTCAATTTACCTCTTATTAATTGGACCGTAAATGAATGCACAACCAAAACTATACATAAGACCCTGTACATGACCATCACTACTTTGGGACTGGATCAATTGATAACTAACAACACTAGACTCAGCAACTGCCTCAATCTCATCTTCTGCAACAGTTTAAACTCAATTTATAACTACAAATCAAAGAACCTTTTTCCAACAATGACCATAGTATGATTGACTTCTGTCTAAATTTACATCCATACAAAGAATATCATAAAAGGACTCCTAAATATAACTTCAAAAAAGCAAAGTACGATCTCATAGCTGCCAACCTCTCATTTATAGATTAACAAATCCTATTCAATGACTGCAGAAGACCATTATAACATTTTTTTACTCAAAGTCCAAAGAATCATTAAACTATATGTACCTTTAGTAACACCCCAAGCCAAAAAGAACAATTACCCATATCAATAAGGAAACTCCAATCCAAAAAGAAAACCCTTTGGCAAAAAACCGAAACTGGCTACGTAGCTAACTTCAAAAACCGATACAAAACTTTATGCCACCAAATAAAAGCAGAATGTACCAATTACCACTGCAGACAGGAAGAAGAGCTGTTACATACGAAATCCACCCAAGCCTTCTATAATTTCGTAATCAAACTTAAAGATTCAAAAACTATCCCACCTCTAAAAGGGCATAACGGGGAAGACTGTAACAATGAAGCTGTTAAGGCCAATCTCTTCAACATAATTTTCAATTCAGTCTTTGTCAACAGGAATGGCATCTCCCCTTCATTTCCTAGTCGTACCTCAACCAATTGCAACAATCACCATCAAAAGGGCACTATGCAACCTAAAACCATCTCTATCTATTGGTCCTGATGGAATATATAAAGAACTTAGTTCCATGCTTCATTCCAATCTAGTTATATCCCTAGCTCTTACTTGGAATATAACTAGAGGGATCTTGGAGAGCTCTTGCAGTCCTTAAGTGGACAATCATTTAAATATGAGCCAACGGAGGACATGATAGCACTGTTACAATTTTTTTAAAAAAAATTAATATAATAATTCCATCTTCAATTAAACAGTGTGTCCTCTGGGTACAAATATCTTTGTAAAATGATAATCAAAATGTACAACAATATTCATTACATTAGCATTAATTCTATAATATTAAAATGATAATATTAAACATAATAATCATAATATTTGCTTCTCTCTCTTAACATATCTTCTTTACTTCACAAATCTTTTTCTTTTTTTTCACTATTTCTAACTTTCAATTTTGTTATCTAACCATTGATAAAATAAGTCCCATGTCATATAATATTTAGTTTGTTCTTTCTCTTTAATTGCTTGCATTAATCTATTCATTCTAATATTTTACTAGTCACATTCTCATCTATGGGAATCTCTTCACTTTACCAATTTTGTGCAAATACAATTCTAGATGCAGTTAATATATGAACAATGAGATAAGTATTTCCCTTACTATATTTTTTGGGTAAAATCCCCAACAAGAATGTTTCTGGCTTTAAATCAATATGCTGCTTTATCATTTTTTCCTGCCACATATGTATTTTTGTCCAATATTTTTTTGCTTTTGAGCATGTCCACCACATATGATAATAAGACTCAGCTTTCTGGTGTCACTTCCAGCATTTAGCTGACTTATCTTTAAACATCTTTGCCAACCTCACTGGTTCAAACTGCCATCTATAAAGCATCTTATACAAATTTTGTTTGTTTGCAGTTCACATTGTTAATTTATAGTTCCTGTCCTACAGTTTCTGTCATTTATCTAACTTTGTATAACCGTTTTTTGCCCATCATTGTCTCCTTCACTTATTCATCTTCCAATTTAATGCCTAATAAGTAGCTGTACAGTTTCCTTATCAATTTTTCTTCTGTCCGTTAATATCTTGTCTAATTCTGTTAATTCTTTATAAAACCATATAGTTTAACATCTTTCTGATATCTAGAATGTCTCATATCTAGAATCCCATATCTAGAATCTGCACTTGTGAGTACCATGCCATATCAATCCCTTGATCACTCAATTATTGTTTAACTTTGAGTTCCCCCTTTTCATTCAAAATATCTTTGTATCTAACAATATTTTCCATGTTAATAACATTTGCGTGAATCAGTGCTCCCATTGTTGAAAGCCAAACAAGTAAAGTTGTTCTATAATTTTCTCCCACACTAACAATAATGCATTCCTAATGTAATGTAACCAAATATTTTATTTTCCCCATACCACAAGAAGGCATGCCAGCCCAATTGCAAATCATGCTCCTCCAATGTCAATAGTCTTGTATGCCTCAATACAGTCCATTCTTTCCTATGTGAGTACCCCAGCCTGATAATACAATTCCCAATTCGATAGCCCAAAACCTCCTCTATTTCTCAAATTTAGCAGCATTTTAGGCTTATTCTTCCATTTCTCGCTTGCCAGATATATCTTAATATTACTTTATTGAGTTCCTCAAAATATTTTTTCCCAATTATATTAGAATTGTTTGAAATAAGTATAGTAATCTCGGTAATATATTCATTTTTATTGTAGCTATTCTACCTATCAATGATAATTGCAGATTTTTCCATTTCTCCAAATCTGCTTTAATTTGTTGCATCAGTTTATAATAATTATCTTCCTTAATAGTTACACATCTTTCTGTCAGATAGATACCTACGTATTTTATTTTCTTTTTTTAAAATATTTTTTTTATTTTCAAACAAACACAAACATACAAGACATAACATAAAAACCTCTTCAACAGCATACAGTGTGTCAATTGGTTACAAGGTCTTTCTGCATCCTTTTCATAGTCATCATTTGAGTTTTATCAAAATTCACATATTGTCAATCAAATATCTTTGTATACATTGTTATTATACTTCAATTGTTTGCTTATCACTATTGTTTCTCCATTTTAAACAAGGTATTCTAAATATGTATCCATTTATATTATAATGATTCATTATATCATCTTCAATATATCCAATAATAAAGAATTTGTTATATCCTATTCTAAATCATTCTATTATTTTAGCATTGATAACATTCTCTAATAATTTTCAATTCCATGCTTTTCCATTATTAGTATCAATTCAATATACATGTATACAAATTGTTATAATTGTTAAACATCCATTAGCATAGCTATTATTACATCCTTTTTATATGAAACATGTTAAATTTGTAGTAAATTTATATTATGGCATTTCATTACATCATCCTGAAATCATCCAATAATATTACATCTTTATATTCTATTCTATATAGAATTATTTATCTTTTATAAAAAGGTTTTTCAACATCATCTCCCTCATCTTCACTTACAGTTTGTATAAAATTTCATATTATCAATCTAGTACATGTAAATTCTTTATTATCATTATTAATTATTTATTTGGCTATAGCTATTATTACTTTGTCTTATACATAGTACTCAAAATTTAAATATATTTAAATTTTTAAATAAATTAAATTTTATTGTGACATTTCATTTCATCATCCTGTATCCTTCCAAAAATAGTGCAGTCCAATATCTCTTGCCATTTGTAGAATTTGTATTCTAAGTGTTTTCTTGATAAGTCTTATGTGGACTTCTCTTGATAACTTGTTATTCATTGCATATCTTATAAAGATTCTAAACCCTCTATCTGTTCCTTTCATCAGCTTGACTTTTATTATTGCTGGTGCTTTTGCCGAAATTACTCATTGTTTCTGCCAAATATTCTCCCCTTTCTTCATCTATATTTTGACATCTGAGATAGAGTTCCAGTTCATCGATCTCTCCTTTCCGTATTTCACACTTATCATTTTCCCCCACTCTCGATTTGCTGTCAGTGTCAACAATTTTCTTATCACTTTCATATGTCTCTGTGATTTTTTCATCATTGTTTTATAAGTATTCTCAACTCTTCCCTCCGTACTTTCTGTATTTTGATCTATAATTTTAAGTCTCTTTTCAATTCTCTCTGTGATTATTAAAACTTTTTGAATTTCTAGCATAATTCTTTGCAATGTTAGTTCCTTTTCTTCTTCATATTGGGTCATTTTTCAGGTTATAGACACTGCCACTAAAACATCCAAGGCTTTTGCTAGGTTTCAAACAAATTCAGTAAAGTTTTCAGGTCAAAGCTTTCTCTTTCCTTCAAAGAAACACCTGTATAGCCACTGACCTTTTCAGTAAACAAAGCCAATAGCTTTGTATTATCAAATGTTACCAAGCCTTTAGTCTCTAGATGGCAGTGTTACATTCTTTCCCTCTGTTTTTGCCTCCCTTTCTAAACTCTGAAGTCTGGAACAGAAAAAAAAATGTTTAAAGATTACGATCCAGCCAAGCCTTGCGAGTAAAGAAACTTTTAATCCACAAATACAAAAAATTGAAGAAGTATAGAGGAAGCAGGGGGAAAAAAGACCAGTCCAGTTTAAAAGTAAGAGGCATTTGTAAAAAGTCCATCCATAGAAAACAAACAAAATTAAAGTGAAAAAGATAGCACGATAGTTTTAAACCAGTGTTAATTCGCTGCTTACTTCCTTCTGTCTTCAATTTTATTTTAACTAAGTCTTTTGGGTTTTCTCTTCTCTAATATTAAGAATTTTTCTCACCATTTCAACACACTGTCTCTCCTGTTGTGCTTCCGTTTCAGGGGACTGTCCCAACCTTCTGCAGCCATTATGACTGCTTCTCTTGTAGCCGGCAAAAAGAGCTTTCTCCTGAATCCAGGTATTTTATTTTCTTAGCAATCTGGATATCTATTCTCATCATTAACTCTTTTTTCTGCATGTCTGTAAAATGTTTAACTAATATATTAGTTTTCTCTTTATTTATTTTCAATCCTGCCACTTTGCCATATTCCTCTATTTTTTATTAATTTAGGCCCTGTTTCTTGTGAATCTTCCAGAATGAAGACTAAATTGTCTGCAAATGCCTGTAATTTATATTTTTACTTTTTTATTTCTATACCTTTTATCTCTATATTTTGTCTAATATTTCTGTTTAATACTTCCAGTGTCAATATGAATAATAGGGGAGACAAGCATCCTTGTCTTGTACCTTTTTAATGCTAACCTTCTCTGTCATATCTCCATTTACCATCACCTTTACTGTTTGCTTATAATATATCACTTTAATCATGTTGATAAATCTCTCCCCAAAATCCATATCTTTTAATTGTGCTAGCATAAATTGCCAATTCACATTGTCTAATGCTTTCTGTGCATCTAGAAAAATCAACACCATTTGCTTCCCTGGATGTACTTCGTAGTACTCATATTGTCTTTAATTTGTCTCTTTTGAACTGAATATATAAATTGATTTAAGAACCTTTTTAGTCTTTCTACAATTATTGAGGCGTATATTTTATAGTCAGCATTCAATAAGGATATCAAGCTGTAGTTTTTTATTTGTTGTAAGTCTGAATCTTCTTTGGGTATAAAAGTGATATATGCTTCCGTCCATGAATTTGGTACTTTCGTTTCTAACAATACTTCATTGAATACTTCCAACATTGGTATACTAAGAGTATTTTGTAAGTCTTTATAGAGTTCTGCTGGTAGACCATCTGGGTCTGGTGTTTTGCCATTATTTTGTCTCTTAATTGCTTCTGTTAGTTCCATCATAGTTATTTGCTCATCTAACAGTTTCACTGTTTCAGGTATTTTACGTAATGCTGTCTTTTCTAGGTATTGTTTTATTTTATCTTCTGAAACTGTCTCTTGATCATATAATTTTTCATAGTAATTTTGGATCACTTTCTTTTTATGATCATTTTGAGGGTGAAGGTTTCTTTCCTCATCCATTGATTGTTGTATCGGTTTTTTTCTTTCTCCTTTTTCAATTTATATGCCAGCCATCTTCCTGCTTTATTGGCATTTTCAAAGAAATTTTGTTTAGAATTTTTAATTTTTTGTGCTAATTCTTCTTTATCTATTAAATTCAGCTTATGTTTTATTAATTCCATTTGATTTTTTAAATTCTTTCTTTGCTATTCTATTTGTAATTCTATCTCAAGCCTCTTATATTCTTCTTCTAATATCTTTTGGTTTTGTTTTTTCTTCTTATTTTTAAGTTATAGTTAAACCTCTAATATATACCTTAGTTGTATCCCATACATTTTGTAAGAGGTGTCTTCTTTTCCATTCTCTTTAAAGAAAAAGTCTTTCTTTTTCCATGAATTGAATAAATTCCTTATCTTTTAATATAGATTAAAAGATCTTAAAGATCTTTAATTTTCTTTTTTGTTCTTTCCATTTGACTTTTATTGGATTGCTTGCTTCTATGTTTATTTCTTGTATATTAGATTTTAGTTCAGCTGATATCCATATCATATCTATTCTTGACCAAGACACATGCCTATTTGAATAGAATATTGATTTTCTTTAGGATGTATTTCTTGCTATACCTCTTAGATCCTAGTTTCCCAATTTTGGGATATTCCAATAGTTTATTGTGTTGTTTTTTAATAATTTGCCTCTTGCACGCAAATTATATCCAACTTTAATTTTTCTAGTTTACTAAAAAATATTTTTCTTTTTTATAGAAGAATTCAATCCATTTATATTAACTGACAATAATTTTATTTCTTCTTCCATGGTTTTATTTATAGATGAGTTTTGTTGTTCTAGTCGCTCTTGTCTCTCTCTGTTCTTTTGCCTTTGCTCCTTCTCTCTTTGCTATTTCCTCTAACTCGCTTTCGTCTTATTTTTGTTGTATATCTATCTCTCCTATGGTTTCCTCTTGTTGTCTATCCTCTTTTTCCTCTCTTACTCTCATTTCCTCGTGGTCCAAAATAGTAATCATAAAATTATTCTGATTTTTCTATGGATTCCAATCTATGTCTTTGCTCCATCCAGGTCAACAATATTTCCTCCAATATCAGCCATCTACTCTGTTCTTAATGAGTTGTCTTGTCAGAAATTGATATTTCATTCTTATTTCTCTTGTGGGAATCTCTTTTAGGACTTCTATTTCTTTCCCTTTATATTTTAAAGGGTCATCTCTTGCGCTTTGTAGTATCTCTGATTTTATTGCTTTTTTAGTGAATCTCACATGTACATCTCTGGGGAGTTTGTTTCTTGTCACATATCTGGTGTAGACTCTAAATACTTCATCCATCTAAGCAAGCACCTTTTCTTTGGTCACCTCTAAAGCATTTGCCAGCAGCTCTGCCATTATCTCCATCAGGTTTTCTCCCTTTCCTTCCTCAATATTCTGAATCTGCAAATAATAATCAGCCATATCCATTTTAAGTGATATTACTGTTCTCTCATTACTTTTGTCTGCCGAGGTAAGTCTGTAATCAATCTCTTCCATTCTTTTCTCTGTTTATTCAACTTTCTCTTCTACTTTCTGAATGCGTTGTTCATTTTAAATCATTATTTGTTGAAGACTCTCTATTTTATCCTCTACTTTTCCTATTCTTTCCTTAATGTCTTCATGCATGGCTTGAATCATAGCTTTCACCTCTGACTGCATCATATTCATTTTCTCTTGCTGCAACATAATGTCCAATGACCTTTGACCTGCTGTGCTAGATGTTGCTGCTGCTGAGGATGGCGAAGATGTAGTTTTCTTCATTTTGAGATGCTTTAATGTATGTAACCCAATTATTGAAAATAATAACTACAATGTCCCAATAGCCCCAGTATTGACTGCCAAATTCACTATCTCCTTCCAATTTTCCCTTTTACAAAGCTATTCAGAAGTCAGAATATTCAATGTTACAGTATCCCTTTTCCTTCTTCTTATTCTCAATCTCCAAACAATAGTCACTGTTTGTTTGTTTTTAATTGTAATCCCAGAGGAGTATAATTATAATCCACAAAAAAGAAGAAATGAGACTGTTAATTGTAATCCAAGAGGAAAGTGAAAATATAAATTGCAATCCAACAATTATTAGACTGTTAATCCCTTCATTCTTCAACAAGTATTCTCTTCTTTTCTTGTTAAGTTTGTAATCCACATAGGCCCACCGAACCCCAGAATTCAACCACCAACTGTCTTATATCTTCAGAGAGAGAGTTCACAGAGCAGAAAATAAAAGAGAAGGAAAATATTTTACTGTTCTCAGCTTCTGTTCACTTTATGTGTTTAGCTTCTGCTTGAGTTCCGAGAGCTGCACTATTTTAAAAAGTCTCAGCTATCTAACATGAACAGCTTACTAGTCCAGGTGTTATTTGTTTTAACAGCAAATCTTTATCTTCTTCAGTCTCTCAAGGTTATGTTTTCTTTTCCTTTCTCACTTGCACCTCTCAACATTTCCTTCTGCCTGTAGGTGTCACTGTTGCTCTGCTTCTCTCCCTTTTAATTTTATATTGTATTATGCAGTCCAAGTTTTTCAAAAAAACGTTCTCTAAGTCCAAATTTTATAGCCCCTAAAAGCTTTCAAGTTAGTCAATATTATATTTGAGGTCCCAAGTCCAGCTTCCTAGTTTAAAAGTTATTTCGCTTTTTAAAGAATTTCTCTTGTCTTTCTTTCCAGTTTTAAAAAATGGCTCTCATGCTTGCTTGCCACTTTTCTTGGGAGGTGGAAGGAAAACAATTCCTTTTTGGGCCCCACTTTCACCCAGGCTAATTTCCAGGGGGCTCATTTCTCAATAGAAGTTAGAAGTTAGAAATCTCTCACCCAGATCGTGCACACTGTTCCTCAGTCTTTCATGCTTTCTTCATCGGTCGACTGTCACAGCTTCGGTCAGGCATGTAATGGACGTCTTTTTCTTCCTGCTGGATTGAGAGCCTTCTCCAGATCGATCAAGGACTTTGCAGACTCCTTGAGATCAATGCAATGTGCTCTCTTACTTCATTATCACTCCAAAGTGATTTAGGTCCATCAGAATCTCCCTGCAGTTCAAATTTCAGCACAATCCCATGGAGCCCTGTGGGGATGCGTTTTGTTGCCATGATGTCAGTCCTGCCCTCTACATTGTTACAATATTTGAGAGGCTCCAGGAGACAGGAGATAGCAATAGCAATAGCAATAGCAGTTAGACTTATATACCACTTCATAGGGCTTTCGGCCCTCTCTAAGCGGTTTACAGAGTCAGCATATTGCCCTCAACAACAATCTGGGTCCTCATTTTACCTACCTTGGAAGGATGGAAGGCTGAGTCAACCCTGAGCCGGTGAGATTTGAACAGCCGAACTGCAGAACTGCAGTCAGCTGAAGTAGCCTGCAGTGCTGCATTTAACCACCGCACCACCTTGGTTCCTTGGTCTTGCAACTGTATGATGTGCAATCTTGGAGCTCTAAGATCCCAGTCAATTTTTTTTGCTGCTGGATGGTCCTTTTGGACCTAAACCATCCCTAAGAGATGGTGACAGGGAAGAGTACGTCTTGTTGATCTCAGGGACATCGCAAAGTCCCTGATTGATTCTAGAGAATCTCTTCTTCCCAGCGACAAAAGCACAGCCAAAAGCTTCTGAAGTTGGGACAGCTCCATAATGGGAGGAAAGCGGAAAGAGAAAGTGTGTCCATCTGGTGAGGAAATTTTATTGTTATAAAAAAGACTGCCCCCCCCAAATTAAAGCTAAATTAAACTTGCAAAGAAAAGAAAATGAGCAGCGAAATTAAGCTATATTGGACAGTGTATTATCCTTTTTTTATGAATGAAAGTTTTGCAAATATTTCCTACTTTTTAAAGTGAAAGTATTGGTTTTTCTTCTATTTCTTTTTTTTACCTATGGATTAAATTTTCTTTATTTTTATAATATTGGTTTGGATTGGTTTTTTTTCTTTACTTTGTTCCATTTAAGAATTTTGTTTCTTTTAAGCCTGGAATATAAAGAAGATATAAAATGAATACAAAGAGGGTATAACATCAGAGGGAAAAGAAGTTACATTGCCACTTGGAGGTTGGAGGTTGAGTCCTGGAAATATTGCCTTCTCTTTTTTCTCTTTGATCATTTTGACTTTGTACTTCAAAGGCTTCCACTTGTTTACAGAAGAGATCAGGAGAAAAGCATGGGTTGTTTATGCAGGTGCTCTTTGGATGCTTCTTTGGCATCTGGAGAGAAGTGAAAACAAAACCTTGTTTTGAAACTAGAGTGGCAGTGTTTACTAGTTGGAAGAATGGCACAACACCAAAAAGAAACCATAACATTACAACAGATTATGTTTGAAATTCAAAAATTATTAGAAACACAGAGAGAATTGAGAAGAGATTGGAAAATATAGATTGCAATGCAGTAAAATTCGATGGAAAAATTGAAGATATCCAGCAAATGGAAAAAGTGGAGGTTAGAGTCCTAAAAACTCAAGGGAAAAGTGAACAAAGAGGCAAGATAATTGGGGATGTTGACAGTGAACTGAGTGTGGTTGGAGATGGAAAGAGTGGAACATGAAAAGGGAAGATAGATGGAAAGGAGCTCTACCCCAGATTTCAAGGTATAGAAGAAGAAGAAAGAGAAGAATTGATGGATTCAAGGAGAGAAACTTTGACAAAAGCACTACTGATAACCAAAGATAAGCTGATTAAAGAAGCTGATGGAGGGTCTCGAGATTTTACAAGATATGTAAAAAAGCAATAAGTTGTGAAGAGAAGTCCACACAAATTTGATTAAGGAAATAACCAGAAGACTAATTCCACAAATGGCAAAAGACATAAGACTGCACTATTACTGGAAAGACACAGGTTGAGATATGAAATCTAATAACAAAATATTAGTCAAATTTAGTTAAAATTAGAGCATTATGTTAAAAATGAAGTGATAATGTTATATAAATAATTGTTAATGATAACAATGTACACATATGTATTGGTTTGATAAGAGGAAATTTGGTATAAATCATTTGGGATCATTCAGTTAAACTAAGACCAAAAAAATGGGGAAAAAAATGAAATGATGATGGATATTGTTAAATAAATAATTGATAATGATAATAATGTAGTATTTGTATTGACATGATAAAAGGGAAATTGGATATAAATTGTAAACAGTGATTAATAAAGGAGGTCTAGAAACTTTGTTATTAAACATAATTAATTTTTATTTAGAAAGCGTTATAAAGATGTAATGTTGCTGGATGATATTGAAAATAGATAATGAAATGCCATCATGTGGTTTTGCTTTAAATTTTGGAATATTTTATATAAAGAGACGTAAAAACAATTATAGTCATATGAAGATTGAGGTATGATGATTGTAATATATATCAATATATTTGATTTAAAATATATAACTTGAATTGAATTGTAGGTGATGACTGTGGAAGGGATGCACGAAAGCTCTTTGTAACCAATTGACACACTTTTTACAATTTATAATGGAAGATATTTTTGTGGTGTTTGTTGTGTTTTGTCTGTTTGTGTTTATTCAAAAATAAAAAATGTATATTTAAAAAATATTTGAGGGGCTCCTACAAATGTGAGGGGGGTTAACCTATTTTTCAAAGCACCAATAGGCAAGACAAGAAACAATAGTTGGAAACTGAATTGGAGCTGAATCCACTCCAATTCCAGTGAGTTTCTATAGAAACTTAATTATACTGTAAGCGATTCAGTGGACACAGAAGGTAAAATATTCTATTACATTGAAACCATCATTAGATAACTAGCAAAATGGCCCAGGTGCACTTCTATATATAGATGTGCTACAGAAGTATCCAGTGGCACACTTCCCACAAGTATTGACTGTTAAAATAAGGGATAAGTAAACCATTTATTCAGTGAAAAATTGCCTTCAATTTTAATCTTATCATCCGTTGATAAATAGGATGATTTAGAAATTGCAATTCTATTTTTTAAAGGTTACTTAAAAGTCACTATTTCATACACTGAAAAACTGCAGTACGTCCTCTTTGGCATCAGAACAAGGTATAGGAAGACTTAAATAGTTATTTTGAGATTGTCATGCAGTTATTAACTTCTTACCTAAGTGTCAGATACCTAAAAGTGATACTGCCATTCAATTGGGAGGAGGGGCTTTATTGACTCCCAGGGCAGAAGAGTTAAGGAAGCATCTTCACACTTGTGTATTAGTCAGAATCTGCATTCGGACAAAGGGGAGGGGTCATTATCAGCTTAATCCCATTTGCATGGCCTAAAGGTTTTCAGATGCTGCTTTGCTTCTAATGGTTTCCATCCTGCTTGATTAAAGGTTCCTTTTGAAATAATCCATTTCAAGAGTCTTTATTTTCTCAAGTTAGGAGAGGAGCCATTACAATAAGAATGACTACCAACATTTAAAACTTGAGGTAGTCATCTGTCATATTACTCTTGTTCTTTCATTTTCTTATGTGAATGTAAGGAAAAAACACTTAATTTTCAGTGTATCTATGTAGGAAACCAACTTCTTTATAATCTGAAACACTGAGGTTGTTAATCAGAAAGGTCGGCAGGTCGGCAGGTCAAATCCCTAGTACAGGTCTTCTGCATGAGCAGGGTGTTGGAATAGATGACCTCCAAGATCCCTTTCAATTCTGTTACCATTTATGTTTACTTTATGGATTCAGAGCTCCTTATGAATAACAACATTCAGTACTAGCTCACAGGTTACACCTGAATTTGGACTTTATTTAAAAATTCAAAGTATGAATCCACTTCTGAGATTCCTGAGATACTAGAAGTTCTTAAATCCTTTAAATAAAAAAAAATACAAACCAATATTGCTTTTTATAGATATTTGTTATCAATAAATGAATTTGATATACATTAAACAATGAGTGGAAGAAAGAACTAGTGGTTCCTATATTGTCTAGACCATGGGTCCTCAAACAAAGGCCTGTGGGCCAGATACGGCCTGCTGAAGCCATTAATCTTGCCAGCACAGGACCACGAGGCTGCCCCCCCCACATTGCCCTTCCTCCCCACTGGCCCCCACCCTTCAATTGAGCACAGGACTTACTTTTGCGAGCTGGAAGTGGAAGGTAAGGCAGAGAGGGGGAGGCCAAAATGCAGCCATTTTTGGCTGGCAGAAGACTTCTGGGGGCTGGGAAGGCCAAAAAGGCTCAGCATTGCAGCCTGTGTGGCTTCCCTTTCACTGGGACAGCCCTCACCCCACCCCATGTGGGGAAAAGCCACAGCCGGAAGCATTGCCAAACTCTGAAATGGGAATGAAAAGGAGACAGACAGGGAAGGTAGGAAGGAAGATGAGAAGGAAGGAAGGAAGGAGAAAAAGAGAGGTTCTTTTTGTGACGAGGCAGCAAAAGAAGCAGCATTCCTTGGCTGGGAAGTGGGCAAAGGCAGAAAGGAAAAGTAAATTTCAAACCCTGCAAACTGCTGCTCACTGGAAAGGAAGGAAGAAAAAGGGGAGCTCAAAGCTTAAATGCCTAGGGCTGGCATTTGATCTCTCCCACTCTAGCTTCCCTGCTCAATTACTAGCCTTCTTTAGTTCAGAACCACCTGAGTTTTTAAAAGTGAGGTTTTTCTTCCTACTCTATTGCAAATGCAGCTCTCACCTCTGGGAGCTGTCAGCCTCTATATCACTTGCTTGCGATCAGCTGCCATAGTAACGGGGAGGGAGGGGATACGTGCTGCTGATGGAGACATCTTGAAAGAGGGAGCTTTGTTCTCGCCATCTTCTGCACATGCTGAAGGCTCGTGTTTGATTTTGGTCAAGGTCAACTGTCTCTGCGTACTAGCTGAATGAGGCCACCTGAAGATGCACCCCACATGACACCCTTGGGGGTTGGAGATTGGACATTGGGCCGGGGTAACTGGGGGGAGGGATTTGGGTAAACATTTGATATGTACAAGTTTGTGCCTTTTTGCCCCAGATCTTGCTTCACTTTCGCTGTTTTTATTTCATATTCAGTAAAAGTACCTTTTCTCTAACTATTTGGAGTTGGGGGTTTCCTTTCTTGGATGTTGAATGAGGCATGCCTGACAGGAGCATTGTTTCTGGTCTGGGAGATTTGTAAAGGTCTGTTCTCTGACTCTGTATTCGTCGTCTCTGTGTGTGTGTGTGTGCATGCATGCACATGTGTGGCTGGTTGCTAAGGTGAACATTTTGCTAAGGATCTTTCACACTCTGGCTTCCCTGCTCAATAGCTTTAGTTCAGAAGCAGCAACATGGGGGAGAGGTTTTTATTGTTGTTGTTTCATTGCCTGTGTTCTGGGACCTAAATTGATTAGCTGTGTAATTACCAGAGTAAGCCTATTTAACTTAAAAGCTTTTTTCTTTCTTTGTCACCCCTCCAATTCTAAATGAAACTTAAGGTGCACCTGTCCAGAGTTATCAGGGAGTCACTTTCTGATCAGTCCTCCTGATCTGGCCTCTTTTAGATTTAATCAGCATTAAGGTATTGCCTGTAACATTTACTTTATATATAATATTTAACTTTTAATTATTTACAGATTGGTGTGTGTGTGAGAGAGAGCAAATTGGTGGGGGTTGTGTTTGGCTACAGATAATCTCAATAAGATTTACATAATTTGAAATCTATTCATTTTAAATAAAGTAAAAAATGTAGATTAATATTGCTGGAAGTAGTAACAAAAGATAATTCCATAATGCATAATAGATCAATTTACAATACATAAAATAAAGATATATGGTGCATTCAGAGAAATGCAATGCTAATGGGTTTTAGAGAGATTCTCTTTCCCAAATCTTGGGGGGTTTAATTGTTGCAGTTCTCAATCTGGTTTATTGTGTGGTCTTCTGAAACATATAATCAGGAGTTATTTTGAAGGAAATCCTGTTTGTTTTATTCTTTTAATAGCCTATTTTAGGAATCCTGAAGCTTCTTCCAAAATGGAAAAAACCCCATGCTTTCTGCACCTCATTTTGGGCCTGGAGTGACTCCTGCACCAACCTGGAAGCCAAAAAAAAAAAAAAAAAAACCCAACCCTGCAACTGTTTGAAGGCTGAAGGAAGCCTCCAACTGAGCAAGGAAGCACTGTGTGGCCAGGCCATTCACACTCACATGCAGCCCACTGCAGTTCGCTGCACTAGGGCAGGAATGAGACCCTGTCCTGTGGAGCCCGCTGCTGCTTCGGTGAGGAGGACAATGACGAAGACTAGGAGAAGAATGGCAAGACTTTGTGCAAGCTGGCAGAGAGCAGGTCAGGTGGGGCTGGCTGGGGAGGGGTAATCATGGTGCTTAGGTTGCTGCCGCTGCCAGTAGCTTGCATGCTCCACTGAAGCTGGAATTCACCGGGGGGGGGGGGGAATGAGAGGTCCTGCTTGAATGGGCAGGATGAGGAGAAAAACAGCTGTTCAGTTGTCTCTTCCCTCCCCCTCCCCCACCATTGCCAGCAGCTTGAGTGCCCTGACTAAAGGGCCACATGCATTCTCTCTCCCTCCCTCCCTCCCTCCCTCCCCCCCTCTCTCTCCCTCCCTCCCTCCCTCCCCCCCTCTCTCTCCCACACACACACACAGAAAGAGAGAGAGAGAGAAAGAAAGAGAGAGAGAGAGAGAGTTTGGAGAGCTCCCCTCCTCTTTCTCTGTCTTGCTGCAGGCGGCAGTTGTGGTGTTTCAGTGCCTGGCTATTTGCAAGGTAAGTGAGTCCTTGTTGCAGGAAGGGAGGGAGAAGCAGGAGATATCTTAGAGGGTTGGGGAGGCTTGAGGGTCTGTTTTATCACTAGGATTCCCATGGCCTTCCCCACCCTGAGATACCTGATGGGCACATTGGTATTTTTGAATTGTGACCTCTTACGAAAGTATCCCTTCCTTGTGTTTCAAACTGCTATTTCCAGTGGAGAAAACAGGACAAAGCAAGAGGGGAAAATATTTTCCTTTGCTATATTTCCAGTCTGAAGAGAGCATGGCAGGGTCCCTACAGAAGAATTATTTTAAGAATCATTATATATTTATATAAGGCAACTAACTTATCTCTGTTCTTAAATACTAAAACTGTTGCACATAAAGAACAGAGGAGCTCTGATCAACTATCAGAGCCATCATTTTGACAGTTTTGCTGTACTGTAGTCTGATCCCACGAAATGCAAGCATGGAATAAACTGAGCCTGGTTTGTTCTTGGTCTTTTAAGTGGCCACAAACTTCTAGCAAAAGTGGAATTTGATCACAAGGCAAGGAATGTTTCTCCTTTTGCTTTTGAGCATCCAAGAAGGGACAGGAAAGACAGAGAAAAAGAAGGAAAGCAGGAAAGAGAGCAAGGAACAAAAAGGAGGAAAGAGGGGAAGGAAGAAGAAAGAATGAAGAGGGAAAGAAAAAGAAGGGAAGGAAGGAGATTATAATGAGAGAGAGTGAGAGTGTGAGGTAAAATCCTGTCTTAGCACTTGATCAGCAGCAGCCCTGCTGCCTTTTACCATCACCTTGTCCCCTCCTCCTGACCTCTCCTGGTCTCCCATCCTATCACTGAGCATGCTTTGGTTACAAAGACATATCTTGTAAGGAGATGGAGTGGGCCTCCCTTCGACCCACATACTTTGCCCTCCTGCACACACCATGGGCACCAATGAGAGCAAGGACAGCAGCAATGGGAGTTGGCCATGTCCACCATACCCACGCCCACCCTGGACCCTGATGTCAACCACAATGGGGCCCTCATTGAAATTGAGTTTGAGACCCCTGGACTTACAAATGACCTGAGTGTTGCTTTCAAACTTACAAGTATGAGTCAAAGTTAGAAAAATTATCAGCATGCATACAACAGCAAAAGTCAGATTAATCAAAAGTATGCCAAATGCAAACATTTACCTTTCAATAAAAAGGTGTTTGTATCATTGAAAGTGCTGTTATTGTGTTTTTTCCCCAGAGAAAAGACATTAATCACGTGTGAGTTGTTTTTTTTAAATGAAAATCTCATTATTCAGGTTAAATTGTCGTGTTGGCATTCTGAGATAAATAAGTGGGTTTTGGGTTGCAGTTTGGGCACTTGGTCTCTAAAAGGTTTGCCATCACTAGACTAGTTATATATTTATTGAATTTTAACTTTGCTACAAAATAGGAAATTGTGGTACTGCAGATATAAAGCTTTAACAACACTGAAGCCTTCAAAAACATTCAGATTAAATTATTTATTTTCTCTAGCACTTTTTATGACTTTCTTCTACCCTCCTCTTATATTTGTTTATTGCTTAACAGGTGATCCAGAAACAAGATTTAGGAGTATTTTCTCCCTTGATAAATGTAATTAATTACTCTTGTTTCTCCCAAAGGATTTCATTTTCAGATCATTTATTTTCTAGTGTCACTGATGAGCTGACTGGGAAAATGAAGCACTTGAGTTTAATTACCAGTTAAAATTGCAGTTTTGCAAAGCAGGTACTTCATCTTCTACATTTTTTAATAATTGTACCTTCTTATGGTATAATATGGAGTTGTATCTCCTATATTTCACAATATAATAATATATTACTAACACTTTCCTGATGAAAAAACAGATATGATTATGTGATTAATTAAGGGTAGCCATAAGCATTCTGCTTAGAGTGAGTTCAGGCCTTCCACATATGCTTTCAATGGTTTTCAATAACACACTGTATTAGAGAACGGTAAAGACTGGAAAATGCTACAGACTGAAAAGCAGCAAGTCAATTTATTATTTCCTGTGGAGCATTAAGATTTTGAGTGGCTATTTTTAAGATCTGACAGTCCATCCCATATTGTAAAATAAATGAAATATTTTTTATGAATCCATGCTGTGAAATAAAGGGTGGCATTTAATGTCAATGATTTTTATTTTTAAGACTTTTAGTTAGTTGGTTGTTTTTCTGTATAATAGGCATATTTAAATGATTTTAAATATTGAAAAAGAAAAAGAACTAGTTAGAGGTATACATTGGAAAATGAAAATAATAGGTTTAGAAATATATGCTAATTTATTTTATCTTTTCTTTTTCTATAAATGCTTCTCTAGTCTGCATCTGCTGAAAAACAAAAGTAGTTATATAGTAGTGATAGAAGGTAAAAAAAGAAAAAATGAACACATTAATTCAAATACAAATTATTATTTAGGAGAATACAGATCAAAAATCAGAAGATATATTTAGCTACGTCATCAACTTTGTTTTCTTCCTTTGACAAGGATTTGCCAACAGTGAGTGCATAAATGGTTAGAGTTCTCTTTGGTTAAAATTGAAAGTAAAAATGATATTCATGTTTAAGTGAAGAAATAGAGTTGATAAATCCTGTTGATTCATACTTTATGTATGATTCAAAGCATTATATATATTCTACTGTATATAGCAACAGCAATAGATTAATATAGCACTTCACAGTGCTTTACAGCCCTCTGTAAGCGGTTTACAGAATCAGCGTATTGCGCAATCTTGATCCTCATTTTATTGACCTCGGATTGAAAGGCTAAGTCAACCTTGAGCCTGGTGGGATTTGAATTTGACTTAGGGATATCACACACACACACACACACACACACACACACACACACACTGCATCGTATTGCTCCCGCTCTCCCTCTCTCCCCACCCCGTCTCTTGCCCCATTTGCATACAAGCGTGCTCCTTCGGATAACTCATTAAGGTCTCATTAAGGAATTAAGTGGAAAGTATTTTGCAGGGGGGAGAAGTAGGAGACTAGCAAACACTTTTTGTGCCAACAATGAAAGCTTCTGGGTCCCTGACTCTCTACAAAAGAGGATGGGTGCCTGAACTTGTGCAATATTATAGCACCCAGGAGCGTCTATTCTCAGCACAAAAAGCATTTCCAAGCCATCTCTCCTCATAGGAATGCTTAGCCCTGGCCTCAATCCCACAAGTGCACACTCCAGCCACAAGTGGGACAAAGAGCACCTCGTGAAAACTACCCAACAAGAGTCACCTCACCAACCAAACTGATGAAGTTCCTCTCCAGTCTGAAGAAGAAGAAGAATCTCCTGATGGTGAAACCCTCCAAGCCCAGAGGAAGAAAGCAGCAGCAAAGACGACCCGATAGTAAGTGGAGCCATCTGCCCCTTTGCCATCAAACCCAAACTTATAGTGCATGAGACAGGGGTAGAAGGGGAAGTAGAGGCAGTCATTAAAATGGGCTGCATTCAGTGCATTGTAGAGCTGTTGGGTATATGCACAAGATTCTTGGCCCATCCCATCCGCTTTGAGCAAGTTGACAGGATGCTAATCAGAAGGACCCCTGCCAAGCTAATCACAGAGTTTGTGAGATTGCAGATAGAGTGTGACTGGGAGCTCCTCAGATACAACATAGTGTCAAAAATGAATAAATTGATTATCTTTGGGCTTGCATGTCTAGACAAATGGGGACCCACCATAACGTGGGTTGACGGCTACCAAAATGTAACTATATGCATCGGGCCATTGCCTCCAGTGAGGCCAGATCGCAACCCAGTGACCATCACCTCCAACAAGACAAATGGTCCAGAAACTGCAGCTCCAGTATCAGATGCCAAACTGCCAGGCTGTCAGCAAATACAAAAAGAATACCAGGACTTAGATGGGTTTTCAGCGAGGAAGATTGCAACTATCTCCCCCTTCATCGACTAACTGACTGCATGATAGAGTTTGTGCCTGGGGCAAAGCTACTGAAGCCTAAGATATATTCCATGACCCCTAAGGAGATGGCAGAATTAAGGTAATACATCAATGCTAACTTAAGAGTGGAGCTTCATCCAACCAGCCTAGTCCAAAGTCAAATTTTGTGAACACCTTGTCCTTGGACAAGTGATTCAACACATCCGTCATGAGGGGGAGAGGGTAGGTGTTTTCCATGCAAACAGCATTGATATTGCACAACCTCACCCCCCATCTTTCTTCTCCTTAAAGCAGAGAGGGGCAGCAATTTGACTTAGAGAAGCATACTACCTCATACAAATCAGGGAGGGGTATAATGGAAAACTGCATTCAACAGCCCCCTTGGTAGTTTCCAATTCAAAGTCATGCTGTTTGGCTTACAAAGGGCCCCTGCAGTTTTTATACAATTAATCAACGAGGTGCTGCATGAGCACCTTTACAAAGGGGTGCTCATTTATCTTGACAACATTCCCTTTTTTACTGAGACCCAAGAGGAACACGTAAAGCTGGTGCGGCAAGTTATGAAGAAACTTCTGGACACCAAGCTCTATGCAAAACTATCAAAGTGTGAATATCACAAAACCTCCCTGGATTAATTTGGATATTGGATTTCCAGCAAAGGGATAGGAATGGACCCAGGGATATTGATATTGATAGTAATGTATATAATGTGGAGTTGATATGATAAATAATAATTGGATATGAGAAGGGAAGGTTGGAAATATTTTTGGACCATATACAAAGGTCACAATAATTATCACTATTAAAAATAAAATAAAACTATATACAGTTAAATGTTAACTAATATGGGGAAAATGTTACGATATACGATATAATTACATAAAGAAGGGAGAAATAATAAACTATATGCATGGAAGATGGAATTTTTGGTATTAAATATTATGGATGTTCAGCTAAAACAGGATATGAGGATTTGATGTTAATAGAGGATTTTACAAACAAGTAAATGAAATGCTAGCATGTGGTTATGGATTAAATCTTTGGCATAGTTAAGGATGAAGGATGTTTAAATAACTGTAGTCAACTAAAAGTGGAGGTATAATGATGTCAATATGGTAAACATTTGAGTTAAGATATTTGAATCAATATGAATTAATGGAAGAGATGCACCAAAACATGTTGTAACCAGCTGATATACTTTTTTATAATATATACCTGTGTGTGTGTTGTTGTTGTTTTTTCTCTTTTTTCTTCTTTTGTTTTTCCTTTTTTTTTCCTGGCCTTGTTTTTTGTTTTTTGTTTTGTCTTCTCTGTGTTTTGATTTTTTCTTTTCCCACTGGTGTGGGCATGTGTTGTTTAAGTAACAAAATTAAAAAAAAATTTTTTTAAATAAAAAAAAGATTTATAGAACAGAGATTAGAATTATGCATGAAACTGTAACAGTGAAAATGTCTATACGATTAAAAACAAAGCAATATGGATGGAAATAGGATATTTTTATGTTTGCAAATACTGAATAGACCAAATGTAAATAAATGTGATGGTCATAATGTATAACTTTATATATTAGTATAGATATTGTATAGTATAGATATATCTTAGTAAGACATTGTCAGGATGGTTATGCTGTGCCCAATGTTTTAATTTGTGTTCAATAAAAAACTTTATTAGGAATGGACCCAGGGAAAGTGAAAACTATGCTGGACTGGCAACCCCCATGCATCCACAGACAATACAGATGTCAGGCCTGTAGCCATATTCCTCTTGGATCTTTGGCCTGCTACACTTTCTATTATTCTACTATGCCTTTTCTATTGTGGGAAAATGGAAGGGGGGATTGTATGGAGTTAGATGCTATGTAGCCAAAACAAAATTGCTTTCTAGAAATCTAAGGTTATCCTTTATCTCTGCACCTCTGCACCTGACTGGAAGTGGATGGGTGGAACTGCCACATGGCAGTGGAAGATTGGACTATGTGATGGGCTGGTGGGTGTGGGGCAGGATGTGAACTTTCAACTGATGGGGAAAATTGGGAAGTTTTCAGATTTGGGTTTTCCTAGATGTGCCAACATGGTTCTCTTAATAAATTGGAACTTTGAGCAATACTTTGCCTTGGACTCTGATTTAATTTTGGATGCTATTTGGAACCTGAATCTCCCTTAAAATACTTCACCAGCTATCCCAAAATTCGGAGTGCTGTCCAGGGTCCTGTGCCCCAGCACCGACCTGAGCTTGGGCAGTGCATAGACTCAGGGAAGATGGAAGAGGAGAAGAAAGACACAGAGAAAGCAGTATCACCTATTTATGTTGAGACCATCTGCACCCCTTCCAAAGCTGTGGTGGAAGCTGCGGAGGCCACGGAGAGGGAACGCCAGCTGGGAGCCAGGCGCAAAAAGCCGGCACCTAGGCATCTCTCACAATTGGAACTATCTCTGCAAGATGAAGCCTTGTAATTTACCTCCCCTAAGGAGTTGCTGTTGGAGCCACAGGGGGATGCGAGATTAGCCTCGACCCATGAGTGGAGGGGACCAAACCAGATGCCGACCAGGTGCTCTGATGATTGGGGATCTCAGACACCCTCATGCAGTCAGTCTATAACCAACCTCCCAGTCCAATTTGGACAGCTAAATGTGAGTTGAATCAACCATTGCCTTAGCTCCAAACCACGCAGGTGGACCATAGCCCAGCCAACATTTGCCTTCGAGACTCCACAATGCAATTGAGTGGGGATTTATGCTCCTTCCACACAGCGTCAAGCAGGTCAGCCCACAATTTGGCAGTGCCCCTCCACCCAGGGGCGCAGATGGTACTCAACTGGGATGCGGAAGTCAATCCAACCAGCAACAAAAGGGATGGGGGAATTCTCCTCCTAGCCAGCCACTGATGAGTGGGCTGTAACCTGCGAGTCTGGGGTGGGCTTTCTTCCTGGGCCATGAATGGGCACAATACCAACAGATGCCTGCCTCTCCTCAGCAGATGACACCATTTCAGATAACTGGCCCGGGGCAACCCCAGGGATTGACTCCACAACTGGTTCCAGCCCCAGTCACAATGCCCCAACAGGGAGAACTAGAAGACCCAGAAGCAGCAGCTGAGCACCCTCTTCCTTGCCACCACCCACACCAGTGTGAGACCACTGTCAGGCATGGCAGCTCTCCCCCCACATTCAGAGAGCAGCATGAGGGAAGAACTTGGAAAGGTTGTTGGGGGGAGCTCCCCCTTCCAGAGATGATTCCCTGCAAATAGCAAGACAGAGAAAAGTGCTGAAGGGACAGATCCCCCACAAACCTCAGTCAGCAGTGAGGCAAATGAACCCACCTGAAAGAAGAAAGGCCAGAAAATTTGCTAAAGAAGCTACGGAGATACAAACCCTTTCCCGAAGAATCAGTGGAGGCCCAGCCAAAGGGCCCTTGCGAAACCTGGATGAAGGAAGCAAGGGGGGGTGATGACATGATGGTAAGTGCACCCATCCACCCATTTGCCATCAAAGCCAAACTGAGTGTCTGAGACAGGAGTTAAAGGGGAAGTTGAGGCAATCGTGGACATAGGCTGCACTCGATGCTTAATCAGAATGTCTATCATGGAGCAGCTAGGCATATGCAGAAGACCCGTCACCAATCCCATTTGGTTTGAGCAAGTGGATGGAATGCTAATTGTAGGGGCCCCTGCCGAGCTAATTACTGATTTGGTGAAGTTGCAGATGAGGCACCACTATGAACTTCTCAGATTCATCATAGCTCCAAAAATGCATGGATCAATTATGCTGGGACTTGCATGGCTGGATAAGTGGGCACCTACCATAAAGTGGGAGGACAGCATTCAAAAATTGATCATAGGCTTTGGGCCCTTAACCCCTGTGAAGCCTGAAGGCCACCCAGGGACTATTGAACCCAATAAAGCTGATCGATCAGAGCCTGAAGCCCCCGCAGCAGACACAAAAACCCCAGGCATCCAGCAAATGCCAAAAGAATACTGGGATTTGGGATAATACTGGGATTTCAGTGAGAAAGATTGCAACTATCTCCCCCCCCCCCACGGCCCACTGACTGTGTGATAGAGTTCGTGCCTAGGGCCACCCTACAGAAGCCAAAAATGTACTCCATGTCTCCTAAAGATATGGTAGAATTAAGAAAGGACATTGACATCAATTTGAAGTGGGGTTTTATCCAACCAGCAAAGTCAGAAGTAGCAGCTCCCACGCTCTTCAAAGACAAGAAAGCTCTGCATTGATCTTCGTGGGATTAACACCATATGTGTAAAGAACACCTACCCCCCTAACCCTCATGAGAGACATGTTGAACCACTTGGCTAAAGGCAAAGTGTTCACCAAATTGGACTTGAGAGAAGTGTATTACTGCATACATATCAAGGAGGGGGATTAATGGAAGACAGCCTTTAACTGCACCCTTGCCAGCTTCCAATTCAAAGTTATGCCATTTTGGCTACAAGGGGCCCCTGCAGTCTTCATGCAATACATAAATAAGGTGCTCCATTAGCACCTATACCAAGGGGTGCTTGTTTACCTTGATGACATCCTCATTTTTTCTGAGACCCTAGAAGAGCATGTGAAGCTGGTACGACAGGTCCTGGAAAAACTTCTAGCTGCAAGCTATATGTTAAATTACCGGTGTGAAATCCAAAAAAATCACTAGATTACTTTGGCTATCGCATTTCCAGTGAGGGGATAAAGATGGACCCAGGGAAAGTGCAAGCAGTGTTAGACTGGCAACCCCCATGCACCCGCAAACAGCTACAAAGCTTCCTTGCATTTGCCAAATTCTATAGGCAATTCATCCTGGCTTTTGCAGAAGTTGCCCTGCCATCGACTGAACTGTTAAAAACAGGGCCTTCCCCAACAAAGCCAAAGGCAAACCAACCTATTGGGTGGACAATGGATTGTCAAAAAGCATTTGAGAAATTAAAACAGCTCTCTGTCCTAGAGCCCATACTGCAACACCCCGACCCATAACAATAATTCATTATTCCAGACAGATGCCAGTGATGTGGTTGCAGCGGCAATGCTGTTGCAAAAGAACAAAGAAGGACACCTCTTGCCATGCGCTTATGTCTCCAAAAAACTCACTGCTACTGAAAGAAGGTGGACCATTTGGGAGAAAGAAGCATATGTGGTCAAGTGGGCCCTGCTCACTTGGAGACATTTCCTGGAGGAGGGGATGTGCCCTCACAACAGTCACTCGTGCCCTTGTGATCTCTAGGCTGGAATACTGCAATGTGCTCTACATGGGGCTGCCCTTGAAGAGCATTCGGCGACTTCAGCTAGTCCAGAATGCAGCCACGCGAGCGATTGTGGGTGCACCTCGTTTCACCCACGTAACACCTATCCTCCGCGAGCTGCACTGGCTGCCTGTTGATCTCCGGGTGCGATTCAAGGTGCTACTTATCACCTATAAAGCCCTTCATGGTACTGGACCTGGGTACTTGAGAGACCGCCTACTGCCAATTACCTCCACTAGACCGATACGATCGCATAGATTAGGCCTCCTCCGAATTCCATCATCCAGCCAGTGTAGACTGGCAACTACCCTGAGGAGAGCCTTCTCGGTGGCTGCTCCGACCCTCTGGAACGAACTCCCCGTGGAGATTCGGACCCTCACCACCCTCCAGTCCTTCTGCGCCGCCCTAAAGATCTGGCTGTCCCGGCTGGCCTGGGGTTAAGATTCTGACCCCACTCGAATTGTGTGACTGTTGTGTTTCTTTTAATATGTTGTATTGTCCTTATGTTGGAAATTGTTTGTCCTCCCCCCCCCCTTTTTTGAACTGTGAGCCGCCCTGAGTCCCCCCAGGGAAAAGGACGGCATACAAATAAAGGGAAAATGAAATGAAATGAAATGAAGTCTGGACTGACCATAAAAACCTTGAAGCCCTCAAAAGCCCCCGAAAACTGTCCCCAAAGCAAATTTGCTGGGTACAATACTTCCAAAGGTTCAAATTCAAACTGAAGCACATCCCTGCAGGAAAGAACTTGCTGACAGATGCTTTATCAAGAAAACCACAATCCAACAGTAAAGGGAAATAAGTGGTTCACCCCATCCTTCCCCCTCCCCACCAAAAGGTGGCTCAAGTCACCACCAGAGGTCAGACTAACTGGCCACCTACCCTCAGCCAGGACAAGCTGACCGCAGCAATGAAATCGGCAGACCCCTGGCTCAATGACAACAAGGACATTCTGACAATGAGAGATGGCTTAGCCTGGAAAGGATCCAAGCTGTTCGTTCCTGCGAACTTGAGGCTGGAAGTACTACAGCGAAGCCACAACATGAAATTAGGAGGCCACTTTGGACTCCTAAAAATGCTCCACCTCACTAGGCATCAATTTTAGCAGCCAAAGATGAAAGCTGAAGTGGAAGACTATGTAAAAAGCTGTGCCACTTGCTCAATCATGAAAACACGGATGGGGAAATCCCCTGGATTACTGCAATGGGTGGCCAATCCTAGCAGACCATGAAAAGAGATTGCAATGGACTTCATCGTAGAGCTCCCAGACAGTGGTGGTAATAAAGTAATTTGGACAGTCATTGACTTATTCTCCAAGCAAGCCCATTTCATTGCTTGCTCAGGATTACCATCCTCAAAGAAGCTAACAAAAACATTTGTTAAATACATATTGCACTGAGTACCCAGGAGAATCATCTTAGACTGTGGAGTTCAGTTCACCACCAAGTTCTAGAGCGAGTTCCTGAGGTCCATTGAGTCCACACAAGGACTTAGCTTGGCTTTTCATCCAAGTATGAATGAGGCAGCAGAGAAAGCTAATGTGATGGTGGAGCAATACATCCATTGTTATGTGGATTACCAGCAGGAAATCTGGTCGGATTTGCTACCTTTTGTTGAAGTCACGTACAACAATGCTGTCCACAGCAGCACTGGATTAACTCAGTTTTCTTGTTTACCAAATACATAAAGTTAAGAATGCCTAGAAAGAAATTAGGGCCAAAATTTCTAGGTTCCTTCCCAATAGTGAAAATAATTAACCCAGTTATGGTTCAGCTCAGTCTGCCCAGAATTCTAGGAAAAATTCACCTGGTCTTTCATTGCAGCTTACTGAAGTGATTGATTGTGTCCAGCCTAAGACCTTCGGCCCAGCCTCCCCCTCCTCCAGTAGTGATAGAAGGAGAAACTCACTATGAAGTGAAGAAAATTTTAGACTCCAGGTTGTATAGAAGTCATTTGCAATATTTAGTGCATTAGATTTAGTACCCTTTGTCTGAAGCTACTTAGGTGAAAAATTGTTATGTAAAAGTTGATACGTTAATAAAACAAAGGGAGAGATGTGGTTAGTTGTGCTTATGTTAACCTCCACATTATTCTCTTTTCAGAAAACACTTTTCTTCTGAGGAGACGCCCCTGTCAGGCCTGCAGCCATATTCCTCTTGGATCTTTGGCCTGCCACACTTTCTATTATTCTACTATGCCTTTTATATTGTGGGAAAATAGGACGGGGGATTGTACGGAGTTAGATGCTATGTAGCCAAACCAAAATTCCTTTCTAAAAAGCCAAGGTCATCCTTTGTCTCTGCACCTCTGCACCTGACCGGAAGTGGATGGGTGGAATTGCCAGCATGGCAGTGGAAGATTGGACTATGTGATGGGCTGGTGCGTGTGGGGCAAGATCATGAACTTTCAACTGGGTGGGGAAAACTGGGAAGCTTTCAGAATTGGGTATTCCCAGATGTGACAACATGGTTCTCTTAATAAATTGGAACTTTGAGCAATACTTTACCTTGGACTCTGATTTAATTTTGGATGCTATTTGGAACCCTGACAACAGAGTTTCCTGGGCTTCACTACCTTTGATCGGCAGTTCATCCCAGCATTTGTGGAAGTCGCTCTGCTCCTGACTGAATGTTAAAAACAGGGCCATCACCAACAAAGCCAAAGCTGAATCAACCAATTGTGTGGACAATGGACTGCTAAAAAGCCTTTGAGAAATTAAAATTATTCTTTGCCCAGGAATCCATTTTGTAACAACCGGATCCAGAACAGCAATTCATAATACAGGCAGATGCCAGTGATGTGGCTGTAGTGGCAGTGCTGCTGCAAAGAAACAAAAAAGAACAACTCTTGCCTTGTTGGTTATATCTCCTGAAAACTCACAGACCCTGAAAGAAGGTGGGTGATCTGGGAGAAAGAAGCCTATGCAATCCGCTGGGCATTGCTCACTTGGAAACATTTCCTAGAAAGGGTGAAAGTGCCGTTTGAGATCTGGACTGACCTTCAAAATCTTAAAGTCCTAAAGGCCCCCAAGAAACTTATTATCTCCAAAATAAGTCCATTAGGTGCAGTACTTCAGGAGATTTAAGTTCAAACTGGAGTATATGCCTGCAGGGAAGAACTTGCTAGCAGATGCCTTGTCAAGAAAACTGCTGTTTGACAGTCAGAGGGAGGACATGGTTCATGCCATGATCCCCCCCCAAACAAACAGCAGCACATGTCACCACCAGAGGCCAGACAAGATGGCCGACTGATCCCAGCCAGGGCAAGCTGACCACCACACTGAAAGCAGTGCTGCTACCCAGCCCTTGGCTGACCGATAACAAAGACATCTTAATGATGAAAGATGGGCTAGCCTGGAAAGGATCTAAACTATACATTCCTGCCAACTTAAGGCTAGATGTGCTCCACCAGAGTCATGATGCAAAGCTAGGAAGCCACTTTGGATTCCTAAAAATGCTCCACCTCGCTAGACATCAATTTTGGTAGCCTAAGTATAATAAGTATAAATCTTTATTAAAGTCAAAGACCAGCAATACACAATACTTTTTACAATATATTTTAAAAGTATTAACATTAAAATATAATAACATACATGGATAATAACATACATGTTCACAAATTATTTGGGTCACTTCCTGATTTACCTGGGTGATAAAGAAGCTGGAGACGAGTTCCTGATAAGAAAAGTTTGTTAGTACAAATTGGGGTCTGGCTTATCCGTGACCCGTCAAAACCGCGGAAGACAAAATCGCGCTCGACGAAAGCGCGCATTTGACGTCATCACAGCGCGACGAAAAAAATTAAAAATTGAAATAAAAATAAAATTAAAGCAAGCCGATTCACATAAAGGTAAGGGTTAGGTTTAGGTTTAGGGTTAGGTTAAGGGTTAGGGTTAGGTTTAGAGCGTTAGGGTTACGTTTAGCGTTAGGTTAAGGGTTAGCGTTAGGTTTAGCGTTAGGTTAAGGGTTACGTTTAGGGTTAGATTTAGGGTTAGGTTAAGGGTTAGGTTTAGGGTTAGGTTTAGGGTTAGGTTTGGGGGGGTTAGGGTAAGGTTTTTGCTTTATTTTTACATTTTTCGATCACAGCGCAATGTTTTCATCGCGCTTTGATGACATCAAATGCGCGCTTTCGTCGAGCGCAATTTTGTCCTCCGCGATTTTGTGGTGGAACCGGCTTATCTCTTATGAACCCTAAACAATCTTTCTCTTACAATTTATTCCCCTTCAGACATCATTTTAACGAACATGTTATCCTGTCCAATCAAATTTCCTCTTTCAGACTTCTTTGTTATGTTAACTATAAAAGGGGATGTAAGCTAAAGACTGGTATTTCTTCTTTGATTGAGAAATCCCTTTTGTCTGACTATTCTGATAAATAGAGGGAATAGGGCAGCTGATAAAGAAGCAAGACTAGCAGCTACCAGGGACAATCAGGGCTACCCTGACATATCAGTTTATGTAGTGCTAGAAATGCCAAAAGAACTCAGCCCTAGATATTCCAGGGCGACTGTAGACTTGAATGGACTAAAGAAGGGAGAATGGTATGTACTTCCAGACGGGAGAAGCTTTGTACCTGCTAATATTGCCTGGCAAGTGGTGGAGTCCCATTCAACAACGCACATGGGGAAAACTGCATTAGCCGAGGCACTGCAACATATAGCGTATATCGGTCACCTTCACTCTCTATGTGCTCATGCCAGCCAAAGATGTAACACATGTGCCCAAGTTAATCCAAGGCAAGGACCTAGACTTCCCCCTGGGAGCCAACCTAAAGGGTATTACCCCATGGATTCGTTAATTGTTGACTTCACAGATATGCCCAAATGTGGACTTTATAAAGCTATGTTGGTCATGATGTGCAATTACACTGGGTGGCCTGAGTGCTTCCCCACAAAGATGAAGCAAGCCCATGAAGTAGCTAGTATCCTACTTAAAGACATCGTGCCCCGATATGGAATTCCCTCATTCATATCATCAGATAATGGCCTAGAGTTTGGGCATCATGTAACCCAAAAGCTAGCAGGGACCCAATGGAGTCTCCACTGTTCTCTGTACCCCCAGAGCACTGACTGCTCAGAATGCACACACCGCACTATTAAGGAAAAGATAACTAAGGTGTGTCTCGAAACCCACCTTAAATGGGTAGACGCCTTACCTTTAGCCCTTTGTCTGTAAGATGTACTCCACATAAAGGACTTAAACTGTCCCCTTTTGAAATGATGCTTGGATGGCCACCGGTAATATGTTCTAATTTGAAAAAATCATGTAGGGGACCTGGGACAACTGGGGTCCTCATGGGTGAATCAAATGGTAGGAGAATTAAATAAGCAAGTACAAGAAATCCAACAGTATTGTGTCTCCCTTATCCCTCCTTTTTAACAAATTCTAGTCATAATATTCAGGTGGGGGACAGAGTGTTGGTAAAACATTGGAAAGGGGAGAATTTGAAACCTAGGTAGAAGGGCCCGTATACTGTAGTTATGTGTTCTCCACTTCCAGAAAAGTTTTCGAATCCAAGTCTTGGATTCATTGGACCCGCATTAAACCAGCCACTGAAGAATACTGGGAGGCTGACTCAGACGAATACTGTCCCTTAGTAGTATGTTTAAAGAAACGCCTCCTATAAGCTTCCCTACGGGTAGCTCTTATGGGGCAGAAGAAGCCCTACTGAAATCACAACTGGAAGCTGGTTTCTCAACATACGGCTGAAGAATTGAAGGAAGGAAAACACCGTTCTGACTTATCAGTTGCAAGATGAATTAGAGAATTTGAGCACCTGTCAGAATATGGCGGTGCAAGCTTTTCTTGTGTAAGGGATAATTATGAGTTGTTTGTTGCTTTGGCTGGTGTTGGCAAAAGGCATGCTAAGTGATAACTTCCTGACTATTAACTCCCCATGTTACGAAAATACCCAAGAAACGCCCTTAGCTCTTGAAGAAGGATCCGAGGATGTCAAAAATCCCAGAGAATAAGATAAAAACTCATTACAGGGTGGGGAATTGGTCCGCTCCCGTCAGCGGCACATTCTTTATGCTTGGGGACGAAACAGCAAGCCAATTCCAACCCTTCCAGCCAACTATTTGACAAACCATGTTAAAAAAAGAGCAAAGCCTAGGGAAAACGGACCCCTGCAACAATTGAGAAAAGGGGACTATACGTTAAGAGTGTTGGAATTAGGACAAAGCTTAATCAATCAGTTTGACCCTGCCCTGGGTCAGAAATGCTGGTTGTGTTTGTCTGCCAGATCCTCATCTTATCATGCGGTGCCAGTTGAGTCAGATCTCTGGGAAAAGACCAGAGCTACGATAGTTTTTGACAAGGGAGGTAGATGGGGAACTAAAATGGCAGAAGCCCAGGTACATGGCGATCTGTATTGGGAATAGGGACAGCAGTGTAGGTGGAATGACCCATTACATTACACAGTTCAGGTAACTGTCGGAAGAATTCCAAAAAAACCTGAACCAAATTGCTGGCATCTTGGTTGAAGTTCAAGACCAAATAGATTCCTTAGCAGTCGTTGTGTTACAGAACCGGCGTGCCATCGATCTTTTAACTGCTGAAAAGGGTGGGCTATGTGTATTCCTGGGAGAAGATTGTTGTTTCTATATGAATAGATCAGGAGCAGTCGGGGGGGGGGGGTCCAAAAACTACAAGATCAAGCTTCCTCTATTGGTCAAAAAATACAAGGAACAGATGTGTGATTCTCTTGGCTACCGGGAACAGGTTGGATTAAGCAAATGCTATTTCTTTTATTATGTGGAATTGCAAGTTTAGCCTTCCTCCCTTACATAATACCCTTGCTTAAACAGCTCGTTATGAGGTCTGTAAAATAAATACAGGCTGAAAAAGAGTTAATGTTAATGGAAAGCCTAATCCCTCATACCCTCAAGGAAGATGACGTTTCAAATATTAACTCCTATATTCAAATTGCACTCTTAGAAGTAGAGAAAGTGATTCCGGAAGATAAGCTCTAAGATGTGTATTGCTTGTATCCTTGCTTTTTTTGCTATTATGTATCCTGCATGCTTATATTGTTAATCTAACAGACTAGACTCAATCCCTAATAGAGTCTAGAAGGGGGGGATAAAGTAGAATAAAATATGAATTAAAATATAAGAATGAAGACGTGGCATAAAAGGGACAGTTAGAAGCTTGCTTAAAGGAAATGTCATCAGCCTCTAACCACAAGATGTTCTAGCCAATGTCCCTATATCAAAAGTCCAAACCACAAGGTTCAGATAAAGTTCATTAATGACACGTAGTCCATACCTGTAACAAAAGGAGAAGTAAGACCCTCATCTACTTATAAGGCTTTCCCCCCAAAATAACCAATAAGAAATGAGTTAAGTATTTCCGTGTTGTGCTGCTTTTGAGAATGTATAAAAACGTGTGCTTTGATAATGAAGGTTGTTCAGAATTTGCAATGTTAGCCATTTTGCTAATTTTCTGAACCTGGCTGCCAAATAAACTTTTCCTGTATCCTGAGAAGTCTAAAGCCTATCATTTTCTACAACAATGAGAGTGTATCAATTGCCTTACATGAAGTTGAGTCATGCTCATTTGAAAATAAATCAGATCATAATTCTGTCTCTTAAGCTTTCAGTCACTATGTGTAAATATTTATGCTGTGATTATAAGGATAGCTTCAATTGTATTTCTACTTCATAACCTACTCTAAAGTTCACTATGTATAGGCTCACAGTGAATAGAGACTCATCCTTCTCAATAATTTTAATGTACTTTTATTGAAAAGAAAACACACCTCCAGGGCTGTTGTGCACATACTGTAGATGTCCATGCATTAATTGCTTCATTTAAAAAGAGGCAGGGAAGAGAGAAAAAGATCACTTGAATTTGGTCCTGTACAAGACAAATCCAACTCTCTTAAGTTTCTTTGCTTCTTAATATTGCCCTATTTTCTAACTTTTAAAAACAATTTAAATATAATCAAGATTAGAAAATATATTTTTTTCCATTGAAAGGAGCACAATCTTAATTGGCACAGTTAGTGTTTTCTGGAAATACAAGAAGAAATGCCTCATTTGCTTTTAAAATTGATACACTGAATGTAACACATGTAGGGAAGAATTAACTAACTGTAGCGAAATGTTTTTCTCAACTGCTTTTCTCTGTTGGAAATTCTATTTTTTTTAAAAAGCAGATAATGAGAAATGCTGTAAGCTACACAAAAACACTATTTTTATTCATTTCAATCTGCTTTGATGTGAATGTAAAATATTGTAACAGACCTGTCTTCCTTACCTTAGCTTCATATTTAACATTACCATGATGTTCATAATTTTAAAAGGTCTTGTACCCATAACAGAACCAGAATTAGCTGAAGCCATTTGCCACAATGCTATATGAGCGTATATGTTGCCAGTAGCATAATGCAACTGAGGAAGGCATGGAGCCCTCAGAAGTCACTTGCTCATAGGGCTGGTTTTAGTTCTTCGGATCCTTCAGGGGCCTCCAGGAAGCTTCCCTGAAGGCTCCAGAGGGCTAAAACCGACCCTATGAGCAAACTTCCAGTTTGATAAGCTGATCTTCATTGTTGCCCTGAACAGGAGAATGGAACTGGAAAGCAGGTTAGTGGGGTGGGGAGGGAATGGGAATTTTGCAGTATCCTTCCCCTGCCATTGCCACAAACCCATGCCTGCAGAGCCACGCCACCCCCACAAAGCCATGCCCAGAGAACTGGTAGTAAAAAATTTTGAATCGCACCACTGAGACAGTTCCTACAGTTCTAAAGGGAAAAAGCTGTTATATTGAATAACATATATAATGGATATATAGTTAAGGCATTATAAAAGTTATTTTATAAGCAAAATGGGAGATTAATATACATAGATTAACACATTTCCTTTCAATTTCTAATATTGTGGGATATATTCAGCTAAACTCTTTTTGTTTTTTTTCCAGTTGTTTGACATATCAAGTCTTTCTAGCAAAATTAAAGGCAAACTCAAAAAAACCACCAAAACATCTGCACGCTTAGGAACAATTCTGAAAGATGATTATTACTCATGGTATAATTTGGAAAGATATGATAAGATAATTATCTTTTGAGAATCTTCATTAGCAAGCAATCTTTTTCTACATATAGAAGCTTGGCAAGTACAATTATCTAAAAGGTTTGTTATGTTAATTAACTTTTTTCACATTTTGCCACGTGCAGCAGAGCACTGAAAAAGCTGAACAGAATGTAATAGATGTTTAAAGTAAGACTCATGAACTCACAAATGACTACATTAAATCTATTCATCTCATGCCTTTATAGCTCTCTGTTTCATTCTGCTCATTGTTTGGTTTTTGTTATGTATCAAATGTATATAATTTAAAGTGACCAGATTTTAAAATTGGTAAAGTGGGACACCATTGGCGGGGGGGAGAGCGGGGTGTGTGTGTTCTTGATTAAAAATTTTGCCGCCTGGCGCTGCGGCTGAGGTGAAGCCGCCAAAGCTCCCACTGGCACCCCCACCTATGGCAGCAGCGGTGCTGCCTCCCCCTCCGCTCGGAGCACCTGAGCTGGGCACCTCGTTCCCCCTGCCGCCGCCTCCTCCTCCTCCACCGTGCTTTTGAGAAGCCATGTCTTAAAACGCCGGGAGGGAGGATGATGGGACCGATGACAGGGACCGGAGCAGTCGGAGGGATCCAAGGAAAGGAAGGAATGTGAAACTCCACCAAAGAGGCAACAAACTGGAGAGCCAAAACTCTCAAACCTTTGAATCCTCTCGGACCCTCGTGCACCGGTCAAGGGGGAAGCGCCGGGGAGGGGAGGCCAGGGATATTGGGGGTCCGGGGCTCGTGGGAAGGAACCCGCCTCAGAGTTTAGCAACCTCAGACTTCAACTCCCAGAATTCCCAGCCAGCAGGCAATGCATCCAGGATCCTAGGACTTGCAGTCTGCAGCCCTGGAAAGTGGCGGAGCTGCATAAAACTGAGCGACAGAACCGGATTCCCGCAAAATGTGGAGAAATCCCTCCGCAAAGCCCGCGGGGAAGGTGGGGAAGGTGGTTTGCAAAGGCCACCAGGGAGGATTCCTGCCTTCTGATCGGGGTGCAGGGAGAGCGGTGCAGGGTCGCCCAGGCGGTGCAGCAAAGGCAGAGGATCCTGAGGGCCTCTGAGGCCATCATGCTCGTGGGAACGGCCCAGCTGGCCGGCATTCAGACCCAGGCAGCCTCGCAGAGACCCTCGCAGGCGGCTCCCAAGGGGCTCCGCAAGCTGGGCTGCAACCGCCGCGCTTCTGGCTGGGAAGCGGCGCCCATCCACCCGTGGCTGGAAGGGATCCGGGGGTGGGGATGGGGGGAGTGGAGCACCTGCAGCCAGCCTGGTGGCGCCTCCTGAGGGAGGTCGGGAGCCGAGGGGCACCGGTGGAAGGCTCCCTTCCTGCAGGGCTGTGGTCGACGTTCATGCCCGCCACCGGGTGGAAGCCATGGTGAGAATCCTGGAGAAAAGCGGAAGCTTTTGCTGCTCAATCAGGGAAGAGTACTTGGCACAACCAGTATCTCAAGGCCTTGCAGCAAAGAAAGAAAGAAAGAGCGGGGCAGAGAAAGCGCTGGAATCTGTAACTGCGCCTCCCATCCCCTCCAGAGCTCCGAATGAAACTAAGCCTTAATTGGATTGTGTAGAAGGGCCATTCACTGGAATCTACTTACCGCCGGCTTCCGCAAGGCCACAATTCTGCTTGTCGGAACCCCTCCCTACGCCCAGCACATCGCCTCCGAATTTAAGCACAGCAGCTGCCCTTCCAAGTTCTGGGCTATGAAGGTGGGGTTTAGCTGGCTGAATGTGCAGGCGGGTCCAACGGAGCTTGGGCTGTGGGAGGGGGCGGAGTATTTAAAGGCGCCGCCACTGTGTCGGGTTGTGAGAGTTCACGCAGAGTGCAACAGCTCTGCTGCAAAAATTGGTGTTGGTCAGTACGAAACGAGACGCCCCAGCTCCTTTCACTATGCAACCCGTAAATCATCAGATACCGATTGATCTAACTAAATTTGCCGCTGGAGCTGCCACCACCCTCACTCCAGAAACATGGTGTCTGCCCTTTAAAAGTGTCCGTCTGGCTCTCCGGTGAGGGGAAGGATCGTTCCACTGTGCAACAGGGAAAACGTCCTGTGCCCTTTGCTAATTACTTTATGTGTGCTTTGAAAAGAGGAAAGCGGGTGAAAAGCGGGACTTTTTTGAAACGCCATGGGAGGCGGGACAAATTATTAATAATCGGGAGTATCCCGCCAAAAGCGGGACGTCTGGTCACCTTAATATAATTATGCTAAAGGGGATTAACCTTTAGATGACCCTGACTGTTAAATTGTGCAAAAGTGAAACTAATCTTTACATGACTCCAACTGTTGGAAGGAAGTTCAGAACAATTATGTGGGGGCGGGTTTTTTCTAGTTTATGATTGGTTAAGGCCCTATTGCCTGCAGTTCCTCAGTTCTATTTTTGAGTCAATAAAAGTTGTTGCAGCTATGCTGGCCTGGTTCTTGCCCACTACACAATACTGACGACAAAGGTGGGATTCTGCAAGAGAGAGAGCTGCTGCTAACCAAGAGACTAAAGTCACTGGATGATAGGCTGGATAACAAACCCCTGCCAGGATTAGTCCTCACCCCCTGCCTGCCAGTAAGCCACACTGGAGTCACGCTCAAATCACTGGGTGTCAGATCAGATAAAAAGTCCTGATGGGACTGTAGTAAGGTAACAGAAATAACCCAGAAAGCATGTACAGAAAAATTAATAAACACGCAGCCAGGAGCCATAGCCAGAGAAAACCACACACGTAGCCAGGAAAAGGTTACACTCAGTCACAAAAGAAACATGAGATAATAGGATTAGGAAGTTGGGGAAAACCCCGAATCTAGCAATGACCAGTTAGAATAACAAAAACACAAAATCCAATTCCAAAATAACACAAACATCATGACTATTTACATAGAGCAGACACCTTTGTATAAGCACCCAAACAGGAAAACACCCTCCTCGTGACTTATGATAGGATTAGCCCAAGGTCAAGACACCGGACATATGAAATCTGAAGACAAGAGAATCAAGATCAGAGCAATCATCCAGAATAAAAGAACTTTGTAAAATCTGAATTTACACAATAGCCTGAAGCAAGAAAAACTGTATAAAAGGGAAAACCAAACTGTATATGGGATGCTGCAGACCCGGGAACGACGGAGCTGTGTCTCATCCTTCCCGTTCTTTTTTTCTTCAAATAAAACTCATAACTTCCAGGCAGCTGTCTTCACAAAACTTTCTTTTAGCGTCGATGGTGACTCCTGGCTGGGAACAGACCAGAAACCTTTGCCTTCCAACAGGACCATGTTCCCCACCCTGCCTGCCAGTAAGACACACTGGAGGCACAGATGCACCTGAGGGATTGGTCCCCCAGACTCCTAAGTGCAACCCAGCTCCACCCGCATTAGGACAGGCATTAACCAGCACCACAATGGCTAAAATGGCTAAACTGGGAAGACTCAACAAGTTCAACATTACACACCCGGAACAGTGGAGCTCATACATCTCCCAAGTAGACAACTATCTCCGGGCTAACCAGATCACAGATGATAGCCTGAAGGCAGCAACCCTGTTATGTGTCTGTGGACAACCCACGTTTGATATCGCTGAAAACTTGATAGCACCAGCAGGCATAGAGACAGTGGCCTACACAGACCTCAAGAAAAATTTAAAGGAACATTTTGAGCCTAGATTCTCAGTCATCGCCTGGCGCCATGCATTCTAGCAATGAGAACAGAGATCTAGGGAATCTGCAGTAGAGTTTGTGACAGCTCTTTGCCAAGCTTCATGCCAATGTGAGTTCTCTGATCTGGAAGACCATCTCAGAGACAGGCTTGATTGCGGCCTGCGTAATAGTGAATTACAGCAGCACCTATTCACCATGGAAAAACTGACTTTCCAAGACGCATTGAAGGAAATCATGGCAGATGAGGCTGGCGGAGGGGTCATGAAGACTTTCCAACCACCAAAAGCACACACTAGTCCCCCAGTGATCCACCAAGAGACCACAGAAGGCTTAGGGGAGGCCAGTGAAAGTGACAAAATTGACCATTTGTGGAGAGATACACCCAGATGGCCATGCTCCACAGAGCAAGCAATTCCCCTACATTCAAGAGAAGTAATTCTGGGATCCTGGACGGTGGTGAGGGTACGGATCTCTACGGGGAGCTCGTTCCAAAGGGTCGGGGCCGCTACTGAGAAGGCCCTCCTCCTTGTGGTTGCCAGCCGACATTGGCTGGCCGATGGAATGCGGAGGAGGCCTAACCTATGAGATCTTATAGGCCGTAGGGAGGTAATTGGCAGAAGGCGGTCTCTCAAGTATCCAGATCCACTGCCATGTAGGGCTTTATGGGTGGTCAATAGCACCTTGAAGCGCATCCGGAGATCGACAGGTAGCCAGCGCAGCTCGCGGAGGATAGGTGTAATGCGGGTGAATCGGGGTGCACCCGCGATCACTCGCGCGGCTGCGTTCTGTACTAGCTGAAGTCGCCGGATGTTCCTCAAGGGCAGCCCCATGTAGAGCACATTGCAGTATTCCAGCCTAGAGATCACGAGGGCCCGAGTGACTGTTGTGAGAGCCTCCCGGTTCAGGTAGGGTCGCAACTGGCGCACCAGGCGTACCTGGGCGAATGCCCCCCTGGTCACAGCCGCTATATGATGGTCGAATGACAGCTGTGGATCCAGGAGGACTCCCAAGTTGCGAACCCTCTCTGAGGGGTGTAGAATTTGACCCCCCAGCCTGAGTGTTGGATTAATGGCCGAATTTTTGGGAGGAAAACACAACAGCCACTCGGTCTTTTCTGGGTTGAGCACAAGCTTGTTAATCCTCATCCAGTCCATGACGGCTTCGAGTCCCCGGTCCATTACGTCAACCGCTTCATTGATTTGGCACGGGGCGGACAGATACAATTGAGTATCGTCCGCATATTGATGGTATCTAATCCCGTGCCTACGGATGATCTCTCCCAGCGGTTTCATGTAAATGTTAAATAGTAGGGGGGATAAGACCGAACCCTGCGGCACCCCATATTTTAGGGGCCTTGGGGACGATCTCTGCCCTCCCACTAACACCGACTGCGACCTGTCCGAGAGGTAGGAGGAGAACCACCGTAACACGGTGCCTCCCACTCCCACCTCCCGCAGTCTTCGCAGAAGGATACCATGGTCGATGGTATCGAAAGCCGCTGAGAGGTCAAGGAGGACCAGGATGGAGGGATGTCCTTCATCTCTGGCTCTCCAGAGATCATCCATCAATGCGACCAAGGCGGTTTCAGTGCTGTAACCGGGTCTGAAGCCTGACTGGAAGGGGTCTAGATAGTCTGCTTCCTCCAAGGACCGTTGGAGCTGGAAGGCCACCACCTTCTCAACAACCTTCCCCAGAAAGGGGAGGTTGGAGACCGGGCGGTAGTTATTAAGGACAGCTGGATCTAGGGATGACTTCTTCAGGAGGGGTCTCACCACCGCCGCCTTCAGTGCGGCGGGGAAGTTCCCCTCCCGAAGGGAGGCGGTTACAACCGCCTGGATCCAGCCTCGTGTCACCTCACTGCAGTTAGAAACCAGCCATGAGGGACACGGATCCAAAGCACAGGTGGAGGAACTCACAGCTCTCATGGCCTTGTCCACATCCCCGGGGGTAACCTCCTGAAACTCAACCCAGAGCTGTTGAACTTGGTCCCTCTGAGTCTCGGCTGGAACTGCAGATGTGGAGTCCAAGTCCGTCCGAAACCGAGCAATTTTGTCCGCTAAGAATTGGGCATATTCTTCAGCTCTGCCCTGCAAGGGTTCCCCCGCCTCCCTTTTATTCAACAGGGAGCGGGTTATCCTAAACAGGGCGGCTGGACGGGACTCAGCGGACGCAACCAGGGAGGCTATATGTGATCTTTTAGCTGCCCTAAGTGCCCTAGTATATTCCCTGGTGCAGGTGGTTACCATTGCTCGGTTCGATGCGGACTTATCGGACCTCCAACGGTGCTCTAGGCATCTCCTCCGGCGCTTCATCTCCCGGAGCTCCTCGGTGAACCAAGGTGGTCTCCGGGATCCGCTGCCTCGGAGGGGCCGCAGTGGCGCAATCCGGTCGAGGGCCTCTGACGCTGCCGAGTGCCACGCAGCAGCCAGAGTCTCTACCGGACTGTGGGTGAGAGTATCAGGAATAACCCCAAGCTCTGTCTGGAACCTTACTGGCTCCATAAGACGCCTGGGGCGGAACCACCTGGTCGGTTCCTCCTCCCTACAGTGGGGGTTTGGCCTCCGGAAGTCGAGCCTCAGTAGGCAATGGTCTGACCACGACAGGGGTACGATGTCACTCCCCCTCAGACCAAGATCACACATCCACTGCTCCGAGAGAAATACAAGGTCAAGCATGTGTCCCGCCGAATGGGTTGGGCCTCGGATTACTTGAGTCAAGCCCATGGCTGTCATGGAAGCCATGAACTCCTGCGCCCCATCAGAGTTTTCACCGAGCGTCGGCAGATTAAAGTCCCCCAGGACCATCAGCCTAGGGAACTCAACTGCCAGCTCGGCTACTGACTCGAGGAGCGAGGGGAGGGCTGCTGCAACGCTGTTGGGAGGCAGGTACGTTAGCAGCAAACCCACTTGACCCTTGAGGTCCAACTTTAACAGCAAAGACTCACACCCGACAATCTCCGGAGCAGGGACCCTACGAGGAACTAACGACTCCCGGATAACAGCGGCCACACCCCCACCCCTTCCCTGGGCTCTCGGCTGATGCAGCACCTGAAATCCTTCTGGGCACAGTTCTACAAGGGGGACTCCTCCCTCTGGGCCCAGCCAGGTCTCAGTAATACATGCCAGGTCTGCCCTCTCGTCTAAAATTAAGTCCCGGACGAGAGGTGCTTTATGTACAACAGACCTGGCATTTAGCGACAACAGCCTGAGACCAGGGTCCTGATTACTTACACCATCTGGTCTTGGAGTGGGACTCCTAGGGCCGGAAGGAGGGATCTCTGTGATGTAGCGAACCCTCCTTCCCCGGTAATGGCCTGCCCTAGAGTCCCCGCCGTATCTGCCCCTCCCTGTCACGACCGCAATACCCCGACCCTCTCCCGTGTCTTTAGCCCCCTCAGCCACCCCCATAGCCCCCGCAACTCCCGGCAGGTCCTCCGAATCAAGCACACTCATTTATACACTCAAGCAGTCCCCACGTAATAATTAAAACACATAAAATACAAGAGTCATAGGGTAATAAAAAGTGGGATCATCCAATTCACACATTCAATCCCATACACTCACCATACCATTTAAAAGTTTGCGCAGCGTCCGTAGATCTTATAAAAGAGTATATATAGAAGGGGGAGTAGCCTTCGTCCCTTCTTATGTATTTGGGAAGGTCCCAAAAAGTCCAGGCGATTAGAAGAAATTGTTAAAGCTGTTAAAGTCCGATTTATCAATAGTGTCAGTAAAGGCAAAGTCTGGGCAGTTAAGATGATTTCCCTTGGACGATAAAAGATAATATTAACCAGCTGGATGCAGTTAGTTCGTATGTGCAGAGGCCCGGCAGATGTAATTATGGATGTAATTGTAAGTGGAGTGGGTAGGTGGTAATTAAGAAGGCGGTAGAGATGGTAAAAATGATGAAACCAGCCAAGAACTAGAGGAAGCGCCAGTAATGGCCACTGGAGGGAGTCAGAGGACCACATATGCTGCCTTTCCGGAGTAATGGTGTCCAATACAAGATGGTCTGGTAGACAGTTTTGCCTGACGTGGCACTCCTGAGGCAGCAACAGCAGCAGATGGTACCCAACACAATAAAAAGTTTGTTGTTGCAGTCCTGGGATCACAATCCAGGAAGATAGATGGTAGATAAAACGTTGCAAGGCCCAGTGAAAGCAGCAGTAGAACCCAAAGGAGATGTCGTACCAAGGGGAGAAAAAGCAGTCAACAGGGCCGCAATACAAAACAGTAGAATTGTGGTGGGGATAGAAACCAAGTCCTCCAGACCGAACAGGCACTTCCATGCAGCTCCTTACCCTCTGATCAGGGCACGGATCAAGCCCCCCAGGGTAGCGGGGCAGCCTCTTGGGACAGCGGGGCCAAAGCCACCGCCGCTCATGCAACGCCGCCACCACCGCCACCCAGCTGTTCAAGAGGGAGCCGTCAATAGGGCCGTAATGCCAGGCACCAGGATTACGGTGAGGGTAGAAAAATAAACCTCCAAACCAAACAGGCACTTCAAAGTCCGGATCCAGCCTCCCAAGGCAGCGGGGCAGCCTCCTGAGGCAGCGGGGCCGAAGCCGCCGCCGCTCGCGCAACGCCGCCACCGCCGCCGCCCAGCTGATCGGAAGAAAAGTCACCGAGGGAGGTAACGCCGTCCCGGGACCACCCGAAGGTAGCCCCTGGAGGGCCCCATAAAGCCCCATTGGTCAATCTACATGGGGCTGCCCTTGAAGAGTGTTCGAAGACTTCAGTTTGTCCAGAACGCAGCTGCGCGAGTGATTGTGGGTGCACCTCGGTACACCCACGTTACACCTATCCTCCGCGAGCTGCACTGGCTGCCCATTGGTCTCCAGACATGCTTCAAGGTGCTAGTCATTACTTTTAAAGCCCTACATGGTATCAGACCTGGGTACTTGAGAGACCGCCTCCTGCCACTCACCTCCCAAAGACCTATTAGATCCCACAGACTAGGCCTCCTCCAAATTCCATCTGCCGGCCAATGTCGGCTGGCGACTCCTCGGGGGAGGGCCTTCTCTGTGGCTACTCCGGCCCTCTGGAATGATCTCCCCATGGAGATCCGGACCTTTACTACCCTTCCGGCCTTCCGCAAAGCAGTTAAGACCTGGCTGTTCCGGCAGGCCTGGGGCTGTTGAACTATCCAGCCCCATTTGAGGTTACGGCTGTTGTAGAATTTTAAATTGTTGTTTTTTATTTTGTTTTTTGTATCCCCTCCCTTTTTATTGTTAGTCGCCCTGAGTCTCTCAGGAATAGGGCGGCATACAAACTTAATAAATGAATGAAATGAAATGAATCGGAATCGGGACAAAAGACAACTGGGAAGGGAGAACCAGGGGAGTCACTCTTACCTGAGGTAGCCAAAAACCAGAGTGGAAATTGGAGTTAGAAGCCCCCTCTGACCAGGAGGAGCTAAATGAAGCCTCGCTGAGAGATGATCTTCTGAAGAGGCATGTAACCCAGTTGGTGATGGAAATTTTGGAAAATCTCAACATCCGGGGGGAGCCAGACTAGCAACCAAGAAGTGGTGGAAGGGTGGCAAATGGGGTGACCCTAGGAGAACTAACCCCCCTCAGGTCCCTGCTGATCAAGCTGATGGCACAGCAGCAACAGCTAGAAAACCCTCCCCACCAGTTGACGCATGGGTTGGGGCCCACTCCTAACCAACCCCAAAACCTTCAGTTAGAAAGGAAAATTTGATGGGAACCCTAAAATATTGGGATTCTTTGTGGCACACATGCTCATCTACATGTAAGAATATGGGTGTGATTTTCAAACCCAAGGAGCCCGAGTGCAAGTGGTCCTGGAAGGAGCTACCGCCAGATGAATGGTGACTTTACATGATGCCAATGGACCAAAACTGCAGGACCTTGACCATTGCATGATGGCCCTGTGACGATGGTTCAAGGACCCCAGCGCAGACCGCAAAGCACGCAACCACATTAAAGTTGTGAAGCAGGGACACCGGCCAGTGGCAGAGTATACCGAAGAATTCCGAGACCTGGCATGTCATGTGAACTGGCTAGACGATATCCTGGTAAGCTGGTTCAAGGATGGGCTGAGTGATGACCTCTACAATGCTTGTGTGGCCCAAGGTGCCGCAAATCACCTACGTGAATAGTATCTCATGGCTGAAGAGGCAGAGATTGACATGGCCAGAAATCAGTACTGAGCAGGATGAATGTGGAAGAAATCCCCACCCCAATGGAAGCAAGAACCTTTTAAACTGCAAATGACACCTTCTCCGAAATCCTTAGTCTGTTTCAAGTGTGGAAAAGAGGGGCACCGAGCTGCAGAATGCCATTCTCAGGCACTGGCTAAGAAACCAGATCACCCATTGGGGCGGAAAACCTACGAAACCTGGCCAGCGTGGAAAGGAGATGGCCCTGAGGAGTAGGGAGACTGTAGAATCTCTTCCCTTCTTTGATGAGGAAACCCCAGCTTCGCAGCAGGAGGAACCATACTCATCCGGAAGTGATCCAGAGGATGAACCACTGGTAAGCAAACCAATTAAACTGCTTACCTTGCCCCTAAGACTGTTTATCTCCAACTGGGAGACATTCTGACATTCTTGGGAGCAGGTCAGGTGGCTGGCTGGCTGGGAGGAGAAGAGCGGTTTGTCTTTGTGCCGGCTGGCCGGCCAGGCAGGGAGCAGGTCGGGTGGGGGTGGCTGGCTGGCTGGCTGGCTGGCTGGCTGGGAGGAGAAGAGCGGTTTGTCTTTGTGCCGGCTGGCCGGCCAGGCAGGGAGCAGGTCGGGTGGGGGTGGCTGGCTGGCTGGCTGGCTGGCTGGGAGGAGAAGAGCGGTTTGTCTTTGTGCCGGCTGGCCGGCCAAGCAGGGAGCAGGTCGGGTGGGGGTGAGTGCTGGCTGGCTGGGGAGGGGCTCACCGCTCTTCTCCCAGCCAGCCACCCACCCACCCACCCCCACCCGACAATGGCTCACCGCTCTTCTCCTCCTCCTCCTCTTCCTCCTCCTCCTCCTCCCCGCTCGGTGCTGGGCTGGCTGCTGAAGAAATGGCAGCTAGTGGTCAAAGAAAAACCTCTCCAGAATCACCCTTGCACTTGCGCAGTCGCTCAAGTGCAAGACATGATTCGCTGCTCCCAGATCAGGAGGCGGGAGAATCAGTGCCTCTTTTGCATATTAAATCTTTTGCTTTTTAACTCCGCCTTAACTTTTAAAAGGCGAAAAATTCCTTAAGCAAAAGAGGCTCCGAATTCTCTCGCCTCCTCCTAGTTAACACTGAGAGCAGACACCAAGCCACTGTGACTTGAAATCTGGTAGCAACTATCCTGGCTTTAATTCATTTAAAAAATATTTAAAACTCTTTCCTTTCTCTCAGGAGACTGGGGAGGCTCCGCCTCCCTTGCCTCTAGTGACTGCACGTCCCTGTAGCACACCTAGATAAAGGGAGATTTTTTTCAAAGGTGGGGTTAAGGGAGGCTTACTGCCGTATCAGAATTAAGGAGGGAGATGAATGGAAAACTGCATTTAACACTCCTCTTGGATGCTATCAATTCAAAGTGCTACCATTTGGGCTACAAGGGGCCCCTTCAGTATTTATGCAATTAATAAATGAAGTGTTGCAGGAGCATTTATATAAGGGCTGCATAGTTTATATTGATGACATTTTATTATATCCTGAGACCAAGGTAGCACATGTAAAACTAATCCGGGCGGTTCTGAACAAACTTCGCTCTGCAAAACTTTATGCTAAACTCTCTAAATGCGAATTCCACCAAGAAAAAATTGATTACTTAGGATACCACATCTCACACCAAGGCATAGAAATTGATCCTTCAAAAGTGCAATCGGTACTTGACTGGGAACCACCCAAAACACGCAAATAGTTGCAAAGCTTCCTGGGATCCGCCAACATTTACCGGCAGTTTATCCCCACTTTCACCCAAATTGTTCTCCCCATCACCAAGCTCTTAAAAATGAAGGGGGAGGGTAACCTGAAACCGAAGCAGCCTTTGAACTGGACAATGGAATGCCAAGCGGCATTTGAAAAACTTAAATGGCTGTTTTTGGCAGAACCAATCCTAAAGCACCCGGACACAGAGAAACCGTTCGTCATACAAGCAGATGTTAGCGATGTGGCGATAGGAGCGATCCTGCTTCAGAAAAATGAGGAAGACCAATTACAACCATGCGCTTACACATCCAAAAATTTGAATGAATCTGAGCAAAGGTGGGCTATTTGGGAAAAAGAGGCTTATGCAGTTCGATGGGTTCTTTTAACATGGAGGCATTTCCTAGAGGGGAGTAAGATCCCTTTGGAAGTCTGAATGGATCATAAAAATTTAGAAGCCTTAAAGACCCCAAGGAAACTCTCCAAAACAGGTACAATGGGCTCAGTACTTTAAACGGTTTGAATTTATGCTCAGATACCTCCAGGGGGGGTGGGATTTTCTGGCAGATGCACTATCCAGGAAAGTGCAATACAATAGTATGAAGCCAAATGTAATCGAACCCATGATACAAGACAATCAACTAACCCCTAAAGTAACCACCAGATCCCAGGGAAAACGAGACACTTTGGAGGACAATGACACCACCCAAACTTTTAAACAAGCTTTAACCACCAATGAATGGTTGTTGAGCCACAAAGACAGCTGCCTGATGAAAGATAACCTAGCTTGGGTGGGAGGGAAGTTGTATGTTCCGGCCAGCCAAAGACTGTACTTAATGGAAAGGTGCCACGACTCCAAACTAGCTGGACACTTTGGTTTTGTGAAAACTTTACATCTAACTAAAAGGCAATTTTGGTGACCATCACTAAAAAAAGGACATAGAGAGCTACTGTATGTAGCCAGCTGTCCAATTTGTGCAGCAGCTAAAAGATACCAAGGCAAAATGCCAGGACTGTTACAGAAGATAGCCGAGTCTTCAGCACCCTGGAAGGAGATTGCTATGGATTTTATTGTTGAATTACCAGAAAGTGCAGGGAATACTGTCATTTGGGTCGTAACAGACTTGTTTTCAAAACAGAGACATTTTATACTGTGCCAAACGATCCCAAATGCCCAAAGTCTAGCCAAGTTATTCCTGATACACATTTATCACCTTCACGGAGCCCCACAAAGAATCATCTCCGCCAGAGGGGTCCAATTCACCTCAAAATTTGGGGGAGGCATTTTTAAACTTACTGGGAACTACCCAAGGACTGAGCTCCAGTGACCATCTGTGCACCAATGGTCAAACTGAAAATCGGAACATAGTTCTAGAACAATACCTAAGATGTTTTATTAATTTTCAACAGGATAACTGGGTTGATCATTTACCTTTTGCAGAAGTGGCCTTCAATAACACTGTGCACTCAAGCACTGGTTTCACCCCTTTTAGAGTAGCAACAGCCCAGGATTTCAACCCCATAACTGAACTACCCACAGAAGAACCCACCATCCCCTAAAAGAATGGATAGACAACCTACAAAACACATGGCCAGTGGTTAGATTAGCGTTACAGGAAGCTAGAGGGGCTTTTAAAACTCAAGCTGAGTAGATCCCAAACCTTTCCATGTTGGAGACAGCGTATACTTATCTACAAAATTCCTGAAGTCATTGCAACCATCAAAGAAATTAGGACCAAACTTCATCGGACCTTTCCCAATCACCAGAGTTATCAACCCTGTAACAATAGAATTACTCCTTCCAAAGATACTCAGGCAAGACTCTCCAGTGTTTCACATTAGTTTACTCAAACGGGAAGTAATCTCACAATTCAGACCACCTGCACCTACACCTCCTGTTCCTACCATGATAGAAGGCAAACAACATTTTGAAATTAAGGAAATCCTGGACTCTAGGACCCACAAGGGGAGAACTCAATATTTAGTTGCTTGGAAGCATTTACCTTCAGCCCAAAATGAATGGGTAGCAAAAATGGGTTAGGGCCCCTGCCCTATTGAAAAAAATCACTCCCAATACGCTGACAAATCTTGTTAAAATGCTAGCGTATCTGTAAGAACTCAGTTTTACAACTTTACAACTGGTTTCCTGTCACCAGAAGACTGAAGGTCCCAGCATCTCTGGGGGGATGTTTATGAGAGCCATGTGGGATAACTTACTTTAATGTCTAACTAGAGATAGCCATGGGAACATGTATTTTATTGATTCTCAGGGCAGAAGAGTTAAGGAAACATCTTCACACTTGTGTATTGGTTAGAATCTGCATTTGGACAAAGGGGAGAGGTCATTATCAGCTTAATCCCATTTGCATTGCCTAAAGGGTTTCAGATGCTGCTTTGCTTCTAATAGTTTCCATCCTGACTGATTAAAGGTTCCTTTTGAAATAATCTGTTTCAAGAGTCTTTACTTTCTCAAGTTAGGAGAGGAGCCATTACATTCTCTCTCCTGACTGTGGGATTGGAGATTCAAGCTTTACTTGTTATTATTTGTTTAGCTTTATTTTTTTTATTACTTACTATGTACTCCTTCTGACAGAGACTATTTCCTTTTTTTTGACAGAGACTGGTCAGAGAAATAGAGTACCTTGTCAACCTACCTCCCACAAAGTCTGCTTCAATGATCAAAATAGAAAATTTGAATGGAAAGCAAAGAAATCTGAACAAGGTATCTTATTTACCCTCATTTGCCTCTGGGGCTTCCTTTACTTTCTTCTTGACACCAGTCCATGAAAAGATTTGGTCAGACATAGAGGCTCTTCTCACTACCTGCTTGTTATCTAGTTTTGTCTGTGTCACACACTTTACAATATTCTGAGTTCTTGCATAATTCAGTATATAGACTTGTATATAAACAGCCCTCTCCACACCCAAAATGCCTGGTGGGCTGATCTGATGACCTTTAAGGAGTTTGATATTCTATTGTAAATGGAAAATAACCAGCTCATTTACAATGACTGTGGAATTGCAATGTATAGGATTTGGATAGGAGGGAGCTATTTCCATAATAAACTAGATCCACCAATTGAAGCTCAGCAGATTTCTGTCTCTGAATATGGATACCCAGAACAGTCTCAAAACACTCTAGATTAGGGGTGTCAAACTCGATTTCATTGAGCCCCACATCAGCATTGTGTTTGACCTCAGAGGGCTGGGGTGGGTGTGGCCAGTTCGACGTCACTTGTATCAAGTGGTGCCTCTTTTTTTCCTATTAAAGTTTTTTATTTTTCCATTTTCATAACATATAATCACATGTATACTATTACATAACCAACATCATATTGTATTAATAAATGTTTACATCAATTCATCTTATCAACAACTCCCAAAAACCAATTATTGGCTCTTCTGCTCTCCATACACCATATTTGTACTTTATCCATCACTTCCTACTCCCTCTCTCATCCCCCTCCCTACCTCCTTTCTTCCCTCTGTCCTTCTCTTCTCAACTTCCCCTTCCTCTCTCCTCCTCTTTCCCCTCTCCACTCCTCATTTCTCTCCTCCTTTTCCCCCCACTTGCCCTCTCTCCTGTCCCTCTCTCCTTCCCTTCCCTTTCTCCTCTACTTCACACTCTTCATCTCATTAACTTGGTGTATTTCAGCTTCTGAGCAAGCTCCCTTTTATGTTTATGGTATTTATAATTCTTTTTCAATATGCATATTTATGCATAAGCATAAAAGTGATATAACAGAAAAGTACACACACACACACACACACACACACACACACACACACACACACATATTAACCCACCACCTAATTTGGTCAAGCTGTAGGCCAATTCCCAGCTATTCTCATCATTATCATTATATAGTTATACATCCTTACATGCCCCCAATTTGTGATTCAGTCTTTTTACCACAATAATTTCCCATTGTAGGTATATTTCATATCCCCACTCCATTTTTCTATGCTTTGAATTAGATTATCCTTAGTTATCTCTAGATGACAATCTTTGCTGTTCAGTGTTCATTATATTTCCCTTAATGTATTATATAAAGTAACAAGCGGTAAACATCTTGCTTTGTTCATCATCTTAAAGGTTCTATATATGTCCATGTTAAATAGATTTTGACCCATGCTTAGTTGTCCTTCTATTGTCATATTCACTTAATTCACAATTCAATTTAATTATCATGTTAAAAAGTAAATCACAAACCTCTTCTTTACAAGCTCCCCATATCAGTTTCATATTTATCCATATTACATATATTTTAACTTTTATTTAGTTATCTTTCCATTAGCATGTTCAACCAGATAGAAACTCCATTTTATTATCATATTTAGGAATTAAGCTCTTATCTTAACTTTATATTTTCCCATATAGTAGTTTCTAATTATCTGTTTTTTTTCCTGGTAAATCTTTTGTCCCACTTTTCTGTTCCTGTCTTCTCCCTTTTCTTTATTTTAACACATCCACTCCCTTCAAATTTTCCTGGGTGACCAAAGGAATAATTTATATTCCTCTTTGTTGGGGGATAACCTCCTGCTTCAATTTTCCTTATACCCTTAGCAGCCTCCAAGACCACTTTTATCAGCTTTCTTTTCCCTTTTGTCCTCCACTTTTCACAATTTTCCCTATACCATTGCTGGGACCAAAGGAGTTTTTTGTCTGTTTTTTATTTCCCTCTGCTTCAATGTCATTCCCTTCAATGTCTCAGCCCCCTTCTTCTTTGAGTTCTTCTATAGTTATCTCCTTCTATGGATTCAAAATTCTAATTAGGCTTGATTTTACTGATTTTACTGATTTATGTATATTCTTTAAAATTCCACATAGTTCTTCAAATTCCCAGTTTTCCATGATGTCCAGTTCCAAAGTTACAGTTAATTATATAGTTATGCAGTTCTTATTGCAGAGTTCTGTTCCACCTCAGGTTTGACTGCTTCAATTGCTGTGGAGAAAAATGATGGTGGCCATCTTAGTCTTTTGTTCTAACTTAATGTCCAGATCCAAAATTGCAGTTAGTTATACAAATCCCACTTCAAAACTCTGGACCACCTTAAATTCAAACCAGAAGAGAAGCTGGGGCCATCTTACTCATTTGCCGAAAAGAAGGAAGAAGAAAGCAAAGCAAAACAACAAAAACCTTCATATTTCCCAGTTTGGGTTCTATTATTATTCTGTTGTTATTCTTTCCCTTACCAGGTCCAGTCTCTTGTGGCTGCTCACAATAGATCACTTGAAACAGATTTGCAATCAATGAGATTTGGGTGTTCTTCTTTGGTTCCTACTTGTCAAAGTTCTGATTTAGGGCAGTCAAAGTCTGATCCCGCACAGTCAAAGTTAGGTTATCAGTTATCAGTAAGAAGAAGTGCTTTTTGGGGGGGGGGGAGTTAAGATTTGTCAATTGGAAAAAGTTCAAACAGAAGAAATCTTCAAAGTATTTGGTTTCTTTTTCAAAATCAGGTTTAAAGTTTATATTTGAGTGGGTTTGTCATTTCTCTGCTTTCTCCTTTCTGTCCAAAATTGTTTTGAGTAAATAACTTGGTGTGTGTGTGTGTGTTTCAATCCTCCATTTTCCCTTTCTTTCTTTCTTTCTTTCTTTCTTTCTTTCTTTCTTTCTTTCTTTCTTTCTTTCTTTCTTCTTTCTTTCTTTTTGGAAAAGTCCTGATCTGACCATCAATATTATGTCAGCGTTCCAAATATCATCCAGAATTAAATCAGAGTTCAAGACGTAACTTTCATCAAAATTCCAATTTAATAAGACAGACATGTTGGCACATCTGTGGAATCCCAAATCTGAAGGCTTCCTGGGTTTTCACTCAGGTGAAAGTTCATGAACTTGTCCCCACATCCACAAGTTCATCACATGATCCAATCTTCCTCTGGCATGTTGGCATTTCCACCCATCTAGTTCCGGTCAGATGCAGAGGTGCAGAGACAAAGAATGACCTTGATTTCTAGAAAGGAATTTTTTATTTTGAAAACAAACACATTCTACTCCTACCCCTCCCAATTCCCTACTAATGAAACAGCATAGTAAAGAAAGAGAGAGAGAATGGCAGGCCAAAGATCCTAAAAGGAATGTTATTGCAGGCCTGACATATAATTTATGTTTTCAAGATTTCTTTGCCTGTTCCAGGTTTGATTTATGGCTGTGGGTTAGATAAATTACCTTATTGGCCATTCATCTGTTCCTTAAACCTCCTGTTCCTTTCGCTTTGACAAGAAGTTCAGTGTCTTGTCAGCATATTTATAGGCTGTTGCCTTGACTCCAATTCAAAAGTCAAATCTCTGACCTGTGAGGGATCTGTTTCCTCCCCCTGTCCTCTTCACACACACCCTCCAGGGGGGTTCAGGTCCAAATGGACTTCAAATTTGGTTTGTCAGACAGGGTTCATGTGAGGCTCTTGAGAGCCCACACCAGGGGTGAGTTCCTGCCAGTTTTAACCTCTTCTATTGAAGAGGTTCCACAAATCTACCGTGCCGTATAGAACCAGTTCCAACTCCCTCCCCCAGCCCATCTGCACCACAGATGCCCTGCTCACTGCTCACTGATTGGCTGGTTCAACAATTGCACTGCCCGCCTCTAAGAGTCCTATCTAAACCTTAAAATCTTAAAGCTGTCAAGTTTGAACATCCCTGGGTTTTTTTCTAAAGGGTTAGGGATGCAAGGGTCTTGTAACTTGACAGCTTTAAGACTTGTGTGCTTCAAATGCCAGAGTTTCTGAGCTAACATTTTGGTTGCCAAGCAAGAGCATTCTTAATTGAGTTTCACCACATTTTACAAGTTGGCCATGCTGACCCAGTCACATGACTGCCAAGCCACCCCCACCCCATCACATGGCCAGCAAGCCACTCCCACAAAGTAGGCCACACCTACATAAGAGGTTCTAAAAAAATTGAAACCCACACTCCCATGTCTGTCCAGCTGAAGAACTGCCTGTCAACCACTGTGCTTTGCCAGTGAAAATGGGCTCCCAAGCTCCATTTTTGGATGTGACTGTCAGGTTTCCAAAAAATGCCCTGATTTATGAGCCTCAGACCAAACTTCTAAGGAAAATTAGTCCTTTAGTAGGAGCATTTTTGGAGGCATGGTCTTTTCGCAGTCAGATCTAAGCTTTGTATCAGGCCTGCCGTTATATTCCTTTTAGGATCTTGGCCTGCCACACTCTCTATTATTTTTCTATGCTGTTTCATTAGTGTAGTAATTGGGAGGGGGAATAGTAAGGAGTAGAATTGTAGAATGTGTTGTTGTCATTCCTTTCTAGAAGCCAAAGGTCATTCTTTGTCTCTGCACCTCTGCACCTAACTGGAACTAGATGGGTGGAAATGCCAGTGTGGCAGAGGAAGGTTGGACCGTGTGATGAACTTGTGGGTGTGGGGGCAAGATATTGAACTTTGAACTGGGTGGGAACCCAAGAAGTTTTCAGATTCGGGATTATCACAGATGGGCCAAAATGTCTGTCTTATTAAATTGGAACTTTAAGGATAGCTCTGCCTTGGACTCTGATTTAATTCTGCATGATATTTGGAACACTGACACTTTGTTTGAATTATATGTGAACTTTACCCCTGTTCCTTCCCTCCCCTCAATCTGTGTCATAAATCACATTCCCCAATGAGGTGCATCCCTCCCAAACCTACTGCAGTAATCTGAGCTGAAAGTATGTACTGAATGTGCTCCCCCCCCCTTCTTTCATTATGACAACTTTTGGAGTTGACAGTGACAGTTTCTGCAACCCTCTGCCAGTAGAAACAGAGCTCGGGAGAGCCGCATGTGGCTCTGCAGAGCTCTGTTTTCACTGGTAGAGGCACTGTGGGCCAGTCCATCACTGTTTCCAAGATGGCCATGTAGGCCAGATCTAGGCACCCCATGGACCAAATCTGGCTCCTGGGCCTTGAGTTTGACACCCCTGCTCTAGATGGTCTGTAAATTAAGTTTTGTTTCAGAAAGAGGAAACATTATTTTCCAACTGGAAAAGTGGCTCAAGGGAGGGAGGGAGGGAAGAACGGAGAGAGAGAGAGAAAGGAGAGGTAGGAACGAAGGACCATTAATCCTGGAAATAGACATGGCTTCAGAAGATGCTTTGAAACAGCACAGCAACCTAGGGCTGGAAGGGATCTTGGAGGTTATCTAATCCAACCCCCTGCTTCAGCAGGAGATCCTTACAGAATCATAGAATAGCAAGGTTAGAAGGGACCTTGGAGGCCATCTAGTCCAACCCCCTCCTCCAGCAGGAATTCTTATATCTTCTGGATTATTTTGGTGTCTTTAACATAGAGAAAAATTGCCAGAAAGGAGAAAGAGTTTCCTAGGGCAAGGCTGCCATGCAGAGGACGGCAAAGATAGTCCTTGACTTGTGACCACAATTGAGCCCCAAATTTTGGTTGCTATGCAAGAGTGTTGTTAAGTGAGGTTCACCACATTTTACACAATTTGTGACATCTCCTGGTTCTAACAGTCATGTGCAGGCTAGGGAAGAACATCTGAAGGTGTTTGTAATGTTCTAATGTACAAATATTATAGTTAAATGTTTGGCAGAAAGTGGACTCTGGGTGTGTTTTTCCAAATGCAGTAAGTGAGGTTGGATGTGTATAGTTTTAGAAGAGGAATGGGTGTGTGTGTGTGTGTGTGTACACATATGGTATATATAGTAGATAATGTATCTTTTTGTGTGCCTATACACACTCTATACTATGCTATAAGTATGTACACATATGGCATATATACATAGGATTAAATAGTGTATTTTGTATGTTTAGTAGTAGTGAATAAATAGATAAGGAAATAGTATCTCATTGAAGCCTTTGAGGCAAGGAGAGACCAGGCAAGGCACCTCTTGATGTGAGTGATGTCAAGTTGGCTATGCCCACCCAGTCATATGCCCCCCCAGCCTTCCCCCCAGTCACATGACCACCAAGCCATACCCACGAAGCCCCACTCACAGAATCGGTTGTTAAAAAATTTGAATCCCACCACTAGTTCTTCCCCTTGGATCAGATCTGCTTGTGAAAAAATTGTCAATTTGTTCATATGTTAATGTAATTTTTGAAATGCTCATGATATATCATGGATTCCTTGTTATATTTTTATAATAAGTAAACCACAGAATACAGAAACTGTGCTGACATTAAGTAGTTTCATCTTTAGCAGGAAGCATATTAACTCTAAATCAACTATGGAAAATTATGGCTACTGTATTTAATAGATCCAGTTTTTGCACAGAGAGTTTATTGTTGCTGCACTGAATATTTTAATAACATTCATACACAAATGCTGAAGATATTATAGCAAACTCATTCATTGTAATTAGTCATCATATAAATTATGCTAGTGACATCACCCCAGCTGTCTAAAAGCTAGTAAAATGCTGTTTTTTGTACTCATATGTAAATAAGGGACATAGCAATCTAAGAAAATGTTGATAAAGGACCATGTAATTACCAGTATTATTACTAATCTTAAAAATAACTGAGACATGTTTTATACCTGAACAAAGAGAAGACTGCTTTGTACTAAAGAATAAAAGCTTCATCTCTTAGTCTAGCTTTTTTTTAACCTGGCAGCTACTCATTTAGCTGTACTACCAGAGGAAAAAAGGATGATCTAATAGTCAATACTAGAATACTGCAATTTTAGAAATTATGCCAAATTAAGACAAGACTACTCTGAACATTTTTTATTTTTTTCAGAATGAGCAGTAAACATTTAAAATAAAAAGAAAGTGCTACTATGTATCCAACATTATGTAGTTATTAGATTAGGTATCAGAAATCTCAAGTTGAAATTTGTTATGTACTCTTGTGTTGGTAGGCCTGGATATTACTCCTTAGAAGATGTTCTACAGACTCACAGTAGCAATAAAGCTAAACTATTTTTAAAAAAAATAAAATCAAGTACTCAGATCATTGAGTGCCAAGTTAAAAATCTGTTCAGCTGCCATCAGAGAGCTCTCCAAATAAGTTTGGGCATGCAATTCTCTCTTTTAAATTTATTTAAATCTTTATTGAAAATTAAAAACTTTTAAAATACAACTACCTTTAAAAATAGTTTTGTATAAATTACAGTCCTTTTTGATAGTACTAACATAACCATTTGTTATTCAAATACATTTTTATATATTCCTAATTATTATTCCTATATCTATACATCTATGTTTCTAAGGTATACATTTCATGTTCCTATTGTTTATCCATTGATACCAGTTTCCCCAAACTTTATAATATTCTGTCGTCCTTGTCCCTTAAGTCCAATGTGAGTTTATCCATTTCTGCGCAATCAAAAATCTTTTGGATTATCAAACAGTCTGTCAGCATGGTATCACTTTTCCAACATTGTGCTAGCACTATTCTCGCTGCTGTAATTATGTGCAAAATTAAATATTTTATCTCTTTCATATACTTTCCCTTAATAATTCCCAAAAGGAAAAATTCTTCTTTGGACTCTATTTGGGTGTTTGTAATTTCCTGTAACCATTTTTGTATTTTGGCCCAATATTTTTTTAGCTTTCGGGCATAACCACCATGCCTGTTTACATTTCCAACAATTTGGATTTAATTTCGGATACATTTTTTCCAATCTCGTGGCAGCTCACTGATAAAACATTTTGTATTGGTTTTCTTTGTACATGACAGTTTTTGTCATTGTGTAATTTTTATTCCAAATTCTTTTCCAATCTTCCAGCTGAATATTATGACCAACATTTTTAGCCCAAGCTATCATTGGTCCCTTTACTATTTCCTCTGCCATATCAAAATTTAGTAAATATATCCTCAATATTAATTTCTCTTCTGTACCTAACAACAGTTTGTCTAACTGCTTTGGATCTATATCAATTCCAAATTCCTCTCGATCTTTTTTACATCTGGATTGTAATTGGAGGTACGGCTACCAGTCTATATGCACTCCATGGTATTTACTTCCTGATTAGTTTTTAGTGTTCCTTGGGTGTCTAAAATTTCTTAGTATTTGGCCATTCTACCTAGATCTAGTGCATTGGGGTAGATCATTGCCTCCATAGTGGATAGCCAGCCCAGGATTTTCATATAATGTTTACTTTTAATCTGTAAAAAAACTGTTTAAAAATATGCTGGTATTCCACATGAAGCCAGAGCATGCCCTTCTCAATGGTACTCTGTCAGAATAGTAATCTCTATACAGTTTACAAAGTCTAGCCAGTTTTTCAGTATTCATCCTTGAAAGAAAGGAAAATGCAATATTTCCCCAAGTGAGATATTTCTTTCAGATAGATATGAGCTGAAAGATATATTAGGCCAAACTTTATAAATTTCTATTATAGTTCGCTCCCACATGTCACAAGAAACATGTTTTGTGCATCAGAAAACAATGGAAATAGTCTTTAAACATTGCCTTATTAACATCTTTTAGAAGGAACCTTGGAAGGAGTTTGAAAGAGTTTGTATGTCCTGGTACATACAAATCTATCTACTCTAAGCTTAACAAAGTTGATATAGAATTTTTAAATCACCCTCTCCTTAAGCAGAATTTGCCTATCTCATATGTTCAAACAGAGAAAGGCTGCCTATAGTTCCACTCTGACAAGAATTAAAAAGACCTGGCTTTCGGTTTGGACGTTGTCTGTGAGGGGTTGTTTTTTTTAACAGCTCCGGACCCTTGGCTGTGTTAAGCTGTCTAAACAGCATCCATCAACTGTTTGACAGTTTGATTACCTCTCCTCCAGGCATAGAAAAAGAGGTGAGAAAGCTGTGGGAAGTGCTCCATTCAACCCCCCCCCCCCAGAACATAAATCTGGGGGTGGAAGGTGTGAGCCACTCGGTAACGCAGTGAATTCTCCACGCCAAGGACTTTTTCTGCCTTTTTGCAGAACGAAGGCATACGTCCACCCTCAGCTCAATGATTTATTTATTACTGATTCCAACACGGGCAGACTGATACTGGAGAACTTCTAATTCTATGTATCAGACTTTAAATCCATTTCTTAAAAAATTCCTTCTGATAAACTACTTGCCGGAAACACAAAGAAAATGGTGCCAAACAGCTTTGTAGATGGGGTCAGGCTTTGATGTTACAGAGTTTCACGGAGCTCAGACCATTTAAAGATTATTAACTCAGTAGTGATTTATTACTAAACTAAATAGTAATTGCTGGACAAGTGGCTTGCCTGGATTTAGTAACTGGGTGGAGAAGATTAAATGAGAAATGGCCTCTAAGCAGCAAAAAATAAACACCTCTAAAAGCGCTGGTAATTCACCTGCTCCGGGATCTAAATTACAGTCACTACTCCCCCCCACCCCCTCCTACTCCTGCAGGGGAACCTTTGACTCGAAAAATACTGCAAAAAGAACTAAGTGTGGCCTTAGCTGAGGCCTTAAAAAATCATGCAGCTGCGATGGAAATTAAAATACAGGAAAAGATATCTGTTGCCCTTAAGGAACTGTCAGAAGAAGTTATGAATTCGGTCCAGATCCGTAATCAACAAATTAGAGATGATATTCTGGAGGCTTTTAAATGCTTATCTGGCTATGTATCAGGAATTGAGGATAAATTGGAAGATCTTAATGATTCCAATATTAACCTGGTAACGAAAATGGATGTGGTCCAACAAAAGGCTGGTGATGCAGAAAGTGAAATTATAATGTTGCAGTACAGACAGATGGAATTTGCTTTAAGGATGAGAGGCCTCAAAGAAAAAAAAATCAAGAAAATTTGAAGCAAATCTTTTCAGAAGCTTTTGATCAATTGATGGGATGGTCAGGAGGGATTTTCGATTGGCAGATTGACAAGCTATACTGTGTTAATTCCTGGCTTGCCAGACAAAAGCAACTCCCAAGGGACATTGTGATGTATTTTGCCATGAGAGATATGAGGAATTCGATATTGCAAGAGTCTTACAAAACCAAGCTGCAAATTGGGAGTCAGGAGGTGACTGTTTTGAAGGAAATACCACCCAAAATGTTGAAATCAAGGAAAGACTATGCCTTTCTAAGTTGATGAGCTCAAAAATCGTCAGTTACAGTTCAGATGGGAGGCCCCAGCCGGGTTAGCAGTCACTTACCAGGGGCAAAGATATTGTCTTAACTCAATATGGAAGGCTCAAGATTTTTATAATATACTGAAGGCTGGACATCCCCCCCCTCCAGGACCCAGAGAAAGAGAACAAGAAGGACAGGACAGGCAGCAAGACACCCAAGGATCATCAAGGCTGGATCAACTTCCTCTCTCAGAACTAGAAGGAGCGAAGGAGCAAAGACAAACCACGTGATTACTAGGCGAATGGAACAAGAGTTAAAAAAGCAACAAGCTTTGCAACAAACACACACAATGGTTCAAGAACTCACAGGTTTTAGCTCAGAAGCAGTGGGAGGAGCCAGGCCGAAAGCCAAACTACAGGATTTTCAGATGGCTCTTAAAAAGATTCAGGGAGCTAAAGATGATAACTAAGTTCTTAACCTGGAACATCAATGGCTTAAACTCCCAACAGAAAAGGAAGAAAATAAATCATTATTTGAAACAATTTAAGAATGACATAATTTGCCTGCAAGAGACTCATATTAGATCAACTGATCAGAAATATTGATCAATATAAGATTTGGACAACACTTTGTAGCTTCTGTCCCAGAGAAAAAAAATGGTATAGTTATTTACTTAAGAAAGGACCTGAAAGCCGAATTAATTGAAGCAGACTCTCAAGGAAGATATATTGCAATAGAACTGGTATTAGAAGGGAAAAAGGCGCTTCTAATGGGAATATATGCTTCCAATCAACAAGGCAAATTTTATAAAATGCTCCATACTAAGTTAATACAGTGGGACGATAGATCTTGCATATTAATGGGTGATTGGAAAGGTGTTTGGATACCAAGAAAGACAAGAAGGGTCTTCTGCAAAATATCCAAATGTGAGTGAAACTACCCAAGTCTTTTTTCGATATGATGGATGATTTTGAACTGAGGGACATCTGGCGAGAAAGGAATGCAAAAGAACAAGACTTTATATTTTTCTCTGATAGACATCAATCCTTTTCTAGGATTGACTTTATACTAACAACAAATGATTTGCTTTCTAGGGTAAAGAAGACGAAGATATGTTCCACAGCTTTATCAGATCATAATCTGGTTTGGATGGAGCTGGAATTTGGGACAGAAGCGAGAAGGACTTGGAGATTAAATGAAAATTTATTTAGATAAATATTAATGAATGTAAAAAATTGTTAAGAGAATAGTTTGTTTTTAATATGAATAAGGGCCCATCTATGGAAATGGTCTGGGACACAAGTAAAGTGTACATGTGAGGAGTTTTAATAAATTTAAATAGGTTACATAGACGTAAACAGGGGGAAAAAGAACTGAACTAAAGGAAGAAATCAGGAAGAGAGAACTGGAGTTTATATTAAACCCAGGAGATAAGAAGATTAAAGAAGCAACTATTTATTAGGAGCACAATTTAATATGCTGATGTCAGACCAGGTGGCTACTAATTTGTTATATGCAAAATATAATACTTTTTGTAATGCAAATAAATCTGGGAGATGGTTAGCATATTTGATTAGGAAGAAACAGAAATTTCGCAATATATCAAAAATACGTCATAAAGGGAAGGAAGTGTATCAACAGGATGAGATTCAAAAGGCCTTTCTTGAATTTTTTACAGGATTATACACGAATGACAAAATACAAGGTTTAGATATAGATAGATGCCTGGACAAAGAAAAAATACCCATAGTTAAAGACGAGCAGAGGGAAAGATTGAATCAACCAATAATTTTGGGGGAAATTCTTCACGTAATTAAACAGCTAAAGGCAGGGAAAGCACCGGGTACAGATGGCTTGACAGCGGCTTATTACAAAAATTTACAATTAGAAATGGTAGAACCCCTTAAGGAATTATTTAATAAGATCCAAATGGAAGGGAAGGTACCCCCATCTTGGAAGACAGCCTTCATATCCCTGATACCTAAAGAAGATTAAGATCTTGGTCAACCAAAAAATTATAGACCTATATCATTACTTAATATAGATTATAAAATTTTCACTAAAATATTAGTGAATAGGTTAATGTTGGTTATTCAGCAATTGATTCATAATGATCCAACCAGTTTCATACAAGGGAGACAAATGAGAAGTAATGTAAGACAAATTGTTAATATACTGGAATACTTGGGAAAGAATAATCAAATCCCTGCAGCACTTATATTTTTAGATGCCGAGAAAGCCTTTGATCGAGTGAATTGGCAATTTTTAATGAAAATAATGCAAAAGATGCAAATAGGAGAGTATTTTTTACAATCAATTAAAACAATATATCAGGAACAAACAGCAAAAATTATAGTCAATGGAAGTTTAACAGACCCATTTAAAATCGAGAAAGGTACAAGACAGGGTTGTCCCCTATCCCCACTATTGTTTATTATAACCTTGGAATTATTGTTGAATAAAATACGGGGATCAGATGATTTCCAGGGAATCCAGATTAGGCATCAAGAATATAGATTACGCACATTTGCGGACGATTTGGTTATAATATTAACCCAACCACAGGAATCCTGCAAGGTTTTAATGAATATGATTAATCAATATGGCCAAGTATCTGGATTTAAAATAAATTTAGGGAAAACAAAGATGCTGGTTAAAAATATGAACACTAATCAAAGGGAAGAACTAGAAAGAATGACAGGATGTGAAATAGTTAAAAAGGTTAAATATCTAGGAGTCTACATTTCAACCTCAAATGGGAAACTATACAAGCAAAATTATGAGCCACTATGGCATACAGACAGAGATGAAAAATTGGGAAAAATTACAATTATCCTTGTTGGGAAGAATAGCAATAGTAAAAATGAATGTTTTGCCTAAATGTTTATTTCTTTTTCAAATGATACCAATACTTAAAAAAGATGCAAATTTGCTAGAATGGCAGAAGGGCATTAACAAATTTGTTTGGGCAGGGAAGAAGCTGAGAATAAAACTAAAAATAATGCAAGATGTATGTGAGAGAGGAGGTTTGAAATTGCCAAACTTAAAACTATATTATGAAGCAGTAGTTTTATCAGTAATCAGTGACTGGATTAACTTAACAGATGATGGAATACTTAATATCGAAGGGCATGATTTGGTATATGGTTGGCATGCTTACTTGCTATATGACAAAAAGGTGGATAAGAATTTTAAAAGTCATATTTTAAGGAATGCTCTACTGCGGGTCTGGAAAAAATATCAATACAAACTAAATGATAAGATACCCATGTGGGCAATTCCTAGACACGCAATAGAAAACATAAATATAGTACAAAACCAGGATGTAACTACATACAGACAACTTCTCACCCTAGAAAGAGGTGTATTACAATTGAAATCCTTGAATGTACTAAAAGAGGAAAAGGTAATTCAAACATGGTTTCAGTATGGGCAATTACAGGCCAGATGGAAAAAAGATTTAAAATATTGGCAAATATTTTACGCAAAATGAGGATAATTTACTAAAACAAATTATATATTACCATATATGGTGGACTTGTAAAAAGGTTAAAGCATTTTGGATAAAAATATGGTGGATTATGCAAAATGTTCTTTAAAAAAGGATAAAGTTTACCCCTCAGTTATTCCTGTTAGGTATAATTACTGACTATACAGTTATAGAGACTAACTTGATTTTGCATTTAATAATGGCAGCAAGACTGTTGGTGGCGCAATACTGGAAGAAGGAAGATTTGCCTACTATTCAAGAATGGACATTAAAAGTAACAAACCTAGCAGAGATGGCTAAAATATCAGCATATCTCAAGGATCACTCAAATGAGAGATATACGGTAAACTGGAGTGGAGAAGATAGATTGACTATACTCAAAATAAATATGGGACTAAGAAATTCCAGATAGTTTATGACTGAAGAAACAAGGAATGATATAATCTGTTTAGAGTTAGCCTAGCAAAGAGGAGTTAAAGCTCAAATGAAAGATGATACTAACTTTCTTTAAGTTTATTTTAGAATATTTTTGTTAAAGATTTATACCCTGTATTGGTTCTGGGAAGTCGTGGGGGGAAGGTTGGGGGGGGGGGGCTCGGGTGGGGAGGGCAGGTGGGGGGAGGTAAACATTTGTAAAAGTTTTTTTTTCTAAAATTTTCAATAATAATAAAAAAAGAATTAAAAAGACCTAAATTCAAATACCGTATTTTTGGAGTATAAAACGCACCTTTTTTCCCCCAAAAGAGGGTGAAAATCTGGGTGTGTCTTATACTCTGAATGTAGCCACCTGGATCATCTGGAGAAGGGGCAGGTGAAGCGGGCACTGTGCAGGAGACATAAGACAAGGTGGCTCGCCACTTGGACTTCCGCTTCTCCAGACAACACAGTCGGAGGATTATTGGCTTTTGCTCCGGACCCGGAAGATGGATCTGGCCAGGAGGAATGCACACCCCATTTTTGCAATCAGGGAGGAAAAAGGTGGTGGGCAATCTCTGCAGTCTGGAAAAGTAAAGTCCTACACTTAGGCAAGAAAAACCATAAGTACACATATAGACTGGTTGAAACCAGGCTTAATAGCAGTAACTGTGAGAAGGATCTTGGAGTCTTAGTGGACAACCAGCTAAATATGAGTCAACAGTTTGCAGCAGCAGCCAAAAAAGCCAATGTAATCCTAAATTGCATTAACAGAGGGATACAATCAATCAGTGAGGTACTAATACCACTTTATAAAGCCTTAGTAAGAACACACCTAGATTACTGCATCCAGTTTTGGTCAACACACTATAAAAAAGATGTTGAGACTCTAGAAAAAATGCAGAGAAGAGCAACAAGGATGATTAGGGGACTGGAGACTAAAACATATGAAGAACGATTAGAAGAACTGGGCATGGCTAGTCTAGTGAAGAGAAGGACCAGGGGAGACATGATAGCAATGTTCCAATATTTGAGGGGCTGACACAGAGAGGAAGGGGGTCAAGCTATATTCCAAAGCACCTCTAGGCCAGACAAGGAATAATGGATGGAAACTAAACAAAGAGAGATTTAATCTGGAAAGGGGCATCGGTCCTACCTGATACACCCCTTCTCAGTGTGCTGAGAGAGAATCCAAGGAATGGGTGTTAACTAAGCTTCTCTGTCTGGAGTCTGTCATCTTTTTTGGTCACGCCTCCCTTGCTGGGTGTCATCCAGTTTAGATGAAGGTTTAATGATGACTAGACTTGTTACCTGTGAAGAGATTAGCCCTTCCCAAACTCTGGACCAGACGGTCACTAGGGTGGGGTTGGATTCTCTCTCAGCACACTGAAAAGGAGTGTATCCAGTAGGACCAATGCCCTTCTCCAGTGTGCTGAGGTAAAGAATCCAAGGAATGGGACATACTAAAGCTGGGTGTCCTAAGGGTGGGTAGTAGTTTGGTCCTGTATCCCCGAGTCTATAATCACCTTTTGGAGCACTCTTCTGCTGAAGGCAGCATCAGGTAACACGAAGGTGTCCAGTTTATTATGTCTAACAAATGGGACTGGAGAGAACCGTGTGGTTGTTCAACAGACTTCTTCAATGGAGACCTGTGTTGCCCATGTCACTGTTGTGGCCACGCTCCTGGCAGAATGGGCTGTTGCCCACCTAGGCAAAGGGAGAGCCTGGACTCCATAGCCCTTGGTGATGCATGCCCAGATCCACTTGCCCACAGTTGTTGACATCACCTTCTTGCCCAGAGTAGAGGGCTGGAAGGACACGAACAAGGATTCTGACTTTCTGTGGGAGGAAGTTCTTTTGATATAAATGTAGAGAGTCCTCCTGACATCCAAAGTGTGCCACTTCTTTTCTAGGACATGGGTAGGGTGTGGGCAGAAATCTGGCAAGACTAGTTCCTGTGCCCTGTAGAACCAGGAATTCACCTTGGGAACAAAAGAGTGGTCATCCTCAAGACCACCCTATTGAGGTGGAATATGCATTATGGAATATATGGAATATTCCTTATGGAGAGGGCAGCCAGTTCAGAAATCCATCTGGCTGATGTGATGGCTATAAGGAAGGCTTCCTTGCATGTGAGGAAGTGCAGGGTGGCCGATCTTAGTGGCTCAAAGCGGGGGAGCAGTGAGCATTTGCAAGGTCTTGGGCAGGTCCCAGGTAGGGTATCTGTGGACCACTGGAGGCTTTAACTTTGTTGTGCCCCTATGAACCTGTGCACGGTAGGGTGTTGAGCCAGTGACTCTAGATCCCCACATGACAGGACCGAGGACAGTGCTGCCACCTGCCTACAGATGGTATTGGCAGGGGGGGGGAGTCTTTTATCTAGTCCTTCCTGGAGGAACTCCAGAAGTTGAGGGATCAACACCAAAGAAGAGTCAAAGCTTGCCCTGGAACACCAGTCCCAAAAGGCTTTCCAGATCATGTCATATATTAGTGGATGGCCTTCTGGAGGCCAGTATGGTCCGAATCACTGTAGAGGAGAAATTGTCCCCACTCAGGAGTCCCTGCTCAAGTGCCATATGGTCAGTTAGAGCCACTGTAGGTCCGAATGGACCAGGACCCCTGGCTGAGGGAGATTCTGTCCTTAGGGATCCTCCAGGGCCTAATCACTGACAGGTTGATCAGGTCAACAAACCATGATCTTCTGGGCCAGGGGGGGGGGCAGGAGTAGGATCTCTGCCATTTCCACTAACATCTTCCTGATTACCCCTGGAATGAGGGGAAGTGGAGGAAAGGTGTATAGTAGCCCTTTGGGCCATGGGCTGTGGAGGGCATTGATCCCTTCCACCCCTGGTGTTGCAAATCTGGTGAAGAACCTGGGCAGCTTGGCAAACAGGTCCATAACTTTTTTTTGCATCAGTTCCTAGAATAGAGTGGGGTGCAGGCACCACTCTGAATGGTCCACCATGGCCCTGCTGAGCCAGTCCGCCTGCACATTTCTCTCCCTAATATATGTTCTGCCCTGATGGACAGAAGATGTCTCTCTGCCCAGAGGCCTAATAACTCAGTCTCTTGCATGAGGGATCTGGAATGGGTCCCCCCTAGGTGGTTGATATGGGTCTTGATGACCATGTTATCCATTAGAATGAGTACGGCCCTTCCAGACACTGAGTCCAGGAACCATCTGAGGGCCAGGTGTGCGGCCCTGAGCTCCATCCAGTTGATATTGTTGCCCAGGTCCACCTGAGTCCACTGCTCCTGAGTCATTAGGGACTGGAGATGGTCCCCCCAGCCAGAGTCTGGCATCCATGGTGATAGTCAAGAGGTTGGGCTCCTTAAACAGACAACCCCCGGTGATGGCCTGGGACATCCACCTGTGGATGGACCAGAGTGCTCCCGGTGGAACCCAGACTTTGGCCGAAGAGTTGCTCCTGCTGGACCTTTGGTAGGGCAAAAGGAACCATTGGAGGTTCCTGGCATGCAAGAGGGCCCATGGGACGATGGAGATGCAAGGCACCATCTTACCCAGGAGTTGTGAGAGGAGCGCCAGGGGCACTGTCCAAGTCATAAATTTTAACTTTAATGCTTCTATTTTCTTTCCTGAATATGGTGTAACTAGACATTTGCACTGGAGTTAGAAAATAAAGAAATTTGTTATATACTGGTATAACAATTTTACCAGGAAAATTAACAAAATTAACTTAAATGATAGGGGCAACTGGGGAAGTCAGATACAAAGCCTAGCTTCTTTTTTACTCTGATGCTAGGGTAGATAGAAAGAGGACATTGGAGGAGGTGGGAGTTTCTTGGTAGCCTTAGAATAATACTTGCTGGCGATAAAAGGAGTTAAACAAAAAAGTGGAACAAAAGACTCCTTATCATTAAAAGGTAAAAAGAGAAGATATAACACTTTCTTTTGGGTACTACAAAAGCTACAAAAAATACTGAACACCTTTGGGATACAAATGATCCAGGGCAAAACACATGACTATAGAGAGTCACAGGTTTCATCAGCAAGAGTTTCACCAAGTAATTTAGCTTAGGAAGGCTTATAAGTTAGTGTATTTATTTGTTTGTCTATCTGTCTGCATCATTTATTATTTTTACAAACCCAACACACGTTCCTTTTCCTATTTCCCCCCAACAACATTCCTGTGAGGTTTTCATGACTAAGGTGGGAAAATGTTTTTTTTTTATGTTCCTACCCATGGTTTTGAAATGTTCTTATCCAATCCACAGAAGGAGGGAGGAAAGGGGAAGGCCTGCTGATTAAAGACTTTAAGTAAGTTTGTTTAGAACAAATTAAAGCAGGAGCTGAAAGGGATTCTACTGAGAAATTCCCTTAGGAATCAGGTTATAAAATATAAGACCACCTACATCAGGCGTGTCAAACTCAAGGCTGTGGGATGGATCTGGCCTGTGAGGTAGGTAGAACCAGCTCACAAGGCCATCCTGGAAACAGTGACCTGGAAACAGTGACCTCAACTTGCAAAACGACTTCAGCTGAAACCATGCTTACTTCTGCTTCATTTCTAGGCTGCCATTAAAGGGGGGGAGGGGGAACTTAAGAATGTGGTGCCTCAGTTGGCTAGCCATAACATCTACCATAATATTGAAGCCAGGTAGGAACCTGCAACTGGCTCATGTGACCTGAAAGACCTAGGAGGGTGGGGAAATCTTATTCTTTTAACTAGCCCTATGCATGGGAATAATTTAGAGCTAACTTCATCTTTCTAAGTGCCGATATCATGTACTCAATAAAGGGTTTCTCGAACGTGAACAAAGTGTCAGACTTCTGACTTCCTGGAGTTCATTACTTGGAATGATGATAGACCAGCCAGTGGCGCCACATTCCGGTCCAGGCTGACCAGCACTGATCTGCATCTGGGCCAGACTGTGGCCAGCCTTACAACTGCAAAGCTGCCTTGGCCCCACCCCCTAGGCTTGCACACAGGAGGCAACAAGTATGCAGAGCCCAGCGTCCCTGAGAGCTTCCTTTCACTCAGGATGCCAGCCCTCATGCAATTGCCGCCTCCCGCGTGCATGCCCAGGGGTCAGGGCTAATGCAGCACCTCGGATCCAAGGCTGGCCATGGTCTGGCCCTGATAGCTGCCACCAGGTTGCAGATCAGCACCCTGCTTGCCAGCCTTACACTAGGACCGTCCCACCCCTGCATAGGGAAGCCACACTGCCAATCTCTCCTCCTCCTCTCATACTTTCCTGAGCATGGAAGAAGGAAGGAGATGGCAAGGAGACAGAATGGGACCTTTAGGCCATGGAGCTTCTGCCTGCCAGGTGCGATGGGTGATAGGCCATCACAGAGGTTCTGGGGGGAATGCAGCAGGCAAGCAGTGGTAGTGTGCGGCTTCTGGCATTGTGGGGGGGGGGAGGGCAGAAGCAGAACTGCTCTCTCAGCATCAGGCTGAGAGGCAGTGGAGGGGAGGGGGGACAAAAAGGGAAGCTGCTGCTCCGCAAGTTTTTTAACTGCCAGAGGCTCTGGGCAGAGGATTCTCATTTTCATCCCTCCACCATTATTGCCTCTGCAGTGGCTCTCCGTTTATTTCTCCCAGACCCACACACATATTTGTGTGAGGTGTCTGGTAGTAGGGGCTCTGCAGCCCACTGTGACCACTGGGCTGGCCCTCCAAGAAGCTGGTGCAGTTGTGGCAGCACTGGCAGAGGGGGGGGGATGTACATGATGTGGACCACCAGACATGCCTGCTCCATCACATGTGGCTGGAATGGGCAGGCAGCAGCCTGGTATATCCAGCAGGCCAGACAGTGTTCCTCTGCCCTGTGCTTCTGCCTCTGGGTACTACCACTGCCATGGACTGAGACAAGATGAGGCATGGGGTGTGGCAGCTCCCGCAGACACCATTGGCCCACCTAATCCATTTTGCTTGCAATTGGAGAGCAGGTCACCACTGGCCTTCTTCTGGGTCTTGCCTTTGGCCCATGCATGGAGCGCATTCCCCTCACCTGGTGTACCTCAGCACTGCTTTGGGCCGCTGCCACACTGAGACTGCCAGCAGTTCACACTGGTCCATTAGGCTGCTGCTGTCATCACCCAGAGCACCAGGCCCTCCCAGCACGAATGAGGCTAAGCAGCCCACTAGAAACGGCCCAGCCCAGCAGGCAAATGTCAGCCACTGCAAGCAGGGAAAGCCGTATCCCCGTTGGCACCATGGTTGCCCAGCCTCAGCCAGGATTGTGTGCCTACCCTCACCTCTTCTGGGCCTAGGTGGCCATGGCTCTGGTGAGGATCCTGCTTTCCCTGCTCGTGGCCTTTCTACCTGGCTGCTTCATCTCTTTTGAGCTGGACAGGTCTGTTGAGTGATAGCAGCAGGTATGCCGAGTAGCAGCGGGACTGAGATGCATTGGATGCACAAGGGGAACATGCTCCATGTGCAGGCCAAGGGTAAGACCCATGAAGGGAGAAAGGAGAAAATGACCAATGGTGACCTGCTTTCCAGCCACAGGCCAAAACAGACAGGGGGATGCAACAAGTGCATCCAGTCTGCATAATGTACCTACCCTCGCCTCCTCCTGCTGCTGATGCTGCTGCCATGCGTGCTGCTGGGACAGCAAGCCTGGAGGAGTGGGCTCCGGAGCTCCAGAGTGTGCCAACTGAAGGGCCAGAAAACATTATTCCCTGTGCACAGAGGATGGCAAGCATGCGATGGCTGACTGTTTCCAGCACTAGCCACTCCAAACCCTGCATTGCTTCACCTCACCTCCTCCTGAGGGACGATCCTCCCGTCCACCCACTTCCCCAAGAGCAGAGACCCATGGATTACCTCCCCAACACCACCCAGCCCATGCAATTGATGTCGAGCTGGACATGCCCTGTGGACCTCACCCAGTCGGCCGTGACCACCCCAGCCACACCCCCACACCAAACCCTGTCCTCCTGAGAACAACCACAATGCTGATGTGGCCCGCAATGAAATCAAGTTTGACACCCCTGACCTACATCAACTTCACTTACTTATGGGGTCATGTTATGTACAGTTTCTTTAATATAAACTATACTACTTACAAGCTCTCTGATCAAATTCTTCTTGCCTTTTATGATAAACAAAGCAATTTAGAGTTTCACCAGAGAAAATTTCTTCCCAAATACCTCAGTTTATTCATGACACCAATAGGTTAAATGAAATCAATCATTTGTCTAAGCAATAACAATATCTTTTATGCCAGTTTATCTGCACACATTTCTTTATTATAGTCTAAGACCAGCTGTCATGCATCTTTATACAAATGAAGCACATTTAAAATGCAGAAGTATCATACATTATCTCATTTAGAATTTAAACAATTCCTTTAGAATATTCCAATGGTTTCTATAAGAACAAAGAAAAATTGGCTGCCTTGTAGGTAAGATCTTAATGATATTCATTAATTTTTTTTCTCCTGACATAGAGACATGAAAGTAAAGTATACTCATGTATGTGTGTTTCTGTGTGCATATTCTTTTTAAATTGTGAATGCCCTCTATAAATCAGAACAAAAAACAGGCGGAACAGAAAAATACATATAGAGGTAGTCCTCAACATACAACATAGCAATAGCAGTAGACAACAGTTCATTTAGTGATCTTCAAAGTTACAACATCAATGAAAAAGTGACTTATAACTGTTTTTCACATTTATGACCTTTACAGCATTCCTTTGGTCACTTGATCAAAATTCAGATGCTTGGCAACTGGTTCATATTGATCACCATTGCTGTGTCCCAATGTCATGTGGTCACATTTTGCCACCTTTTGACATGCAAAATCAATGGAAAAGCCAAATTCACTTAACAACCATGTTACTAACTTACCAATTGCAGTGTTTTACTTAACAACTGTAGCAAGAAAGGTCATAAAATGGGGCAAAACTCACTTAACAAATGTCTCACGTAAACATAGAAATTTTGGGCTCAATTGTAGTTATAATTTTAGGTCTCCCTATAGTACCAATTATTTATATGATTAGTCTTTGTGAGATGTAAACAATTAGCACAAGCAAAGAAGCTTTTTGTATTTTTATATAGGTAATCCTTGACTTACTTTGACTTACAACAGTTTATTTAGTTCATTCAAAGTTACAATGGCAGTGTTTTTCACACTTGTAATAGCATCCCCATGGTCACAAGAGGTCAAGCTAGGTGAAGTGCCCCCTGACATGAGTGACATCGAGTTGGCCATGCCCATCCAGTCACATGACCGCCCAGCCACACCCACCCAGCCACACCCACAGAACAGGTAGAAAAAAATGTGAATTCCAACACTTGTCAATGGCCCTTCGCCCTTTGCCCTTTGTCCCTGCCCTTTTTTCCAAACACAATTTGACACAGGCTACATGGTGCAACTAGCCCTAGCAAATCAGGTGGAAGGCAAAAGCAATGGTACTGCAGGAGCAGTGTGCTATGCAAGATTTTTTTTAAAGAAAATACTGTGGCTGCTCCACAAGTTTGGGGTCTTGCAGATCTGTTGCCAGGAGCAGAGGGAGGGGCAGGGTCAGATGCCAGGGCCACTGGGGGGAAAGGCAGGTGAGAGTGTGTTGTGGGGCACCAGGAAGGGAGGGAGGGGCCCCTCAAGGGAGCTTCACAAAGACAGCTTAGTTCACAACTCAGCCAACTCCAATGAAAGAGAGGAAGAGAATCAAGACAGGCACAACTTCTGGTGTTGCAGGAAGGGCTGGGGGTGCACAGGTGAGGCTGGGGCAGAGGTGGGTTCCTCCTGGTACAGTACGGTACGCCAGAAGAAGTAGTGAAAATCTGGCATACTAGACCAGCCCGGACGCGATGGTGGCCTGGCCATGCCCCCGTACTAGTGAAAGAAAGAATATCCTGCTGTCCCAGGACTGTCACTCTGGGGAGTTCTCCTGCATGTACACACCTGACTGCAGCAGCGGCAACAGCAGTAGCAGAGCACACCCTGCCTTCGGGGACCCATTCCCCCAACCGAATCAACCGTGGCGGCACCAACGGGCAGCAGGAGAAGGAAGAAAGTGCTCCAGGAGGGCAGGCAGTGCACATGTGCAGCAGCCCCAGGACATCCGCCTGGAGCCTGCCCTCCTGGAACACTTTCTACCTTCTCCCACCGGTGAAAGAAAGAATATCCCACCGTCTCTGGTGCTGCTGCAGTTGATTCAGCTGGGGGAACCGGCCTCCGAAGATAGGGTGTGGTCTGCTGCCACTGCTGCACCTGCTGCTGTCAGGTGCATTCATGCAGGAGAACTCCCCAGTGCGGCACAATTCCGGGATGGCAGAGAGCCCAGGCAAGCTCTCCTCCCACCCCTGCTGCCACCGCTGCTGCCGGGTGTGTCCGAGGCTGGAGGGAGCTTCAACGTGGCACTGGCCTTGACTCCACTGAAGAAAATGTCAGAAAATTCCCCATTTTGCAAGGCACTTCTCAAAGAGAAGGAAGTGGGTGTGGGGCTCCTTCAGAGGAGCTGAGGCTGAGGGGGGGCTTCATGGACACCCCGCCGCCACCACTGCCACCAGCAGCCAATGCGTCCAAGCCGCATGCTAAAACTCCACAGGAGTTCCGGGCACCACGCCACCACCGCTAGCTGCCAGTGCGCCCAAGCCGTGCGCTAAAAATCTTCAGGAATTTGGGGATGCCCTGCTGCCACTGCTGCCACCAGCCACCAGTACACTCAAGCCACACAATAAAATTCCCCACCTGGCTGTACAGCCCCTCATGCTCATGAAAACAACCGGACCATGCTCCCCACCACTGCCACCACCCTCAGGTATGGAGAGCTCCTGATTGGGACTTGATACACAGGGCATTGCTGTAGCTGAAGGGGCTGACCTTCCCCTCTGCCACCAGATGTGGGAGGAAGGTAAACCCAAACCTTACCCAGGCAAGAGCCGCCGGCGGGGTTGGGTGAGGCTGCAGGGTGAACCTAGCTGGAAGTTGTTTGTAGATTTCCACAAAAGAGGGAGAGGAGGAAGTCCCGCCACTGTCCAGGTTGATTTTATAATAAGAGAAGACCTGGGTACATTTTTATTAGACAGCCTTCCCTAACAAGACGGATTTTTGCTTGTATCACTGTTCGTCTCAAACTCATTGCTTAATTCATTTGTTAAGTCTCCATAATTCATAATTATGTTTATGAATTGTTAATATCACCATCCTGAGTAATTCCCATTGGAGCACTTTCCATTTTGACAATTTAGGAAAGAAGTGTTGTCTTTTGGGTTTACCTGAATGAAATTCAAGTGTAGACATCAGGGGAGGATTAATTTGAAATTGAGCAATGAAAGAGAAGCACATTTCTGTACATAACAGAAAGGAAAGGAAAACATTGAGAAGTGTTGAAAAGCTGAGAGGTGTGTGTGTGTGAGTCAGGGAATTCCAGACCAGAAAGATTGGTTTGTATTCTATTCCAATTAAATTAGAACTGGTTCTTTGTGAAGGATCTGTGAGAATTTTGAAATATTGCAATAAGGCCCAAGAGAAAAATAAATAAAGCAGAAATATTTAATTAAAGGAGAAGAGAAAGAATGGTAAAGCATCCACTAACTGTTTTGAAAATGCCTTTGTAATGTGTTTTCAATTGTAGGATGGGAAACATTTGATTGACTATGCTTTAATGTTCAAAAAGAATAATCTTTATCAGTATAAGCAGAGGTGTATTCTTCAAGCTTTAATGCAGTTTGCAAAAACATTGTAGTAAACTGAATACCACTGTAGAACATCATTTCTCACCAAAAATGCAATTTAATGGAGATTTTAAAGTAAGATTTTACAGAGGCAAGAAAAAATGTATAGAATAGATGGTGCTTGGCTCAACTGGAAGTAACTGTGAGATGGATCTATTAGATGGAAACTTATCAAACAGATCCAACCTAAAATGATCGTTGGTACTCACTTGAACGTCGATTCTAATGATGAGAGTGGGAGGTGCTACCATTGGGCTATCATCAATCCTGATTGGTCCATAGACTGAGAGAAATTGTTGCAGCCATGCCTCTACTCCTTCTGCTCCAGTTCCTCAAGGTTGCAAGGAGTAATTCTGTGAAATAAATATCACAACAAGGATACCTCCTCCCCCGCCACTACACTAGTTAGGGTCGGAGGTAGCACCTCCCGCTCTCATCATTAGAATCGACATTCAGGTAAGTACCAACAATCGTTCTCAATGATGAAGAGCAGGAGATGCTATCATCGGGACGTACCCAAGCTGCTGTCCCTAGAGCGGGGGGGATAAATTATGGATCTGTAGCGGCTGCGGGAGCCACTACCTGCTGCAACACTACGTCCAAAAGAAGCTTCAGCAGATGCATAAGCATTCAGTCTATCTAATAAAAGAAGTAGGGGATGCCCAGGAGGCAGCCCTACAGATGTCTTCAAATGGCGCTCTAGTCGCCCACGCCGCCGTGGTGGCCGCACTGTGAGTAGAGTGTGCAGTAATACCCTGAGGTGGAACCTTGCCTTTAGTTTCATAAGCCAAAAAAATAGCCTTCCTTAACCATCAGCCTATCGTGTTTGAAGTCACCCTAGCTCCCTGTGTGGATGGCTGGAACGACACCAGAAGGGCCTCTGACTTACGAAACGAAGCCGTTCACTTGAGGTAAATCCTCAGTGCTCTATGAACATTCAGCCTGTGCCAGAGACATTCCCTAGCGTGCGAAGGAGCTGGACAAAAATTGGCCAACACTATCTCCTGCGCCCTGTGGAATAATTAATTTTGTGCAGGAAGGCAAGATCTAACCGTAAGGTTACCCTGTCCTGATGGAAAACGCATAAATCGTTGCAAGAAGATAGAGCCCCAAGCTCCGAAATGCATCTAGCCGATGTAATGGCAATCAAAAATGTCACTTTCAGTGTCAAGAACTGAAGGGAGACTGTGCAAATAGGCTCAAATGGAGGTTCTGTCTTCGTTTGTAGGACTAAAGGTAAATCCCATGTAGGGAACCTATGTATAACAGGAGGCACAAGATTGGCTGCCCCCTTCAAAAACCTCTTAACTAAAGGAAGATGAGACAAAGGAACCTGACCTTCACCTGGCAGAATAGTGGAAAGCGCAGCTGTTTGGTATTGCAAAGTGTTGTGGGAAAGAGCCCTGTCTAAACTGTCTTGCCAAAAGTCTAAAACCTGAGGCACTGAAGTGTCCTCTGCAGTAATGGACGCCGCTTTGCACCTCTTGACAAATGCTGACCACGTGGCATTGTATATCCTAGTGGTCGACAGTCGCCTGGATGCCTCCAAAGTGGAGATGACCCTATCAGAAATCTTGGTCCTGCTTAGGATGTCCCGTTCAAGTGCCAGGTGGTTAATTTGAGCCACTGGGGCTCCAGGTGTAACAATACCCCCTGGCACAGACAAATCTCCTCCCTGGGAATCCTGCAAGGTGGAGACACTGACAGTTGGATCAGATCCGCATACCACGGTCTCCTGGGCCAGTCTGGTGCTAATAAGATTATCTCCGCTCCTTCTGTCACCACCCTCCTGATGGTCCCTGGAAGAAGAGGGAGGGGAGGAAAAGCATATAGAAGACCAGGTGGCCACCGGCATCTCAAAGCATCAGTGTCCTGGGCTCCTCATGTCTGATATCTGGTCACAAATCTTGAGAGTTGTGCATTCACTGGGGTCGCAAACAGATCAATTACCGGCATCCCAAACCTGTGACAGATGCATTGAAAAATGTCCGAATGGAGCTTCCACTCCCTGTGGTCCACTGTGGACTGAGCCAATCCGCCTGATGATTGGAAGTCCTAGAAATGTGGTCTTGTATGATCGAGACCACATGTGTCTCTGCCCATGAAATCAGTCTGTATGCCTCTGTCCACAGAGCTTTGGATGAGTCCCTCCCTGCCTGTTTACATGAGGCTTCATGGCGATGTTGTTGGTGAGAAGTAACACGTGCTTGTGCTGCAAGTCTCTCTGGAAATGACGTAAGGCTAGACGTTCCGTCTTGAGCTTGATGCAGATGTGTGGCTGACCAGCATCCTTGCGTCATCTTTGAGCCCATCAATGCCCCCCAGCCATAAAGACTTGTGTTGTGGTCCAGCAGGATCCGGTTGAGCTGCTGATGGACTCGGATAGCGAGGAACCATATGAGTCTGCCCTGGACGATGTGGAGGACCCTGGGCAGGGTTCAGACTCAGAACAGGGACCAGAGAGGCTGGTTGGCCACCAGGAGGCATCTGAGGCATAGAGCAGTGGGGAGGATCAAAGGAAGTTTGTCCCTGATGCTACATTGAGAAGGGCTGAGAAACAGAAGCAGCAATTCCGTAGGCAGACTCATAGAAGATGATTAAACACAGGTGGTTGTTGATTGACCCCTCCCAAGAGAGATTATAGGTGAGGCATTGGGAGGGGACATTTGCAGGAAACAACTGTTCGAATTAGTAGTTAAGAAAATCTATCTGTGTATTCTAGTCATATCTGTTCGTTTGGACTGTCTGCGTTGCTTCGTTTGAACATCTGGGTTGCTGCAGAGCTACTTTATTGAATGTGAGTTGCCTGGGCCCTCAGCCAAAGGATTCGTTATCTTAGTAATTGAACAGTGGCAAACAGCCAAGCCTGTGTTCTGGTTTATTCACAGGCTGGGGAGTTAGAACAAACTTGCATCTGTAGTCACGGTTACTCTCATCGGCTCTCTAAACTGTGACCCCCAGTTGAGTGCTGCGGATAGCCACCACCAGAGTGACAGGTGGACCTACAGAGACACTGGAATGGCTAAAGGTGAGTTGCTCATTATCTCTCTTTGTTATGGGATTAAGGCCCACTGTAAGGTCCTGGCATGAAAACATGCCCAGGGAACTATTCCTGTACATGATATTATAGTATCTAAAAGGCAGGAAAGAACTAAGATAGGTACCACCCGCTTGAAACGTAACTTCCATACTAACTGTTGTAACTTAGACCTACGGTCCTGTGATAGAAAAACCACCCCCTCCCCAGAGTCAACTACTGCTCCTAGATGTAATAATCTCGTGGTGGGAGTGAGGTGACTCTTAGCAAAGTTGACTGAGAACCCCATCTGCTGGAGGTTGTGAATGGTGAAGTGGAGGTCTTTTACCGCTTGCTCATAAGAATAGGCCTGAACTAGGACATCATCCAGGTAGAATTGAAGTCGTATCAGAATAGACTGGAGGTAGGCTGCTACCACAACCAAAACTTTGGTAAATGATCTAGGTGCAGAGGCCAGACCAAAAGGTAAGACTCTATATTGGTAATGGAACCCTCTTGTGTGAACCGGAGATACCTACGGTGCAGGTAAGATAGGAATATGCAAATACGCTTTGGTGAGATCTTTGTTGGCCCTGAAATCACCCTGTCTAATCCCTTGCAATATGAACTGCAAAGAGGCCATTTTAAAGTGCCAGTATACAATATACCTGTTCAAATGTTTCAGATCTAAGATCGCTCTCCACCCCCACCCCCAAACTCTTTGGGACTATGAATAGGTTGGAATAAAAACCCAATCCTTGCTCCTGCAAAGGAACTGGCTCTATTGCTCGAATTTCCAATAAGTGTTGAATTGCAAGCCTTACCATATCATCTTTTACTGGATTCCGAGGGGAAGGGAGGCATCTAAAGAGATTCGGAGGGAGGAGAGAAACTCCAGTCTGAGACCCTGTTGTATAGTAGCGAGAACCCAAGTGTCTGTCGTTATGTGTTTCCATTGTGATGCAAAGTGATACAGGCGGCAGCCTATGGGAAGTGTGGGATTAGATTCACTTCCCTCTGCGGAAGGGTCAACTGCCTCCCCCACGAAAAGGCTGTTTATACTGGCCCTGGCCTCTGTTCCTGTCATGGAAGTAATTCCTAGCCTGGAACCTATCCTCCCTGGATACATAATACCTGCTTTGTTGGAATCCAGATTCATTGGGATGGAAGAAGGGACGTCTGCGGTAAGGTGCGGGGTGGTTCTCCTGCCGTTTGGTTGTAGATGGAAGTACCTTCTTTATGTCCTTGTTCTCGATCAAAATTGGATCCAAGGACTCACCAAAGAGGTGCAGATGTTAGATGGAACTTCGATTTTTTATCCACCTGCCAGTTTTTCAGCCACAGGAGACATCTGGATGCTACGGAGGCAGACAATGCACGAGAGGCAAATTTAACAGAGTCAAGTGTGGCATCCACTGAATATTGGGTTGCCACAGTGATCTTACTGAGGTCCTTCAAAGTACAGGTGTCCTCAGGAGGAGTGCGCTCCTGCAATTGTTGTAGCCATAGTAACATAGTTCTATTAAAGAATGAGGCAGCGGCCGCCGCCTTTATGGACCAAGCTGAAGCCTGAAACCCTTTTCTTAGAATGAGTTCAACAGTTGGTACTTGGAGTGCCTGGGAAAAGGCTTGATCCAGGTTGTAAAACTGTCTGTCATTTGCCCCAGGATTCAGAAAGGTACCTGGGTTGGTCCAATGACTTTTGACTACCTCAAGAAAGAGGTAGTCAAAAGACCTCCTCCTTGTCCAAGGCAGTTTTGGCAAACATAGTTTGCATTAAATCTTTCTGGGTACCCAAAGTGGAGGCTTTAACATTGCCGCCCAGCTTAGTGGTAGATTTAGCCTCGCCTAATAGTTGTTTAAACAGGGAAGGCTAGAAGAGGCCCACAAATGCTGGGGTGTCTGGCTTCCCAGAATCCTCATCATTTGACTTTACCAAACCCTGTATGGGTTCTTCCCCTGTTACTAAACCCTCACTAGCTAAGGAGGATGACCCAGGCCTATCACTTTTATTTGGTTGGAGAAGTGCACCTGCTGGATTGTCTACTGTAGCAGTACTGCATGGGAGAATCTTGGACTTCTTGGGGGCTTGACCCTGCTTGTTTTGTTGCTTCATGCTAGATTGCAGATGCAATCAATTTCTGGAGATTGGGTGGTAAACTCTGCAACTCTTCAAAACCCTCATCTAGATCCCCCTCCAGATCCCCTACTGCAGGGAGGTCAGATTGGGGTGCTAAGACTGGATGTGGGACCAGAAAATCCTGTGACGAACCCTCAAGAGGATTGCCCATCACCCCCGATAGCTGGGGTGAAACAGAGGGGGAAGGGAAGACATCCATCCTTAAACTTCCTTCCCCCCCCCCAACAGGAGATGGAGCTTGAGAAGAACCAGGACTGGAGGCTCTGGAGGAAGCCCTGGATTCCCGCTCCTGCTGAACCTGCAGCAGACGTTCAGCCTGGGCTACATGTTTTTCCAAGGCCCACCGCCTGCGCTGCTCATCACGCAGCGTGGCCCTGGAAAGTCTCTGCGCTGCTGTGGGTTTAGTGGCCTTAACTCTGGCCTAGATAGAGCTTAATCCATTTCCTGATGACCAGCTGTGCTCTCAGATCTTTCTGCTATTTTTTAATATTTATATATTATTCCTGCCTGCTGAGTGGCAATGTGCACCCTTTCCGAAGATAACTTGAACACTAAAGTCTCCTTCCCTCTTTCTCTATCAGATAATAGATCAAATGAGTATATATATAATGGTCTTTGTGCCAGGGGAGGTTCAAGCCTCCAAAGCATGCCTCGTGGCCAGATACAAAATGACCACCGTCCTTAAATGGCACACAAAATGGCCACCTGACCCAGATAATGGCCTCCTGCTTTGTTGAAAATGGTGGGAGACTGCGCGCTCGCTTCAGAGACTAATGGCTAGCAAGGAGAACCCTTAAACGGTCTCTGAACAACCCAAACTAAGCCAGCGAAGAGCATTCGTTAATAGGTGGCTGGCGAGCTGCGTTGACATGGATCAATGGCTGACAGGCTCGCTAAAAGGGAAGGAGAGAGATTTGTGTCAGCAAGGTTCTTTTAACAAGTGGCTTTTCCCGCTATACGGGCCTACAGCCGCGCGAGCCACCTAACTAATTTTAAAGCCAGCCATCTCTTACCTCTATCTACTCCTCGAGATTGCCAGGCTGCCAGATTTATGCCTGTCAGTGATACAGCACCTTCGCAAAGGCAGCAGCAATGCCCAGCGCCCCCTTCACTCTCAGCTATCTTCTCATCAATTTGGAACTTAATTTGAGTGAAAGCCAATTGAATCGAATTAGTAGTCAAAAAGAGGTGAAAATTCCCAAATTCACACTAGCTAAAGGACTAACAGCCTAATCAGACCATAGACTGAGAGGAACTGGGGGAGAAGAGTAGAGGTGTGGCTGCAACAATTTCTCTCAATCTATGGACCAATCAGGATTGACGATAATCTGATGGTAGCACCTCCCGCTCTCCATCATTGAAAAATGAGAAATTTCTTGACAGAACAATTAGAGAAATGGGATGCCTTCTGACATTGTGGGTATACCATCACTGAGGTTTTTAAGAAGAAATTTATCCATAATAGTATAGGGTCTCATCTCATCCCTTCCAACTCTGTTATTCTTTATAAATCTCTTCACTCAGTCTTAACAAGAGATTGGTGATAAACAATATTTGGAAATGTAAATCAGGCGGTCTTCTGCCAGCAAAATCTCATCTTATTGGCTAGTATCAAGGGGAAGATGACTTTGAAAATGCTTCCTCTCCCACCATAACATGCAAGACGAGACGAGGATTGGCTGGGAGGGGAGGGGCAAGGAGAAGCCAGGCAAGGTGCCCCTCTATGTGAGTGACATCAAATTGTCCATGCCCACCCAATCACATTACCACACCCACCTAGTCACGCTTACCCAGTCACATGACTACCAAGCAACTCCCACAAAATAGGCCACACCCACAGAATAGGTAGTAGAATTTTTTTGAAACCCACCCATGGGCTAGGGGTGCACAGGTGAATGGTAAGGCTGGAACTGCTTCTGCAGTTGCTGGGGGTTGGGGGGCTGAGCGTAGCAGAGCAGATTAGATGGTGGAGCTGAGCCGACCAAAAAACTAAACAACAGTCTGACCAGAGTAGAGACAAGGCCGAAAAGACCCAAGCCCTGTAGGAAAGCAGGGATCTGGCAGAGAAAATGACACAAGGCCGGAGCAGCAAATGACGCAAGTGAAGGCAACAATTAAGTTTTAAGTCCCAATATGAAGGGAGAGGAAACCCCAATAGAGAATAAAAATAACCATAAGACAGAAAATAAAGACAAAAATAGTCAAATAATAAGGACAAGAGTAGAACATTAGAAACCAAGAAAGAAGATCAATCAAATAAATAAGGCAAATCTTAAACAATAAAATAGGGAGGAATTGGAGCTCAAAAATTTAAAAAAAAAACTATAGGGAAGAACAGAATAAATAAAACTAAAACCATAGTAAGAAAGTTACATAAATAACAAGGTAGAAAAATGAGCACATAGACAGAAAAAAGGATAGAAAAATATAGGGATAATTACCTAAAACAGAGAAGGTAGAAAGAAGGCTAAGAGCAAAGCACATCCATCAACCGAAAAAGGAATTTTCAAATTCTAAATTTTTAAATCTTAAAACTTTTACATTTGGAAAACTATTACACTATTAATGAACTATTACATTTTTCCCAAGGGCTAATCAATAAAGACTCAATGTCAATGAACTATTACATTTTTAAACTATTAAGTTAACATTTTTCTTCTGGAAAATTGTGGCAAAATCTTCCACATCCTTAAATGAAACATTTTAAAACTATTTTTTATTTTTTTCTTGAAAAATATATTGAGATAAAAATCTCCTACTATTACATACTGTTTTATCCTAAAAAGAACCAGCATTGGGACAAATGACACAACAAAGAACCTAAGTACAATATTAAGAGATTATAAGCAACTAGGTGATAAAGATAAGGAGCTAGGAGCACATGGAGTGTTCTCATCAGTACTCCCAGTACTGATGGCCAACACCCATTGAATGAAATAAAAGACATAAACCACTGGCTAAAGGGTTGGTGTCGCCAAGAAAACTTTGGTTTCCTGGACCATGGACTATGGATTGCCTTACCTACCAGAAGGACTCTTGGCAAAGGATGGACTACATCTCATGAAAACAGGTTATTTGGAAAAAGACTGGCCCAACTCCTCAGAAGGACTTTAAACTAAAATTAAGGTAGTGAGTGGCCAATCATTAGAATCTCTAGAACACAAGCCAAACATAAATCTCAAGATTTATGACATGAACAGGCATAAAAGTCTTAAATGCATATATACAAATGCTTATATACAAATGTAATTTCCACCATTATGTACATAACACACTGATGATAAACTTATGTCACAAAGTACTGTATATTTTTGAATACTCACACTGGTGTGTCAAAGAACATTTCCATCTGTAAGATATTAATGTTTGTATAACTTCAGGAATTGATATAAATTGACCCATATTCTCTTAAAGTAAATAGACTGCCTTGAGAAGATAAATCAATTATTTGGCTAATATAAAGTCACTTTATAAATAATACAGAAGTTAAGATTGTTGGGTTCATTCAGCAGTAATCCATTGTGCAACCTTTTTATAAATACATATGTGCATATGTCAGAATCAGAGTATTATTAGCATAGCAAAAACTCCAGCTTGGTACCAATGCCCAAATCTCTGGTTTTTAGTATCCATCAGAATGTAGCAGAATGGAAAAAACAGTTTGAATAATTATAGCCCAAAACATATTTCCTTAGCATCAACTCTTAGTTCATATGGATAGTGATTGACCTCTTCTCTAAGCAAGCCCATTACATACCTTGCCCCGGTCTTCCATCAGCCCATTAAATTTGAGTTATTCCTAAAACACATCTACATCTAATACCACTTATAAAACCTTTGTAAGACCACACCTAGAATACTACATCCAGTTTTCATCACAACAATATAAAAAGATGTTGAGACTCTAGAAAAAGTGCAGAGATGCACTGGATGATTAGGGGACAGGAGACTAAAACATATGAAGAACGTTACAGGAACTGGGGAAAAAATAAAAGAACATTTTACATCAAAAGCTCACACATTTGCAGAGAGAACTTAAAACAAGGGGAGCAGGATGCTATAATAAAAGCAATAGATAAGGTAACTGAAAAAATGTATCTACTACTTGTAGAGTAATTATTACAGTTTATAGTCTGGCACAAAGATGTAAACCATTCCCCTGTGTGCTGCTTGGAGAATCCAAGCATGAGTTTAACTTCTGTTTGTCTGCCCGATGACTGAATTGGAAAGTTTTGGCCATGCCTCCCTGGCTCAACTGCTTACAGTTTCTCAACTCAGCCTGAGCCCGAAAAACATGTCCAAAATTTCTCTCATGTCAATCAAGCAGATTAGATAGAAAATCACCTACATTCAGATTCTTCAAACAAGCACAGTGGAAATTATAAGGAGCAGGTGATTTGGAGAATGCAGAGCCGCCTCGCGGCTACTCTCTCCTCCACAAAAGCATTGTCCGCTTGTCATTGTGGTGAGCGATCACATCCTCCTCTTGTTATTGCGGCGAGAGCAGTGCTGCCATCAAACCTCTATTTGAGGCCAGAAAATTTCAGTGAGTACCGATCATTAAACTCAGAGTGGCATTATGGCAATGTCGGAGTAGTCTGAGGCCAATTCCCAGTTCATGTCAAAAGCCATTCCTAGAGTCCGCCACTATTTGGGATCATCGGCAGGGTGGCCATTTTGATCATGCACACCCGGGAAGGTGCCAAAGCTGCTCTCCTTAGAGTTTGAATCTGTTGGCAGGGCTGCCATTCCTTGGGCACACCTCAAGGCTGCTGCAATTGTGGCAAGTGTCTCCAGCGCTGAAGCAACAGCGGAAGTTTGTCTGGTTTCTTCATCTGGTGCTTACATCAGTGGACCAGCGCTGACCGAGGACAAACAGCAGAGGACTTGATTCACAGGGTCACTGTCCGAGAACTTGGAAATACTCTGGTGATTAATCAGCAATTGTTTTCTGATGCTGCAGAAGGCCAATACCTAGGGAGGTGGTGAGTCTTTGCGTTCGAGGCTAGTTTGACCCCTTTTAAAATGGCCGAAGGCTGAGTAGGAAAAGCTGTCAGGTCTGAATCATCTTCCAGCCACCAGGGAAGTCCAGGTTCCAAGCAGCCCAGATCCAGTTCTAAGAGGTCTTCAAAGTCTACTAAAACTCAGGGCCCTTCATGTAGCAAATCATTGAATATTTATGACAGGGATTCTAGAAGATGCCAAAAGGTGTTGGAAAAACAATTTGGAAAAATACAAAAGGCTTCATAGGGGGAGGTTCCCCTTTCACATCAGGTTGACACCAATCCCCAACAGGTGGAGGGACCCCAGAGTTGGCCTCCTGAGGACACAGCTGAACCTCAGGTACTGCAGGTTGCCTACTTTGTGGAAGACTTCACCCCTTTTGCTTGCCTAGCAGTAGCAGGAAAAGAGCAGGCAGAGATACAGCGGGACCCTGGGCCCTCAGTGACCTTTATTCTAACAGCAGCAGGACTCCAAATGATGGAGAACCAGGGTCCGGGCCTGACCCAGGAGCTACAAGATTACATCTCTGAGGCCATTGTCCAGGGAGTAGAGGCAGCTTTTCAGCGTAGGGGCCTCCTCATTCCTAATCAATTGGGAACGATTCCCCCCATTGGACAGGCTCCCCCCATTGGAGGAGGATCTGATATCTTTGCAGGAAACCCATTCCCCCAGGCCCTCTGTCTGGGGGGAGGAAGAGATTGCTGATTAAGATCTATCAGAGGACGAAGGCATGGCCCCAGATAGGCCCACCTTTACTGGTCTTTTTAAGCAAGTGTTTTTAAAATCCCTCCTTTATAAAGCAAAATCTGTGACTATTATGGGGGTCACTGGAGGTTCCTTGGAACCACCCAAGGATCTTCAGGATCAGAGTGAACGGCTGTTCACTGAACCTCTTGCAGAACATGAAATAGTTCCTTCCCCTCAGTTGTTCATGGATGTAGTCCAACATCAATGGACCCAACCTGGTTCTGTCATAACTCCTAGTGGAAGTGACAAACAGCTCTATTCGGTTGGCCCCGAATTATAACAACTCCTTCAGTGGCCCAAGGTGGATGCTCCAGTGGATGCCCTAGCATCCTCAGCCCTCATTCCTTCTGACTTGATTGAGGGTATAAAGGTAGAGGACAAAAAGCAGAGACTTCCATCCACAAAACTCACCAAGCCTGTGCAATCAGGGCAGCTTGTGCAATCAGGGCAGCTCCCTTGGTATCCTTCTTCAATAGAGCCATCTTACTCTGGCTCTGCCAGTTATTAGCCAGGCTTTCTCTTGAGGACTCCTGACTGTGCCAGGATATAAACAAGCTGGCTGCAGCCCCCAAGTATTCTGCGGATGCCACACTCAACATGGCTAAGTTTGCATTGCGGGTGTTGGCATCTAATGTCACCTCACATAGATTCTCATGGCTCAGTCACTGGCAGACCGACATGAAGTCCAAGTGGCATCTGGCCTCAGCTCCCTTCAAAGGAGGCAATCTCTTCGGGGAGTCCCTAGAGCCAATTTTAGTCTATACCAAAGACAAAAAGAAAGTCATGCCATTCAGCTACAGGCATGTGGACCATAGGCCTTATGGTCGTAGGTAGCCCTTTCGTTCCACTGATTCTGGATTCCCTGCCTCCCAGTTTCAGTGACCTTACTCTCAAGCATTTGACCGGTCTTAGGACAGGTGTTCCTTCAGGGACAGAGGCAGACAGCATCCCTATGCCAAGAGAACTTTCTGACGGTCTGGCAACAGACCTTTTCATAGGGCTAAATGACTTCCAACACAATCTGCCCATTGGTGGTTGTTTGCAGTTCTTCATCAGTCAGTGGGAAAAAAACCCTCCACAGATGTGTGGGTTCTGCAGACAGGGAAGCGGGCCTCACCCTAGAATTTGTGCCTCACCTCCACAGCATTTCATCAGCTGCCCCAGTCCAAGAGGCTCCTCAAAAGGGGGGCTCATGATTGCTGAGATCCAACATCTAATAGAGATCAAGGCAATCAAGCCGGTCTCGGCAGGTCAGGAGGGTTGAAGGTTTTACTCAATTCTCTTCCTGGTCCCAAAGAGCTCGGGGGTGGGGGTGGGGTTGGAGAGCCATTCTAGATCTCAAATGGCTAAATGTCCATGTGGAATACAAACACTTCAAAATGCAGTCCCTACAATCCATCTTGGGTCGCATTCCAGAAGGAGTTCTCCTGACATCTAGAGATCTCAAAGAGACCTAACTGCATATTCCCATATGCCCATCCTACAGAAGGTTCCTGAGGTTTTGTTTCACAGGGCACTACTATCAGTACAGGGTCCTGCCATTTGGCCTGTCATCGGCCCCCAGGACCTTCACCAAACTACAGTCACAGCGCACCTATGATCACAACCAGTGCGCATGGAATGTTACCTGGATGACAATCTCATTCAATCGCCCCCTCCCCAAGCACAGCAGAACCTACACATCACGATTTGAGATTATAGATACATGGATTTGTGAATGTAGAAAAGAGTCTTCTGATACACAGTACCAGTCTTCTTCACTTGGGGGCGGTAATAGACACAACATCCTGCAGGGTCTCACTCTCCCAAGATTGCCGTTCCAGCATATGGATGCTAGATCACAACAATCTGAATCTCTGATCCTTCTTTCTCACCTATTGGGAAAGATGATTTCCTGTATCTCATTAGTACCATGAGCATGATTACACACTCAACCATTTCAATGGCTTCTGTTGCTTCAGCAAAGATCGGCAGGAGCAACTCCAATTCCAAGGTATGAGTGCCCCTGAGACTATGGCAGTCATTCCTCTGGTGGACTTACCCTGCCATAGAGAAGGAACCCAGGCACATGACCATGACTTCAGATGCCAGTCTATTCAGCTGGGGTGCCCATCTCCAGTCTCAGATAACACAGGGACAATGGTCGCAGGAGGAGCTGGAGAACAACATCAACTCGCTGGAACTCAGGGCAGCTAATCTGGCCCTATGTTGGTTCCAGGACAGGATAGCTGGTCAACATGTTCTCCTGCTGATGGACAATGTGGCCACCAAGGCACATATGAATCAACAAGGGAGCATCCACTCCAAGGCCATGTTGCAAGAGGCAGAAGACTAGGTCTTTGGGCAGAGGCCCACATCCTCTCCATTTGAGCAGAACATATTTCTGGAAAACCCAATGTCCAAGCAGACTGGTTGAGCAGGGTCACCATGGACTACTTAGAAAGGCACCTGCATCCAGATCTCTTCTACCATGTGTCCAAGAGTTTTGGCTGACCGATAGTGGACCTGTTCACCCGACTGTAGAATACTCATCTTCCAAGGTTTTTCTCCAGGCTCCAGACACCGGGAGCAGAAGGAGTCGATGGTCTCTGCAGTCCTTGGCCTCAGAGTCTCCTGTACACCTCCCCTCCATCCTGAAGGTGATAAGGAAGGTGCTCACAGAGGGAGCGGAGATTCTTCTAGTCGCTCCTCATTGGCCCCAATGCCCATGGCTCGGGGATTTAGTCAGCCTATCCATGTCGCAACCCTGGAGGATACCCCAGGACAGGATCTCTCTCAGCCAGGGGGTACTGGTCCACTAGGAACCTCAGTGGCTCCAGTTAACTGTCTGTCACTTGAGAGGGACATCCTGAGAAGGAATAACTTCTCTGGGTGAGTTATCCATACCATCCAGGCATCTAGACAGGTGTCCACAAATCACATTTACAATGCAACCTGGACTGCATTCTGCACATGGTGCTCCAAGGGCCTTATCAACCCTCTTTCGGCATCGATTCCTCAGATCCTTGACTTCTTACAACACAAACCTGACAAAGGTTTATCTCCCAACATACTTGGAGGCAGGTGGCCGATTTGTCCACAATTGTGATGAATGACCACAGTCACCCAACATCTAAGGGTGCACAGTTTCTTGAAGGGAGCAGTGAATCTGAGATCACCGGTGGTATATCACTACCCCTCATGGGATGTCTCCATCATTTTGCAGGCCCTCACTTCTCCATTGTTCAAGCCATTGAAAACAATGAGTCTCAAGCTTTTGACCTTTAAAGTTGCCTTCCCCATGGCTGTTACCTGAGCCAGGAGTATTTCTGAACTAGTGGCACTTTCTGTCTGTGATTACCTGTGTATCATATGACCAGACAGGATCATTCTGAGACTAGACACATCCTTTATTCCTAAAGTGAACTCCTGGTTTCACAAGGCCCAGGAGGTCATTTTATCAGACTTTTGTCCAGACGCAAGACATCCTACTGAAAGATAATGCCATAAACTGGATGGCGGAAGAGAGATTCACTGATATATTAAAAGGATGGCTTCCTTTTGACGAACAGAAGGGCTCTTTGTTTCTTTCCAGCCCGCGTCAAAGGGCAAGAAAGTGACTCCATCCACAATTGGTCGATGGTTGAAAGCCTGCATAGCAATGACCTACGAACATCAAGCCAGAAGGGTACCAGGTCACATTACAGTCTCTCCACAAGGAGCGCAACAACCACCGCTTGGGCTATGCAACATCAGTGGAGGAAATTTGTAGAGCAGCAACCTGGTCTTCACCATTGCTTTTTTTCAGGCATTACAAGCTAGACTCATTCGCCTCAGCCAAGTTATCATTTGGATGACAGGTACTTCAGAGGATTCATTCGACCGAGAGGACCCTGGACCAGCCTGTTGCCCACCCTTGAGACTCTAAGCTTGGTATATCCCACGCTTGGATTCTCCAAGCAGCGCACAGGAGAAAGACTGTTGTCTTACATGAATGATAGTTCTCTGTGCACTACAGGAGAATCCAATCCCACCAAAAAAGGATCTGGGTCCAGTGTCCAAGGGCAAATTAATTTATGGATATTATGAGTATCATTCTGGTCTATGCCTTCATTGAGAAACTGGAAGCAGTTGAATCAGGGAGGTGTGGCCAAAACTTTCCAACTCAGTCATCGGGCAGACAGACAGAAGTAAAACCCACACTTGGTAGAGTTTGGGGACCAAGATGGACTGCCTGTGGTTTAAGGTAAACCCTAGCTATGTGGCATGCTTATCCAGCACTACATCAGTATTTTCATGCAAATCTATCTATTTTATAAGTGATTGGGCATTGAATGGCTAAATAAAATTTCTCTTCTGTCAAATGCACTGCAAGGAAGAAATACAAACATCATAAAGGCTGAAAACCTTGTACTGAGATCTATTAAAGCATTTGAAATGCTTAGACAGGGATAGGGTCCATACGAAAAAAAGGTTGATGGAATAATTACTTTTGAAACCTTCAAAAATATAACATTTGTAGAAAATCATCAATTTGATGGACTTCCTCAGGAAAGACTTTTGGAAATCAACATAACAAATTTGAAGAAAAGACTAATGGACCGTGAACATTTAAAAACAGGTAGCCAATTGCAAGACACAAATAAATTACGATTTCTCAATTTTTTGGAGCCAGATTACTGGAATACTGAAGACATAGTAGTTCCATGGCCAGAAGCTGAAGAACAATTGCTTGAATTTGGTGAAATTTTTAATTATGAAATTAATATGAACAATTATAGAGATTTCATAGAGAATGTTTTAAAAGATTCAAAGAACTATGCAACTCCTCACAGTACTAAAAAAACTAAAGATATTGTCAGAACAATTGCTGTAAGTTCAGCAGAAGCAGAGTTTTTTAAAAAAAATGAATCTCATATGTTCAGAACTCCCCTAACTGTTTCCAACATAACCATCTCATGGCCATTAGTGTACTTGGCCTACTTCTAATTGGCCTACTTCCGTCAAAAAATGGTTACGAGCATACCATCACACAACCAATGATCCGAGAGTCAAGATAAAAAAAAGTGCAAGTGAGGAGGGTGCCAATGAAAGAATGATGTGTAAACATCTTAAAATTAAAGACAATTAACACTTTTATGTAAGTACTTGTGTACCTCTTTTATTGTTTTATTCTTATTTAAGTATTAAATGCATGAAATTAAAAAACTTTCTTTTTGTATATCTTTTTGCAGGTCATTCATTAGGGCAAGGAAGTCAGGTTGAAGACACACAACACTTTTATCATTCTTATGTAAGTACTTGTGTACCTCTTTTATTGTTTTGTGTACATATTTTATTCTTATTTAAGTAGTAAGTGCACAAAATAATAAACTACCTTTTTGTATATCTTCTTTTTGTAGGTCATTCATTAGGGCAAAGAAGTCAATGATGTTGACTTGGCCACACCCACCCAGTCATATGATCACCAAGCCACCCCCATCCACTCACATGACCACCAAGCCACACCCACCCACTCACATGACCACCAAGCCACCCTCACTCACATGACCCTAGCCAGCCCATCCTGTCCCATGGCCACCTAGCCATGCCCACCCAGTCACATGACCACCACGCCATGCCCACCCAGTCACATGACCACCAAGCCACACCCACCCACTCACATGATCACCAAGCCATGCCCACTAAGCAAGCCATGTCCACAGAACCGGTAGTAAAAAAATTTGAATCCCACCAGTGGCTGAGGTGTAGCTGGAAGAAGTCTGAAACATCTCTAAGGGACTGCTTTGAGCATCTGCAATTGAAGATATTATTTGGTGCACACACACAAAATCTAATGTAATATAATGTAATCTGATGAAGGGAGAAAAACGAGATCTATTACTTTCCCTTGTGTTATTGTTGGGAAAAAGATCTTTCGCAGTGCTAATGATGTAATTATATTTAAGCCTTTGAGGTATTTTGTTGTTGATGTTTCCATACACACAAATAAAATTCAAAGCTGCAGAGATAGAATTGCAATAGGAACATAGAACTTAAGTACATGAACATGGGAAAGCCCCAATACAATGAAAGAGGAATTGAAATGAATACAAACTGACATGTTAAGCATTAATAAATTGAGACAGACCTGGATCAAACACATTCAGTGTGAAGATCACAATGTTTATTATTGAAGACATGAAAAACAAAGAAGAAATGTGTGGCTTTTGTTTTTGGAAGGGCATAACAAGATCATAGCACGTATAATATCAATTAGACTTCATGGACAACTATTTTATATGACAATCATCTAAATTTATGCTCCACCTACCAATGCAAAAGAAGATGATCAAATTCAAGTTGAATCAAGTTCAATTTGAAATCTACAGAATTTCAAAACCAAGATCTACAGGATTTCAAAAGCAAGCAAGATGTGCTGATTGTGCTTAGTGACTGAAGTCAAAGTTGGAAACACTAAAGAGGACAATGTAGTTGGATTGTATGGCTTAGGAAACTGAAATGAAGTAGGAGACTAGCTTATAAATTTCTGCTTATAAAATTTTTATAGAAGAGCTCAACATCAAAGACATGACCAGATACTGACTGTGAAATACATCACAAGCTGATCATGTGCAAATTCTAAGTTAGACTTTCTAACTTCCTTTTAAAATGAAGAAAGCCAGTTAGTTCCCAAGACATGATCTTGAATATATACCCACAATTTTCAAGTGGAACATCAGGAATCTCTTTGAAGTCCTGAAACTCATTGACAGGACAGCAGAGATTTGTGGAATGAATAGTGCTAAGAAAAGAAGACATAGGCAAGAAAGACAAAATCTCAGAAAGGAACTTTTTAAAAAATGTTTCAGAGAGCTGTTAGAAAAATAAGAAATAATATAGCGACATTTGTGAAGACATGGAAAATGAAAACAGACATAAAAAACAAAATATTTCAAAATAACTCTGAAAGGAGATTTCAACCTCAAACTGATATGCAGATGCAAATAGAGAGTAATTGATTCAAAAGAGATCAAAGAAAGATGTAAGGACCTACCTCACACACACACCTCAAAAAAGTGTAGATTCTTGAAAACCTGGTATTTCAAAAGAAATCTTTTATTCAAAAGGAGTGAAAGCAAATCAACATTCAAAACAGGCTCTGGGACCCTCAGGCTGTACAATCTATGATAAAGGGACTTAGGAACCCCATCCCAATGTGGATTCCCACCAATCCACAGGTGTAAAGATGTTTTCGTACTAACTTCTTTGAGAAACAGATAAGCAGGGATTCTCAAGGATCATCTTCTTGAGTTTCAAATTACATGGCTCCCCCCCTTGCATCCTCCAAGAGGTGAGGATTTTCTAGACCTCTGAGGCACCAGACAACAGTTATAAATTGGGATAAAGGTTATATAAACAGGCAAGGCAAGACATAGAAAGGAGAAATAACAAAATGCATTATCCCCCCACCCCCATCGTCCACCGAAGAATGGCAGATACACGGATCTGACATACTGCCTTCCTCAGAAAAATGGAAAGTCCACCTGGAAAGACATAAAACATATTCCACTATAATGGGGGTTGGGGGTGTAGGCAAAGGAAGTCTGAACTTTGAAGTGATTTCTGGCTTGAGTAGGCTACAGTGAAACACTAGATGAACCTGTCTAAGTGTTTTAGAAAAGAGGAGTTCTACCGTGATGGGGTTAATGATTCTGGTGATGTGGAATTGACCAGTGAATCATGGTCCCATTTTCTTAGAAGGATTGTAGAAACTTTGTGGATAATTATACATGGTCCCCCACTTTGAATGGTTTGAGTTCACAGCATTTCTTGTCAGCATGAACTTTAAAAGCTGCTCTAGCTTCTTGTAGGGCTAGTCTGATCACTGGCCAAGTGGATTGTAGATTGTTTATCCACTACTTAAGGGAAGGGATGTTAGGTTCCTTAGCTGGTGGCTCTGGCATGGGGTTGAATTCTTGTCCTGTGGGAACCTGAAATGGGGTGAAACCAGTGCTCCTGTGTACAAAGTTTTTGTAAGCTACTTCAGCAAACGGTAACAGGTCAGTCCAGTTGTCCTGTTTGTAGTTAATGAAACATCTTAAATTTTGTTCTAACACTCCTTTGGCCCTTTCAACCCTGTCATTTGTCTGAGGATGATGCGAAGAGGACAGTCCCTGGGCGGAGCCTAACAGGTTTAAGAAAGCCCACCAAAATGTGGAGGTGAATTGGACACCCCTATCTGAAATAATCCATTGGGTAGCTCCATGGAGGCGATAAATGTGGACTAAAAACATTTTTGCTAGTGCCTTGGCTGTTGGGATCTTCTGACAGGGTATAAAATGGACCTGTTTTGAAAAGAAGTCCATTACAACCCAAATAACTGTGTTTCCTGTGCTTTCAGGCAGCTCCACTATAACATCCATATAAATCTCTCTCCAGGTGCTGAAAGCTCTGCTACAGTTTGTAAAAGTCCTGGGGATTTTCCTTGTCATCTTTTTGCAGCTGCGCAAGTGGGACAGCTAGCAACATAGCTCTCAATGTCTTTTTTAAGGGGTGGCCATGAGAATTGTCTTTTGATGAGATGTAGAGTTTTGACAAATCCAAAATATCCAGCTATGCTGGATTCGTGGCATCACTTCATGAAATTCAATCTTTGACTAGCAAGGATATAAAGTTAGTTTTCTACCAAGGCTAAGTTGTCTTTGAGCAAACAAATGTTTTTGTGTGCTTTGAACCAATCATTCTTAAGTAGAGCCTCCTTAAATTTGGAGACCATTGCATTGTCAGCAAGCGGTTCTTTTTTGGCTTGTGCTTGGGTAATTACTTTGGCAGCTAGCTGGGGTGTTTGGAACATAGGTTTAACAATTTCAGTCTTTTTGCTGTTGTATTGGGGTTTTCTGGACAGGACATCAGCTAAAATGTTTTTCCTTCCTGGAAGATATTTGAGGGTGAAATTAAACCGTTTAAAGTATTGTGCCCAGCATACTTGTTTGGGGGAGAGTTTTCATTGGGTCTTCAGAGCTTCTAGGTTTTTATGATCAGTTCAGACTTCAAAGAGGATGTTGTTCCCTTCTAAGAATTGTCTGCATGTGAGGAGGGCCCATCATACTGCATAAGTCTCTTTCTCCCATATGACCCATATTTGCTTGGTTTCAATTTTTTGGATGTGTATGCATACAGTTGCAATTGTCCCTGTTCATTGCTTTGCAGTAAGACTGCTCCTACTGCCACGTCACTGGCATCTGCTTGGATGACAAATGGTTGTTTCAGGTCTGGATGTTTTAGGATTGATTTGGCTGAGAATAATTGTTTAAGTTTTTCAAATGCCACTTGGCATTCTATGGTCCAGTTAAGGGATTGCTTGGTTTTGATTTCTCCTCCCATCCTTTTTGTCTTTAGCAAGTTCATAATGCGGAGAGCGAGTCTCACAAAGGCTGGAATGAATTGACAGTAAAGGTTAGCAAATCCCAGGAAACTTTGTAGTTGTTTATGGGTTTGGGGTCGCTTCCAATCAATGACAGCTTGTACTTTTTGTAGGATCCATCTCTATTCTGTATCCCAGTAGTAAATTCTTTCTTGGTGGAACTCACATTTAGAGAGTTTTGCATAGAGTTTGGTGGCTTGGAGTTTAGTGAGAATGCTCAGATTAGTTTTATGTGTTCTGCTTTTGTTTCAGTGTAAATGAAAATGTCATCAGGATAAACCAGGACCCCTTTGTATAAATGGACATGGAGCATCTTGTTAACTAATTGCATAAACACGGCAGGGTCCCCTTGTAGTCCAAAAGGGAGTACTTTAAATTGGTAAAACCCCAGTGGGGTGTTAAATGCAGTCTTCCAATAACTCCTTTCCTAATTCTGATGCAGTGGTATATCTCTTGTAAATCTAGCTTTGAAAATATTTTTTCTTTAAAGAGGTGGGCCAGCATATTCTTCATGAGGGGGAGAGGGTACATACTTTCCATACTAATTGAGGTTGAGGTTATGGTAGTTGACACAAAGGTGTAAGGAGCCATCTTTCTTTATGTGGAACAATACAGGAGTCACTATTTTCGGTCGGGTGGGTTCGAAAAAATCTTGTTTTAGATTTTTGTGAATAAACGCTGAGTTCATCTATTTCTCTGGGGGACATGCAGTGCATCTTTGGTTTTGTCCCTGGTAAGATCTCAATGGCACAATCTGTGGTGCGATGATGTGGGAGTTCATCCAACACCTCCTCACTAAATACTTCGTCCAAATCCTGGTATTCTTTGAGGATGCTAGTGGCCTCAGCAGGGTGGCCAGCTATGGCCAGTTCCCTGTTCCCTTTCTCCACTTTCCTTCCCTCTGGGAGGTTTGCAAATGTTATATGTCTCTGGGATTTTACATTTCCACTAATCCGGTTTACTTTAGAGTTCCATTTCCATAGCCATGCAAGCCCTAGGACTAGTGGCCATTCAGTGGTGGGTTCTGGATCCCGTTGCAATCAGAATGGTGCAACAGGGCCGGGCGTCCACCACATGAACGTGCATAGTTTTATTTGTAATGGTTCTGTGGCAAAAATGGCTGGTTCCCTCTTGCTACTGTGCCGTATAGCTGGCAGAAAGCGATGGGGGTTTTCATTTTCTTTTTTTCTTTTTTCTTTTTCCCCCCCTCAAAATACTTTTTTTTCCATTTTCATAACATATAATCACATGTATACTATTACATAGCCAATATAATATTGTATTAAGTAGTAATTACATCAGTTCCTCTTGCCATCAACTCCCAGAAAGATAAAAACCCATTATTAGCTCTTCTGCTCTCTATACACCTTTCTTCTGCCTCTTTCCTACCTCCTTTCTTCCCTCCATCAACTTTTTCTACTCTACTTCCCCTTCCTTTCTCCTTCTCCTCTCTCTTCATTCCACTCCTCCTTATTCTCCTCATCTTCCCCCCTTACCCTCTCTTCCTATCTTTCTTCTCTCCTCTGCTTCCCTCTCTTCCTCTCATTCACTTGGTGTATTTCAGCTTCTGAGCAAATGCCATTCTATGTTGATGGTATTTATGCTTCCATATCAATATACTTAACATATCTTAGTTTTAAAGAAAAAATAAGAGAAGACAATATACATGTGCAATCATATTACTTTAAAATCTAACACCCCTCATCAAGCCTAATATACATCCCTGCCTCCCCCCTCCCCCCAACCCCCCCAGCCTTCCTTACCCCAACTTCCCAGAACCCATACACAATGTCAGCCTCTGCTTTGCTGCTGCTTCAGCTGCCATTGAAACGGGGAGGGGGGGGGCATGGTATTTGGGAAGGGAATCATTACGTGCTGGAGGAAGATTCTAGACGCTGGCCTGACCATCTCATTGCGCATGCGGAGGAAGGGAATTTCCCGCCAAGGTTAACTGTCCAGCATTCCATCCTGGTCATGTTTTTTGAAGATATCTCCCAGCTGACAGTTGGGTGAATTATAATTGGACTATGGACTGGGGTGCCAAGGTGAGGGGATTGAACTATACATGATATTCTTTGCTTTCGTGCCTAATTAACCAGATTCAGCTTTGCTTCGCTACTATTCGTTTGTAATTAGTAAAAGTACACTTAATTTCAAGCAAATGGAGTTGAGTGGTTTCTTTCCTGATTATTAAATGAAGTAGCATCTGACACACGGTATAAATCTTTAACAAAAACAGTCTAAAATATATTTGAAAAAAGAATAGAAAATTGATAACATCTTTAAATGTAACTTAGCTCCTTCTTGCTAGGCTAACTTTAAACAATTTATATCATTCCTGATCTTAATCATAAGCTGTCTGGAATTTCTTAGTCCCATATTTATTTTGAATATAATCGATCCATTTTTTCCAGTCTCGTTTATATCTCTCATTTGAGTAGTCCTTAAGATATGCAGATATTTTAGCCATCTCGGCTAAATTTGTGACTTTCAATGTCCATTCTTGAATTGTAGGCAAATCTTCCTTTTTCCAGTATTGCGCCACCAACAATCTAGCTGCAGTTATTGTGCAAAATCAAATTAATCTCTACAGCTGTACAATCAGTAATTATACCTAACAAAAATAACTGAGGGGTAAACTTTATCCTTTTTTAAAGAACATTTTGCATAATCCACTATATTTTTATCCAAAATGCCTTAACCTTTTTGCAAGTCCACCATATATGGAAATATGTAGCGTCGAGAGAATCACATCTCCAGCATTTGGGTTGTAAGTTCGGATACATAGAAGCCAACTTTTTAGGATTTAAATGCCATCTATAAAACATCTTGTAAAAGTTTTCTCTCAAGTTTTGGGCTTTTGTAAATTTTACATTTCTTACCCAAATCCTTTCCCATGTATCCAACATTATTGGTTCTTCAATATTTTGAGCCCACTTTATCATACAGTCTTTAACTAATTCTGTTTCAGAGTCCATCTGTATTAATATATTGTATAGTCTCTTTATATGCATTAAGCTTTGATCTCTTATTTGTTTAAATAAATTATCCTCGACTTGCATAAAACCAATTTTTTTATCTGTTTTCAACCTGGCCTGTAGCTGTCCATACTGGAACCATGTTTGAATTACCTTTTCCTCTTTTAATTCATCCAAGGATTTTAGTTGTAATACACCCCTTTCTAGGGTAAGAAGCTGTCTGTAAGTAATTATATCCTGTTTTTGTATTATGTTCATATTTTCTATTGCATGTCTAGGAATTGCCCACATGGGTATCTTATCATTTAATTTGTATTGATATTTTTTCCAGACCCGCAGTAAAGCATTCCTTAAAATATGACTTTTAAAATTCTTGTCCACTTTTTTGTTATATAGCAGGTAAGTATACCAGCCATATATCAGATCATACCCCTCGATATTAAGTATTCTATCATTTGTTAAATTAATCCAATCACTAATTACAGATAAAGCTACTGCGGCATAGTATAGTTTTAAATTGGGTAATTTCAAACCTCCCCTCTCACGCGCATTTTGCATTATTTTTAGTTTTACTCTCGGCTTCTTCCCTGCCCATACAAGGGTATTATTAATACCCTTCTGCCATTCTAACAGGTTCACATCTTTTTTAAGTATAGGTAGCATTTGGAAAAGAAATAAAATTTTAGGTAAAATATTCACTTTCACTGCTGCTATTCTTCCCAGCAAGGATAACTAACTTCTCCCATTTTTTCATCTCTGTCAAACTGTGGTTCATAATTATACTTGTATAGCTTCCCATTTGAGGTTGAAATATGAACTCCTAAATATTTGACCTTTTTAACTATTTCACATCCTGTCATTCCTTCTAGTTCTTCCTTTTGTTTAGTATTCATATTTGTAGTTAATATTTTTGTTTTCCCTAGATTTATTTTAAATCCTGACACTTGACCATATTGATTAATCATATTCATTAAGATCTTACTAGATTCCTGTGGTTGGGTTAATATTATAACCAGATCATCCACGAAAGCACGTACTCTATATTCTTGCTGCCTAATCTTAATTCCCTTTAGGCCCTCCAAGCCCCGTATTTTATTCAACAATATTTCCAAAGTTATAATAAACAATAATGAGGACAAGGGACAACCCTGTCTTGTTCCTTTTTCAATTTGAAAAGAATCTGTTAAACTTCCATTAACTATAATTTGAACTGTTTGCTGTTGATATATTGCTTTAATTGATTGTAAGAAACGTTCTCCTATTTGCATTTTTTGCAGTGTTTTCAACAGGAATTGCCAGTTAACTCAATCAAAGGTTTTCTCAGCATCCAGAAATATGAGCGCAGCAGGAATTTGGTTATTCTTTCCCAAATATTCTAGTGCATTAACAATTAATTTTACGTTACTTCTCATTTGTCTCCCTTGAATAAAACCTGTTTGATCATTATGAATCAATTGTTGAATAACCAACATTAACCTATTTGCTAGTATTTTAGTAAAGATTTTATAATCTAGATTAAGTAGTGATATAGGTCTGTAGTTTTTTGGTTGGATAATATCTTAGTCTTCTTTGGGTATCAGGGATATAAAAGCTGTCTTCCAAGATGGAGGTACCTTACCTTCAGTTTGAATCTTATTAAATAATTCCTTAAGAGGTTCTATCATTTCTAATTGTAGATTTTTATAGTAAGCCACTATCAAGCCATCTGTACCAGGTGCCTTCCCTGCCTTTAACTGCTTAATTACCTGTAGAATTTCCCCCGAAGTTATTGGTTGATTCAATCTTTCCCTCTGCTCTTCTTTAACTATGGGTATTTTTTCTTTATCCAAGTATCTCTCTATATCTAGACCTTTAATTTTGTCACCCTTGTACAACGCTGTAAAGAATTCACAGAAGACCTTTTGAATCTCATCCTGTTGATACACTTCTTTCCCTCTGTAGTGCAATTTGGCTATGTTACGAAATTTTTGTTTTTTCCTAATCTGATATGCTAACCATCTACCAGATTTATTTGCATTGCAAAAAGTGTTATGTTTTGCATATAACAGACTAGTGGCTACCTGGTCTGAGATCGACATGTTAAATTGATCTTTTAATAATGTGATTGCTTCTTTAATCTTTATATCTCCTGGTTTTAAAGTTAACTCTTGCTCTTTCTTCCTAATTTCATTTTCCAGTTCTGTTCGCTTTTCCCCTTGTTTACATCTGTGTAATCTATTTAGATTTATCAAAGCTCCTCTCATATATGCTTTACTTGCATCCCATACAATTTCCATAGATGTACCCTTATTCATATTAAAAACAAAGTATTCTGTTAACAACTTTTTACATTCATTAGTATATTTCTCATATCTGAATAAATTTTCATTCAATCTTCAAGACCTTCTTGCTTGCGTCACCCCTCCCAACTCCATCCAAACTGGATTATCATCTGACAAAACTCTGGCACATATCTTTGTCTTCTTCACCCTAGAAAGCAAATCATTCATAGTTAGTATGAAATCAATTCTGGAAAAGGATTGATGTCTATCAGAAAAGAAGGTAAAATCATGTTCTTTTGCATTTCTTTCTCGCCAAATATCTCTCAGTTCGAAATCATCCATCGTATCAAAAAAGGACTTAGGTAGTTTCGCTCGCATTTGAGTATTTGGCCGAGAAGCCTTCTTATCTTTCTTAGTGTACATAACACTGTTCCAGTCACCCAATAGTATGCAGGACCTATAATCCCACTGTACTAATTTGGCATGAAGCTTTCTATAAAATCCATCTTGTTGTTGATTGGGAGCATATATTCCCAATAGCAATGTCCTTTTCCCTTCTAATACCAAGTCTATTGCGATATATCTTCTGTGGGGACCTGCTTCGATTAATTCAGCTTTCATATCCTTCCTTAAGTATATAACTATACCATTTTTCTTCTCTGAAGCAGAAGCTATAAAATGTTGTCCAAATCTTGTATTAATCCGATATTTGTGATCAGTTGATCTAATGTGAGTTTCTTGCAAACAAATTACATAATTCTTGAACTATTTAAGATAATGATTTATTTTCTTTCTTTTCTGTGGAGAGTTTAATCCATTGACGTTCCATGTTAGGAACTTAGTTGTCATCTTTGGCTCCCTGAAGCTTTTTTAGAGCCATCTGAACATCCTGGAATTTAACCTTTGGTCTGGCTCCTCCCACTGCTTCTAAGCTGGTACCTGTAGCATCTTGACCAGTAACAGGTGTTTCTTGTGATTGTCACTTTTTAAATTGTTGGTCCATTCGTCTGGTAATCACATGGGTTTGTCTTTGTTCCTTGGCTCCTTGTGCTTATGAGAGAGAAAGATGATCCATCCTTATTGTTAATTGTGTAATTTGCTGTCTATCTTGTCCTTCTTGTTCTCTTTCTCTAGGTCCAGGTGGGGCGGGGTGTCTGGCCTTCAAGATATTATGGCAAAAATCTCGGGCCTTCCATATTGAATTAAGATGGTATCTTTGCCCCTGAAAAATGAGTGCTAGTCCAACTGGTGCATCCCATCTGAACTGTAGCTGACGATTTTTAAGCTCTTCAACTAAAAAAGCGTAGTCTTTCCTAGATCTTAGCATTTGAGGTGGTATCTCTTTCAAAACAGTCACTTCCTGACCCCCAATCTGAAGCTTGGTTTTATAGGACTCTTGCAATATCATATTCCTCATGTCTCTTGTGGTAAAGTAAACCACAATGTCCCTTGGAAGTTGCTTCTGTCTAGCAAGCCAGGAGTTAACACGATAGACCTTATCAATTTGCCAATCAAAATTCCCCCCTGGCCTTCCTATCAGACTATCAAAAGCTTCTGAGAGAATCTGTTTCAGATTTTCCTGGTTATTTTCACGCAAACCTCTTATTCTTAGTGCAAGTTCCATTTGCCTATACTGTAACATAATAATTTCTTTTTCAGCATCTCCGACTTTTTGTTGAACCACGTCTATTTTGGATACCAAATTAATATTAGAGTCATTAAGATCTTCTAATCTGCTTTCAATTCCTGACACATAATCTGAAAACGAATTAAGAACCCCCAACATATCATCCCTGATCTTCTGAACCCGGGTCTCAAGTTTATCAGACAGTTCTTTATGAGCAACGGAGACAATTCTGCTCTCGGGTGCCCTTCCTCCCCTCCCAGAGTTGGTCTGAGAAAGTTAGTTGGCGTGTTGCCCAGCACAATTAGCTCACCTTATCTCCTTAGCCCGAAGGAAAGGTAAACAAGCTGTCAAACGGCTAATGGATTGCTGTTCAGACAGTTTAACGCAACCAGGATTCCGGAGCTGTTAACGAACAGCTCCCACCGGCAAGCCCCCCCCCCCCCACCGGATGCCCGGGGTTTTTCATTTTCCTTAGGCGAATTCACAATCTCCCTGCCAGTGTTGGACTAATTTGGCATCAGGTGCACTCCAAATCCAATAATGCTGCTACTTCCTCCCCTTTCTTTCAGTTGGGGATAAAAAGTCGTAGGAGTCAGGTGAGTGGTTCAATTGGGTTGCTTACCAGTGGGTCATCTTCTGGATCATTTTTGGATGGGCTCAAGTCTTCTAGGGGTGCTGGAGTTTCTTCCTCTGGGTTTGGGGGGGAATGAAACTCCATGGCATCCTGGCTTCTTCTTTTCCTCAGGGGTGGGTCTTGCAGGTTTCCTCCATGACAGGCAATCAGGCTTTCTGGTGGGGGTTTTCGAATGGCACTCTGCTGTGCGATGCCCCTCCTTCCCACACTTGAAGCAACCTGATGGCATCAGTGCCATGGCGGTTTGGGACTTGAATGGTTCCTTCCATCCCTGGGGTGGGGATCTTCTCCAGGCTTTGACAGTGTGGTGCTGGCTTCAGGTCATGTTAATCTCTGCCTCCTCTGCCACCAGGTACCATTCATGCAGGGGGTTAGGGCCCCCTCCCCCTGGGCCAGGCAGGCAATGCACAGGCCATTGTTGAGCCTGTCTTTGAACCAGCAGACTAGGATATCTTCTGGCCAATTGACTCAGCCGGCCAGGTTATGGAATTCCTTAGTGTATTCAGTATAGGGCGATGGCCCTGCTTTATGACTCTAATATGGTTATGAGCTTTGCGATCGGTGAGCGGGTCTTCGAAGCAGTGATGCAGGGCTGACTTGAATCGATCAAACTCCTGCAGCTCTACAGTGTCAGAATTGTAAAGGATCACCATCCATCTGGCAGCAGCCCCTTCTACGGCTAGGGTGATAAATCACACTTATGCTCTGGGTTGGAAAATTGCATCAATATTCTTGCATATAGGTGAGGATCTGAGCCAGGAAAACCCCCAATTTCTGGGATCGCCATCAAATGTTACCCCCAAGGGGGGAGTTTTCCTCTCCAGCCATGGGACCCTGGGTTGGCCGGGAAACATCACCTAGACTGGAATGGCAGGAGACTGGATCCCTCGCTGCTCCCCCAGCTTGGTTGGCTGCTTGGTCATTCGTGGCTGGATCGGGGTGCCTTCTCAGGGTGCTTTGGGTGCTGGATCACCCATTCTCATCCATTGGCATTCTGGTTCACCTCGGACATTGAGGTTTTGCAGGGCTTCCATCATGAGGTGGTTGATGTGCTGCTTCAAATGACCATCTGTTAGGGGTTCCCTGATCAATTCCTCCTGATCGGAAAGGGCTTCCAGTTCCTTTTTCCATACAGCTGCCATGAGGGTCGCCCCCCCTGGTTCTTCTGTCCCAGCTGTCCCTTTTTCCTACACCAACAAACCATCAGGGCTTCATGGAACTTTCAAAGACAGCTTCGATGTCTTCTAACGGGTTGGGTATTTGTCAAGGTTTCTCACCAGCACTCAGCTTCCCCTTGTTCACTGCTCTATTTGGACATTTTTGCAGGGACCTCTTGGTAGAGTATAAATTTGGAAGAAATGTTGGAATATAAATATTTGGAGTATAAATTTGGAAGAAAAAAAATTTCTTCTCCAGGTTGACTACTATTGCAGAGCCTACTTTATGTAAGGATCTGCCTCACACACACATACCTTCAAAAAAGCATATACTCTTGAAAACCTGGTATTTCAAAAGGAATCTTTTATTGAAAAGGAGTGAAAGCAAATCAATATTCAAAGCAGGCTATGGGACCTCAGGCTATACAATCCATGATAAAGGGACGTAGGAACCTCTCCCAATGTGGTTTCCCACCAATCCAGAGGTGTGAAGACGTTTTTGTACTGGCCTCTCTGAGAAGAATGTCAGATACACAGATCTGATAGAGTATGTTGAAACATTGTATGTTACAGCTGTCAAAATCTAAGATACCATATAATATATTCCCTACTTACAAGAACTTAGAAAATAAAGTTAGATCAGCACTCCAATCATTGGAAGCTGGAAGACTACAGGAATTGATGGAAAACTCCATGTAATATGACAAGAATCAATCAAGCTTCTAACCAACATATGCAGCAAATGTGTAGGTAGTGCAGTCAAGAATTGAGTCTAAAGCTTGAGACCTAGATCTCATTGTTGACTAATTTTTTTTCATATCAATTTAATAGTCAGTGATGGCTGCTCCATCATATTTTTTTCCTTTTCTGTCAAAAGTTGCCCTCTTTATGACAGTGTGTGTATTCTGATTATCTCCAGGTGGAAATAAAGTAATTTATGTCAGGCAAATTGGATAATGAAGAATTTAGCAGCATGGATTGTCAAGCCACTGCTCTAACACTTATCATTCTTCAGAAACTTCATTAGCTCCTAATTACTTTATGGCTATATGTCAATATTTTAATCATTTTATATAAAGCCTGCATATTTTGGGATCTGTATATTTCACTGACCACCTTACACACACTCTCCCTGATGCCCCATCTCCAATTCCTGTGAAGATTGAGTTCTCATAGCAAGGTGTTCTTCCCATTCCATGCTACCTGATAGAATGTGTAAGATGTGAACTTTATTTAAAATATATTCATTATATTTGATTCTACAGTTCTGTTTATATACAAAAATAAACTGTATAGGTAGCTAAGTTAACAAAATAGAAAGGTAAATCTTTCCTTTGAATATATGTATTCCTATCAGGCTGGGCTATATAAGATTTAATAAAGGTTTTTTTTTAATTGTTATTCGTTTCCCTATGTATGTCCTGCCTAGATAGAGACTGTGAAGTAGATAATCCTATGTTATTTATATATGTAGTTCTGATACCACATATAAAATAGGGGTTTGTAAAATGAAGTCTTTAAATTTAATTATAGTATATTAAGAATATAAAATTCAGACCTTGGGGGAGTACTTCAAAATAAATTATTTGAGACGGAGAAACCTGACAGTAATTAATAAAAGAACATTCAAAAACTTTTAGCTTTCAAAGAAATTTCTGTTACTATGTCATAAACTAATTGTAACATCTGACACAATTACAGCAATACCAATACGTTGTAGCCATTATTATGTTTTGATAGAAAACCTTGCTAAATGCTATATCTGTATGGACAAAGTATATTGAAAAATGAAACTAACAAAAAGGCTTTCATAGCTATCTTTTAATTAAGAAACCATGTATTCATCATAAAAAGGGAAGATTCGTGGTGACTGGAAAGTTCAGAAAGTTTTCTATATTATTACTTCATTAAAAATATTTCTTAAAAGAAAAAAACGGAAGACACTCAATTTGTATGGCTGTCCTTTGCTTTAACAACTAGTGTTCATTACTAGGAAAAAGAACATGCCCACTAATGTACTAGTGAAACAGAGATAAATGAGCTACAGCCACCAAGGTCATTCATTTCCTGAAATGTAATTTCCAAGACACCTTTGAGATAATTTTCTATTGGGAAATATACTTGACCATTGGCATTTAGCAATAATCTCAACAAAAACAAGGACAATGATTTATTGCTCATACTATAGCATAACGAAGGGTTTTTTCCCCATGAAACTGCATAGCGAGGAACTTGGTTGACTGATCTGAATCAAAGTACAGTGGAATAATTTAAAGTGTAGTATTTCCTAGCCCATAGAAAAAGGGAAACATGCTGTTTTTCTATCAAGAATTATAGGGTTCTAGCCTTTTTTTTTATAGGGGATGTGGTGGCTCAGTGGCAAAGATGCTGAGCTTGTCAATCAGAAAGTTCGGCAGTTCAGTAGTTCAAATCCCTAGCACCGCATAATGGAGTGAGCGCCCATTACTTGTCCCAGTTTCTGCTAACCTAGTAGTTCAAAAGCACATAAAAATGCAAGTAGAAAAATAGGAACCACCTTTGGTGGGTTGCCAATTTTTTTATTACCTGTTTGGGTGCGCACGTGCGACACTTCTGCGCATGCACAGAAGCGTCCAGATGGGTGGGCAGAACCTCCCGCCACCACTACTACCAGTTCACCCAATCCGGGCCGAACTGGCAGCAACCCACCTCTGCTGGGAAGGTGAAGTATTCTGTGCACCTTTGTCATTTAGTCATGCTGGCTACATGACCATGGAGATGTCTTCGGATAGGACAGGCTCTTCAGCTTTGAAATGGAGATGAACACCGCCCCCTAGAGTTGGGAACGACTAGCACATCTGTGTGAGGGGAACCTTTACCTTTAGCCCTTTCTAAAGGCTAGAGTCACAACCATAGTCTGTTATGTTTGATCATCTATAACCAGTGGTGGGATTCAAACAATTTAACAACCTGTTCTCTGCCCTAATGATTTCTTCCAACAATCAGTTCACCAAACTGCTCAGCAACTTAACAACCGGTTCTCCTGAAGTGGTATGAAATGGCTGAATCCCACCACTGTATACAGGGGTGGATTCCAGCAGTCGCTACTGCTGGTTCACTCATGGCTGTGCCACGTGCATGTGCCTGCTACATGCACCTGCACAGTACAATTAAAATTGCTCTGTGCATGCACAGAAGCAAAAACCAAGATGGTGGCGCCTATGGCACCGCCCAGAGAACCAGTTCAGGGGCATGGCGGGCTTGGGTCACTGCTGGTTCCAGTGACCCAGGCCACCAAACCACTACCGGTTCAACTGAACCGGTCCAAACCAGTAGGAACCCACACTGTGTCAACTCTCTGTGTTGACATTCCATGCAGAGCATTGGAGGAGCCAGATCTCAGATTACAGTAGCTGGGTTGAGATGGATGAAGCTATTGGGTAACATGATTTATGACAAAGACTGACGAAAGGACAGTAATGCGGGCTGCGAATAAGAAATGCCTAATGAAGAATGCCTAATGAAGCTGTTATTAAATCACTGCTTTTTGTATTACAATATCGGGTCGCTTATTATGAATCAGGCATTGTTAGAGGAACTTTACAGACAGACATCTTTTGATTTTAAATATCGGGGGTGCCGAGGGGGAACTCAGAAGACCATGGCAAAAGGCCACCTATCCGAAGAGAGCTGGAGGGCAGCCAGACTTCAAAGCCGAGATGAGCGAAACAACAAGAGATAAGTAAATAACCCCTAAAAACAGCTAAAGGCCCTGAGCGAGCTGGGAAGAGTGGAGGGGATGCTGGACTGGAATCAAGCCAGGCTCCCAAGGCCCCAAATGGAGCCCTTGGGAAGTTCTATAGAGCAACGGAGGGAGGAATTTGACTGGGTCACCCTCTGTGAAGAAAGGCCGTTATGTATGCCAAAAGAGAGGAGAGGAGCAGCGGATCCTCTTGAGGTGATGAAAATGCAACCCCCCTCTCTACCCATTAGAAGGAAGATGAAGCCAGTGCCTCTCCCACGTAGCAGTCCAGGGCAAATAACCCCCCCCCCCCCACTGCAAGGCGTAGATGCCAAAGCGTCTGTTAGTGTATTTTTTTCAGAACAAGTCTGGACCAGCAGATTGCCCAAGTAACTGCCTACTGCGACATCCCAAACAGACTCTCTGAGTGGTTCTGAGTAGCAATAAAAGTCGACAGCAGGCTGCATGCCAATGACATGAGAAAGCAACCGGACACAAAAGAGAGAGGTCAACCTGACCTAGAACCACCCAGCCGATGGGGAACCACAGCACGACAGTGGGCCCTGAGACCAGTCCTCCCTCGATGTCTGCTGAAATGCTACAGATATGGGGAATGGACCACATGGCATCTGCATGCACAACCCAACCCCGATGCCGAGGCCAGAGCTACTACCCAGGGCACAACTGGAACACGACCACAAACAGGCTACCCACACATCTTGAAAGGTCCTCCAAGCTGTCAAGGTCCCTCCCCAGCCAGATGAATTGGGGGGAACCCAAGGCAACAATGACCAGTCACCAGAATCCTACGACAGTGACGACGAGAGCAAAAATGACCCAATGGTGAGAGGGCCAATTTGCCCTTTCCTTTTTCCAATACACCTCACAGCCCCAGAGACAGGAAGCCAGGGGGATTTTCAAGCCCTAATAGACTAAGGCTGCACTAGGTGCTTGATCAACCTGACCACAATCCTGAAACTGGGGATCAGAGCAAAAAGACTGGCCCACCCAATCCAGTTCGAACAGGTTGACGGGTCCCTAATGGGGGGAGCCTATGTTACCCACCTGACTGAACCAGTGAGACTAGAGCTAGTGGATCACTGGGAAGTAATTTGATTCATAATAGCCCCCAAAATGACAGATGCAGTCATACTGGGACTCCCCTGGCTAGACAAGTGGGGACTGACCATCTGATGGCAAGGGGGTACCCACAGACTTAGGATAGAAAAGGGGCCCCAACCCCTTTTCCGACAGCAAGCAGAAACACCACCCAAGCAGGGAAACCACCCAAAAGAGCACACCAGAACATCTGGGAGCCACATCCGACAAAAACCCAGAGACCGAACAGATCCCAGGGGAATATCAGGACCTCGCAGAAGTATTCAGTGAGACTGAATGCAACATCCTCCCCCCCCCCACCGTGAGGCACATTGTGCCATCAAAATTATTCCCAGGGCAAAACTACCCAAACCCAAGCTGTATGCCACGATGCCCCGGAAAATGAAAGAAATGCACAAATACATAGACAAAAACCTAGCACGAGCATTCATCGAGCCAGCCAAGCCACGGGTTGTGGCATCAGTCCTCTTCAAAGAGAAAAAAAGACGGAACTATGAGACTGTGTGTGGGCTTTCGAGGGATAAATGCTGTGTGTGTACACAACCTATACCCCCTCCCCGTCATGAAAGATATGCTATCTCACTTAGCCAAGGGGAAAGTGTTCACCAAATTAGACCTCAGACAGGCATACTACTGAATATGGATCAGGGAAGGAGATGAGTGGAAAACAGTGTTCAACTGCCCCCTAGGGAGCTTCCAATTCAAAGTGATGCCTTTCTGACTACAGGGAGACCCAGCAGTGTTCATGCAGTTAATACACGAGGTGCTGCATGAGCACCTCTACAAGAGGGTCCTTGTCTACCTGGTTGACATCCTCATCTACACTGAGACCATGGACGACCACATGCCCCTGGTCCACCAAGTGCTGGAAAAACTTCTGGCAGCCAACCTATACATCAAGCTATCAAAATGTGAATTCCACTGTGAGCGACTAGACTACTTAGGCTACCAAGTGTCAAATGAGGAATAGAGATGGACCCAGCCAAAGTGCAAGCCATCCTAAGCTGGCAACCCCCTCGCACCCACAGACAGCTACAAAGCTTCCTAGGTTTTTGCAAACTTCTATAGGCAATTCATCCCCTGCTTTACAAAGATTGCCAAACCCCTGACAGACCTCCTGAAGACAGGGAGCCCAGGAACAAAACCTCACCCAGGACAACCTCTACAGTGGGACCTAAACTGCTAAAAAGCATACGAGTCACGAAAATAAATATTTGCAAAGGAACCGGTGCTGAAGCATCCTGACCCTGAGCAACCCTTCGTGATCCAAGCAGATGCCAGCGACATGGCAGTGGGAGCAGTACTATTCCAAAGAAACAATCAAGAAAATTTACAACCCTGTGCCTATACCTCCCACAAGCTTACAGACACAGAGAGACGATGGGCTGCATGGGAAAAGGAGGCTTTCACAGTGAGATGGGCACTGCTAACCTGGAGACACCTGTTGGAAGGGGGCTAGAAACCGTTCTGGACTGACCATAAGAATCTGGAGGCTCTCAGGACCCCACGGAAACCCAAACAAGTCCGCTGGGCTCAATATTTCAACCACTTTGACTTCGTGCTAAAGCACATTCTAGGGCAGAAGAACTTTTTAGCTGACGCCCTCTCCCTCATGCCCCAGTACAAATGTGAATGGAAGCAGGTGGTGGACGCCATCATTCCCTCAGCTATCCAAATAGCTCCCCAAGTGACCACCAGATGACAATGCCATGACCGGCACGACCAACCAGCTTGCAACCTAACCATGAGACTCAAACCTGAACTGCTAGCAGACCCCTGGTTCCAAAACAACCAACACATCTTGACAAAAAGAGATGACCTTGCATGGAAGGGGATGAAACTCTATGTCCCGGAATCCCTACGCACCCTAATTCTCGACGCCAAACTGCCAGGACACTTTGGATTCCTAAAGATGTTAAACTTAGCCTGGATGCACTTCTGATGGCCCAAAATAAAGAAAGATATGGACAGTTATGTGAAAAGTTGCACCATCTGTGCCACAATGAAGAAGTGATCGGGACACCCCCCCTCCCCCCCAGATTGCTGCAACCAGTAGCAGAGCCAACAAGGCCGTGGGAAAAAAAAATCCAAACAAGCCTGGGAGAAGGACATAGCCTTGAATCCTATACTGGTACTCAAATTGTTTTTGCTTGCACAGATTGCCTTTGAAAAGTGAGGGGAGCCAGATGTCAACTCTCTGTGTTGACATTCCATGCAGAGCATCGGAGGAGCTGGATCTCAGATTACAGTAGCTGGGTTGAGATGGATGAAGCTATTGGGTAACATGATTTATGACAAAGACTGAAGGGAGGACAGAAACATGGGCAAAGTTCAGAAGCAGATAAAGAAAGCAAAAAAGATGGCTGCGAATAAGAAATGCCTAATGAAGAATGCCTAATGAAGAATGCCTAATGAAGCTGTTAATACAATACAATAGCAGAGTTGGAAGGGACCTTGGGGGTCTTCTAGTCCAACCCCCTGCCTAGGCAGGAAACCCTATACCATTTCAGACAAATGACTATCCAACATCTTCTTAAAGACTTCCAGTGTTGGGGCATTCACAACTTCTGGAGGCAAGCTGTTTCACTGATTAATTATTCTAACTGTCAGGAAATTTCTCCTCAGTTCTAAGTTGCTTCTCTCCTTGATGTTGAAGAGTACTGGGCCCAAAACAGAGCTTTGGGGTACTCCACTGCATACTTCCCTCCATGAAGATGCAGTTCCATTAAAGACTACACATTGAGTGCAGTTGGTCAGTCAGTTACAAATCTATCTGGTGGTGATGCTGTCTAACCCACATTCTTCTACTTTATCTAGTAGTAGGTTATGGTCTACCTTATCAAATGCCTTACTGAAGTCCAAGTAAACTATATTGATGGAATTCCTCTGGTCCACTAATTTTGTCACATTATCAAAGAATGTAATAAGATTAGTCTGGCATGATCTGTTTTTGACAAACCCATGTTGGCTTTTGGCTATTACTTTGTTTGCTTCTAGGTGTTTGCTAATTTGTTGCTTGATTATCTTTTCCAGAATCTTTCCTGGTATTGAGGTCAGGCTGATAGGTCTGTAGTTTCCTGGATCTGTTTTTCCCTCCTTTTTTGAAGATGGGAATCACATCAGCTCTTTTCCAATCCTCTGGTAGTTCCCCAGTGCTCCAGGATCTCTGAAAGATATAGTTCAGTGGTTCTGAGATCTCGTCTGCCAGTTCCTTCAGAACCCTGGGGTATAATCGATTCGGTCCTGGTGATTTGAACTCATCTAGGGAAGACAGGTGCTCCTTTACCATTTTCTTCCCTATTTCAACTTGTGTTCCTAATCTGATTTTTGTGGTGCTGTTTTTGATAGGTTGGACTGTTTTATCCCTTTGTGTAAAGACAGATGCAAAAAATAGTTCTGCTTTCTCCCTGTTGCTTGTCACCTTCTTGCCACTTTCTCCCAGCAATGGACCAATTGTTTCCTTAACTTTTTTCGTGTTTTTAACATGTTGGAAGAAGCTTTTTTTTGATATTTGTTAAATATTTTTTTTAATAAATAACTGCTCTTTGTATTACAATATCGCGTCGCTTATTAAGAATCAGGCATCGTTAGGGGAACTTTACACACTGACTGTATATAACAATTCCTGTAGTTCATATTAACTTCCTCAGCAGTTCTTGAATTTGAAATGCTGTCTTAAGTAACTTGGAAAATTAATTTGAGCTTAATGCATTTGCTAAAAATTTCCCAATTGCTAGTATGAAAGTGGAGTCTACAATGTTTAGCTGCTAACTGTGTCTAATATATTATGACAAAATATAGTACAGTACTCTGGGAAATTATCTAAGGATGCTTGTGCCTAAGGATGTTTTTCTACGTATAATTATGAGAGACTTTTATGGAAGCTATTTCAGGGCTTTGAATGTTTTTCTGCTTTAAGGAGGAATGGATATTATGCAGTATCTATTTTAACCAATATGTAGAGTGCCAAATACACATTGTTACTGTATTCATGCATAAACTACACCATAATAGGGTTTTCTTGCTTGATCTATAAGCCATGATATTATTTAGTCAATATTCAAATTTAATCAAATTATAGCTTAACTTTTTAAAAACATTGAAGCTTCTTTTTAAAACAACATCAACAATAAATAGCAAACAAAACATTTAAAACAGAAACTTTACAAAATGGTAAGTTTTTTGTCTGTTTGGCAGTAAGCACTAAAAAATGTAATGGTCTCACTTTGTCCCACTTCCTGTCATAAACATTTGGCCTAAAGCCTAATTCATGTCTCCTCCCCTCCCCTCAAAAAACCATATTCCAAAAATTCTGAGATGTCAACATCTTATAATTTTTTTTCCTTATGCAGAATTTTAAAATCTAAGCAATTTTGAATCCCCATTTTGAATTCATATGGACTATGCTGATGATGTTATTCTTGCTTCCACCAACAGAGGCGATCTACAGCAGCAACTTCAAACATGGAATGATCGCCTCAACCATTTTGGACTCTGCCTCAACATCAAGAAAACTGAATACTTAGAGATTGTCACCACCCCTGGAATGCTTCAAATCAATGGAGAAAACCTAAAGAAGGTGGACATTTTTGATATCTGGGATCCCACCTACTAGGCAACAGTGACATCAATGGCAAGGTGCGAACAAGGGTGAATGCACCCTGGATGCGTTGCTGAGAATTCACTGGTGTGTTTTGTGACAGATAAATGCCAACCTATCTTAAATCTAAGATTTACAAGACAACCATCCGTCCTATTGCACTGTATGGCACTGAATGCTGGACAGCAACAACAGGGACTGAAAACTATCTCCATGCTATGGATATGCAAATGCTCCATTGGCTATCAGGCATCTCCCTTCTTGACCACATCACAAATGACACCATTCGACAACATTTTGGTGTGGCATCAATATAGAAAAGATGTCAGATCCCTAAAAGTGATACTGCCATTCAATTGGGAGGAGGGGAGCCTCGGAGTTAAATCATTAGCTACATCTGAAACAACTGAGTTTTACAACTTTACAACTGGTTTCCTGTCACCAGGTGACTGAAGGTCCTAGCATCTCTGATGGAATGTTTATGGTAGCCATGTGGGATGTATAACTTTGATATCTAACTAGAGATAGCCATGGGAACGTGTGCTTTATTGACTCCCAGGGCAGAAGAGTTAAGGAAGCATTGTCACACTTGTGTATTGGTCAGAATCTGCATTCGGACAAAGGGGAGGGGTCATTATCAGCTTAATCCCATTTGCATGGCCTAAAGGTTTTCAGATGCTGCTTTGCTTCTAATGGTTTCCATCCTGCTTGATTAAAGGTTCCTTTTGAAATAATCAGTTTCAAGAGTCTTTACTTTCTCAAGTTAGGAGAGGAGCCATTACAGAAGATGAGAGAAGGCTTGCTCCGCTGGTATGGACACATCTTGACAGCAGTACTTTACACTGTTGCCAAGACTGCCTACCAACTAGAAGTCAATGGCCGGCGACCATACGAGTGCTCAAAAAAGAGATGGCAAGACACCATCATCAAAGATATGCAAGCTGCAGGCCTGCACCCTGAAGAGGCAGCTGACTGTGTAAAGTGTTGTTCAATGATCTGAAAAGTGGAGCATGCATTTGCAAGAATATGCAAGGAGGAGGAGGAGGAGGAGGAGGAGGAGGAGGAGGAGGAGGAGGAGGAGGAGGAGGAGGAGGAGGATGAGGATGATGATGATTCGGAATTCATATAGTGAGAATGATCTACCACAGACTATATCAGTATTCTCCTTTTACTGTCAGCACTTAGGTGTAGGGAACTATGGTATTTTTATGACTTATGGAAATCCATAAGTCATAAAAAGGCTATAGTTTCCCACATCTGCCTTAGAATATGTGCTTTTCCTATATCTAGGCTGAAAGATAAAATGTTTTGCATTAAAAACTGCATCCAGACGGACCCAGTTCATCGGAGCTACCAATTCACCAGAACCGGTCCAAACGGGTAGAATCTCACCCCTGATGGTAGGGTATATAACTTCCAATTTTTTAAATCAGTGATTTTGTGGGGATAATATGCAGACATATTCTTGACAATCAATGTAGATGGCTTAAAAAAATAAAGCTGACTCTTTCTGAAAATCAACTTTCAAGGACAGTAGCTTTGCTAGTTTGAGACACCTCTGAAAACTAGTTTCTATGTTCATGAAACAAGTCCTTCAAGAGCCTAAAATATGAGATGAATTGGCTTAATTGTGCAATACAACCATTTCCCATTGCAAACAGGTTGCTTTGTTGGACAACAGAGTTCACTGTGTCTGCTGTTACTTGGAAAACCAATATATGCAAGATTAGATTGTTTCCAGAAATACAACTTTATTGAGAAGGTAAGAAAAAGTGGAAACATGATTTAAACACACTTCGTGAAGACTTATAAAACTTATAAGTTTTTAGGTTACATATGAACTTGTGCCAATACTACTTAAACACACACATACTAGTTCAGATGTATTCCAACCTGCATGTGTTTAATACCAATTTACTAATTTTATCCTTCATGTTTTATTTATGTAAATAATATTCAAATTAAAATCCAATGTCTGTATAGATCACAGTGTTTTGCCAATATTGTGAGTTAATAACTAGGACTTTGTAAGCACAATTGAAGGGCAAAGAAATATAAAATTCTTTTCCACTGCAGAGAGGCACCTAGAAATGAATATCTGGCCAGGGAAATGTTTCACATAAATATAGTTGACCAAAGTTAGCAAAATTTATAGGGTTATGTAGTTTTCTATGATCAGACACTACTATTGTATAAAGAGGAAACAAGATAATGATCTTAGAAAGCAAGCTAGTATGAGATTATAAAGGAAGCAAGCACATTAGCATATAAATATAACCCAGAGATAATTAGCCTATTTAAAATGCTTAATTAGCTGTATTTTACCAATAAAACATGTTTCAAGAACCATGGCTTTTGACTAACATCTATTAAAACAAGCATATGCATGTGCTGAATACTTACAATCTAAAAGTGAGCTTGCATAATTAAATAGTCATTGCATAAATATTGAAACTTATTATTACAAAAATATTTAGATTAGATGTTTAAAGATGAACAATTTGTTTATTTTTCTCTGACATCCATCACTGTTCTGCTTTTTAATAATATATTTTGAATTTCCCATCAGAACATCCAAAATTTATCCAAATGTTAAAATTGGATGGTTCATTGGCCATGTTAAACTTAGGGTGAAGCACCTCCAACATTTCTTCAAATTTACGATGTGATTTGCTACTGTTTCTTATTACTGCATGCATATATTAGGGCCAGTAATATTTTACAGAATATTTAACAAAGCTAAATAGAAAACCACTTCCCAAATCCTTTTTAAAAATGATTGATGAAATAGACTTAAAAGATGTTTGGAGAGAAAGAAACCCTACATAAAAAACAATATACTTTTTACTCAAATAGACATTTATCATGTTCCAGAATTGACATGATATGGGTTACAACATATCTGATTTGTAACATACAGGAAGTTGAGATTGAAACAAGTACCTGGGTGTACCATAATCCAATGACAATCAAATGGAAAAGACAAAGGAAAAGATAGTAATGTATACAATGTTGAGCTGTTATGATAAGTAATGGATATGAGAAGGGAAGGTTAGAAATATTTTTGGACTATATATAAAGATTATTAATAACAATAATAATTATAATAAAAAACAAAGACAAAACTATATATAGTTAAGTTTTAACTAATAGGGGGAAAATGTTATGATATAGGATATAGTTAAATAAAGAAAGGATAATGATAATAAATTATATACATGGAGGATTAGAAAATTTTGGTATTAAATATTATGGATGTTTAGCTAAAACAGGATATGAGGACTTAATGTTAATGGAGGATTTTACAAATAAGTAAATGAAATGCCAGCATGTGGTTATGTATTGAATCTTGGTATACTTAAGGATGAAGGATGTTTAAATAACTGTAGTCAAATAAAAGTGGAGGTATGATGATGTTAATATAGTAAATATTTGAGTTAAGATATTTGAATTAATATGAATTATATTTGATGATGGTGGAAGAGATGCACAAAAGCTTTTTGTAACCAGCTGATATACTTTCTACAATATATGTTTGTTTTGAAAATAAATAAATAAAAAAATCTTATTAAAAAAAAAAACCAAAATAATGGAAAGGCCCCAGGCCCGGATGGGCTTCCAGTGGAATTTTACAAGACATTGCAGGAATTGTTGTCCCTTCCATTACTAGAAGTTATGAATGAGGTGATGTCAAAGAGGAGGATATCTAAATAATGATCAGAAGCATATATTACACTCCTGCCAAAAGGGGAGACTGATTTACTACACATCAAGAACTATAGACCTATCTCCCTATTAAACTCAGATTATAAGTTATGTACTTCAATATTAGCAGAATGATTCAAAAAATATTTAAATAATTGTATTCACCCTGATGAAAATGGGTTTTTACCAAAGAGACAGATTAAAGAAAAGCAAATGGCATTGATGTTCTTAGACGCACAGAAAGCTTTTGATAATGTGAACTGGCGATTTATGTTCCTACAATTGGAACGGATGGGCTTTGGTAAGAAATTTATCCAAGCCATTCAAACCATATACCACAAACAAACAGCAGAGATAATGATAAATGGAGAATTGACAGACTCTATTGAAATAAAGAAAGGGACGAGACAAGGCTGCCCATTATCACCTCTACTCTTTGTTTTAATATTAGAAGTTCTAAATAGAAACATCAGAGAAGAAAAAGAAATAAAAGGAATGAAAATCAGAAGGGAAGAATGCAAACTACAAGCTTTTGCAGATGACCTGGTTTTCATCTTAGAGGATCCATTAGAAACTGCACCTAAATTGAAAGAAAAAATAGAGGAATATGGAAAAGTAGCAGGTTTGAAAATAAACAAAGATAAAATGAAGATTTTGACAAAGGATATATCATTAAGACAAAAGGAAGAACTGGAGGAAGGCTTGGAGATTCAAGTCACGAATAAAGTTAAATACTTGGGAATATACTTAACAGCAAGATGCAGTATGCTCAAAGAGAACAACTACCATAAACTTAAACAGTAGATAGCGATAGATTTGATGAAATGGGAAAATCTACAATTATCAATAGGGAGAATATCTACAATCAAAATGAATATTTTGCCCAGAATCTTATACTTGTTCCAGACAATTCCAATTAGATTAGGGAAAGACTACTTTGATGATTTAAATAAAATGGTACTGAAATACATTTGGCAGGGGGGGGGGAAGCAAAAATAAAATTAAAATTGTTACAAGATGCTAGAATAAAAGGAGGATTTGCTCTGCCCAACTGGGAATATATCATCAGGCAACAAGCTTAATGTAGATTAAGGAGTGGATAACATTAACACTGTCTGGGGGGTGGTGGTCATGTGATTGCCATTTATTACCATCCCAGCAGACCTTCGACAAGGAAGTGGGTGGCTTTGATCAGGAAGTTATATGTTTTATTTTTACACACCTGCCGATGACTGACCTGGCTTGGTACTCATGGACAGGAGGAAATTGCAATCTGTTCAGAAAAATATCAATTATTTTGTATGGGTTCCTCCCTTCTCGATGGCAATAAGATTTCTAACGTCATTCTTTCAGCTAATAAAAATATTTTAAAAAGGAATTTCATTCTTGGTCATGACAAGAATTTGTCCTCTTCGCTCCTGTTTCCGCGAATTGCAGCCTACTCCTTCAGGGCCACCAAAATTAATAATTCTGGGGTATCAAAAAATAATCCAATGGGATCATAAGCCGAGAACTACCTTAATTAGTGGAAAGTGTTCAATCACTGGAGGGTTTCAAGAAGAGACTGGACAGCCATTTGTCTGAAATGGTATAGAGCTGTGATGGCAAACCTATGGCGTGTGTGCCACAAGTGGCATGCAGAGTTCTTGTTGTGAGCATGGCAGCTGCCCCAGCCCAGCTCCATTAGCATGCACATGTAGGCACGCCTCCTGCTGACCAGCTGGTTTTCGCACCTTTGCCGAGGGCCAGGGCGGGGGATGCATGAGCATGCGCGGGGGGTGGAGGCTCACATTGCACAGCAAACTGCAGTGGGCTGGAAGTGAGTGTGAATGGCCTGGTCCCACAGTGCTTCCTCACTCAGTTGGAGGGGGGCTTACTTCCAGGTTGGTGCAGGAGGCTTTCCAGGGCCAAAATAGAAAAAAAAACTATGCTTTCCACACCTCATTTTGGCCCTGGAAAGCCTCCTGCACCAATCTGGAAGCAAAAAAAAAACCTCTGCAACTGTTTGAAGGCTGAAGGAAGCCTCCAAATGAGCAAGGAAGCACTGCGAGGCCAGGCGATTCACACTCACTTCCTGCCCGCTGGAGTTCGCTGCCCCAGGGCAGAAATGAAACCCTGTCATGTGGACTCCACTGCTGCTTGGGCAAGAAGGACAATGATTAAGAAGATGAGGATAAGAATGGTGAGGCTTTGCAGAAGCTGGTAGGGAGCAGGTCAGATGGGGCTGGCTGGGGAGGGGGCAATCATGGTGCTTAGGTGGCTGCCACCACCAGCAGCTTGCATGCCAGTGGTGTTGGGGGAGAAATGAGATGCCCTGCTTGAATGGGGAGAACAAGGAGAAAAGTATTCAAACCCTCCCCCGCCCACACACAGACACTTAGATTGCTCTCTTACCCTCCCTGTCTCTATTTGCATGCATGCTTGCTCCATGAGACAAAGAAGCCTCATTAAGTAGTTAAGTGGAAAGTAGTTGGGGGGGGGGAAGAGCAGGAGATGGGCAGGCAACCAGTTTTTGCATCAACAATGAAAGTTTCTGAGTCCCTGACTCTGCAAAAGAGGATGGGTGCCTGAATCTGCACAATATTATAGCACCCAGGAGCATCTATTCTCGGCATGAAAAGCATTTCCCAGCCAACTCTCCTCTCCCTTCTTCAAAGGCAAAAAAGCAGAGAAACAAGAGAGGAGACAGATGTTTGCAAGGTAAGTGAGTCCTTGTTGCAGGAAGGGAGGGAGAAGTAGGAGGTATCTTAGTGGGTTGGGGAGGTCTTTAGGGTCTGTCCCATCACTAGGATTCCCATGGCCTTCCCCACCTTCAGATACCTCATGGGCACATTGGTATTCTTGAATTGTGAGCTCTTACGAAAGTATCCCTTGCTGGTATGTTGCAAACAGCTTTTTCCAGTGGGGAAAACAGGACAAAGCAATTGGGGAAAAATAGTTTCCTTTGCTATATTTCCAGTTTGAATTAGAGCATGGCAGGGTCCCCACAGAAGAGCTCTTTTAAAGATCCATATGTATTAATAGAAAAGCAACTAACTTAGCTCTGTTCTTAAATGCTAAAGCTGTTGCACATAAAAAAGTAGAGCTCTGATCAACTATCAGCACCATCATTTTGACAGTTTTGCTCTACTGTAGTCTGTCCCCATGATAATGCAGGCATGGAATAAACTGAGCCTGGTTTGTTCTCAGTCTTTTAAGTGGCCACAAACTATTAGCAAAAGTGGCATTTGATCACAAGGCATGGAATCTTTTCCCTTTTGCATTTGAACATCCAAGAAGGGACAGGAAAGACAGAGAAAAAGAAGGAAAGAGGCGAAGAGTGCAAGGAGGCAAAAGAAGGAAAGAGGGGAAGAAAGAAAAAATAATGAAGAGGGAAGGGAAAAAAGGGAAGGAAGGAGATTATAATGAGAGAGAGAGTGAGGGTTTGAGGTAAATCCTGCCATAGCCCTTGATCACCAGCAGCCCTGCTGCCTTTTACCATCCCTTGTCCCCTCCTCATGACCTCTCCTGGTGATCTCCAATCCTATCACTGCTTTAGTTACAAAGCTAGGTCTTGTAAGGAGAGGGAGTGGGCCTCCCTCTGATCCACATACTTTGCCCTTTTCACACACCATGGGCAACCAAGGAGAGCGAGCACAGCAGCAGTTGGAGTTGGCCATGCCCACCATGGGTATGCCCCCCATGCCCCCCAAGGTCAACCACAATGGGGCCCTCATTGAAATTTAGTTTGACACCCCTAGACTAACAAATGACCTGAGTGCTGCATGTGTTGCTCTCAAACTTACAAAATATGAGCCAAGGTTAGAAAAATTATCAGCATTCATACAACAGCAAAAGTCACATTAACCAAAAGCATGCCAAATGCAAACATTTACCTTTCAATAAAAAGGTGTATCATTGAAAGTGCTGTTATTGGGGGGTGGGTTCCAGAGAAAAGACATTAATCACATATGAGTTGTTTTTCTAAACTAAAACCTCATTATTCAGATTAAATTGCCGTGTTGGCACTGCGAGATAAATAAGTGGGTTTTGGGTTGAGATTTGCGCATTCAGTCTGTAAAAGGTTTGTCATCACTGGTATAGAGTCTCCTGCTTGAGCAGGGAGTTGGACTAGAAGACCTCTGAGTTCCTTCCAACCCTGTTATTCTGTAATTCTATAAGGGTCTCCTGCTTGAGCAGGGGTTTGGACTAGAAGACCCAAGGAATAAGCCCAGCAATAGATCCAGAGTTGGAAGGGACTGTGGAAGTCTTAGTCCAACCTCTTGCTCAGGCAGGAAACCTTATACCATTTCAGACAATTTGTATTTGTACATTACAAATTGCCCATAGCAATGGATGAAAACAGACTGTACAATGTTGGGTGAAAACAGATCCCTTCCATTACCTGTAGTCCTCAACTTACAACCACAGTCAAGTCCAAACTATATCATTGTTTTATTTTTTTACAGTATCCTAACAGGATGAAAAGGCAATAGACTTTGTGCACTTTTTTCGGAAAGAAAACAAGATTGGAAACAAGATTGGAAGATCCAAAAGAGTCACAACAACCTCAACTACTCCAACTTGAAGAAAGCAGCACGAAAACAGCAAGTACTTCCAAAAGCAGCATGAGCACAGCAAGTACTTCCAATAACTCGGACATTGCAAATAATCTCCCTGACTGCTGGATATTGCATCAGTACATCAACTTTAGGGAGAAATACTGGCAGTTTCCCCCAAAAAATTAGTTTGTAAGTATTGCAAAAATTTGACATTAGCAGAAAAAAGTGTTCACATAGCTAACGACTGGAAACATTTCAAAATAGAGGCTGCTGGGGAAAGTAAAGAACTGCAATAGGCCTCTCTTAGGAAAAATATGAAAGCACTTCTTATCCAAAGCTCACATCTTCTGCACAGAGAAGTTGAAGCAGTGTGAGCAAGATGAAATTAGTAAAGGACTGGACAACATGACAGAATAATATTTAGGTAGTACTTGTCGAGTATTCAATATAGTTTATGACCTGGCCCAAAGATCAAAACCATTTTCTGACATAGAAGGTGCGATAGTATCACAAATTAAAAATGGAGTAGATCTGGGAATAGGAACCTTCAAAGATATAAAATTTGTAGAAAACCTTCTATTTGTTAGCCTTCCTCAGGAAAGACTTTTAGAAAGCATCATAACCAATTTAAAGAAAAGACTAATGGATTGTGAACATTTAAAAGCAGGTAGCCAATCTCAAGACATGAATAAATTACAATTTCTAAATTTTTGGGAGCCAGATTACTGAAATATTGAAGAAATAGTAGTTCCATGGAAAGCAGTTAAAAAAGAATTGGATGAATTAATGACATTTTTAATTATAAAATTAATATAAACAATTGTAGATATTTTATAGAAAATATTTTGAAAGATTCAGAGAAATATGCAATTCCTGACAGTATCAAAAAAGCAAAAGCTATTGTCAGAACAATTGCTGTAAGTTCGGCAGAAGCGGAAAGGTTTTTTTTTTAAATGAACATCATATGTTCAGAGAGAAGTCACCTAACTGTTTCTAATATAACCAACTTAATGATCATTAATTTAATTGGCCTACCCCTACAGGAATGTGACTCCATTCCTATAGTTAAGAAATTGTTGAGAGCAAATCACAGTGCTAATGATGCTCGCATAAAAGTGAAAAAAGGGGCAATTGAGGACACCAATAAAACTGTGATTTGGCAAAACCTTAAATACGGTTTTTGGTTTTTTGTTAAGTATTTAATAGTTTTTCATTAATATTTTAAAACTCTTGCAACAATCTAGTTTTGTGTACCTCTTTTATAATAAACTAATAATAAACCATCTTTTGGTATATGATATCTTTTTTTATATTTAAAACTGTCAGGGCAAAGAAGTGATGTTGGTACAGTTGGTCATGCCCACCCAGTCATATGATCACCTAGCCACACCCACCCAGTCACATGACCACCTAACCATGCACACCCAGTCACATGACCACCTAGCCATGCCCACCCAGTCACATGACCACCTAACCATGCACACCCAGTCACATGACCATCTAGTCATGCCCACCAAGCCACGCCCACAGAGCCAGTTGTTAAAAAATTTGAATTCCACCACTGGATGCCAGTGACATAGACATAGGGGCCATTGTCCTCCAGAAGAATAAGGAAGGGAACCTGCAACCATGCACCTACACCTCCCCAAAACTCACTGACACTGAGAGGTGCTGGGCTGTATGGGAAAATGAGGCTTTTGTGGTCCGGTGGGAACTATTGACCTGGTGCCACTTCCTAGAGTGGCATAACATACTGTTTGAAGTGTGCACTGACAATAAAAATTTGGGACTTCTGGTTTGGGCATTACCTGAAGGAGTTGTTTCATTTTAAGCAGCTCCGGACACTTGGCTGCATTAAACTGTCTAAACAGTATCCATCAACTGTTTGACAGTTTGATTACCTCTCCTTCGGGCATAGAAGGAGGGGTGAGAAGCTATGTTTGGGAAGTGCTCCATTCAACCTTCCCCAGAACATAAATCTGGGGTGTGGAAGGTGTGAGCCGCCCTATAACTCAGTGAATTCTCCACGCCAAGGATTTTTTCTGCCTTTTTGCAGAACAAAGGCATACGTCCACCCTCAGCTCAATGATTGATTTATACCTGATTCCAACACGGGCAGACAGATACCGGAGAACTTATTACAAACGTATTACAGACTTTAACTCCATTTTTCTAAAAATTCCTTCTGATAAACTACGTGGAAGAAAGACAAAGACAAAGATGGCACCGAACAGCTTTGTAGGCGTGGTTATGCTGTGATGTTACAGATTTTTACGGAGCTTAAACTATTATAGAGTTCAAGACCATCTAAAGATCATTAAATCAGTAGTGATTTATTAGTAAACTACATAGTAATTATTGGAACAAGCGGCTTGCCTGGATTTAGTAACTGGATGCAAGAGAAGATTAAATGAGAAATGGCCTCTAAGCATAAATTGAATGCCTCTAAAAGGGCAAGCAGTTCACCTGCTCTGGCATCTAAATTACAGTCATTACTCCCCTCCCAACCCCCTCCTACTCTTGCTGAGGAACCTTTGACTAGAGAAATACTGCAAAAAGATTAACTGAGGCTTTAACTGAGGCTTTAAAAATCATGCAGCTGCGATGGAAATCAAAATATAGGAAAAAATCTCTGTTGCTTTTAAGGAATTGTCAGAAGAAGTTATGAGTTCAGTCCAGATTTGTAATCAAGAAATTAGAGATGATATTTTAGAGGCTTTTAAATGCTTATCTGGCTACGTATCAGGAATTGAGGACAAATTGGAAGATCTTAGTGATTCCATTATTAACCTGGTAACAAAAAATGATGTGGTCCAACGCAAGGTTGATGATGTAGAAAATGATATTATAATGTTGCAGTATAGACAGATGGAATTTGCTTTAAGGATAAGGGGCCTTAAAGAGAAAAATCAAGAAAATTTGAAGCAGATCTTCTCAGAAGCTTTTGATCAATTGATGGGACAGCCAGGAGGGGATTTTGACTGGCAAATTGACAAGATATATCGTGTTAATTCCTGGCTTGCCAGACAAAAACAACTCCCAAGGGACATTGTGGTGTATTTTGCCACGAGAGATACGAGAAATTTGATATTGCAAGAGTCTTATAAAATCAAGTTGCAAATTGGGGGTCAGGAGGTGACTGCTTTGAAGGAAATACCACCCAAAATGTTGAGATCAAGGAAAGACTATGCCTTTTTAGTGGATGAGCTCAAAAACCGTAAGTTACAGTTCAGATGGGAAGCTCCAGTTGGGTTAGCAGTTAATTACCAGGGACAAAGATATCGTCTTAACTCAGTATGGAAGGCTCAAGATTTTTATAATAATATACTGAAGGCTGGACATCCCCCCACTTCCAGGACCCAGAGAAAGAGAATGAAAAGGACAGAACAGACAGCAAGATATCCAAGGATCATTAAGGCTTGACCAACCTCCTCTCTCAGAACTAGAAGGGGCGAAGGAGTGCCATGGTGCTGACTTCTGGGGGAGGAGCCTGTCGCCGACGGGAGCTCAATGGAGCTCCTCTCAGAGTTCTCGTCTGTATATCTTATAAGATCTATAGATATCTCCCCTTTCTGGCAGAAAGGGGCAGGGAGAAGGTCAGTCGTTAGGATCTCTTTGTAATTCACAGCTTTTTTTTCCGCTGTGAATGGAGAAGAGGTTCAACAATAGCTGAGCTTTTACTCCAGCCAGTTCTTCTCAGCTGCTTTTTTTTTGCAGCGCTAGGCAGGTTGCCTCCCCCCTCAGGACAAAGCTAAGCTATTTAAAAATTAATCCGAATCCGAGCGGGGACCATTCCTGAGAAATCTCTTCTATTATTATTCAAACTACCAGCTTCAATTTTGCAAAAGGCTTCTTTGTCTAGCTGCGTCACAAGATGGCGATCTTATAGCTTTTGCGTTTGATGTGACGTACTCAATCAGCCCTACTCTCCTGAAGACTTCTCTGTATCAACTGTTAAAAGATTACAAATAGTATCCCATTTAAAACTGAGGGGAGCAGAGACTTTGTTTGTTGGCTTGTTTGATTGCTCGTTTTTTAATTTTTTTACTTTTTTGGAATGGCTCCCAAATCGAAGCAGAAGCGCTTCCTTAATAACACATCTCAAGAAATTGCTATAAAGTCGCTGCCCTTGCCTCCTACGCCCTCTACTGGAGATTTGTTAACGCAAGCATTTCTTTTCGAAACCCTTAACAATTTCAGACAGGAAATCAATCAACTTATATCGGATTTATATGATAAATTTGATGCTAAAATTGCTCAAACAAAGGAGGATATGATCGGAATTATGACAGTTATGACAGACTATATTGCCGGAATGGAGGATAAATTGGAACTTTTGGAAGAAACCAACTCTAATTTGACATCTAAAATTCAAACGTTACAACAGGAAATTGAAAATGCTCAAAAACAACTTGTCATGATAAATTATAATAAGACTGTGTTTGCAATAAGAGTTAGAGGACTGCGCGAAAAGGAACGGGAGAATTTGAAACAGACCTTCTTTGAGGCTCTTAGTCGTTCGGTGGGAAGTCCGGGACTTAACTTTGATTGGCAGATTCAAAAAATTTACTGCCAGAACTCGTGTGTAGCAAAACAGCGACAGCTTCCGAGGGATATAATTATATATTTCATCACAAGGGAATCCAGAAATGTGATAATACAGAAGCTTTACAATAAGAGGCTGAGAATTGATGGACAGGACTTGATTGTTTTTAAAGAAATACCATCTCAAATATTAAGAGCAAGGAGAGACTACACTTTCTTAACGAAGAACTCAGAAATTCTCAGACACCATATAAATGGGAAGTCGCAGCTGGCATTACAGTCACATTTGAGAATCAAAAACATTGTCTTAATTCTGTTTGTGAAGCTCGAGATTTTTATTACAAGATTCTGAAGGCGGGACTTCCTGATTCATCCGGACTTGGAGAGAGACAAGGAGAAGGAGAAGACAAGCAGCGGGACACGTGGTTACAAGGCGGAGGGCGTTGCTTTCCTCTTCCGGAAGGGCAGAAGAGTAAAGAATAAAGATCCAGCGATGCTTTTAAAATACTTTTCAAATTTTTAGTTCGAATAAAATTTCATGATTCCTGTCTGGTATAAAATGGCAAAGTTGTATATCGATGATGAGACATGGAGGCTGAAAGAAGCGCTGCTGATTTTGGACATATATTGTATATAAGATTTGTTTGAACTCTAATTTAAATTGCGCATGAATTATCTTTCCAGGCGAGGAGAGCGGAGATCGTGATTTTCTTGAGTTGTGGTTTGGGACGAACAGAGTTGGGAGGTGCGGGGGAGATGGAAGGGTAGCGAAAGTTCAATTAGATTACTCGGAGTCAGAATGTAAGCTGATTTTTGTATGAATTGCTATTTGAATATAAGGTTAAGAAAGATTAGTCGGAGAGTCTCCAGGAAGGTGGAGTAAATATGAGAGGAGCAATGGATGAGGATAAAATATATATGTGCACACGGGTAAAGGCAGGATGGAAGGTATAAAATTTATATGTGGATGTGGGTAAGGGCAGGATGGGAGGTGTTGGAAATGAAAAATGAAAGAAGTATTTGAGTTTAATGGCTTTATAGAAAGGTTTGGATATTTGGATAAAAAAGAGATAAATTAAAGGTTTGAATATATAGATAAAGTAATGAGGCCCTTAGTTAGATAATTCCATTTGACTAACTTACCTGGTTCCAATATAGTTTGAAATCCTGCAAGTAATAAAATAACTGAAATTAGGAATGAGGTACAATGTTTAAGATTTAAAGATGATGGGAAGCTGTGTTAATGTAGTGGGTTTATTGATTTTTCCTGTTTTTCCTTTTTTGTGTGTGTGTTTTGTTTTTCTTTTTATTTTTTATTTTTTACTATTTCTCTTTTTTTTGTTTTTCCTTTATCTTTTATCTTTTAACTTTAAAATTAGTTGGTTTTAATATACCCCAGTGCTTGATAAAGAATTATGCCGGGTATGGGACCTGGGAAGTCGTAAGGGGGTTAGGGAGGGGGGACTACAGGGGGGAGGGGGGAGGGTTGAAATACAGTTTCAATTCTCAGAACAATAAGAACGCACTTGTATACTGTTGCTCTCTTTTCTTTTTTTTCTTTTTCTCTTTTATTTTCTCTTTTTTTTCTTTTTTCTTTTTCCTTAATTTTAGTGTAAAATATAAACTGAATAGATTAATGAATTGTAGAGATACACCAAAGTGAGGAGTAGAGGGAAAGAGGAGGGAGAAGTAAAGAGGGAGTGAGAGGGGAATGCAAGGAGGGTGAGATGGAGGGAAGGGGAGATGTCTGAGGGGGAAGGGAAGTAGAAGAGGGGTATGTTGGAGGGGAGAAATGAAAGTTGGAGGGGGAGAAGAAAGGGTGTATGGGGGATTGAAGTGTTATGTTGGTTTTTTATGGTGGATTTTTTTTGTTATGCACAGTATATAAGTGATTGTATAAAATGAAAATGAAATAAAACATTGTTATGTAGAAGGGGCGAAGGAGCAAAGGCAAAACCGCGTGGTCACTAGGCATATGGAACAAGAGTTAGAAAAGCTTTGCAACAAACACACGCAATGGTTCAAGAACTCACAGGTTTGAGAGGGAAGAAGGCGGGGCTTAGCAGTGAGAAGATGGAATTTCAGGCCATTCCTGAATTTCCCCTATTTCGGAGGAATTGGACGGGTTGTTTTCGATCCTAGCTGTCCTGGAGAGACAGTGAAGGTTTGGGGAGATCCAGTGACCTCAGAGACATTCGCAGGTCTCGGGGGGGCTCGGAATTCAACCCCTTTTGCCAACCCTTTCTGGATTAGCTGTATGCTAACCGAAACTGCAGGTAGCCCCTAAGAATGGTAGAAGTGATTTCAACTGGTAAGCTGATTTTATTACTCAAAGAGAGATGGTCTGCATTAAAATCTAAGCTAATTGAAACCAAAGAACAGAAGAATCTAGCGGCGAATTGGTTTTTCTTTAATGGATTTATGGCTGGTGGTTACCCTATTTCTTAAATGTTTTGAATGCTGTTTACGTGGATAAAGGAAAGTTTACTTTACTTCAACACTCCCTCAGGCTCTCCTTAAGTGGGCTGTAAACCAATTTACTATAATTTGGCTTCTTATAACTTGACACTTTTACTGCTTGGCTGTGTTGGTCTAAGATCAGATAAGATTGTATAGCTCCCAGCATGTCCTTACTTGCAAATATCTTCTGCGTCACATCATGGCGTCTGTACTTGCTTCAAGTGATTCATTTCAAATGATTTTTTCCGCTTTTCAAAAGTTGTTTGACACATATGAAAAATCTGAAAAAAAACCTGGACTATCTGTTGTTTTTAACATTAAAATATGAAGGAAAGAGTGAGAACGTTGAATGTTTGAGTGCTCCTGAAATTCAAATGAAGAATGTCAGAAAGGAAGTCTCTCAACTTGCTGACACGTTGGGCATCTGGTCTACTTCGGAGGCAGAAAGAGAAAGAGATGCAACGCTTGAAAGAGGGCCAGCCATACAGAAGATTTATCTCAAAAGACAGATCGCAGGAGGAATGAGAAGCATTAAAGAATCTATACTTTATGAAACATTATTTGCAGAATTTTCGATACCACCCTTGAAAATCAAAGACAAATTGAGTGGAACAAGCCAAGGACAACGTTATTACACCAGAGGCACCCTAAGCAAAAAGGTGCAAAGATATTTCTGTTTGGACTTGCTTATAAAAACGTTTGGGGAACTTGTTTTAAGAATGGCAATAGGACTAAGGAAGTTTTGCTATTGGAGAGACATAGGCTGATAGATTGAAGAATACAATTGAAAATTAGCTAAATCTAATTACTCTTATTTGTAATAGATATAGCTGAATAATAATTGATATTGATAGTAATGTATATAATGTGGAGTTGATATGATAAATAATTGGATATGAGAAAGGAAGGTTGGAAATATTTTTGGATTATATACAAAGGTTATTAATCACAATAATTATCACTATTAAAAAATAAAATAAAATATATACAGTTAAATGTTAATTAATATGGGGAAAATGTTATGATATATGATATAACTACATAAAGAAGGGAGAATGATAATAAACTATACTGCATGGAAGATTGAATTTTTGGTATTAAATATTATGGATGTTCAGCTAAAATAGGATATGAGGATTTGATGTTAATAGAGGATTTTACAAACAAGTAAATGAAATGTCAGCAGGTGTTGTGGATTAATTCTTTGGCATAGTTAAGGATGAAGGATGTTTAAATAACTGTAGTCAACTAAAAGTTGAGGTATAATGATGTTAATATGGTAAACATTTGAGTTAAGATATTTGAATTAATATGAATTAATGGAAGAGATGCACCAAAACATGTTGTAACCAGCTGATATACTTTTTTAAATATATAATATATACCTGTGTTCTTTTTTTTGTTTTTGTTTTTGTTTTCTGTTTTGTTTTTTCTTCCCTGCCTTGTCTTTTGTTCTTTTTGTCTTTTTTTATTCTATTTTTTCTTTTCCCACTGGTGTGGGCATGTATTGTTTAAGATTATTGTTTTTATTAATATTTTTAAATAATAATTACAGTCAAATGAAAATGGATATATGATGATGGTGATATGTATGAATATTTGAGTTAAAATGCTCGAGTTAACATGAGTTATGTTTGTTGACTGTGGAGGAGATGCACGAAAGTTTATTTGTGACCGACTGACACACTTTCTATAGCATGTAAAGAAAGATGTTGTACTTGTTTTAAATTAAAAATTAAAAATAATAATAATAATAAAAAAAAAGAACTCACAGGTTTTAGCTCAGAAGCAGTGGGAGGAGCCAGGCTGAAAGCCAAACTACAGGATTTTCAGATGGCTCTTAAAAAGCTTCAGGGAGCTAAAGATGACAACTAAGTTCTTAACCTAGAACGTTAATGGCTTAAATTCTCCACAGAAAAGGAAGAAAATAAATCATTATTTGAAACAATTTAAGAATGACATAATTTGCCTACAAGAGACACAGATTAGCTTACCAGAAATATTTGATCAATACAAGACTTGGACAACACTTTGTAGCCTCCGTCTCGGAGAAGAAAAATGGTATAGTTATATACTTAAGAAAGGACATGAAAGCTGAATTAATTGAAGCAGATTCCCAAGGAAGATATATTGCAATAGAACTGGTATTAGAAGGGAAAAAGATGCTTTTAATGGGAATATATGCTCCCAATCAACAACAAGACAAATTTTTCAAAATGCTCCATACTAAGTTAATACAGTGGGACTATAGATCTTGCATATTAATGGGTGATTGGAATTGTGTTCTGGATACCAAGAAAGACAAGAAGGGTCTCCTGCAAAACATCCAAATGCGAGCGAAATTACCTAAGTCTTTTTTCGATTTGATGGATGATATGGTGCTAAGAGACATCTGGCGAGAAAGAAATGCAAGAGAACAGGACTTTACATTCTTTTCTGATAGACATCAATCCTTTTCCAGGATTGACTTTATATTAACAACCAATGATTTGCTTTCTATGGTAAAGAAGACGAAGATATGTTCCAGAGCTTTAACAGATCATAACCCAGTTTGGATGGAGTTGGAATTTGGGAAGGAAGCTAGAAGGACTTGGATATTAAATGAAAATATATTTAGATATGAGAAAAATGTTAATGAATGTAAAAAATTGTTGAGAGAATATTTTGCCTTTAATATGAATAAGGGCACATCTACGGAAATGGTCTGGGATGCAAGTAGGTAGTAAAACTTCATTATTCAGGTTAAATTGCTGTGATGGCACTTTGCGATAAATGAATGGGTTTTGGGTTGCAGTTTGGGCACTCGGTGCCGAAAAGTTTGCCACCACTGATCATGTGATGCCTCCCAGTCACATGACCATGAAGCCATGCCACCCAGTTATAAATGACATTTATGCCGGCTGAACTGTTGCTCAGATGAACAAGGATTCCGTTGGATGCTATGGCTCCTGGACATTCTCTGCAAAATGAGCTACAGGGCTCAGCTCCCTCTGCTAGGCAACCAGGGCATGGAGATGATGAGCTACTGGTAGAAAAAGTGAAAAATCTCTATCATGGAAGCTTACAATCCTCTGACATTACCTTAACACTTCCTAGGTTCTTGGTTAGGACTTGAGATGTTGAATCTCACCAAAGATTAATATTAATTATACGACTGTGGAAGAAAAATTGCCTGGAAAGTGACATAACCGAACAAAGATTAATGGATCAAAGATACTTCAACATCCATAATAAATAGCAATAGCAATAGCAGTTAGACTTATATACCGCTTCATAGGGCTTTCAGCCCTCTCTAAGCAGTTTACAGAGTCAGCATATTGCCCCCACAGTCTGGGTCCTCATTTCACCCACCTCGGAAGGATGGAAGGCTAAGTCAACCTTGAGCCGGTGAGATTTGAACTGCCGAACTGCAGATAGCAGTCAGCTGAAGTGGCCTGCAGTACTGCACTCTAACCACTGCGCCACTTCATTTTCATAGATGTGGAAATGCAATATCTAGAAATATTGGCTAAAAAGAAAACAAGTAATAATGAACCAGCTGAAGAAACTGCTTCAACACCTGAACAAACTGACCAGCCAGTGGAAGAAACCAACATACAGGAAAAAGATCCTCCTGTGCAACAACTCGAAAGTGTAGATCTAAGTGATCTAGCAAAAATGCGGGGGGAAAAAAATTGAAAACCACATCAAAGAAAACATAGAAAGAAAAAGACTACCTACTATTTGTGAAGTGCATAGCAAACGAGTGAAAGATCTGTTAATTGCTATGAACAACATTTTAACTTCCATCCTATCCAGCACACTATATGAAACCAACCAACTAATGTATAGCACAGCCGCCGTTATAACTGCAGAACTGGGTTATAAAATGCCAAAAAAGAAACCCACTTGAACACCAAAGTAGAAAATTCAACTTTAAAATAAAATAAAATAACTATGCGGGGATGTCAGCAATCTGAAATACTGAAGTAAAATGAAAGAACAAAAAGCTGAAAAATAGTTTACACAAAAAATACAACCTGGAGGAAAAAACAATAATGGAAACCATGGAAGAACTAAAACAACGTACAATAGCAAAGAAAATTGAAAAATGCGAAGGATGAATAAAACAATATCATGAAAATGTCGAGTCCAGAAGAAACCAACACCCTAATGGTTAACAGCTAGCTGAACGTATATGATAATGAAAGATCCAGAAAAGGGCTGACCAAGCAACCATCGCCCAATTACTTGTTTGCCAACAACGTTCAAGGAGCCAAGGTGGCGCAGTGGTTAAATGCAGCACTGCAGGCTACTGCTAGATCAGCAGGTCAGCGGTTCAAATCTCACCGGCTCAGGGTTGACTCAGCCTTCCATCCTTCCGAGGTGGGTAAAATGAGGACCCAGATTGTTGGGGGCAATATGCTGACTCTCTGTAAACTGCTTAGAGAGGCCTGAAAGGCCTATGAAGCGGTATATAAGTCTACTGCTATTATTATTGCTATTATTTTTACAAGAATACTGGCAAATTCAATATTCAATCATTTGATGGAAACAGGTTGTATCCAGTAGAACAAAAAGGAAATCATAAAATATCAAGAGGAACAAAATATCAGCTGCTCATTGACAAAATGGTACTAAAAATGCAAAATGAAGAAAAACAAATTTAAATATAGCATGGATTGATTACAAGAAGGCATTTGACTCATTACCCTGTTTGGAAAACTTTGGAATCAGCAAAAATATCTGTACATTTTTGAAAGCAAATATGCAAAAAAGAAAACAGTTCTAACAGCAAATGGGGAGAACATTGGTGAAGTCAATATTAGATGAGGAATCTTCCAGGGGGACTCACTTTCACCACTACTCTTCAACATCGCATTAATTCCACTGACAATAATCCTAAGAAACACAAAACTGGGATACCAAATCTCAAGCCAACATGGCAAGATGAACCATCTACTATACATGGATCACTTAAAAATGTATGCAAAAAGCCCCACTGAACTTAAATTAATACTAAACTGAGTTCAACTGTTCAACAGCGACATCGAAATGAACTTTGGACTTGAAAAATATGCTATATTATCTATGCAGCAAGGAAAAATAGAAAAAATGGAAGGAATAGAACTGGGAAATGGAAACATAGTGAAAGCATTAGCAAAGAATGATAGTTACAAGTACCTAGGCATTTTGGAAACAGATAACATCTTGAATGGAAAAGTCAAAGAGTCAATTAAAAAGAAATATATCATGCTGGAAATATCATTAAAGCCATAATACATGGGCAGTTCCAGTGATACGCTACTCAGCTGGAATCATCAACTGGACTTTGGCTTAACTGGAAAACTTGGACTGGAAAATGCACAAACTTTTGAATATATACAATGCTTTACATCTACGAAGTGACATCGACAGGTTGTACCTGCCAAAAAAATAGGAGGCAAGGGTCTATTGCAAATCCATCAAACTGTAGAAGAAGAAAAATGAAGTTTGAATGATTATGTGAACCAAAGTACAGAAAATTGCAACAGGCTGTGAAAATGAAGAACATTATAAAAACAACAGAAACAAAGGCAGAATATAAGGAAAAACAGCTGGATGACAGACTAAATAGATGGAAAACCAAAGCTTTCCATGGACAACACTTGAAAAATATTGAAAGAAAATGTGATGACAACCTTACATGGGCATGATTTAAGATGGGTACTATCAAAAAAGAAATGGAAGGTTTAATTCTCGCGGCTCAAGAACAAGCACTACAAACTAATGCCATGAAAGCAAAGATACAAAAATCCACTGACAATCCAAATTGAGGACTTTGCAATGACAAAGTTGAAACTGTTTCACATTTAATATGTGAAGGCAGCAAAATCGCACAAACTGATTACAAAGCTAGATATGACCAAGTTGCTAAATTAATCCACTGGTCATTATGTAAAAAATACAATTTACCTGTATCTAGAAAGCCATGGGAATATGAAGTGGAAAAAGTTATCGAAAATGAGAAGCTGATCTTGTGGGACTTTCAAATACAGATGGATCGTCATTTGGAACACAACACGCCAGATATCATAGTTGTTGAAAACCAAAACATACAATTTATTGACATTGCGGTACCAGATGTCAGAGTCAAAGAAAAAGAATTGGGAAAAAAAATCACAAAATACCATGACCTGGCCATTGAAACGATACAATTATCGATGAAATATGTAACAGTGACACCTATTGTCATTGGAGCATTTGGTACCATGTCCAAGAACTTTATAAGATATACCAACAAATTGCAGCTTTCTGCAATAACACCAGCAGAACTGCAAAAAGCTGGGCTACTTGGAACATCATATATTTTAAGAAGGTACTTGGTTGATACCTAGGACGCAGGCAACAACCCATATCAACCACTAGCACCAGTCAATAGTATTTCGATGCTTTTTTGAATGTTCAGTTGACTGAGTTTCACGTTTAATGAATAAAGTATATGATAATAATAATAATAATATCAGCAGTGATTGGATTTCCAGAAAAGTATCAAATTTCTTTATGAATTGCTGGAAGGTGAAGAAATGAGTAAAGAGCAGAGGAAGAAATAATATTAGATAGGCGAGCAAGTCTTATACTCTAGCTTGTTTTTTAAAACAAGGATAAGACCATTAATAGTGCATTCAGCTTTATAGTATTGTGCTAGGAATGATTCATATTCCCATTAAAATAAATACACCAATAGTATAATTACACATGCACTAAATGTATTTTAATTCATAATTTCACTGCTATATTCTTAGAAAAGTCTTTTTTTAAAAGTATCACTAGCAACAAACTGAAAAAGAATAGAAATTGCTTCATAAAGTGTGCAATAATTTTCTCTAACTCCAATGGTCATTTTAATCCAAGAATTATCCTTAAATTTTTTTAAAGAAAATATTATATTATAAGCTTTTTTGGACTGATATATACTGCAGATGGTGCAATGAAAATTTTGTTGAATTTTAATTTATAAAAGTATTCGAGTATATTCACTGATTAACTGGATATGCTTTGCTCTGGCATAGCTCAGGTTTGCTTTTGCATATTTCTCTGATTTTAAATCATTTATCTCTATGAGAGTCTTGTGGTGGGGAAGTGGGACAGCTATAAGAGAATAATTAATGGTAAATAAGTGATTAATGGAAAAGAAGCAGGTATTTAAATATTTAGCTTCCATGTCACTAAAAATGTAAAAAGAACCCCATAGATTACAAAAGCTTTTGAAATGAAGCAGTAACTAGGTTTCATAGCTGTCAAAGTGTCTCCAAGGATTAAGAAAAAAAGCTTATTTATCATGTACCATATAAACCCCATTATTTATTTAGTCAGATAAAGCAGAAACAATGATTTATCATCTAATACAGAGGTTAAAATGTGGCTAGGACAAAAAACAGGTCCAGCCGAAAGGCCACATATACTGTAAACCTATCAAAAAATGCATGCAAGATGAATGTTATTCTCCATGTTCATATATAATATGGTTGCTACACTCTCTAATGTAAATATGAACAATGAATGCAGACAGGTTTTTTATTCACTGGGATATTTTGTAATTGAACAGACTATGAGTCGTGGCCAGACAGAGCTGCAATCACATCTTTTAGCCAAAGGCATCTTATCTCATCTTCTCAATCAACCTACTAATAAAAAAACTACCCAGAAAAGATGTGGCATTATACTAATATGGCTGAACTGAAGTGTGATTAGTTAGGATTTAATGTTATCATCTAAAAATATTTCTACAAGGGAAAAATAATATCAGGTGGGGAAAATGATCATGCATCCCAGATTAATTTAAAAGTAGCTTTGTTCATTAAATAAAATGTTGATATGAAAAAGACTAACAGCCCTCTGCCAAATATGCATATGTGTCTCAGGAAAAGTCCTTTAACATTGTGTTATTTGAATGATATTTCACTTTATGCTGAAAGTTCAAATCTATTGGCAGCCCCAGCAGTCAGTTTTGTAATATATATACTACAATGACCGTGTTATATTATAATGACCGTGAAAATCAATTTAGGTCAGTAACTAAAAACAAGTTTGATTTGAAATTCAATTTAAGTGGCTGTACTCATTTTTTGAAGAGAAAGAGGTCTTCTAATCAAATCAGAATGATAAAGAAACAAATTCACACAACATTCTGCTATGATTGTAGAGTGATTCAGAAGAGATAGCACTATCATAATTAAATATGACAGATATAATAAATACTGTATATAGTAGATATTAAAGTTGCAAAGCAATACAAAAGAATATACAACAATAATGTGATAATGATCAAGTGATAATCTTGCATCCTACAAATTAAAATGGTTTTCATAATTAATCAATAAGATTCAATGCACAGTTATTATTTAAATATATAATATTTAGATTCAAAGCTTCAAAAGTTTCCAATCAAAATACGTTCCTCAAAATTACTGGTTTTACATAGAGGTAACTGAAAATATCTCATTTAGAACATCTAATGTAAAATACTGGCTTAAGATTGTAATATTAATAAGATATTGCCTTTGAATTAATATATTTTAGCTTTCATGTCATTAGGAAAAGGATGGCTCTATATGTGAAAATATATACTTTCATGAAGTGTAAATTTTATCAACTAAGGACTTTACTATGGGAAAAATTGAAATGTGAATCTTAAAATAAGCAATAACCTGTAATTTCTACAGGAACAGAGGAAAACTAAATAACTCCCTTCATCCAGTACCATTAGGCTAGCCTGGCTCTGTCTTCAGGGAAGAATAAGGATGGAAGCAATAACACAATTTGTCAAGAACCAAAAAGTCAAGTCTCACAATGACAGACCACTGATTACTGGAGTAATCTGTCTATAGTACAACTAATCTGTTTTGACAGTGTAAAAATATATCTTACCAAATGCAAAACATTATTTCTGACAGAATGCTTTAAGAAAAACTTAAATTTTGTAGTGGAGTGTAGTCAAATTAAATTCATTTTCTGGCTTATTCAACAGTTTTCTTAGTAAACAACACAATTCATCGGCTGGAACACTTATTTTATACAGCTTTTCAACCACGGACAACTCTTTATTTACTTTTAGATAACTAAAGGAATAGGACACTTTATACAGCAAGTATTGTATAGTTAAGTAAATAAACAATTATTACAATAATATGCATAGAAACTAATGTAAGTATATTTTCTTAATTTTAAGATCAGACAAAATCAGTACTTTTAGAATGTCACTTACCCAGCTGTGTCTCTTGAATTGTTAGTTTACTCTCCAAAGGATACAAAAGCTTTGGTGGTTTTTCTGTAAGTGGGGCTAGAAAAAAACAGAGACATGTTTATTCTTTTAGAACATTCTTGAACAAGAATATTTCAGTTGGTAAATCGGGGTACTTTCAATAAGACACAATCACACAATTATCCAAAGAGTTAGAAGTTGTAAGAGGTTTTATTGTAAAAGAACCATAGTAACAACACAGCAGATTTAATAAGAAGAGATCAAGAAAGTAAACTTAGATGTAAAAAATGCGGGAAAAGACATGAAAGACAAAAAAAGTTCAAACAGACAGAGTGAGTGTTTGCAAAGCTATTTGAAACTATTGAAACCTTAATGGCAGCAGAAAGAGGATTTAAGTCAGCTAAGAAGACATAGATGTTTGCATAAATACAAAAGCACATCATCAGTGCATTAAAGAATCAGCAGCACCCTACATCACTGCTTAGTTGGATTACTGTGATATGTTCTACATGGGGTTGCAGTTGCCCCATAAATGTCAGTCTATGTACAGAATAATCTTTATCTGAGGGTAAATGATGTCGGAGGAGCTCCAGGTCCCTTCCCTTAAATGTTGTCATCTAGCAGGGCCTAGAACTGTGTCTTTTCTGTAGCAGTTCCCCACCCTCCTTGTCTTTAAGAAGATCTTGAATTGCTGGCTCTTCTCACAAGCATTGAGATATAATAAGGCAGCAGTGCAGCAAGGTGGGTAGATGCATGACAGAGTGCTGCCCTGGCGTTTTATATGCCTTTTTATTAAATTTTATTTTATAATTGGGAGTTTCTTTTGTTTTTACTGTTTTGTGAACCATCAAGTTTTGTTACAATGTGTGTATGTGTTACACATACAAGCGCACTAGAATATGTATATATTCAGGTAGACCTTGTGTTACAATAATTTTATTAATTTTTAAAGAAAGATAAAATAACAGAAATGAATAATTAAAATGAGAAAGAGAAAAAAATGAATAGAATAGAATACAATAACAGAGTTGGAAGGGACCTTGAAGGTCTTCTGGTCCAACCCTAGGGCAGGAAACCCTACACCACTTCAGACAAATGGTTATCCAACATCTTCTTAAAAACTTCCAGTGTTGGAGCATTCACAACTTCTGGAGACAAGTTATTCCACTGATTCATTGTTCTAACTGTCAGGAAATTTTTCCTCAGTTCTAAGTTGCTTCTCTCCTTGATCAGGTGCTTTGGATAATAATTTGACTCCCTCTTCTTTGTAGTAATCCCTGAGATATTGGAACACTGCTAGTCTCCTTTAGTCCTTATTTTCATTAAACTAGACATACCCAGTTCCTGCAACTGTTCTTCATGTTTTAGCCTCCAGTCCCCTAATCATCTTTGTTGTTCTTTTCTGCACTCTTTCTAGAGTCTCCACATCTTTTTTACATTGTGACCACCAAAACTGAATGCAGTATTCCACGTGTGGCCTTACCAAGACATTATAAAGTGGTATTAACACTTCACGTGATCTTGATTCCATCTCTCTGTTTATGCAGCCTAGAACTGTGTTGGCTTTTTTGGCAGCTGCTGCACACTGCTGGCTCCTATTTAAATGGTTGTCCTCTAGGATTCCAAGATCCCTCTAAAAGTTACTAGTATTGAGCAGGGTACCACATATACCCACGATGGCAAACTTATGGCATGTGTGCCACAGATGGCACGTGGAGCCATTTTTTAGGGCATGCGAGGCATTGCCCTATCACAGTGGTGGGTTCAGGATCCCGGGTTTTTTCACCATTGAATTTTATTTTGTTAGATAACGCCCAATGTTTACGTGTGTCAAGATTCTTCTGTATCTGAAGCCTATTTTCTGGAGTGTCGGCTATCCCTGCCAGCTTGGTGTCATCTGCAAATTTGATGAGTTCCCCATTTATCCCCTCGTCCAAATCAATGATGAAGATGTTGAAGAGTACTGGGCCTAAAACAGAGTCTTGAGGTACTCCGCTGCATATTTCCCTCCATGTAGATGCACTTCCATTGAGGACTACTCATTGAGTGTGATTGGTCAGCCAGTTATGAATCCATCTGGTGGTGATGTTGTCTAACCCACATTCTTCTACTTTATTTAGTAGTAGGTTATGGTCAGTGGTGGGTTCCGGATCCCATTGCAACTGGTACGGTTGCAACAGGGCCCAGCAGCCACATGAATGTGTGCAGCGCATGCGCACACATGTGCAGTATGCACATACGTTCTTACTTTTTGCAACGCCTCTGCGACACTCCAGCTGCTCAGTGGAGCATTGCGCAGGCGCTGTGCTATCTTTGTGCGCATGAGTGGAAGTGCTGAAGAGCTCAAATACAGGTAAGGAGCTCAGGTGGGTGGGTGGGTCCTCCAGAGCACACACTGGAACGGTATCCGGTGGTCCATGCAGGCACCGGTACACCCGTACTCACCACTGGTTATGGTCTACTTTATCAGATGCCTTACTGAAGTCCAAGTAAATTATATAGACAGCATTCCTCTGGTCCACTAATTTTTTCATTTTGTCAAAGAATGCAATAAGTTTAGTCTGCCATGATCTGTTTTTGACAAAGCCATGTTGGCTTTTGATAATTACTTTGCTTCTAGGTGTTCACTGATTCGTTGCTTGATTATCTTTTCAGAGAATCAGAGAACAAGAAACAAATCAAGAAACAGAGAACAAAGCTATAAGTGCAGAAAAAAATAAAGAAAACAAATAAATACAACTTTCTTTCAGATTAGATACGTATATATTTACATTAAATTCTTACAGTAAGTTTACAATGTTTTTATTTTTATTATCTACAACTTCTAATCATCAAATCCATATGTCAAATTTCATTTTTTTCTGTTTCATGGATAAAGTTCAAAAAGGGTTTCCAATCATCATTAAAATGAATCAGTATCTTTTATCTAATCAAAGCTATCAATTTTGTCATCTCAGTCAGCTCCATCAACACCACTACCATTCTTCCATTTTAGGTAATGTCAGATTCTTCAATGTAAAAGATGGTCCTCGACTTCAATGGCAATTGGAACTGAAATTTCAATTACTAAGTAATGATGCCATAAAGCTCACATGATTGCACCAGCAATCCCAACACTCCATATTGTCATTGTTAACTGAATTCCATTGGTCATTAGCCAAGGAGCTACCTCAATCCAAGTCATTTTCAGCTTCACTCCTCCCAGCCTTGCGCCTTGATTTCCAAGGTAACTCTTTCAAGATAAAGGACTGCCTCCGCTTCAACTGCTCCAACCTGCCTATTCTACTCCATATCTTTTGACTGCCCTGCACTTTGTCTGGTAGTGTGGCAAATTAACCCAGACACATGTGGCTCTGGGACTGCTTACCTTGTTATGTCTCAAGGGCTTTTTTGTATGGCATGACTCTGGGATGCAAGAAGGAAACCACTGCATTCAACCTTGGAAATTTTCATGTATACAGTCACAGCTGCCTTGGAAAGTGCCAGCTGCACCAGTATGACCCAGTTAGGCAGTGCAAGTGGCATAAGCTACAGCTGCCCCAGGAAACCTCCACCACCTCAGCTGTTCAAGCTGAAGGTGAAGAACTAGAAAGCTGATTCTAACAATATCATGAAAATTGCACAATTATTAATTACTGTCTTTTACCTTTTTCTTTGCTTTTATCTATGTGATGAGAGTTGATGGAGTAAGCACCCTTCAAACATAAAGATTTTGATGCCATCTGAAGGGAGTTGTTCTGAGTAAGCAATTTGATGACATTCCTTTCAATTTTCAAAGTGCTCCAGTTTGTATCTTTAAGGAGGGAATCAGGTGACCTTCTAGTTAAATTTAACCAGCGATATTGAAAGTATTAGTATTTGGTGACTAATATGCTGGTTTATAACTGTCATAAAGATCTAGTTTTATTTAGTCACCATATATTTTCTCAATTTCCTAAGATGCCAAATTACACCAGAAGAGCAAAATGGAATATTTATTTAAAGTCTTGTATGAAATGTTCCTGGTTAATGCTTTATCTCATCATTCTCACCTTGTTCCCACTGGATACTCCATTCCATCACAGTCTTATATTTCCTTTTCTTCTGGTTCCCTTTGTTTTAATTCTGCAAATTATTTGTTGTACTTCTGAAAACTTTAGGGTTCCCTTGAGCATGCTTTTGCCTTGTTCTCAACAACCCATATTAGTTACAGTGCTGTCAATATTCTCTAGCTGAGATTGCTCTTAGAAGGACTGATGTAGAATAGTAGACATATAACTCACTTGAATTTCTAGTTTATTGGCTCTTCTGTAATGAAGGAAGATGTTCTAAATCAAATAAAATCTAATTACTCTGACTTTACTGACATAATAGCTCTAACAATTGAGCTATTCGATTATTAAGCAATAGCTGTAGCTCGGGGATTGGTAACCTCTTAAAAATATATTTCAAGTAAAATTACACTCTATTACAAAGAGAGGGGAGAAATGGTGAACAGCTTAAGAACCAATGTGTGCACATAAAGAGATTTTAACTAAGAGTTAAAAGGAGATTTATAGAAGATTGAATACTGGTATAATTCCCTTAGAACCACAGCTAAGTAGCACATACAGTATGAAAAAGTGTGAAAAAGTCCTGCATGCTTTATGGTTTACGGTTTATGACTTTTTTTGGATAGGCTATTGATTTTATGATATTTTATGCTAACTGCTATGTAAATATTGTTATATTCAAATAAATACTGGTGGTTTTTAAGTGAAAAGCATAAGCTTTTTGCAATTTGGTGCTGTTTGGATGGGGATTGTGACTTTTCTTGCATGCTTACAATGCATGGTTACAATCACTATGAAAACAG